>NC_134139.1:110122500-110747500 GCF_033958435.1 Carettochelys insculpta | reverse complement strand
CTAGTACCAGAAACAGTGGTGCGCCAAAGGCTCCAGGGAACGTCGGTGCCGATACAATTCCCTCTCCTGTGCCAGGCCTAGAGTGGAAGGCGGCATGCTGCGCACTGAAGAGCCATTGGCGGAGCCTTGCAGCCGGAGGTTGAAGTGCCGACTCCCTGAGCAACTGATAGAGCCAAAAGTCATGGTCCTTACAAGTCCAGGGCTTGAAACACCTGCAGATTCTGTACTTATCACTCTGACGAGCTTCCACCAAACTACTAAGATGGGAGTTGTGAGGGTCACTCATTGGAATGGACTTCAAGCAGGAGCTACAACACTATTTACACAAGAGCGAGCTAGGAAGACAGGGAGATGTGGTGTGGCATAGCAACAAGTACTCAGCCACAGTTCCAAACAGCCCTATGAGCAGTAAGAAGGAACTGAGAGGCAGTTAGGGCAGTGGGGTAATATATAGGGCTCCACACTGGTGCTGCTCCAGGGGCCTCCACAGCCACCCCAACAGGCAGCAGCTCAGGCAAAATTTTCTGACATTCGTGCATGAGGCATGAGCACCCCTTACTTGAATAGATATGAGCAAGGACTCAAAGAACTGTCAGAAAAGAGCGGCAGAAAATTCCAGCATGATTAGAGGACTCCTTACCTAAGTATGAGAAATATGGAGATGATACAGATCAAGTAGAACACAGCACATACAGGTTGAACCTCTCACGTGCAGCACCGTCAGGACATAACCTGTGTCCTGTCTCCCTAGCTCGCTCGTGTAAATAGTTGTAAATGGTTCTTTTGCATAGCCATCGTTTCTTGTTAGTGTTAGGCAGTCAGCAGGTGGGGAAAGGTCTCCCTTCTCCTCCCATGTTCCCTTATGGGGCACGTAAATGTCCCAGGTCTTTCAGCAGCATAGCTCCTGCCTGAAGTTCCAATCTGGATTTGAAATGGAGTGTCTTGAGGGCATGGGTATGATAAATGCAGCCTCTGTATTATTTTAGCTTGGCTGATATTATATAGAAATCAACAATGAAAAAAATTTACACCTATACCATCAAGCTCATCCATGCCACTACCCAGTTATTCACAATAGTGAACTGCAGAGTTATGTCTCCTCTAATCTGAAATCATTGATGCAATGGGTGTCCTTTCACTCCTACTGGGAAACTCTTCCGAAGACCACTCTTCTCAATAAATTGTATAGAATTTAACAGGAGCGAAACTTACATAATCTGTAAACCTAGATAATTTAATAACTTATTTCCTTAAACTAGTTATTTTATAGAATTTCATATCAGGAGACTTTTCCATACTAGTCTGCAGAAAGTTTTGCACTCCTTTAAATTATGATTTTCCCACATGAGCAAGGGACGTCAGGAATTTTTGTCCTGGTATTCAGTTTAAAAAAACATCAGCTTGTTTTCATTCCATCATTCTGAGTCATATCACTTTCAGTTGGCTGGCATAATTCTACTCTTTTTTTAATACGTATACCCTTGAAACATGAGTAGATACAACATGAAAAGTTATGTTTCCACTCTACTCAGTGCTTATTAGGCCTCATTTGGAGTACTGGGTTCAGTTATGGGCACCACATTTCAAGAAAAAGGTGGAGAAATTGGACAAGGTCCAGAGAAGAGCAACAAGAATGATTAGAGGTCTAGAGGACATGAACTATGAGGGAAGACTGAAAGAACTGGCCTTACTTAGTTTAGAAAAGAGATGACAGAGGTGACATGATAGCAGTTTTCAAGCAACTCAAAGGGGGTTACAAGAAGGAGGGAGAAAATTGTCCTCCTTGGCCTCTGAGGATAGGACAAGGAGCAATGAGCTTAAACGCAGCAAGGGAGGTTTAGATTAGACATTAGGAAAAACTTCCTATCAATCAGGGTGGTTAAACACTGGAATAAATTACCTAGGGAGGATGTGGAATCTCCATCACTGGAGATATTTAAGAGCAGGTTAGACAGACACCTATTGGGGATGGTCTAGATGGTATTTGGTCCTGCCAAGAGGGCAGGGAAATGGGCTCGATGACCTCGAGGTCCCTTCCAGTTCTAGCATTCTATGATTCTATGAGACTTTCAGTACAAATTCTGCTAATCACTACCACTTTTCCCTAAATTTTAATCTCTGTTCAGAAAGCCTACACATCACCTATGCTTGATGGGCTGCATCGCCCAACACCTCTGAAACAAAGACTGGTTATCCCCAGACAGCAAGAAATTCTGCAGAAGCTGTAGTAGCAGCAAGAGGTTGGTAGCTGGAGATTACTCCTCAGAAAGCACCTCTGTGGTAAACTGGATTTAAGAACTTGCCAACAGTACAGTCCAACATGTTTAGGTACATAGTCAGAGAGGTGACCATGTAAGTCTTTACCTTCACAAAACAAAAAGTAAAGAAGCAGTCCTGTAGCACTTTAACAATATATTTTATTAGGGGATGAGTTTTTGTGGGACAGACCCACTTCTTCAGATACAGAAAATTCTGATGAATGATAAGTGATAACTGAGACAAAGAGAATCTAACGGAAAGATAGGAAAAAGGGAAATAAAAACTTACCAATCAGCTAGCTAGGAGAGAAAGAAGCAGGGCAGGGGGAAGAAAATTAGTTTCAGGTGTCTGTTAAGTGGGCTGCCTGGGATCACTACAAATATCAAAGGTGGGGAAATTATCCTTGTAATGAGCAAGGTAATTGATATCTTCATGGAGTCCAAGATGAAAAGTGTCAAGCTTGAAAATGAACTCCAATTTAGATGCCTCCCTTTGTAATCTGGTGTTAAAATCTCTTTGTTTTAGAATGCACACTTTTAAGTTTTGAATACTATGACCTGCTAGATTGAAATACTCAGTGACAGGTTTATGCGTATTCAGATTCAGAATGTCTGATTTGGGTCCATTCATTCTTTGACAAAGTGATTATCCAGTTTGCCCAATATACACAGCAGAGGGGCATTGCTGGCACATGATGGCATACATGACATTGGCAGAAATGTAAAATATGAGCCCTTGATCATGTAGATGACGTGACTAGGTCCAGTGATGGTGTCTCAAGTATAAATAGGTGGACAGCATTGGCAAAGCTATCTACATATAGATTTTAATCCATCTTGCACAACATGTATTTATTTGTCTCTCTCCACAAAATATTTTACTAATCCTCAAAAAAAAAAAAACAGGTGGTGGGGTGAGCAGTATTTTCAAGGCAGTTGATAAACCCTTCCCCTTAAATAAGTGGTTTCAGCATTAATGGTTTGCTTTAAAATTTATTTAAACCTCATTTAGATCACAGTCCACAAGGTGAAGGAGATATTTGCATTGCCGCTTCTGACCCAAGCGGTGGGCTTGAGTTCTGGACACCGCAGGTGCTTCATATTGGATGAGAAATTGATGATGGAGTCAGATACTTTAGACACAGTCCTGTTGATTTACACAGAATGTGCACTGTCCTTGTCTCTTCAAGCAGAGGAAGAACCAAACAGGATGTTATTGTTGGTTTGTTTGTTTTTTCTTACAGCTCCAAATTCTTTCAAACGGCTCTTTCTCAAGGGCACACTGCTTGTTCAGGATGTCTGGTTGCTCCTTCACTATCTGTTTATCTAAGACTTCTTCTGCTTCTCTCACGCTCACCCACCCCCACTATAACACAGCTCCTTTTCCCACAAAGTTCAAATTGCTGAGCAGCCTCACATGCTCCTTTGTTTTGGTCAGTGGCATGTGTCTGTGTTTTAGGTGGAGGCTTCTGTTTTTTCCAGATTTCTGGTTCCATCAAGGAGCTTTGTGGTTTATTTCAACCACCTCAAATGAAGGGCAGTGCTTGTACTTACCAGCGTTAGTTACTTTTCAGCCAACCCACAGCACCAACTGCACTAACCCAGTTTGTCTTAACAGCTGGTGTTTCCAGAGAAGGACAAGGCTTTATAGCAAACCAAAGGAAAGCCCAGTTTCTCAAAAAACAAAGCAGTGCAGCAAGAGCATGGCCATGCCATGTCAGCATAGCCGTACAGCCAAGTTTAATGAAGCTAATGATTCCTCTATGTGCAAAGGGCAGTCACATGTTATGAGGAAAGAAGCAGACCACAGGAAACCAATTGTGGTTGCCCAATTCTGAGTCACCAGGCCAAGCTTCAACCATCCACAGCACTGGCTTAAGGCCCTTCTAGGATTGTAAACCAGAGGAGGATTGGGCATGGTGGATCTCTGCCCTGTCATTACCTCTTCCCTCCCTTTTTGGCCTGTGCCCTGCTCTCAAAACGCCTCTCCCTCCCTCCTTATGCCAGAGGATTGTGTGGGAAGCATGGTACAGGATTAGGTAGCTCCATCTCAACCAACAGAATTCCACTGCACAGCAAAAACATCCACTTGACATCTCTGCCCATTTTAAAGTCACCATATATGAGAGAAAACCACATATACTGAATGCAGAGTTTTTAGTACATTCCACTGGTACAGATGCTCAGGAAGTGCTGAGGATAGTAAGGCAGTCTGGCTAGGTGTCTTCTGCTGTTTTTTCTTGATGTTATTTATTCTGATGTTCCAGTGTCAACTTAAGTAATATTGGAAAACTGCATTCACACAGCCACAGCATTGTGAAAGGGAGCATTCTCAATTACAGCCACAACACTGCAAAAGGAGCTTTCACATGAGCCAATAACAGCTGCACACTTTGTTCACACGCATTCTTTTTCAACCTTGAAAGAGGGAGGGTGGGGGTTTTCAAAAGTCAGTTGCAAAAGTGGAGTAAATATTACCAGGGAAAAGCCCTCTTATCTTGAATTATCCTGCTTGGCTGTGTGAATGCTTTGTGGTTGTTGTTTTTTTGTTTGTTTGTTTGGTTGTTTTTCCTTCAGTTGAAATTGACCATGAAGATCTCAAAGAAGCCATGTTCAGCAGATGACTTTCCTTTTTACTAAAAGAAATTAAACATATAGGGTTACTAAATTCTACTGCATTGAATTCATAGGGTTTTTTAGCCAGTTGAGAAAATAAATTTACTGGGCATTATGTTAGTAAATACAATAGATCAAACTGATTCAACAAGGGAGAATTCAAGTCTGCTTATCAGACAACTAATAACAACAATCAAACTTCCGTGTAACAGGCACTGGGATGAACTGAATAGACGATGGCCACAGGGGCAAAGAGGTAAGGAAAGTCACAAGAGTGTGTATCTACAAACATCTTGATTTCATCAGGCTAATTCACATGTGTCTAAACTGCATAAAACCTGAAGACTCCATGTGTAGTTATACACCATGTATAAACAAAAGAAAGTTTAAGGTTACAATACAACAATTTTTATGTGAGCTTTGTTAGGAAACTACCAAATGGCAGATTACTGAAGAAGGGATCAAACTATACATGGTCAATGACCTGACTGTGAGCATGATAATCAGCAGAGAATCTGACAATGAAGAGTGTGTATAGTGGTCCAATATTAGCTGAAATAGGACATCCACAGGGAGTTCCTCCATTGATGAGAACGGCAAGTATTACAGACTAAATGAGTGTTAGCTACTGTGCATTCGAAGACTTAGTTAAGTGAGGCAGAACTAAATGAAAACCAAGAGGAATACAACATTTGGTGTTGTTGAAAGGTAAAATAAATTTAAAAAAAAGTCAGGCTATGGATCCAGGGAAAAACGAACACATGTTGGGAGGAGGGGATAATGGGAGGGAAGGGAGCTCTGTTCAAGCTCAAATGACAGACATAACATCAAAGATTGACTACATAGTGACAAAAAGGATTTTAAAAACCACGCACCATGAAATAGACTGGGATTACTAGGAAAACATGAAATGTGGTATCATGAATACAGACTTATCCTATATTTTCAGTGACTAATATTACTATGTAACAGTAGCATAGGAGTCATTATGTGGCAGCACAGAATAAATAAAAATGAGTCTTTATGAAAATGTTTAAGGCTATCAGCAGGCTTCCCTTGGTGGGACTGTTCTTCAAAATACATCATTCATCAGCCCTCCTTCACTGAAGGATTCAAAAATGAGGGAAGAGGAGTAAGAGAAAAGATAATAGGAATACGACATTTAAAAATAAATCCTGCTTTCTACCCAAAAACACAAGCAGTCTTGCAGCACTAACAATTTTATTTATTAGGTAATGAGTTTTTGTGAGTAAGACCCCCTTCATCAGACTATGACCAAAAATGAGAATACAGGGTGTATATATCAGAGGGAAGAAGGGAATGTGGGGCAGGGGATTCAAAAGCACCATTATTACAGAAAAGAGTGGTTGGTAATAAGGAAATTTGGGGAGATTAAAGGTAAAACAGGAAACTTCAGTGAGCATTTTAAGAACAATGGGAAAAGGGCCTGTCTCATGTTTGCGAGTTAAGAAATTAAAAATACGACTGTGTACTGAGAAGCCAGGAGAACACAAACAATTTAGAAAAACTGGAACAGAAACTTTCTTCATTGAGTCAGCACTAGAAGGAAACATCTACTGAAAAAATGATTTAATATTTAAAAGTGGAATGTATCACAAGCGCCAGCTAATTTGCAGAAATGTATCTGAAGGGCAGCAGCAATATCCTGAAGCATGTTTCACCTGGCTACCATGTGCCAATATGAGAAAGAACAAGATGAGGCATTAAATGCTTTAAGATAGGAAAAGATTCAGGGTGGTTGGAAACCACATCAAAGGGACTTTTGTCAATTAACTTTCTACCAAGAGAAAAAGATAAAGCAGCAAGGAATCTTTAAATTTTTTTTTTCCTATAACAGCAGTGCACGAAGGAATATAATAAGCATGGACTCGAAGGCAGAAGCTCGGTTTTCCAGCAGAAAATATAACCTCTGGAAAGTAAGATCATGTTTATGTGTACACCTTGTCCAGTAAAGTAAACAGTTATGGCAGGGCTGTCTGTTCTACTAGGAAAGCCAATCTGAAAACAGATAAATGGCCAAAAGAGAAAGAATTCATGAGCTGGAAGAAGAAGTTACTCTGTCTTAGAGTACAGGAATTAATTTATTTTCAAACAATGTGCAGAACACTGTCCCAAGAATAAAGGTGAGTAAAGATAGATACAAATGATTTGCAGAAGCTGAATGAGGCATCTTATTGGCTGCACACACAAATATTAGCAAGAGCACCCTGTTGATGGCTCGTGTGACCTGTGGGAGGGGAGGGGGCAGGCAGGAAGACATGTTCATGAACACCAGACTGGGAGGCCCGCCCCCCTGACAGCCCTCTCCCCAGGGTGGGCACCAGGCTTACCTCAATCATCACCACTCCGACGGTGGCCTTGCCAAAGCCGAATTGGTGGCTGACGGACTGGATGCTGTCGGGGGTGGCCAGCCTCCACCTCTTCCACACTGGGACCACTGGCCGCATCCGCATGTCTCGGTGCTGGAGAACTGGGGCGAGCCAGTGGCACAGGTCTTCAAATGTCTGGTGGGTCATTCTGAACTTCCTCAGCCACCGCTTATTGTCCCAGTCCTCCAGCAACAGTCAGTCATGCACTTGGTGCTGGTGGCGAAGGCCCAATGGCGCTGTATCCGGAGGGCCCAGGGGAGGGGCGGCAGTGCCATGGGCAGGGTCTGCAAGCTGGGTCCCAGGCGGGCGACCTGGCTACGCCATTGGAAGATGAGGGCGCCCAGCATGGCCAGCAGGATGGCCAGGGTGGACAGGACCTCATCCTTGTGGAAGATGGGAGTGGGCATGTTGCTCGTCTGTTCTCCCCAGCACGTGCTCTGTTGCTGTCCACAGCCTCGCAGTTCTGAGCACATGCAGGCTGTGGGGGTTAGGAGGGGCCCTTTAAGGGGTCGGCTGGCTAAGGGCTTTTCGGCAATGCAACCCCCTGCCTACACCATGTCCTGGCCCCTTACTTTGAAGCAGGGGCTAATTGTGTGTAGATGCTCATCTTTGAAGTAGGGGGAAGCCTTCTTCGAAGTAAGAGAGGGTGCATTTTGTAGTGTAGACACAGTCATAGCAAGATGACAAACAAAGCATTGTGAGTCATTGTATACATGTTTTCTAAAAGAATAACTATGAGATCAGTTGTTTGAGCCCTTCCAAGGCCAATGGCATATATAGCCCTTCACTTGATAACGTGACTTTTTTTTTTAAAGAAATTTGCATCCCATTTTCCACAGTGCTTTCTAATTTCATCTTTTTCAAAGATTCCTTTTGGGCAACTGCTTTAATTATCTGTTACTTCACGAGGAATGACATTTTCCTCTGGCTGACGGAAGAGATTAATCACACCACATTAATGCTGATGAGACTCTCCAAGGGTGAAACCATGGCTGCTTTTCCAGGTTTGGCAAGCCAACTGAGGCGGCAGTTAGCCAGCACCTTGTGCTGTTGCTGACAGACTGGCCCAACTGCCAGTGCTTTGACGGCAATCTGCACAGGATCACCAGTCACACTTTAAACACATGCAACAGCACTTCAGATTTGAGATTCCAAGCAAATGGTATTACCCAAGACCCTGGCAAAACACACTGAACTGCAAAGTTAAGACAAGCCTCTCTGCCCAAACCAATGACCTGTTAATGCCACGCTCAGCAATGATGGATGGACTCATTAGCATTTCAGTTACCTCCAACTGAATGTAGAGCCAAGGCATATGGTTTAACAGATGTTACAGCAAAGAGCTCTAGGTGCCCAGTTATACTGGCTATTGATAAGAGACTGAAAAGTCTAATTGGCCATAAGGGAGTCACAATTGCCCGCAACTCAAAATGCAGCCTGATTCTGGTGAAAAAAAAAAACCAAAACCCAGCATGACAAACCTATTACTCTGAAATCCTTACTGGATCAATGGAACAAGTGCTAGACAATGTATGTAATATTCAAACCACGAGTCATAAGGATATCCATTGCTATTAGCCATATGAATTTAATCTACTGTCCACTGTACGTACTTCTTACTAAATTGAAGCATTACATGCACAAGCCACACTCCTCCATGCCTGTGGTAAACATGTAATGCTATTTTGACCATTTACACTCATTTTTTTAAGTTTACTTTTTTTTTAAAAAATGAAATTTGTATCAGCTTGTTCGCTGAATTGTCAACTGCCTTTGCTCTATTTTCTTGGGAACCTGTCACTTAGCAGCACCCGGAGACCAGGTTCAATGCACAGCTGAGCAAGTGGGTTTGCTTGCTATGTATTAGCATACCTCCACTCGCACGCATGGTGTCTTACAGCCAAAACTGAATAAATAAATGCAATGCAGAAATAAACATCTCTGTTCAAAGGGGCTTCCAAGTTAACAAAACCATGACAACAATGCAAGATGAAAGAGAAGATTAAACAATGAAAAGGAAACACTGCAACTGGAAGCCACATTTAACTTAATTACTTAAAAACACACACACACAGAGGAACCAGAGAAGTGGGCAGCACCAGGGGAAACCACTGGCCATGCTTTTATGATTCTCCATGGTTAATATGCATTAAGCATAAAATTCAGTACAGATGCGCATACCTCGGGACTCCTGGAACAAAGGAATTTCAACATGTACCAGTCTTAATTTTCACTAAATGACAAAACGCAAAAAGATTCCAGCATTTCATGTCCATGGCTACAGACATCACTCTAGGATGGGGTGCACAAAGTGGGGGGTGTGAAATTTCATAAGGTGGGAGACAGAACAGCGTGATTGTCCTCTGTTGGCTCCCATGGCCACTGTAATGGCGCTGGAGACCCTCTTGCCAGACTGGGAATTAGATCACGTCAATGATAGAACGATGGCTCCCAGAATAAGTGCGGGGGGTGAGGGGAAGCACTGTAGGAGGGGCACAAAAGCCCAGCACACAGCTGGAAGCCAAGACAGGGACAGTTGCTCCCAGTTCTCCAGTGTCTCCCTGTTTTGTGTGGAGTGGGGAACATGGCCAGCCCAGCCCTATTCTGTCCCCTCTCCTCTGGGATGCAGCACATCCAGAGCCAACCGGGGCAGTGTCGGTAGTCCTGACCCTGTCGGGCTGCGTGGGTTGAGGGTGGGGCTGGGGTCATCACTTCCAGCCCCTGCACTGGGACAGGACCAGACAACCTATCCTTGCCCAGCCCCTGCCTAGAGTTTGCCCACCTGATCTCACAACCCACCTCCAGTGACGGGGTTTCTACCACTTCCCTCCAAAGCCTGCTCCCAAGCTTTGCAGCTCTTACAATGGGAAAACTTTTCCTGGCATCTAACATGACCTTCCCTTGCTGCAGTTTAAGCTGGTTTACTCCTTATCCTGGCTTCAGTGGCTCTGGAGAGTAGATGATCATCATTCCCTCTATAACAGCCCTAAATGTATTTGAAAATTATCATCAGGTTGTCCCCTCCCTCCAGTCTTTGAGACTAAACATGATCATTTTTCATATGTCAGATTTTTTTAAACATATGAACATAATCAAAATTTCCATGGTTTTGGATTACATTAGACAGGTTGCAAGGGTTCTGCTAACTGCAGGAATGAAAAGTGGGGCTTGATGTAAAGTTTGCTTATCTCTATACTAGAAGAGCTTATTTCCCAATATGGTTATATGCCATGTGGTGTGAGAGAAGATGCATTCCTGAAGCATTCTGGGAATGCATTTTCTCTAGGAGAAAAAAAATAGGTATTCGGATTTGATCTGGTGGTGGTTTTCTTCTTAGTACTGAGACTTTGAAATCTCAGTTTGCTCTTCTGGACAAATGTTATGCAGGGGCCTCTTCCAAGTCACATATTTGCATACCCCATACAAGCTACAGCCCACCTTTACATCAGTTTCAAGGAAAATTACTAAATGTTATGTTTATTCAAAACTGTTCACAGCAGGATTAATAACCAGAAATGTACTCCAGACACTGAAGAAAACATTCTGACAAGTAAAAGTAATGGTTAGTATGGCTGTGCTGGGAAAACAGAAAGAAGACTTGAATGATGAGAAAGAAACATGTGGGGCATAGAGGAAATGATGGCAGGGCTAGCAGAATTTTAAGGGAAAGGAATAAAATACAAGTAAAGATCTGCATGTAAAGAATTCAAGTGACTTATCAAACAGCCAGTTTTATCACAAAGTTGCATAGCACTTTATAAACATTAGCAAAGTTATTTGAAGGGCAAAAGACCCTTCTGGTCCCAAGATCTCAGTAAACAAATAAAAGGATATTTTTAGCATTTTATAAGATAAAAGAGAGGAGCAATTTTTGTGATCTATCCAGTATGCTTTCTAAGCAGCTTTGCTTGCTAACTGACCTCTTGCAGAGAAAAGTTATAAGAGATAATCAGTCAAAGTTATCTTATTTGCAAGACAGAGTGGTATGGTAAAATTCCAGCTGGCTCTCACTGCCAGGTTTGTTGAGCAACTAGCTGTGTTTAAAGTGGCACTTTACATTATTGCTTTATATTCTTATTGTTATCATCTTATCTGTCATAAAGTAACCCAAACTAATTTAATTTAACTGTGTGTTTTATGTTCTCATTTTGGCAGTACTCGGAAACTGAACAGCTCCTACACAAAGAGTACATTTTATATTTGCTCAATTTAAACAATGATTTGTACTTAGCAGAAAGGCTTGCAAAAATAATTCCTGGTGACATGATATCTGTTTATTAACTGACTTCCTTATGTGAAACTCAGTGCAATCACTTTTGGTCCTGTGCTCATTTTTCATACTGAGGCACATTGTGATACCTGTTCTTGCAATATTTTCTGTGATCCTATTTATTCAGAAGTGAGGCTCACATTTTATCTGACAAAAATTGTTCTGTCTTCATTTTAGAGGTATCTCATGGATATATTGCATGAGCGCGCACACACACACACACACTCTCTCTCTCTCTCTCTCTCTCTCTATCATCCCCTTTCTCAATTGGGTTAGAAGTCAGATCCTGATTGGGAAAAATGTATTGTTTCATTTTGGCTATATCTGACTTACTACAAGTTATACAACTATACATTTGGTATATGATATATTTAAAATTGAAATTTTGAAATTCAAGGTTTTTTAAATATCAAAAGTTTTTTAAAAAATAGGTTAGGTTTGTGCACACTGCAAGCTCCCTGTTAACGATGCATGCCACATATATACAACGAAGTAATGGGGTCTGTTTTTAATTAGTTCTACAACTTTTATCTACATCAAGCAATGAGAAAGCATTATTGAAGAGGCTGTCTATACCTCTGCAGTCCTTCCTAAGAACTTGCTTTTTTCTAAATTATGAGGAGAAAAATTCTCATAGTTTTGTGAAGGAAAAGCAACATTGTGATTGTTAATTTACACAATAGATACAAATCAGTTTTAATCTTCGCCCTACCATGCAAAAGACATGGCTGCTTCACAGTGTCAGGTTAGAAATTCTCTTTTAACCCACAACCCAAGTTTTAAAAAATTGTAGTTATCATCTTAGAATAATACAGCTTTAGGGCTGGAAAGGACCTCAGCTGGCAATACCCATTCAGACTAAGGTAAGACCAAGTATACCTAGACCAGGTGTCAGCAACCCAAATAGCAAGAAGAGCCGTTCCCCACCCCCCAAATCGGGGGAGGGGGGGTGTTATACGTTATATATTTCAAGATTACACATAGTTTGTTATTTAGATATAAGTTGGTTAATATTGGGCTTTTGGACATTCATAGTTTATCAAAAACAATCAGGAGGGAGGGAGGTTGGTTGGGTTGGGTTGGTTTGTTTTAAAATTTTCAATTATAGCACCGGGAGCCACAAAGAAGCCCTTAAAGAGATGCATGTATCAGAGGTTGCAGACCCTTGACCGAGACTATTACTGACTGGTGTTTCGCCAATCTGGTCTTAAAAACACTCCGAATTTTTATCACCTCCCTTAGTAAAACATTCCACTACTTAATTATAATTACAAGGTCCTTCCTCGCGTCTAATTTAAATAATTGTTGCTGCAGCTTAAGCCTTGTTTTATCTTCAGTGGACATGGAGAACAACAGTACTACCATGCTCTTTATAAAAGCTTTTAACATATAAAGAATGTTTTCAGGTTCCCTCCTATCTTCCTTTATCTTTTTGCAAGATGAAACATGACCATTTTAAAATCTTTCCTCACAGAATCATAGAACACTAGGACTGGAAGACCTTGAGAGGGCATTGAGTCCAGCCCCCTGCCCTCATGGCAGGACCAAGTACTGTCTAAACCATCCCTGATAAACATCTATCTAACCTGTTCTTAAATATCTCCAGCAAGGGAGATTCCACAACCTCCCTTGGCAATTTATTCCACTGTTTGACCACCCTGACAGTTAGGAAATTTTTCCTAATGCCCAACCTAAACCTCCCTTGCTGCAGTTTAAGCCTATTGCCTCTTGTTCTATCCTCAGAGGCCAAGAAGAACAAGTTTTCTCCCTCCTCCTTATGGCACCCTTTTACATACCTGAAAACTGCTATCATGTCTCCCTTCAATCTTCTCTTTTCCAAACTGAGCAAGCCCAGTTCTTTCAGCCTTTCTTCATAGGTCACATTCTCTAGACCTTTAATCATTCTTGTCGCTCTTTTCTGGACCCTCTCTAATTTCTCCACATCTTTCTTGAACTGTGGTGCCCAGAACTAGACACAATACTCCAGCTGAGGCCTAACCGGCGCAGAGTAGAATGGAAGAATGACTTCTCGTGTCTTGTTCACAACACACCTGTTAATGCATCCCAGAATCATGTTTGCTTTCTTTTTTTTCCTTTGCAACAGCATCACACTGTTGACTCATATTTAGCTTGTGGTCCACTATAATCCCTAGATCCCTTTCTCCTGTAGTTGTTCCTAGACAGTCTCTTCCCATTCTGTATGTGTGAAACTGATTGTTCCTTCCCAAGTGGAACACTTTGCATTTGTCCTTATTAAACTTCATCCTGTTTACCTCAGCCCTTTTCTCCAATTTATCCAGATCATTTTGAATTATGACCCTATCCTCCAAAGCAGTTGCAACGCCTCCCAGCTTGGTATCACCTGCAAACTTAATAAGCGTACTTTCTATGCCAATATCTAAATCATTGATGAAGATATTGAACAGAACCCGTCCTAACACAGATCCCTACGGAACCCCACTTGTTATACTTTTCCAGCAGGATTGAGAACCATTAAGAACTACTCTCTGAGTACGGTTAACCAGCCAGTTTTGCATCCCACCTTATAGTAGCCTCATCTAAATTGTATTTGCCTAGTTTTTTTTTTATAAGAATATCATGCAAGACCGTATCAAATGCTTTACTAATGTCTAGGTATACCACATCTACTGCTTCTCCCCTATCCACAAGGCTTGTTATCCAATCAAAGAAAGCTATCAGATTAGTTTGACATGATTTGTTCTTTACAAATCCATGCTGGCTGCTCCCTATCACCTTACCACCTTCCAAGTGTTTGCAGATGATTTCTTTAATTACCTGCTCCGTTATCTTTCCTGGCACTGAAGTTAAGCTGACTGGCGTGTAGTTTCCTGGGTTATTCTTATTCTCCTTTTTATAGATGGGTACTGTATTTGCCCTTTTCCAGTCTTCTGGAATCTCTCCTGTCTCCCATGATTTTCCAAAGATGAAAGATAAAGGCTCAGATATCTCCTCTATCAGCTCCTTGAGTATTCTAGCATGCATTTCATCAGGCCCTGGTGACCTGCAGACATCTAATTTGTTAAGTGATTTTTAACTTGTTCTCTTTTTATTTCAACTTCTAACCCTACACCTTTCCCACTAGCATTCACTATGTTAGGCATTCCTTCATCAGACTTCTCAGTGAAGACCGAAACAAAGAAGTCATTAAGCATCTCTGCCATTTCCAAGTTCTCTGTTACTGTTTGTCCCTCCTTATTGAGCAATGGCCCTATCTTGTCCCAGGTCTTCCTCTTGTTTCTAATGTATTTATAAAAAGCTTTCTTGTTTCCCTTTATGCCTGTAGCTAGTTTGAGCTCATTTTTTGCCTTAGCCTTTCTAATCTTGCTCCTGCATTCTCATGTTGTTTGCCTATATTCATCCTTTGTAATTTGTCCTTGTTTCCATTTTTTATACAATTCCTTTTTTATTTTGAGATCATGTAAGATCTCCTGGTTAAGCCAAAGTGGTCTTTTGCCATGTTTTCTATAGTCCCTATGCAGTGGGATAGCTTGCTTTTGGGCCCTTAATAATGTCCCTTTGAAAAACTGCCAACTCTCCTCAGCCGTTTTTCCCCTCAGTTTTGCTTCTCATGGGACCTTACCTACCAGGTCTCTGAGTTTACCAAAATCTGCCCTCCTGAAATCCATTATCTCTAGTTTGCTGTTTTCCCTTCTACCCTTCCTTAGAATTGTGAACTCTATGATTTCATGATCACTTTCACCTAAGCTGCCTTCCACTTCCAAGTTCTCTACCTATTCCTCCCTATTTGTTAAAATCAAATCTAGAACAGCTTCACCTTGGTAGCTTTTTCAACCTTTTGGAATAAAATATTGTCTCCAATACAATCCATGTATCAGGGTTTCCAAACTCATCATTTTTATTGCTCTTCTCTGGATTCTCTCCATTTTGGCCATATCTTTCTTCAAGTGTGGCAATCAAAATCACACACGATATTCTAGCTGAGCGTCACCATTGCCAAGTAGAGTGGAACAATTTACTCCTATCTCTGGTATACAACACGGCTGTGTCTACACGTGCATCCCTCTTTCAAAAGAGGCATGTAAATGTGGAAAACAGAAAATGCAAATGAGGTGCAGATTTATACATCTGCTGCTTCATTTGCATGTTCTCCTTTTGAAAGAGCTTCTTTCAAAAGAAAAAAAAAAGCCGTGTAGATGTGGCTCTTTCAAAAGTACACCCCATCTTCAAAAGAACCCTGCTTCTTGAAACAAAACAGGATCAAGGGTTCTTTCGAAGATGGTGTTTACTTTTGAAAGAGCCGCATCTACACTGCTTTTTTTCTTTCAAAAGGAGAATATGCAAATAAGGCACCTCATATGTAAATCTACACCTCATTTGCATGCCTCTTTCCAAAGTGGAATGCAAGTGTAGACACAGCCCACTTGTGTCCATTTAACCCCAAATTTTTGCTTTTTCTCATCTGCATCATATTGCTGATTCATTCAATTTGTGATCTACTGTAACCAACAGGTAGCTCTTTTTCAGTAATACTACCACCTAACCAGCTATTCCCCAGCTTGTATTGTTACCTACTGATATTTCATTCCTAAGTGAAGTACTTCGAGCTTGTCCTTATTGAATTTCTTCTCGTTAATTTCAGATCAATTCTCCAATCTACCAAAGTAATTTTGAATTGTTATCCTGTCTTCCAAAGAGCCTGCAATCCCTCCCAGCTTGGGGTCACCTGTACATTTTATACATTATCTAAGTCATTAATGCTGATTAGAACCAGATGTAGGGCAAACTCCTGAGAAATCTCACTAGATCTATCTCAGTGAGACAGTGACCTATTGATAGCTATTCTGAGTATGGTCTTTTAACTGGTAGTTTCCTCTAGGCATTTAGTTAATTTCCATATGAGAATATCACATGGGACTGTGTCAAAAGTTTTATTAAAAACAAGATCTTCTGTTTCCCCTTCTTTCAGTTGGTAATTCCATCAAAGAAAGAAATTAGGCTGGTTTGGCATGATTTGTTCTTGAGCCATCTATGCTGGCTATTACTTATTACCCTGTTACCTTTTAAGTACTTACAACTGATTGTATGATAATTTGTTCCTGTATCTTTCCAGCCTGATTAGTTCATCTATGTAATCAAACTAATCACAAATTTGATTTATAGGAAAGATTCTACATGCTCAAGATTTAAAAAGAAAAAAAATGCATTTTCAACAATAAGCTTGTTCTTTATTGAAACAGACTTGGATGAGTTAGACTTACCTGCAGCCATAATTTGTTATTCACTGCATCCCTCCCTGTAGCAATGCACTGAAATGTAGCATTCTGCCCTGCATTGACCTCTACATCCCCCAGCCTCAAGAAATGTGGAGATTTATCTGTGGAGGTGGAAAAATAGAATTACAAATGGTGCTCCCTAATAAAAAAAATGCATGACTTTCTCCCAAACAATACATATTATGCCAACCTTTGGCTGAGACTAATCTCATAAGAAAGTGATTTTTGTTTCCTTTTAGTTCAACAACCACCATTTTTGCTCTTTTTGCCTCTCTCCCAGTGATTCAACTACTGTATCTTCTACATGAGTTATAATAAAGTAATTTGCAAATCAAAGCAAAGTAAATGAAATGCAGAAATGTGAGAAAGAAATCACAAAGATTCTTCCACTGAATTTTCATTTTATTTCACCTGACATACTGGTAATCCAATATAAGTAAAACAATTTTTGGTGGTGGGGAGCGAGATTTAATTAGTTATATTTGTGATATTAAAAGTTATCATAAATTGTCATTCTGAGCTCTTTTTTCCTCAGCAGACAAATGTTTTCTGTGCCATTAAATGTTATATACTGTTTCAATGGATGACAAACACATTTTATACATAGAGAAAGCTGTGCTAGTCTATCAAAACAAAAAAGCAGTCAAGTAGCACTTTGAAGACAAACAAAATAATTTATTAGGTGAGCTTTTGTGGGACAGACCATGGTATGGTATGGCTATGGTCTGAAGAAGTGGGTCTGTCCCACAAAAGCTCACCTAATAAATTATTTTGTTAGTCTTTAAAATGCTACTTGACTGCTTTTTTGTTTTGACATTTTATACATTTGCCCAGAATCAACCAAAAGTCTGTAGCAAAACGACCTGATTGGTTTAAGTGGTTAATTAGGTGAAAATGTGAGAGAGCTATATAAGGTCTTTCAGTTGTGATCATCAGTTTTCTTCGCTCAATATTTCAAAGCTTCATTCATGCTTTTTTAAAAAAAACAAAAGCATTTTGAAAAGAGAATGGGATAAGACAAGGTTTATTTGAAAACTCTATCCCATTGATAACCTTCTGTCAAGGCTACATTTGACCACCTTCTCCTTTTAGCACTTGTTTACCCAGCAGAGCACCATTTAGACGCAACATCTATTTTTAAGCATTTTCCTACAGCTGAGCTGGCTGAAATATAAGAAAAAGTAAGCAATAAAATGCTTACCTACTTCTCATAATTGCTCATTGAGATGGGTTGGTCATGTCCATTCCAATACGTGTGTGCACCAGATAATTTTTCTCTTAGTGGTACCCATTGGGATGGCAGTGGAGCCCCCTGCTGTGCCACCTTCACGGAGCAATCCGCAGAACACTGCCAACTTCCCCACCCCACACAGTTCCCTTTTTCCCCATTACTCTGACAGAGGAGAGGTGGATGGGATTGGGAACAGACAGGAGAAACACATCTCACAGAACAACAGTTATGTAAGGTCGACTCTGGCGTGAGTTGAGGATGAAGAGCTGCCTCCATGAGGTACTTCAGGCGTTGGGCTCCTTCCTTTCTAATGTGAGGCATAAATCTCCTGTAAATAGGGCACTTATCTGTTTGATGGCCCTCCTGGTGGCATTTAATGCAGGAAAAATGTGGCTCACCTTTGGGCATAGGCTTCCTGCAGTGCTTTCCCATCTTAAATCACTGACAGCCCAGTATGCCTTGATCAGGATAACAGGAAAGTACGGGGCGGGGTGGGGGGACGGACCCCTGCCCTGGGCTAAGTAGTCTAAGACTCAATTACTCTTAACTAAACTAACAGAGATATCAAAGCACTTGCAATACAAGATGCTAAGAAGCTCTCATGACCATCAATGGCCATTAGAAGGAAACCAGGAAGGAGGGTTGTGGGGCTTGGCAGAATCCTATATTCCACGCCTTGAAGGCACCATGCCACAGGGCTCCATAACCAACTTCATGGATACTAATAAGGGAAAAATTCTCTGATGATCACACATACAATACATGCACACACCTATTAGGACACACATGAGCAAATCACTAGGGCCGTGTCTTCACTAGCCAGAAACTTCGAAATTGCCATGCAAATGACCATTTCGAAGTTTACTAATGAAGCGCTAAAACACATATTCAGCACCTCATTAGCATGCGGGAGGCTGCAGCACTTCGAAATTGACGCGGCTTGCCGCCCCGTGGCTCATCCAGATGGGGCTCCTTTTCGAAAGGACCCCGCATACTTCGAAGTCCCCTTATTCCCCCTCTGTTCATAGGAATAAGGGGACTTCAAAGTAGCCAGAGTCCTTTCAAAAAGGAGCCCCGTCTGGACGAGCCACGTCAATTTCGAAGTACTGCAGCCGCCCGCATGCTAATGAGGCTCTGAATATGTATTTCAGCGCTTCATTAGTAAACTTCAAAATGGCCATTTGCATGGCCACTTCAAAGTTTCTGACTAGTGTAGACGTAGCCTAGAAAAGTCAGTAGCTCTTAGGCTGAACAAGGCTGTAAGCACTGAGGGTGCAGTGCTTATATGTCTACACTGCCAAGTTTCATCAACAAAAATTATGTCAATGCCCAAAAGTCAACAAAACAAAATTGACCAAAAGGGCATTCAATTGCTCCCTTGCTCTTCTGACAGATCATGTCCACACTGCAGGCACCTCAGGATGTAAGCAATGCACTGTGAATATGCATCCCACAATGCAGGTTTGTGGGAAGGTAGAGCTAAATCATAGCATATCTTGAGATTCCCTCCAAGTTCTCTCACAGAATTCTTAGCTGCTGGGAGTGGCAACATGAGTAGCACAAAACAGCACATCAGCCAGCCTCCACCGCACTCACTGCAGGGCAGAACAGGACCAGTCCAGTGATTTGGTTTTTGTTTGTTCCCCAAACAGAGCAGCTCATTCAGCAGTCAGATACTTCCCAGAGCTTTGAAAGGAGAGGGGTGCATGCTTGCAGAACAACAGATATCAGAACACTGAGCAAAAGCCACCAGGGCAGGGATTGTGGGATACTGGTGGAAGCCAGTTCTGTGGACAAAACAAACAGCAAAATCTACACTGACTCTTTATTTACAATAAAGGGCGGGGGGGTGCCTTTTGTAATGTTGGAAATTCTTTTGTCTCTGAAACTGGGCATTCTTCCTGACAAAAACTCTTTGCAGTGTATCCATGCTGGCTGTTTTGTCCACAAAAGGAAATTCTTTGGCCACAAATCTTTGCACTGTAGACAAAGCCTTAGTCGTTTTTGGGTGGAGAGGGAGGAATTTGAGTTTGCACTCGTATCTTCATTACTTGAGTCTCCCAATGAGTTCTGGCTTCAGGAACTTGTATACCTTTGGAGAAAGTAATTAAGCCATCAACTAGCGATATGCTAGGACGAAGTAGCACTTCCAAAGGGTATTGTAGGGCTAGAGTCGTTAGGCAGGGGCAGATGGAGTAGAATGAGAAAGAATTAACAAGAAAAGTAGCAACAAATGAGAGAACTGCTTGGGCACATACACTGATCCAGCTCTTTCTGAGCTATTTGGCACCTGACCTAAGAATTTTTTTCCCAGGATTAGGAGAATGAGGGTGAAACCTATATTTAAATGCATACAGCCTGCCCCTATTCATAATAGCCTACAGTAATTGGAAACAAAAAAATAAACCCTGATAAAAAAAGTTTAAGTACCTATAGATTACAAATCAAACTTAGCACCCTTATTAGTTCACCTAACGGACCTCAGATTTAGCTAAGCTAACCAATTTAAAATTAGCACAAATTGGTAAATATATTTTTGATGTAAGACGTTTCAATTTCAACATCAACATCTATCACTAAAAAAGCAAGCACTGAAGAGCTACACTTTTATTTTCATGCAATGATTTATTTCTGCTAGATTAAAAAATTACTTAATGAAATCAGTAGTGCACCATGCTAGTATTCTCCCCTGTAAGCTGAGAAATTCTACAGAAAGAACAAAGGGCATCAATGATCAAGCAATGAAAACTCAGCAGTCTAAGTCAATATCGAGCACATCCTGAAAAGACAGAGAAAAATGCAGCCTTTAATCACTACTTACCACAAGGGTAGCTCAGAACCTGGATGTCATCAATGGCAATGTAGCCATTTCTCCCTTCAGAGACTTCAGCTTCAAATATTACCTGTCGAAAAACAAAGGAAAAAATGTTTACAACACTCATTTCTACAGAATTCACAGTGGAGAGTGCAGATATATGGCATGCTGCTTTTTCATTTAAAATGAACTTTCCACAAGGTGTGACGATTGAATAGAATATTTATTACTTAATGTACTACAGTTCCATACCATTTGTGTATTTGACTTCTGCTGGATTTGTTACTTACCAATACACAATACAAACAAGTTTCTTAACTTGCAATTAATATTAGTCTGTTTCCATTTACCTAAAGTTTGTCAGGACTGTATGCAGGATTTAACCTGAAAGTTCCAATTTCAGGCAGTCCAAGAATCTCTTTACACTCAAGTACAAACCTAATTAACAAGAATTTATATTGCTGTTGAACTCATACTCTCCATATATTCCTGAACTCCCCTTGTCCCCCAGAAGAATAATTCCTCAAAATAATTTTTTTCTTGTGATGTTGCAAGTAGCATTTAACCAGTAGCTCTTACAGAAGGAGGCGCAGTTTGATGTTATCTTTGTCAGTTTCGTTCTTCACTCCTATTAGAGAACAAGGAAAGCATGCTGTCCGGGAGCAATAAAGGACCACCTTCACATCTGCTCTCCTACTTCCTGTCCCAAGTTCTACCAACAGGAGCAGCAAAGTATTCCTGGGCTGCTCCAATATTTAGGGCTACTCTTCTCCACTACAGGTTGATCAACATGGCAGTGCTCAATCCACCAGTGGTCAATTTATTGAGGCTAGTAAAGACCCACTAAATCGACAGCTGATCACTCTCCTGTCAACTTCAGTATTCCAACAGAACAAGATGAGTAAGGAGATTGGACAGGAGAGTTTTGTTGGTCAACTCCCTGATGTTTGGCTCCTACAGTAAGTAGACCTGAGGTATGTGGATTTGAGTTATGTTAGGAATGTAACTGAAATTGCGTAGCTTAGACCAACCTGTCCTTGTTGTGTGACTCCCCGCAGAGATTTCTACAGAACTTCACAAAACCAGACTGTGAAACTGACCAGCGTGTAATTAGTGTGTCCACTGCTGCACATCTTTGGCAAATTACACAAAGCTGGAGGGAGGGGTTGCAAACACTTTGGAAAATAAAGATAAAATTCAAAGGAATCTTGATAAAAAGGATAATTGGGGTATAGATAATAAAATGAAACAACAAAGACAAATGTAAGGTGCTGCACGTAAGGAAAAAACAAATACACGAACAAAGAATAGTGGTAACTGGCTTGGCAGCAACACTGCTAAAAAGGATGTGGGAGTTGCAGTGGATCAACCTCAACATGAGTCAATAATTTGATGCTGGGGAAAGAAAAAGAAAAGCATTTTAGGTTTCATTAACAGAAGCATGATATGCAAGTGACAGGACGTCTGGATGGGAAGTGGTGGGGTACCACTCTATTGGGCCTCAGCTGGAATACTGTGGCTCATTTTTGGTCATCGCTGTACAGGAAAGTTGGACAGAGAGACTGGAAAGGATGCAGAGGTAAATTACTAAGATGATCAAAGGGGTGGAAGACCAACCATATAAGCAAAATCAGAAGGAACTATGTTTATTTGAAAAAGAGAAGAATAAAAGGGTGGGGGGGAGGTTGAAGGTCATGAAAGCACTTGTCAGATGTCTAACAGGCTGCCATTAAAAAAAGGGAAAAATTGTTCTCTCTTGCCACAGAGGGAGGACATGAGGCAATGGGTTCAAACTATAGCAAATTTGGTCTTTTTTTTTTTTCCCTGTGCTTAGACCTTATTGAATGCATGGCACCTGTACTGCAAATTTTAAGGTAGTATTTGAGCAGTTTTACCGTGAGCCTCTGTAACTGTGGAAATACCCGGGCAGGAAAGAGTCACTAATCAGCATTAAGTTCTGACTTTCAACAGAATGCTCACGGCCTTTTCAACAGGAAAATCCATTAACACCTGAAGGAGTTCTGTAGGACATTAAAGAGGACAAAAGATTTTGTTGTTCTGCTTTCCCCTCAATCCATCCCCTTGTAGTCACACAAATGGTTTCTCCCAGTTTAGAGCACAAGGAAAGAGTATTAAAAACCCCTAACAAGGCAGAACCAATTATCTCTATGCTGTGTGGACTCTGGAGGGCAAAGGTTTTCAAGGTATGAACCTCAGCTACTTAATCTGGGTTAGCCCAAAATGGCACAGAGAGATTGCTTTTTAAAAAAGCTTTGATATTCTTTGAAATTTCAGATTGTCCATCTTTTGTGTATTTAGAGTTATCTGCTTTAAACTTGTAAACAACACATTTCCTTTTCCTATTTAATAAATCTTCCTATTGTTTGTTATAGGATTAATTACAAGCCCTGTCTTTGGTATGAAAAATGAACTGCAACTGATATCAGGTAAGTGACTAGTTCGGTGGGACTGGAAATAACCGGAATGTTGCTGTAATTATTTGTGTAAGGGACCATCTATCACCATAATACACTCATCTGGTTAGCAAGACATATTGGGGTACCCAAAGTGAATGTCTGTGACTCCATGTTTATACTGTTATAGTGCCTGAAGATGTTATAATTGGTTATATATAGTATCTTGATATTTGGTTAGTGACATCTAACTCACAACCAATTTAAGCTTTGTGCTCTAAAAAAGGGAAGCTGGAATAGACAAAAAGGGACATGGGAAAGAATGAAGTGAAAAGCAGAAGATAACAGTGGAAAAGCAAGAAAAGGCTACAAAACAAAAGTTAGCAGGGAGAGTCAAATGCATAAATGTAGAGATCTGGGGAGTATAAGGTAGAAGGGAAGACAAAAAGGAATTTATTGATAGAGGAGGAGAATTTATTTTCCAAATTTCAGATTACGAAGGCTAATTTCACACACAAATAATTAAACCTCTTCTACATGTGACTATATACCATTTATTGCACCCAGCAGAGAATAGGGGGCCTCTCTAGTACAGATGTTAAATCCTGTTTAGTTGGTTAACCAGTTAAATGCTAGGTCTAACTGGTTAACTGATTAAGCAGCTGTGGGGGGGCAGGGGCTACCTGACACAGACAGGGGCTGCTCTGGCCAGGCTGAAGCATCCATGCTCACAAGGCAGCTGCAGTCGGGGCGTGCTCCAGTGCACTCACAGTAGCCCTCGACTGCAGTGGCCTGGGACCATCCCAGGCAGAGAGTTCCGGCCCAGCTGGAGCAGCCCCATCCACAGGCTGGAGCAGCCTCCTCTCCCCAATTCCCAGTTGCCCCCTTCCCCAGGGCCACTGCAGATGGAGCTAGTCCAGCACTGGCAGGGTGCCCTCATCCACAGCAGCCCTGCAGGGGACTGCTCCAGCCCTTACCAGTTAACTATAACCAGTAAGCCTCACCATATAGGATGAGGCTTAGCAGTTAACCAGTTATGCTTTTATGCCCCTAGCCTCTGACTGCCAGAAGCTGGTAGTAGACAACACAGATGGATCAGTCAGTGATTGGCTGTTCTGTTGATTCCCTCTGAAGCACCTAGCACTAGCCACAGAGACAGGGTACCGAGCTAGATGGACATTGGTCTGACCCAGTAAGGACACGCTTATGACACAGGGATGTAAAACACTCATATTTCTAGGACTTTGTATGGTAAAAGTAAGTTAGCACACAGGGCCAACGGACAGACAGGATTATGGACTTGCCTCCACACAGAGTCGATTAGGGATAGTTTACTTTATTAAGCTTACTACTTCACTGCTACAACACCGTTAGCAAGCAAAAGCATCACAGAGCAATTATATATACAGAGTAAAAGGCACTTGGAATGCTTACATCCTTTTTGTCATGGGAAGTCCCATCCCTGTTGCCTCACACCAGGGCCTTGGTGAATGTGGCTCCAGCTGCGGGGAATCCAGGTCATCCCTGAGGCTGAAGTCCCTGGTGACACTCACCAGGGGCAGGACCTCACAGTGATTTTATCCCTTAGCTGTTTAGTGGGTGTGCGCGTACTGGCCACTCTTAGCTTTTCATGAGGCTGAAGCCAAGATTACCTTGTTTACTGGTTCCCTAGGTTCCCAGCTCAAGTGCAGGTGTCAGTGCTGATATGGTTATCTGGTATTTATGTTTGCACGGTTTAAGGCTGTAACATAGGGATAGAAACTTGGTTGTACTACAGGAATGGAAACTTCCATCCTGGCCCTCAGACCTACTTATGTTCTTTTATGACAAAGTGCAGTAAAGTTTCTCTGAACTACAAGGTTCTTGTAGTGTCTTGAGATGAAGTTAGAAATTCACTATGCTTACCCTCTCTCTCTCTCTCTCTCTCACGCGCGCACACACCCCCTTTAAGAAGCAGTCCAATTTGACAGTGCCTTGTATCCCAGCAATTTTATTAGGACTTTTAAAAGTTCTGGGCTAGTATGACCACGAATTGAATATACAATGTGTGTATACCTTTGCTACCCTGCAGAACTCTAAATTAGAACTTAATATAAAACCATTAAAAGAGATGCAAAGCTACCTTCACCTCACGTCTCACATATATCACATACAACATATACATCACCTCACTCTCCAGTACACAAACGTTCACAACTCAAGTATTGCGAATGAAGGCTTTAAGCAACTCACTGTGATGGCATGTGTATATTTTTACTATATATGTTGGAAGTGTGCAGAAAAAATGGGGAATATAATGTGTGGAGTGTTAATATAGACCAGTGTTGCTTCAACTATGTTCTGCAAACAACTCGCATGTGTGCCGTGAGCATCTGACACTTCTTTGCTATCATACACTGATGGTATAGTAAACCATTTTTAATCCAGTACTTGAGTAACTGTAACACTCAAATAACTGGTATAACTCACAACTGAAGCTCTGGGCAGCAGACACTGGGAGGGAGTGTGGAAAAACAGCATCATGGCTGGGGTTTGTGAACTGTGGAGTGTGCGAGCAATGCCCTGCCCCTCAGGGCCAGCTCACTGAGCACCCGCCCTAACTTCTTCTGTGCTACCTGTGTACACAGTTGGTGGACTCCTCCACTCTCCCCATTCCAAGTCCAGTGTGGTGAGCTCCCCATCGCCACCTTCAAGCAGCTCCATGCTGTTGCAGGCTCAGCTCCACATTGAGCAGGCGCCAGGGCTGGAGTGTTTGGGGTGGGGTGAATTTTGTTATGGGGGAGGGGACCTGACCACACCTGTGCCTCCCCCATTGTTATCTATTAGCCAGAATATTTACACATCAGGCAAACTCCCAGTCCTGGGGCTGCCGTATATAAAAGAATTTACTTTATGTATTTTCTATTGTTAAAAGCAGATACAATGTTATGTCTTCATTGCTATGATACCTGATTAAATTAATTCATTTTGTTTTTGCTGTATACGTTGTTGATTGGTGGTTTGGTTTTTTTGATTCAAACAACAATTTTTTTGTAGGTGTTCCACATTAAAATGATTATTTCGCGTTCCACGATCTCCGAAAGTTTAAGAAACTCTGACAGAGACACATCTAAATCCACATACTATATATTAAAACACACAGAGTGTACTTGGCTACAGCAAAACTCTGTCTTTCACTATCTTATTCTCCTTTCTCCAGGGTACTCTGCATCATTAACAAGAGATAAAAAATTTCTGAGTGCAAATTCCATGACTGGCAAAGATCTAATTGGCCTTACCACTTCAACAGAGCATTCAATATGAGAAACCTTTCTGTCAACCTACGCACACACACAAAATGGATTCTTGCTAGCTTAATTGACCAAAGCTTGAACTTATGTATAGGTCAATTCCAACACTTGGTGCTGAGAACTGAGTTAAGAGGACTGTATACAGAAGGGATTGTAGTCATGACAGATGACAATATAAAAAGAAATATAGAGAGCAACATCAGGATCCTTATGTGATTTTCATCGATTTGAACAAGGTGTGAGACACAGTCAACAGTTCACCAGCTTTCCACATCACTCCTCCCTCCGTTGTCAACAGAAAGAGGGATATGCTCAGCAGTGGGGATCTTTGGGGTAGAGGTGGTGGTGGGGTTCTCAAAATTAGGGGGCACTGGCCCAGTTATCTCGTGGCTGATCAGGGAAGGCACCTGGCCTATTATACTCATTGCCCATGCTTCCAGTTTCATTATTCTGTGGTTCTCATCAGAGTCATGTTTTAAGCCCTGTTGAGAGGACAAGCAGCATGCTCATTTCTACTGAGGAGTCCCACAGGAACACTTTTAAACTGAGCTGGAACTGAAATGTTTAGTAGCCTCATGATACTGTGTCAGCTTTCAAGATTTCGGTGTAAAGGTATATGCAGTAGGTCTCCCTTGAGTAGATATTTCTATCTTCTCATAACTAGTATGGTCTGTTCACCAACTTTGATGACGATATTACTAATTTAACAAGCAGGTAACTTCTGACCTCTTCCATTTTTACATCTCAGATGATGCAAGACATGAAGAGGACCAGAGGAGGGCGTTTCTTAACTATCAGATTGCAAAGGGCTAGATTCCAAACTTTCACCCAATTGGTTGATTTACTTTACTGAAAATCCTCTAGGGCTCTGTCAGCAGAAAACCTTGCTTCACAGAATTAGTTGAGCATTCAAATGGAAGTAATTATCTTTTCATGGTTTCTAAATTAACTCAGCAAGTTTATCAGGAACTGGCACAAGGGAGTTGCATTTTATTATGTCAACACTTTAATTTTTAACATATTAAAACAAAATTTGTTCAGACATCCCTCGCTGTCCCTTTCATTTCAAACTCTCATTGCTGGAAGTATTTCTCTTAACATAGTGTGTCATTTTTGAAGTGTTTACATTTACTTTTCATTGTAGGTTATTAAATTCATAATACCTGAAATCACTAAACTGATTATATTAAGAATTGGATAGAGTCTTTAATATTCCCATACTTGCAAGTACAGTTTGTCTTTCTGTTTATGACCTTTTAGCTATGGGATGTTTTTCTTCTAGTGAACAAACCTGTTTCTATGTATATTCTGACCTTGACTAGTTTCCAGTACATCTGGACCTAATCAAGTGTTCTTTTACAAATGTACAATAAAAGAACAAACAGATCCCATCTTCCAATCAAACAAACCTCACGGATTTATTAGGTATATTTTCACTATTAACTTTAAATATTTTAAAAATAATTAACCTGTTCTGATTCATACAAACTGGTCACAAATTTTCCAGGATAAAGTTATTTTGGAGACAAAAAGTCCCGCCCTCCCTCTCCATGCAATTATTCCCAACCCCTGCACCAAATCCCTCTTTTTATTCTGAATTTCCCGCTCACTTAGTTCATTTAGCCAATAGTCTCGACATGAATGGTGCTGGGGATGCAAATGTTCAATCAGAATAGCCACCTTTAGGATTTCAGGCAATGAACTGGACAGAAAACAACATAAAAAGCAAAGTTAATTCCATTCCCAAGCTGAATAAATGGACGGTTTTATACTGTCATCTGTCACGACTTCTTGGACAGAGCCGCCAATCCACAGATCTCATCTTCTATGATGCTGTTGGAGAGCGACTAAACCAATCCTTAATTGGCAGAGCTGATTACAGATGTCACGTGAAAAACCGCAAACTGCGGATGTCATATGTTCTTTTGGATCATACACTTCTCCTGTAGTGCCTTGATACGCTGACTCTCAAAGCAATTAAGGGCCTGTACAATGGTTTGGAGCCAGGACAATCTGTCCTCACCTAGATTTTCCAGATCATTGGGAGATATGCCACTTAATTTCATGTTGGCCTTTAAGATGTCTCTATAAAGACATAATGCTTATACTGACCACTGACAGAGCACTTTCCATGCACAAGCTGGTCATAGAAGACCATCTTTGGCATCCATGTATCATCCATCCTCATAATATGACCAATCCAATGAAACACTTTGTTCATAAGCATTGCTTCCATGCCCATAAGACCACACAGCTTAAGAACCTCCGTATTAGGAATTTTGTCCGATCAGTTCACATGAGCAATCTTCCTCAGACAGCGGATATGGAACTGATCAAGTTTCAAAACATGGTGGTGATATACTGTCCACAGCTCTAAGCCATACAGCAGAATATTCAGAACTACCTGATAAACTGCTACCTTAGTATGGAGTTTAATACCATGGTCATTCCATAGGTGTTTGGTCATTTCTCCAAAGGCAGTGCTGGCTTTGGCTAATTGAGCAGATACATCATCGTCCATGTTTATGCTAGAAGACAGGACACTTCCAAGGTAGCAGAACTTGTCAATAGCCTTAAGGACTGTACTAGCAGCAGTGATCACTGGAATGCTAAACTCTTTCCAAAGAGGCAGAGGTATAACTTCTGTCTTCTTGAGGCTCACTGAGAGTTCAAAGCAGTGAGCAGAAGTAACACTACTTAAAGGCCTCATTGGTGGGATGCAACTGAGGAATACACAGTACACATCTTTGCCACTGAGTTGTAAACAAATGGCTTTTACGTTACCTCTGCATTTCTGTAACCCTACCTTTCTGTCAGGCCAGACCCAGGACAAAATTTAAATTATGTCACCTGCTAATGGCACTACTCTGGCATCTAAGGATCAGGAAGAAGAAATACTGAACCAGCTTCTCTATGCCAGACTCAGAAATAAGGATTCACATGTGATCCAATATGCCACCTCTGCACCACCAGAGGAAACCTGGGGAATTAACTATGCACAGAATGGGCCTAAGAAAAGGGAGATTCTGGGCCTAAATGTGTTGAAGTAGTCAAGGAAAAGGAGTGAATTGTATATAAATACTGATAATAAAAAAATTCGTCAGAAAATGAGAAATTAATCATTTGTGAAGAGGAAAAAAAAAGTGAAATTCAGAATGTCTCCTGAATGTTCTTAGCTTACAGTGTATTTGGTGGAAAAAGCATGGGAAACCATGATACGATCAAGCAACAGATCTCACACATGAAAGCAGGAGGCAAGAAACGTGATGCAAATCAGAGCACTGAGGGAGGAAAAAGAGACAATTAAGAGGAAGGCAATACAGAAGTTTGAGTGCGGGAAAAGTGGGAGAAGAACCGGCTCTCCCAAAAAAACAATCCTCTTTCCTTAAGCAGCCCCAGGTTCTCCTGCCTCCTAAACAGGCTACCTTTACACTACAGCATTTTATCTGCAAAACACATGTAGTATTTGCACACAAACCTCATTTTGTCAACAGAAACTTGACAAAAAAGCCATGTAGATACTCCAGGGGACCCTTCTATCAACAGAGTAAATCAAAAGATCAATGCACTATCATGTGTCTTTTGACGGAAGTTTTGTCCGTACATCTCTTCTGACAGTAACTTCTGTAGACAAACACTGCCAGTATAGACATAGCCACAGTGTTGTCTGAAAACAGACTCCTCTTTCGCCACCTTATGGGGACGAAAACAACAAAATGAATGAGGGGTGAAACTTTAGGGACACAGCTCTCCCACAACAATAGAACCACTTTAAAAAAAAAAACCAAAAAACCCACCATTAACAACACGCCAAGAAACTAAACAGATGAAAATTCTGTTTCTGCGCAAGTTTTCTGAAAGCATTCATAGCCCCATATAAACCCACTGTTTTGGTGATTCTGGTCATTACAATGCATGCTTATGAGTTTTGGGGTTGCACAAGAAATTTGAGGTTCTGCTCCACAAAACATGGTACCTTCTCACATAGGAATAAAAATAATATACTCAGCATGATAACTAGAGAACTAACACTATGTCTGGAAAGACAGGAGTATTTCAGTGCCTGTCATACTACAGCTTGTGATTATATCCGATTACTCTCCTACCCAAGATAATACACCACATTTTCAGAAGATAATTGTACAAAATAGCTATTAAGGAACAAGCAATTATCATTCCATAGCAACTCAAGTTATATAATTAAAGGCCGTGCACAGTACCACCATTACCTTTAATTTAAGGCATGTATTTTTAATGCCACTACAAGAGCTCATTTTGTGGTGGAAGGGTTATCAAATGTCAGGAAAGATTACATAGATAAAATATCAACCTTTCACCTCAGAGATTGTATTTCAAGTCGATGCCAAACAGATGAGCAAGAGGGATGTTCTCACCTCTTACCCTCTGTAGACAAAATGTCACCACAAAATGAACACAATTGATTGCACTAATTCTCATTCTCTGCTCTCAAAGATCAGCCACCTTCCATTACTTAAACCAGCAGGTCATTAGTGAACGTGCCACAGGCAAGAACAGTAGGACACAAAATTATCTTTACAAATTCCTTTTTTGAATCATAATGTACATTTAAACCAAATATTTTAAGCACACAAGTGTTTTTCCATGTCTAATTGGGAGTGAGGGAATGTCAAAGGGGGCACTTATTTTGAAACTGCCCACATCTACACTGCCAGTCTGCATTTCAAAGTCTGCACTTCAAAACCCGTGCAGCTGCCACTATGCAAATGAGGCACTTAGTATGCATGTCAGCACCTCATTAGCCTACTTCAAACTGCCTCATTACCATGCCCCCTCCGATAGGAGGGGGTGAATGTAGAAGCAGCCTAAGACCACTTTATACTGCTACACAATATAACAGGGGTGTTGGTGTAAATGACAGTTAAGCCCAATGAAACCAAGAAAACTGCACTCATTGAGACGCAAAATGCCAGCAGTCAAAATGATTTAGAAACTAGATTAGAATACAGCTGGCCAGAAAGCAATACTGTAATTGACAAAAATTCAACTTCTGAAATTTATTTTCATTCCAATGCACAATGTAAAATTTGTGATGAGACTCTGCCACCCCATACTATCCAACATCCTGATACCTGTGCACTCGCCTAGGTAATGCTGGACACCCAGGTTCAAGTCAACACTTTCCCACGAGATAAGTACTCATCCACCAGACTATTGGACTACACTGCCCATCGGAATAAAAACAAATTTCAAAGTTTCAATTTTCTTTCATGAAATGGAACAGTTGTTTTCCAGCCAACCTTATTCACCTCCAGCATATGGACCATTCTCGTCTAGGCTGATACTGCCTTATTTGGAGCAGCCACTTGAACCTGGGTCTCCCACATCCCAAGTGAGTATCCTAGCCACCAAGCTATAGGTCTTTCCCCTCTCTGAATCCATTGATGTCTGCAAAATATGTTCCCAGCAAAAAAGCATTTTTCAGAGAAAAGATTTATCAAACATTTTTCAACCAGCTTTAGAAGAAAAACACTTTCTGTGCTTTGATACCCTACCCCAGTGTTTCTCAATGACCGGTCCATGGACTGGCCTTGGTCTCTGAGATCTCCATAATACAGATTAGGAAGGCAGAAAAACAGTTGCTGGTATTGAAAAAGGTTAAGGAACACACACTGCATTAGGATGGAGAGCCAGACACATTTCAAAGCATGCAAAATCTACCCTTTTACAAAAAGGTTGTGCTGATTAGCAGGAATAGATGAATGAAAAACAAAAACGGGTAGAGAAGAAAGAAACGGAACATCCAGGCTGAAGAGAGAATTTAAAATCATTCTTATTTTTCTTAATGTTGCATTATGTATATCCAATTATGGGAGTTACGTAAAGAGAAATTAATACACCACTGTAAAAGCAATGACTGCTCATCTCAAAATAGTCTCTCAAAACAAACTAAATCCACAAAACCTCAAAGTAGGTGTCTACTGTAAACAAAGACCAACAAATAGCATCACTAAAGAATAAGTACACTCGTATTATGTGCACAGTCATACACACAAGACATGTTTATAAGTCTTTCAGAGCATCTTTCAAAATACATTCCAGAGTTTCCCTGAATGCACGAGATGCTATCATCTCTTCAGTTTATTGGTTCTTCCATTTTCCTTCAATACTTCTTGTTTACAGAAAATCACAAGGATGGAGACCTACCTTGTATCCAAAGTTCACTAGACACACGATGCCCTTCATAAATTTAGAGGGGACCTGTGCACCTCTCGGACCACATCCATACTAAGAAAAAAAGGTGGTTTCTTATCACATTCGCTAATACATGGTTTAAAAAAAAAATCCACCTTTTTATTTAATAATGCATCTGATGAAGCGAGTCTTTGCCCATTAAAGCTTATGTGCCAAAATATATCTGTTAGTCTATGAGGTGCCACAGGACTTCTAGTTATTTTAGGGGTATTATGGCAATTTTCAAGAGGTTTTTATGCATTTACAATTGTTAATACATTATGTTTCAATAATCTGTGTTACATCTCAATTCTCCAAAAGATTTTCTCCAATAAACTCAAATCCTGCCTCTTTTCACTTAGCAATAAAACAGGTCTTTTCCTACTGCTGCTACATTTGTGAAGTCTTTAAACAATCTGAAATGGTAGGCAAGGAGTTTGCCCATATTCCATAGTTACCCTATGTTTAGTAAGAAGGGATGCTGTAAAAGAACTTACACCTATATTATTTTATATACCCACCCACACACTCACTCTAAATTTGTGGAAGAGCCATCAGCCATATGCAGTAAGTAGCATTTTGGTCGACAGTGAACACTAATTATGCTTAAGTGACGAAGGTTGATAAATTGTAAAAGATTGTATAGCATTTAGGGGCACAGTATTCCTTTGCCATTTGGCAGCATAGGCATCTGGAATTGCTATCAGGAGTATTTAATGCTTTTTTTGTGATGAGCTGTCGTAATAAACTTTTGGATGGTAGTATCTGCCCTGGGTGACTATATATATATATATATATATATATATATATATATATATATATACACACACACACACACACACATATACATATACATACACACACACACTTTTTTTTTTTAATTTCTCCAATTGATCTACATGGTAAAACATTATACTCTCCTCTCCTTTTGCCCTCTTTGTGGTGGTGATCGTTTGTCCTCTCTCTCTCTCTAGTGAACTCCTGACTCTCCCTGCCTCTCCTCCCTACTTCCCAAATTCATCCTCAGTGACTTCAACTTCCATGTTGATAACCCAGCCAACCTCATCCGCACACTGCCTCAACCTCACATCTTCCTTTGACATGGGGCCTTGGTTCAATGCTCCCGTTCACCAAAATGGCACCCCTTTTGACTTGGTCTTCACCAAGCAGTGCTGTTTCTAACCACTTTGTTACAAAGTGCCCTTGCTCTGATCTGTCAGCATCCTCACCACTTTATATTGTGGTGTGTTAGCCTCTCCACAAATTCCAGTCCACTAGTGTCAATGACTTCTTGTCTGCTCTTAGCTTTCTCCTGCTTGCCCTCTTTTCCTTTCTTCCATTAATATGGTTCTTGGCTTTATCCATGGTTGTCTTGTTTATATCTATTACAATGATCCATGGCTTAGACACCTATGCACTATGTTATGGTAATACAACTACTGCAAAGCACAGCTATATCAGTTATTCTACCACTGGTAACAATATAGTACACTAACCACCCTCTGCATGTCAGGTGTTCAGCAGAAAAAATTCTGTACATTGCTTTTGAATTGAATATACATATTAAAAAACAAAATGAAAAAGTAATGAAAAAGAGTAATATTCTTTAGCAACCACAGGCTAGCCCCAGTAAAGCCAGGAACAGAGTTCAGGAGCAACATACAACTCCATACTGCCAAGAGGCCAGAGGACTGGACTTGACCTCCTGACGTCCCTTCCAGTTCTGAGACATGTATCTCCGTATGTATCTCCCTAAAATGTATATTGCTAGAAGTCACACAGTTATGTAAAAGCAAACAGGAACTGATCTCACTATCAGTTGTTTCTTTAAGTGCCCACTTAAACAGTGTGAGAGACTTCTTTCTGCAGTGCTGAGCTTTCAGTTGGATCACTATTTAACTACCCTGACAGTAAGCTTTTCCTAATGTCTAGCCTAACCACCCTTGTAATTTCAGCCCATTTCTTCCTGTCCTATCCTCAGAGGTTAAAGAGAACGATTTTTCTTCCTCCAGATTAAACAACCCCAATTTTCTCAATCTTCCCTCACAGATCACGTTTTGTAGACTTTAACCATTTTTGCTGCTCTTGTCCGAACATTCCCCAATCTGGACACATCTTTCCTGAAAGGCAGCACCCAGTTGGGCAAAATACTCCAGCCAAGGACTGTTCAGTGTGGAATGGAGTGGAAGAATTGCTTCTCACGTTTTACTTACAACACTCCTGCTATTACATCCCAGAATGATGTTTGCTTTTTCACAACAGTGTTGCTCTATTGACTCACATTTAGTTTGTGATCCCTAGGTAATCCACAGTGCTTTCTGCAGACCGCCATTTCCCATTTTGTATGCATGAAACTGATTATTCATTCTGAAGTGGAGTTCTCTGCACTTGCTGTTATTGAACTTCATTCTTTTTACTTCCAAGTATTTTTCCAGTTAGTCCAGATCATTATGAATTTCAATCCTATCTTCCAAAGCACTTGCAGCATATCCCACAAACCTTATAAGAGTACTCTCTGTCATAATCTAACCATTGATGAAGATATTGAACCGCAGAGCCAATCTTAATATGCCCTTCCAACTTGATTGTCAACCATTGGTAACTCCTTTCTGGGAATGGTTTTCCAACCACTTATGCACCCACCCTAGAATAGCTGTATCTAGGCTGTATTTCTGTAGTTTGTTTATGAGAAGGTCATGTGAGAAAAGTATCAGAAATCTTACTAAAGTCAAGATATGCCACTTCTAGTACTTCCCCCATAGTAACAAGATTTACTACTCTGTCAAAGAAAACTTTCACTGGATTTGTTCTTGACAAACACTTGCTGACCATTACTTGTTGCCTTATCTTCTGTGTTTGCCTACTGGACAATAAGGTAAGCTTATTGGTGTGTAATTTCGTGGGTTGTCCTTATTTCACTTTTAATAGATTGCCCCTATATTTGCCCTTTTCTAGTTTTCTGGACTCTCTCCCATCTTCCATGACCTCCAGTTGAGTAACTGAAGTCCTCAGATTTTGATTTAAAAACTAAGTTATAGAAAATACTTGATTTGTCTAGTTCAAGCCAGCAAGTGACCCATATCTCATGCTGCAAAAGAAAGTGAACCCTGCCTGTCTACCTCAGTCTCAGCCTATCACATCTGCGTGAAAATTTCTTTCCATTCTTAAATCTGTTCTGTTAAACCCTATGCATGTGATGTAGATACCTGGGAAAGAAGTCTCTAAAGTAATTCAGAGCTCTCCCTAAATCATGTCCCTTCTCTGGCAGTGGGAGATATTTGCATACAGCATTCACACAATAGCCATAAGACATTACATGAATGTCATCTTCAGACATTACACTAGCCGTATTTGGCTTCCTGAGCATATATTAGTGTAGACTCCACTCACAACATTTCAGAAACTACTAGATTCATATTACAATAATGGTCATTTTTTAAGTTATGCACATCTCCCTAAGTAATACACAATGCTCTGTATCATTAACGTTTGGTTTGGAACCTGAACGGCCGTATTTTTTTTTGTTTGTTTCTTCACTAAAGCTTTCCCAATTAATGGCACTTTCCATAACCCTCAAGTTTTTGTTTTTCTTCCCCATTCAGATAGCAACAGGACACTTTCTGTCTACACTATGAATATAAGACACACTAGGGCAAATTCTGCCTTCACTTGGGTCAATGGGGGACAAACTTTGTCGCTAGAGAAAGTGACACTGTATGGGCTCCTCCACTCCTCAAGACTATCTGCTATAGTCGCTGTCTTTCATCTGCAGATGCCTGTGAGGAAAGTTATGCAAACATTTGGCTATCAATCCAAATCTCAGCTCAGGTTTGCAAAAAATTAAAGTTACTTTCACCAACTGCAGGATTAAAGGTACCACACAGATCCTATCACCCTTTATACAGTGCCAATAATTATTATTTCCTTCATGAGGTATGTTAAGTCCTGCTTTTGCAATAACCATTTCGTCACAGACTAGGGCCTGAGACCTACACATTGAACCAAACTGATAAGGAATCCACACATTTAGAAATTAGATACTAGTAAATATATTTGCTAAATGCATGCATCACACTTGTTTTTCCCCTTCAAAGCACCCTGAACTAAAACACTGAGTGCTGAATTTTACATGAATCACTCAGGCAAGGTAGGGAAAAATTTAATTTGTGCTAATGGTACAGAGCATAAGCAGAACATGCTACAGGCATATACATTATAAAAAGTAAATATCTCATATTAGAGAATATTTACAAAACTTAACAAAACTTGCGTGATTATATTCTACATCACATGATGGCATAATGATCCAGAGATTCAGTCATCTAAAAACATCAAGCCCACTATTTCTGAAAAGCTGTCTACAAGTGAAATCCTCAGCAGTATGTTTAGTTCTTCATCCATGATTGTTTTATACCTAAACCTTTTATACCTTGTGTGTTCTGAGGTTTGAACACACAAGTGATCCTCAGCTGAATATTAAAATAAATACCATTAAAAAACTTGCATTTTTGTTTGCATAATTTCTCTATCATCATTTGCTAAATTTAGCTCATCCTGGTTAGATCTATGAGGATGATTAAATTATTAAGTTATCAGACAGTCATTTCCCATCTTCTGTAATTATGTGGACAAAAGTGTTACACTAACCAAAACTGACACTTATCCAAACATGTCATTAATATTCAGTAGTCATTAAAACTCAGTATTTGCCAATAGATACAACGTAGTTGATTTAGAGATTGCATAGTTCTCCCCTCAAGGTTTAGAAGAATAACTAAGATGATATATTGATTTTTTTTTAAACAGTGATAATAGTAGGACGAGGCCAGTCAATGTGCATCCCCTAATTTCCACCCTCCTGTATGCATAATTACTGTTTTAATGATTCATGCAACTTGGTATATTGAATAAGCAATCTTGTCCCTTGGCACATCCTGCTATCCTTTGTTCATGTCTAATCAATACTGCACACAAAAACTAAGTCAAACATCACAGCAATGATGAAAGTAAATGACAAAAAGGGAAAATGCAAACCAAAAGAAAGAAAAGCTCTGTGATCCATCCTCAGTGTTGTAAACAAGTCTTTGGATATGTAAAAATGCAAGGCATTTGTTAAACAATAAATTTAGTGGATGTCAGACTACCTAGGTACCTGAGGTGTAATTCTTCTTATGCTTGAAAGAAATGTAGAACAATCCCTTACTAGCGGCCACGATTTTGCTTTTCCTCCTACCTGTTTATGTTTTATTTACTACCCTACTGTAAGTTGTTGAATACTTCAATTTTTAAATCCAGTGCACAGCACTGAGAGAAAATGCTTTCATTGTTTGGCTCAGCAGTATTTATATTGTTTTTGTACTGACAGTCTATTACTACCATCATTTTTTGACAACACAAAATATGAAATGCCAAGGTACTACTAGATAGCTTTAACTATATTTTCTCCACTGGCTCCAAGAATTTTATCTATAAAACACACTAAAGCTTGAAAGGTGGGAAAAGAGTAGATAAATTCAAGGCTGTATATTATATCTAGTATAATTAATTGCTTGGATTGAAGGGTCACCCTGATTTTTAGCTATTAACAGCAACTATACAGCTCAGAGGGAATTTATGGTGGGACACTATAGAAAATTCACTGTTCAGTATGAAAAAGTACATATGTTCCACATCCAAGCAGCAAAGAATTTCCAGGAGAGCAATAAGGGAGAGACTGGAACACACAGTTAACATTCAGTAACCTGAGGGCAAGGAAATTAAACACTTCCGTGCACTGCATAACCTAGGTGTGTTCAAATGATTTCAGATACCACACTACTTCAATTATGCATTAAAGAAACATGAACACGACTTAGCTCAGGAGCTTGTTAAAGTGATGTTTATAATCTTTGAAAGTAAATTAACTGAACTCATATTTATCACTGAGTACCAAATGATGGCCATTTGCTGATGCTATCAAGTCACTTTTCTCCTTAGTTGGTAGGGGGGGGGGATGAAAAAAATTCTAAGACAACATGTACTCATATAACACTGCACCTGTACCAATACAGCTGCGTGGCTGCAGTGAATCTGGACAAAGGCATTCTATGGCAACATGGGAGAACTGTACTGTCAGCATAACAAAATCACCTCCACGAGCAGAACCTGAACCAGCGGGAGAAGCTCTCCTGCCAAAATAGCACTATGCACACGAGCACTTATGTTGGTTAGTAAGAGAGGCAGACGTGTTAGTCTGTATTCTGACAAAACAACCAAGCAGTCATGTAGCATCTTAAAGACTAACAAAATCATTTATTAAGGTGCTGAGCTTTCGTGGGGCAGACCCACTTCTTCAGATCTGAACCCACCTCTAGGTTACGCAGTGCATGGAAGCATTCAATTTCCTTCCCCTCGGATCTGAAGCAGTGGGTCTGCCTTATGAAAGCTCAGCACCCGATAAATTATTTTGCTAGTCTATATGGCGCTACATGATTGCTTGTTTGCTTATGTTGGTGTAGCTCAGGGGTCATCAACCAACTGATCCAGAGACTCTCCTAGCTAATGGCAATCTCTGGCAGTGAGGGAGACTTGCTGATACGCAGAGCACCCATCATGGACAGTGTGTTCAGGTGTCCCTACTCCCATATTGCTCCCACTTCTTGCTATTTATGGGAGGGACCCTCCTGCTGGCTCTGCAGAAAGGGGAGAGGGCACTAACTCTGAACCACATTTCCACCGGGGTGCGGGGGGAAGGGAGGAGCGGCACCCTGACTGGCTTGGACTCTGAGCTATAAATGGTGAGCATGTGTGACGGTGCACTGTTTCTGAGATTTCCTTGGCAGCCAGTTCCCACAATCTCCCTCTTCCCCTTCTATCCCCCTGCCTCTGTACTCCACCTCTGTAAAGGAAGAGACAGGCGGACTGGGAGCTGCCATGGTCTACTCTGAATGGCAGTGCACTGTCTGAGATTACTCCAGGAGCTAGATCACAGTCTCTCTCTCTCTCTCTCTCTCTCTCTCTCTCTCTCTCTCGCACCCCCCCAGGGTCATTATCCACATAGTAACTTTTAAAAAATATGTACTATATGTAAGCTTTTTGGTTCCACTGGTGGTGTCCATTGGGAGCTGCAGGGGCAGAAGAGCAGGAACACGTACGGCCACCTGCCCCCCACCTCGCACCCCCAGGGGCCGCCAAGGCACATTGGCCACCCCAGGGGTATCCATATTCTTTGTGGAAATCTGCTTTTGAATTTAAATATGCATAACTGGAAAATACTTTATGCAAAATGCTCTGTGAAGATAGTTTCAAAAGTTATAATCTACGAAATATGATGTTTTCCACTTGTATACATGTACCATTTCTGTATCTGAAATTAGGAATATTGACTATAGAATTATTATTGGTGTGCCCCTGGTGGGAAAAGCCTATCACCAGCCCATCAGGAACAAGAATGAAGAAACCACACACAGAGCTAATAGACCATTAGCAAGAGACAACCGAGTGGAGGAGAACTGTCTTCTTGCAGTCCTGCTACACCAGTGGTTCTCAAGCTTTTCAGCATCACACCAGCCCCCTTTTGATTTTTGAGAAACCCTCATGCTCCCTCACCTCTTCTTTACCATCATCCAATCCCCCTTTTAACAAAAAATTCAATTTATAATTTAAAATAAACACAAAAACTTGATATAAAAATGTTATTTAAAATTAAAAATAAGCACAAATAGTTTTTCTTGGCCCCTTGGGGGGGCCTGGTGCAGTCCCAGCTGATCAGCTGCCTGAGTCCTGTGCCAGCTGCCAGAACTGACCGTGCCAGCTGCCCACCCGAGACATGCACTGCCAGAGCCACTCGCCTGCCTGCCAGCCACTAGGGCTAGCTGCTCACTGGCAGCCTGAGCCCTGCGCTGCTGAGGCCAGCCACCTGATCACCAGCCATGGGCCAGCCGCCCATCCGAGACCCACGCTACCAGGTCCAGCCACCTGCCCACCAGCCCGAGACCCACACTGCTAGGGCCAGCTGCCCACCTACAAGCCCAAGCTGCCCAAGCCCTGCAATGGCACGTCCAGCTGCTCAAACCCTGCAAGCCTGCCACCCAAGCCCTTCCCCTCCCGCAAAACCAAGCACCAACAGCCCCCAGCTCTTACCCTAGCTCCATTGCCCTCATCTGAGCCAGGCATCTCCAGGCCCCATGTAACCCCACCCTCCTCCCCCTCCCCCTCCCCACCTCCCAATCCACCCTCACTCACCTTTGCAGGGGGTAGCTAGCTCCACATGGGTCTTCACCAGCTGCCTGCTTTTTATAGTGGCTGTGCTGGGTCATTCACATAAATGCAAGGGGCTGAGAGCCAGAAGCAAAGGTTGGCTCTTTCTTTGTGTGGGGATCTAATGGAGGGGGTCACCTTGCACCACCCCTGGAGACACACTCCCCAGCGTGGGAAACCATGTGCTAAATCGAGAACAACAAGAAGTCCTGTGGCACCTTATAGACTAGCTTATGCTCCAAAATACCTAATAGTCTATAAGGTGCCACAGTACTACTTCTTGTTCTCAAAGATACAGACTAACATGGCTACCTCTCAGATACATGCACTAAATCCTTTCCCAAACCGCACCCCCTTGCCCTAACACAGTGAATACATGTTCGGGCAGGGGAGAGTGTGTGTGACGGGGAGGAAGAGTGGGCAAAACTTGGAGGAAGGATCAGGGTCTTGAGGAAGGGGCAGAGTAGGCTCTAGGGTTGCCCTTCATTTCAAAAGGTGGTCTGGGGTGTAAAAAGTTTGGGGGCCACAGATGTAACTTATGTCACTCAGGGAAGAGTGGTTTACACACACACACACACACACACACACACACACACACACACAGTTATGCTGTCATTGGATATAGCTTACAAAAGCAAGTCAGTTATTACTGAACACTTCTATACATGAGATTAGCATAAGTGCCATTAAAATTGGATGCTCATTGCAGTTTCTCCAGCTCAATGAAACAAAAGCTACATTCACAGAGAGAGAAAACGAGGGGGAAGGTTTGCTTACTTATGCACAACTGTTCTACCACAACAACAGACCAAGCATTATTCTTTAGCAACCATTATACCCTAGTGAACAATGAAGCTACTATAACAATTAACCTGTTTACCAATTCACTGAGGTAGGATGCCTCCACTTAAACTAATGCACTATACCAGCATCCTGATTTTCAAAAAGCTCTTCAAGTTGACTTCGCTACTCCAAAGCATAGACCAGAAGTATTTGTATAGCCCTTCAATATTTTCCCCTGTAAAAGAGTGCCCCCAAATTGTGGGGTATGCATGTCCAGAGGGGCATGGACTAATTTTTTAGAGGGGGTTGTGGCAGAACAGGGAGGCCTCAGGCAGCCTCCATGAAGGGCCAGGAAGGTGCACCACTTAGCTTAACTCTGACCCCAGCCAAAGCTCCACTCTGCCCACAGCCCAGTTCTGTCCTCAGCCCCAGCTCCTCTCCACTCGCAGCTCTGCCCTCATTCCCTCTCTATCCTCAGGCCAGCTCCACCTCTCGCCCCAACCTGACCTTCAGTCCAAACTCCTCTGCTGAGCCAACATAATGGACAAATTATTGGTCAAGGAACCATGCCAGGAAAAGTTTGGGCACAAAGGCTGTCACCTAACAAAAGCTGGGAAAACACCAATTGCAAAATGCACCGTGTACTGAGTGCTTAATGTAGTTTGTGCAACAGAAAAACGTGCCTGTCACTGCCTAACATATACTTAATCCTGAACACTTTGAAAGGTTTGCCAAACGTTGAATAGTAAAACAGTGTGTTGTGTTCGGTGCAATGACTAAAAGATGGCTGTAACAGACCCCTAACTTCACCGCCTCTATCTTCATTTCTAAGTTTAGTCTCTGTTAAATATCTATCGATATGGAATGAACTTCTCTGGATGGGTCCCTTAGGCCAGCTGTTCATAAACTATGGCTCAGGACCATAAAGTGGATCACAGCTGCATTTGAATGGAGTCATCAGGGCTAGCATTCGACCTGCTGGGACCAGGCCTGAAGCCAAAGCTTGAGCTCCACCCTCAGAGGGGGTGGAAGGGCTTGGACTCCTGCCCTCTCTCCCCACACCTGAGGCATTGGGGCTTGGGCTGTCGCCTCCCCATCCCCAACTCATATCAATGAAGCTGAGGAAATCTCACCTCTCCACCTGGGGCAGCGGGGCGAGGGCTATGCCCACCCACCCGGTCGTATACTTAGGGGTTGGGAGTGGGGAGTGTTGCTCAGAAGGAAGTCATGGTGCAATGACATTTGAGAACCCCTGCCTTAGATAAAAATAGTATTGCATCTCTTGCAAATTTTTTTCCTCCTTCTCCCTGTGCAGCTGCTGCACCCCACCTTCTGGCCCTCAAAAATAATTTCATCAACAGGAACACTAAGAACTGGGGGAATCTGGGATTTGTCAGTATCACAAAACATGTCCACAGTGAAGGTCTGTCCTAAATATGCTCTTTGCCACTGACAATTCAGGTAAAATTCCTGGTCATCCAGAAAGTCTACTAGACACACCACCCTTACATAAAGCAGGAGTTGTTCTGTCCACCACATCAGAATTACCACTGCAAAAACCACCACCTCGCAATGCCTTCCTCAAAGGCCAAGTTCAAGACAAAGGTGACCAAAGGATTAACTCCAGTGGGACTGGGGACTCTTGGCTCATCCAGCTGAAATATATGCTTCTCCGGGTCTTTGTCTCACCCTTGCTGCATTTGAAAGCAGAGAGACCTTTGGCTTCAGCCTCCACAAACAAGCATGGTCTTGACCTAAGGATGTTTTCTGGGGAAATGGAAGAGTTAAGGAGGTCAGGAAAGGCAGAAAGAACCAGGTTGGTAACCTTAATCTGCAGGCTGTGTACAACCATCTACACCTCTTGCAAACTTCCACCACCAGCTGTCATCTGCAAATGTTAACCAAGTCTCCTCTGCCTCAGAGAAGTAGAAACTTGAACTAAGAAGTTTATTGGGGTTGGTAAAGAAGAGAGGAGGAGAAGCCACCATTTCCAGAGAGTTGATTCCTGTGTCCTTCCCCTTCAGGAGAATCCTCTCTCACCCCAGGCACTCAAAAAAAAAAAAAAAAACCATGAAGGATGTTTTCTAAAATTGTGCTCCTATTTTCCACAACTGCCTTAACTGCCACATCCAGAGATGGAAGAGGACTAAATAAGAAGCTTTCATCTACTGTTAGTAGTTTTAATTGTCGTGATTATATTGGGTCCAGCTGCAGTTAGCCAAACCAGTGGCATCGCCAGAGGAAATTGTTTTGGTAAAGCTACCTAGTGCACAGAGGGCAGTGGAGCAAAGGCAAATTGCAGCTGTTCTGTGCTAGCTGAAATTTTGAAGAGGTCTTCAAAAATAGCCCTGTAAAGACCGTTTTTATCAAACCAATCCAGAGAATAAATAGTGTCCCTCAGACTTGCACAGGGAGCAAGACTCTAACCACACTACATGTTTTATGCAGCTGTCCCAGACATCTGAACAGGATATCTGCCAAGTGACTTCTGCTGTTACAGGTATTCCCAGTGCAAAGGCAACTCTAGAAACAGAATCTAGATCCCTCATTTTGGCAGCCTCTCTACACTAGGCACTAGGAAGTCAGAGATGGCACTGGTCAGCCTCCAAATTTAACCAGAGATGCACCTGGAGCAAAAGTGGAAGGTTTTGACCAACTCTGGTTAGTGTCTCCATTTTTCTTACACAGATAAGCTTGAAAATGCATATACTGTTTCCAAAAATATACGTATTCTGTAAATATCTCTAATTCTACTATCATCACACAGAAAAAGTGGACCACAGGATGGTCATTTGTATCCTGTAATACCATTTTAATAGCTTAGGGTTTTCTTCACCATGTTCCCACAGTTCGGTTTACTTAATTTTATAAGTGAACAAAACTAAGTGGCCACTTGAAAACAAAGCTTTTGATTACAATACAAAAACACACCAATCTCTTTAAAATTAAAAAGACAAAGAAACCTGAAGAAATAAAATCTTAAGGCTTGTGTATGTGAGGACATCCATGAAAACTAATCTGAATTAACTAAAAGTATGACTTTTAAATGTATGAATTAAACTGTACTAAAGCAACATGCAAATGCTGTTACCCAAAATTAAAGTGGTCTTAATTTGATTTAATTTAATTTCATTCACTTTGGAAATAAACTGAATTAAGGCCACTTTAATTCTGAATGACAGGTTTAATGTGGTTTAACTAATCCTCTTCAAAGTCACATCTTTAGTTCATTTGGGGTACTTTTCCTCTATGTCCTGGTGTAAACAAATCCTTTGTCACATAAATCTGAATTAGCACATAGCTATTATTTGATATCCTTTTCACTACTTTGCCAACAAGCCCAGACACAAAGGCAAATATTCTTGTCCGTGTAACGTGTGGCTCAACAATAAAGCAAGGCAAAGGCACTGAAAGTAATAAACATTCAAAAATCTAAAGGGGTGGTGACCTTAATGCACACCTTATTGCACATAAATGATGTGCAAAAGTGATCTGGGAATTAATTGTTAAGAACGACACTTCAGGAGGAGAGAGTGTAGGTGCCAACACTAATTTTCAAGAAGAATTTTTATATTTCCCATGTTGACCATAATTTATAATCAAATCAACTTAAAATGTATAATATGAGACATTGTCAAGATAGAAGTTATCTGTAAAAGTCTTAAAATTTCTAACAGATTGGAGAAAAAACACACAAGTTATATTTTGTACTTCTATACACCCCTCTTAAAAAGATTTGTCAAGTCTTTTGCCCCTACTTAAAAATTCTTCTTTTGATCATGAAAACTCAGGTTCAAATACTATAACCAGAGCAAAAAACCAAAATCTTAAAGTTTCTTATGAAGATCGTAACAACACAATCACAGACATTAACAGCACGGTGAATTTGTACATCACATTCTATTCCATGGCTCTCAAATTTACATTAATAAATTTTGCCTCATTGCAAACTTGTGTTATTGGAACATAATTTCATTATATGGAAAGCAAGGGGAAAAAAATGAGTATAATAAAAGTTTTGTCCAAAGTCAGAGCCTAAAAGACACCCTACGTACTGAGAACATGATTCAGCAAAATACTTGCACCACATGCTTCTCTTCAAACATAGGCTTAAATCCCATTAAAGTCAAAGGCTACATCTACACAAGAGGGTTTTGTTGACAAAACCCACAGAGCATCCACACTAAAAATGTGTTTTGTCAACACACCATTAGCAGAACTCAACACTTTTGTGGACAGACTTTTACCTCTCCCCCCCCCGAGACAGAATGCCTTTCTCAACAGAATCTGTTGACAAAAAAGCCATGTGGAGCATCCACACGGCCCTCTGTCGACAGACAGAGCTTCCACGTCACTGGCAGCCCTGGATGCTGTGTTTCCGGTTGGCCATTCTGTTCAGGGAGCAGCCAGGCAGCATGGCCACTCTCCATCAACAGAGCACACTGACAGTACAATATGCTTTCATGTGTGGCTATTTTCTGACGACTGAAGTTTTGTCGGAAGATATCTTCCAACAGCAATTTCTGTCGACAGATCACGCTAGCACGGGCACGGCCAATGTGACTGAAGCAAGCGCTTAAAGTTAAGCATGTACTTTTCGGTGTTTTGTTGGATAGGAATGGTTTGCTCAATAAAGTCTAATTCTCACATTCTAACCCTAGGCGACGTGTTTTCTCTTGGACACAAGAACTGCCTAGTATGGAATAGGAAACCTTGGCATTGAGGAGCCCCAAGCCTAAGGGTCTAGATCAATGCAAGACACAGCTCATCCATGGGTGCTGGCGGGACTTGGAGGAAGCAGCTTTGCATGCTCTCCTTCCCGTTCCCCTTCCCTGTGGCTAGGGGAATGGTAGCACAGGGAACTGCTCACCTGGCGGTTTTTCCCCTGCTGCTCCCATTGACCAGAACTGTTGCCAATGGGAGCAGTGGGGGACGGTGTCTGGGAATGGCAGGGGGCACAAAGCCATGTGAGCTGCACCACATAAAGATCCCCTCCTGCATTCCCACCCTCCTATATCCCTCACCTCCATCCCACTCTTGCACCCTACCTCATGCCCAGACACAATACCACTACTGAGCTGCTGCCCCCTGCTTCCCACACAGAGCCTGAACCCTCACCCCATCTCCCACAAGACCCCCCCATCCCACTCCTTCGACCTGCCTCCCATCCAGACCCTCCCCCACCAGCACACTACCACCTGCCCAGAGCAGAGTTCCCAGAGCGCTTGTGCGGCTGATCAGGAGAGATTCAGGTGCTGCCCTGACGATTAGGGGAGGGCCCACAGCTGCCAGCATGTGTTTCTATTGGTGTTGCGCATCCGCACATGCCTCAGTGCATATATCATTTATTCTGCCCATGGATGGAAAACATCAGAGGGAACCTGGGTCCAGACCCTGCACCCCCACAGCCCCAGCCTGCTCCTGCACCTCCCACTCAAATTCCGTAACCTCATCCCCATCTCATCTCCCAGCAGCACCTTCCACACAACTGAACCCCTCATTTCAGGCCCCTCCCCTGAGCCTAGGGGTCCACAAAATCTACTAGCCCCAGGCCCCCAGAAGAGAGAATCCAGCTGTGGGGGGTTTTATTCTCTGAACCTCAGTCTTCCCTTCCCTCCTCTCCCATGGGACTGTAGTGTGAGGGGAATGAGGTGTCTTTTTGTGCTTCTTAGTCAGGGGCCACATCAGTGGTGGGGGGGGGGGGTGTTGCTTTTTGCCTGTGTGTTGCCTCCAGTTGATTTTTCTGCAGTCAGTGTCCCATAAAAGATTGCTCACCCTGGGACTAGTATTTCAGCTAGTCTTCCTTCCTGACAGCGTAGCTTTACTTCCTACAGCACACGGTGTGTTTTGTGTGGTCTAAGCAATGGGGCTTCCTTAACTCTATGAATTTATTTTTCAAACATGGACACCTTGTTTAATAGTCAGATAAAATCTAAATAATCTTTGTTTAAGGGCAACTGTATAGATCTAAGTTACCACCTATGTTCTAAGTCAACATTTCTTTGACCCACAAATGCCTTCTGTTACTGAATCAATACAGTGTTCTGTACGCCTTTCTGTATTTCACTAAGCGACCATTACAAGTCTTGCAATCAGATACCTCTTCAAGATAAGTGTTTAATCTGCTTCCGAAAGGTAATCTCTGAGAAAGCAGACAGAGAAGTTGCACGGACACTACCTGTGCTGATGAGCAATATAGTGAGGTTCTTGGCAAGCTGTCTTCACTCTATTCGCAACACCAATTTGTTAAGGCTAAGTCTACACAATATGGTTAAGTGTATACAAAAATCATTAAAGTACTGCGGCAGTTGCACTTGAAAGTGAGCGTACAAACACAGCACCAACATGGGGAGGGAGCTCTCCCAGTACGCTATGTACACCACCTATACAAAGGGAGCATTTCCCAGCACTGGGAGCCCATTCACGGGTTCTTTACAGCACTGTAACTTGCTGCACTTGATAGGTGTTTTTTCACGCCCCGAACCAGAAAGTTGCAGCCCAGTAAAGTGGCAGCACAGGAAAGACTTATGTATAATCAACTCCTAAGGCTACAGCAAATGGCAGAGGAATTGAAAAAACCCTCCCCTTCTCCTGCACATATCTTTTAGTCAGTCAGCTGTCAGCATGAAATAAGAGCCATCAAACTCACTTCCAATGTTCTTCCTGAACAGTTCCCAGCCTGCTTTCTTGGAGCCCCCATTTGCAATGTACTGAAACTGGCACACCCTCCTGCTGCTATGGCCCCGTCGCACCTATTCATGCCAAATTCGCTACTGTGTATGCTCACTGCTTCCATCCTCACCGTTGAGCTTCTTTCTGACCTGCAGATAAAATTTTTTACATTTGCTACTGTTGGGGATTTTTTATCTTTAGGACATAATCGCCCCCGTGTGTCAGGGGAAACAAGCCTCTGGCTGAGGTAAAATCAATGCGGGTACATGGAAAACCTAAAGTGTCACAGGCCGCCATTTTGTTGCAGCACCAACGGTCACTCTGAGGCAGTTGGTTTCCCCGGTAACCTAAATTCATGAAGCCAGGATTCAAGTGGAGTCCTCCGATTCGCCGAAGGGAGAGAGTTTCCAGAACCTTCGGTCGAAAGGAGGACCAAATTGAAAACTGCGACACAGAATCATGAATATTAAAATCACCTCATACATAATCATGAAAACTCTCTATAAATTCTGAGCCCTCAGCTCAGTCGGGGCCCTTGGGTACTGTGGCAAGGATTCTACAGGCCCTATACAGGAAAGCATGGCTATCAAGCGTCCGCTATTCCTGAGGCCAGAGCTGAAGAAATCACTGCGGTGTCCACCCCTACGGTGGCGCCGCTTCAAGAGCCGCACAAATCACTACAGCGTCTGCCTTTAGGCAATGCTGCCTGAGAGCTGATCACTACAGCTGCAGCCCCTTCTGAGGGAGAGCTAGCAGCTAAGAAGCAGCGCCGTCGCTCAAGTGCCCCTCCGAACCCCAGCACCGCGCTTGCATCAAGGAGTGGCAAGTGGGCTTTCAGGCGTACTCACCGGGTGGCGAACTGGCCCATGGCTTTGGCCACGGGTACTGTGTACCTGGTGAGGAAACCAGAAGCCCACCAACGCCATCTTGTCATCACCGCTCCTCCGGCCACACCACCGCCCCCAAGCAGCTCGTGTGCTGGGATTGACATTCACCGAATATATCTCACCGGGCTGGACAACTCACCTGACGTCACCCACAACCTGGACTGGACGTTGCTCTCACCAGGACACGTAAATCTTGCTAAACATGTGGCTCAGCCAGGGTCTCAGACACTAAAACTCATTTAGAGACACTTGGTAGGGACCAGGACCCCTTACGGGGGAGCAGGAGGTCGTGGCTCCTGCTGTGCTGTCCTCTGACGGGGGGAAAGCAGTGCCTGGGGGTCTGAGCCCACGAGGCCAGGCCTACATAGCCTACCCAAGATAAGCCACACTTGGTTAAAATCGTTCATGGTTAAAATCGTTCATACTTAAACTAGTATTTTAATGATAGTAAGTAAATGTTAAGATAAATAAGTGATAAGAAGGCTAATGCCAAAAGGGCAACAATAACCCTTCCCTTATCTCCTTCCCCTTCCTGCTGTTTTTCTCCTGAGTGGTCCAGAGGTCCCGGGAAAAGGCTGGGGTAGAGAGGCCGACTGTGGACAGGATACCAGCGGTCTCCACCACCAGCCACTTGGGCCGGGAGTAGCGCCCGGGCCCAGACTCCCTTTCCTTTTTCCTTTTCCTAATAACTATATTTTTCCTTTCTGGAATAATAAAACTAAATAATACAGGAACACAAAATGGATCGTAAATGCATATTCGTAAGTTGAGCATAGTTAAGTTAATAATTAATATGAGTTGGTTTATGTGCATGTTTTACTGTTGTTGTATATTTGCTTGTTGCTATTTGTGTTAATAAATTAATTATTGGTTGCACTTTTTAATTTGTGTTGGCTCTTTCCCTTTCTGCTCGGGCCTCCTCCTGCCGGGGTCATAAGGGTAACCTTAGGTATGATTACATTGCCCCAGCAGTGACTGCGTTCCTCCTCCCACTGGGTGGAGTGGTAGAATTTCCCCCTCCGAGGACCCTAGGTTCTGGCCCCGGCTCACCCGTAGCTTATTGGCCACCCATCACAGGGAGAAACCATCGGGCGCTGACAGCTACTTGACACATTACTACACAGCAATGTGCTTTTATCTATATTAAGAGTTCGGTTCCGAGACACAAATATTCTGGATTAATATTTCAAAAAAGACAGGTTACTCACCGTAGTAAAGGTGGTTCTTCGAGATGTGTCCCCGTGGGTGCTCCACAATAGCTGTTGGGCTCGCCTGGCGCCGCAGATCGGATCTTCCAAGCAGTTTCTGCCGGACTGCGCATGCGCCGGCGCGCGCCGCTCCCTTGCGCGCTCCTGGCCACGTGCGCAATCTGGTCCAAGCCAGTTCCTTGACCAACTGCCTCGGATGCTCCTGCAAAACACTAAACAGAGATCCGAAGGGGGGAGGATGGGCGGGTCGTGGAGCACCCACGGGGACACATCTCGAAAAACCACCGTTACTACGGTGAGTAACCTGTCTTTCTTCTTCGAGTGTCCCCGTGGGTGCTCCACAATAGGTGACTACCCAGCAGTAACCCAAGATAGGAGGTGGGTAATCGGATTATGTGCAGCTTGTCCCTGAGAGGACCGCTGTCGAGAGACGGGTATCCTCTTGGAATACCCTGTGACGGGCGTAATGTTTGGCGAAGGTGTCATAGGATGACCAGGTCGCCGCTCTGCAAATGTCTTTTAGCGCAACGCCCTTGAAAAAGGCTGTTGATGCCGCCACCGCCCTAGTGGAATGAGCCCTGGGCATGGCCAGTAAAGGAGTCTTTTTGAGTTCGTAGCACATTTTTATGCAGGATACGATGTGCTTCGAGATTCTCTGCGAAGAGAGACCTTCTCCTTTCGATTTGGGAGCGAGAGAGACTAGGAGTCTATCCATTTTCCGGAAGGACTTGGTCCTGTCTACATAGAAGGCTAGCGCCCTCCTCACATCCAGGAGGTGTAAGGGCGCCTCTTTGTTAGAGTTATGAGGCTTTGGATAAAACGAGGGTAAAACAATAGGTTCGTTAATGTGAAACTCAGAAGAAACCTTGGGAACAAAGGCTGGATGCAGCCGTATGATTACCGCCTCCTTGGAAAAAACAGTGCAGGGTGGCGTTGCCATAACTGCTGCAAGCTCGCTCACCCTGCGAGTTGACGTAATTGCGAGAAGAAAGGTCGTCTTTATGGTAAGGAGGCGGAGGGAAACCGTGGCCAAGGGCTCGAACGGTGGTCCCGTTAGCACGTTAAGCACCAGGTCCAAGTTCCACGAAGGTGGAAGCGGTTTCCGAGGGGAGTATAGGTTTACCAACCCTTTGAGGAACCTGGTAACCATGGGATGGGCGAACACCGTGTGCCCTTCCTCCTCGTGTCTGAACGCCGAAATGGCGGCAAGGTGGACCTTTAACGAGCATAGTGAGAGTCCTCCTCTCTTGTGGTCCAGTAAATACTCTAATATTACAGGTATAGGCACCGAAAGGAGGGCCAGCTGTTTGGTAGAACACCATGCCGTGAAGCGAGTCCATTTCTGCTTGTAGGTCTTCCTGGTGGAAGTCCTCCTGCTACTTTCTAGGACTTGCTGCACTTCCTCCGTGCATGTGCTCTCTAGGGAGCTGAGCCATGGATTAACCACGCTTGTAGTCGCAGGCCTTGGGGGTGCGGATGCACTATGGACCTCTGGGCTTACGTGAGCATATCCGGCGCCACCGGAAGGGGCATCGGTGGACGGTCCGACATGCGCAGGAGTAGGGGGAACCATTGCTGTCGATCCCACGTTGGGACTATCAGGATCATTCGGGCTCCTTCCCTCCTGGCTTTCTGCAAGACTTTCTGGATCAGCACTGTGGGAGGAAAAGGGTAAAGCAGGGGGCCCCTCCACGAGATAGCGAATGCATCCCCCAGGGACCCCCGTCCCAGTCCTGCCCTGGAGCAGAATCGTGGGCACTTCTTGTTGTGTTCAGTGGCAAACAGGTCTATCTGGGGAAACCCCCATGCGTGGAAAATTGGTCGTAGCAGATCGGGACGGATCTGCCACTCGTGCGTGAGTGCAAAACGCCTGCTCAGCTGGTCTGCCTTCACATTGTGAGCACCTGGTAAGTACGAGGCTTTCAAGATTGTATTGTTGGCGATGCAGCAGTTCCACAACCGGACTGCTTCTGCACATAAGGCACGGGAACGAGCTCCTCCTTGCCAGTTTATACAAAACATTGTGGAGGTATTGTCTGTACTGATCCCGACAACTTTGCCTTGTATATGGTCTCGAAAGTGTCTGCAGGCGTTGAACACTGCTCTGAGCTCCAGTATATTTATGTGCAGTGACTGCTCCGTGGAGGACCACAGCCCTTGAGTCACCTCTTCGCCCATGTGTGCTCCCCACCCTATGAGGGAGGCATCTGTAGTAAGAAAAACCGATATTTGTGGTTGGTGGAAGGGTACCCCTGTTAGCAAGTTCTTGGGGTTTACCCACCATTGCAGGGATTTGCGCACCTCTGCTGTGGGCGACACCACCCTGTGAACGGTATGTGCTGCCGGTTTGTATACGCTCACCAGACAGTGCTGCATGCTGCGCATGTGTAACCTGGTGTTCTGTACTACGAACGTCGCCACTGCCATGTGGCCCAGCAGCTGTAAGCACGTCAGGACCGGCACCGTAGGGCTGAAGGTGATGACCTGCACGAGGGAGCCGATGGCCCTGAAGCGACTCTCTGGTAGATATACTCTCGCTGTAATAGAATTTATGCGTGCCCCTATGAACTCTATGTCCTGTGTGGGGTCTATCTTTGATTTTGCCAGATTGATAACCAGGCTGAGCGAAGAGAACGTGTTTGCTGTGACGCGTATCATGCGTAGTACCTCCTCCTTCGAGGCCCCTTTGAGTAGGCAGTCGTCTAGATATGGGAATATAAATACCCGCTGTCTGTGCAGGTAGGCTGACACCACTGCCAAGGTCTTGGTGAAGACTCTGGGGGCCGAGGAGAGGCCGAACGGTAGGACCTTGTATTGAAAATGTTCTTTGCCTACCATGAACCGGAGGAATCGCCGGTGAGCTGGATGGATAGTTATGTGAAAATACGCATCTTGCAAAAAGAGGGCTGCAAACCAAATCTCCATTGTCCAGTGCCGTAAGGATGGAGGCAATTGTGATCATCCGAAAACGTTGCTTGCGCAGGTACCGGCTGAGGCCTCGAAGATCTAAGATGGGCCTCCAGCCTCCTGTCTTTTTCTCCGTGAGGAAGTACCTCGAGTAGCACCCTTTTCCTTGCAGTTGCTCCGGCACTCTTTCCACTGCCCCTATGAGCATGAGATGGTCTACCTCCTGCTTGAGCCTCGCTACGTGGGAGGCCTCCTGGAGGTGGGGCCTGGGTGGAGGTCGTGGCAGTGGGAGCGACTGGAAGGGGATGGCGTACCCCGTGGCTATGATCTCCAACACCCATTTGTCTGTGGTGATCCTTTGCCACTGGTCGTAGAATGGTTGGAGGCGATGGTGGAATAGCCGTTTCGGATGACCTTGTGCGATGGTAGTGATGGCGCAGCCCTGGATCTGTGTGTCAAACTTGTGGCCTTTGGCCCTGCCCCAAGGACGCGCGGCTCTGTTGTGAACGTCGCCTGGGAGTTCTGTACTGCTGGTGCTGTTGATGTCGCCCTTGCTCGTAACCCCTGTGGTACTGGGGACACTGTTGCTGGTACTGGTACCGTCTTTGTTGAGGGTAGCACTTTTTCTTTCTGTATGGAGGGATGTAAATCCCCAGGGTCCTAAGTGTGGCTCTTGAATCTTTACTGGAATGAAGGACCGAGTCAGTTGATTCAGGAAACAGCTTCTGCGAGTCGAAGGGAAGATCGACTATCTTTGCCTGCAGATCCCTTGGTATACCCGAAGTCTGGAGCCAGGACTCCCTTCGCATCACCACTGCCGTAGCTGTGGAACGTGCTGCTGTGTCCGCAACATCCAGGGCGATCTGAACTCCCGTCCTCGAGGCCGCGTAGCCTTCTTGCACGATGGCCTTGAGCACCGGTTTCTTGTCCTCTGGAAGCGAGTCCATGAGGGAGGTTAACCTAGTGTAGTTGTCGAAATTATGGTTCGCTAAATGCGCTGCGTAATTTGCCATTCGCAACAGTAGAGTGGAGGAGGAGTAGACCTTTCTGCCGAACAGCTCTAGCTTCTTGGCATCTTTGTCTGTTCCCCCTGTCTTAAATTGAGATGTCTTTGATCTTTGTTGCGACAACTCCACCACCAAGGAATTTGGTTGTGGGTGGCTGAACAGGAACTCCACGCCCTTCGCCGGCACGAAGAATTTCTTATCCACTCTCTTGTGGACAGGCGGAATAGTCGCAGGGGTCTGCCATATCATAGTGGCGGACTCCAAGATTGCTTCATCAAGCGGTATTGCTATTTTGGAGGAGGCCGGAGGTCTCAGATTTTTGAGGAGCTTATGGTGTTTCTCTTGCACCTCTGCTGTCTGGATGCCTTGCGTGAAGGCCACCCTCTTAAACAGCTCTTGAAACTGTTTGAGATCGTCCGGAGGATGGACGTGCCCCGGGGCCGTAGCCTCGTCCGGGGAGGAGGGCGAGGAACCGCTGGGGTACGCCTCTGTGGACCCTTCTGGTTCCTGTTGGTGATGGTACACCCTTCTCGCTGGAGGCTTGAGAGGGAAAATCTCGGGGTTCCATAACCAGTCCCCCCTGAGATACTTGAGTCTCTGTCCCCGTTCGCGATTGCCCTCGGGGATACGAGATCGTCTGTGGGGATCTTCCCCTGGTAGATTGCCGGTGGTGTCTATGCCCCGCGTGATAGGGGCGACCATGGCAGTATAGGCACTGTTCTTGGGAAGGTGACCTAGACCACTCCCTTGGTGCATACCCTCTGCGTCTGGGGGAGCAAGATCGTCGAGAGATCTGGGACACTGGAGAGAGAAATTTTGGATAGTATTCCAGCGGCTCAAACCCCAGGAAGGGTGAAGGTGGTCCCAGCGAGGGCGAGGCTGGTTGTAAAAATGGAGACAGGGGCTCCGGGTAGGCTAGGGGGGACCCCTGCCTTCCGGTTGGAGTCTGCAACATAAGCGGAGGGCTGAAAGAAAGCAACTCCGCAGCCCTGTCTGGAGAGGGGCTGCGGTGCCTCGTTTTGTGTGCAGCCTTCCCCCTCCCTTGAGGAGGTAACTCCGCCCCCTGACATTAAGGGGATGTCCGCGCCGTGCTCGGCACACTCATGGGCGGTGCCGCACGGGCGGTGTCCTCCGGTGCCTGCAGGCTGCGTGACTGCGCGCTCTGCACCGCCGGTTCCCCGGGGGTCAGTGCCGCTGCATGCGGTGCCACCGGTACTGGCGCTTGTTTAGCCGCTGCCCTGCCTGCGGTGCGGGGCGGCTGTTTGATTATCGGAGGCTGAGCCGCCTCCACGTGGCTCTCCGTGCCGCCGCCGATCAGCTGTTGCTGCGGCTGGGGGCTGCGCGCTCCTCCCGTCCCGCTCGCTGTTGCTGCCGGCAGGGATCGGGCTGGGGAGGCTTTCCTCCGTTTTTGTGCTGATGGGGTGAGGGAGGCGGCTTTCCTTTTATGGGCCCCGGAGGGTCCCTCCTGCTGCGGCCGCTCCGGCACGTCTGGCTGGAGGGCCTTGTCCAAGAGCAGCATTTTAAGCCGCATCTCCCTGTCCTTCCTTGCTCTGGCTGTTAGTTTTGCACAGAAGGAGCATTTCTGCGTGACATGGGACTCCCCCAGGCACCTTATGCAGAGACTGTGCCCATCAGATGCTGGCATTGCCTCTCGGCAGGACTCACATTTCTTAAATCCTGAAGAGGACATTGTTGGTGAGTCTTTCAGTTGTTAATGGGTACTTAGCACTTTCTCTGTGCTGTTTTTCCCCTTCTCCAATAGCCTGCCGCGGCAGGAGGGCTGATGGCCCTAGGCTCCTGGCCTCCGGTGTTCCGCTTGTTACTGGGACTGGACTGAATGCCGTCCCGCTTGTTTTTTTTTTTTTTTTTGAAAAAATAACAACTGGCTAACTTGCAGTAGCCTAGGAACTTGAAAACTTTAAAGAAAAAACAGTTAAAACCATTGAATACGCTAACTTGGCCTTAGCCTAGTTCTGATTCCGTCTGCAGCCGACGACGGTTAAGAGGAACTGGCGGGGACCAGATCGCACACGTGGCAAGGAGCGCGCAAGGGAGCGGCGCGTGCCGGCGCATGTGCGGTCCGGCAGAAACTGCTTGGAAGATCCGATCTGCGGCGCCGGGCGAGCCCGACACCTATTGTGGAGCACCCACGGGGACACTCGAAGAAGAACAAACATGTTGCAGGTCTTGAGAGAGTGCAGAGATGTTCTCACAGCATAATTCCAAATACAGGCAGGATTGCTAATCTGACTGTCCCAAAATGCTTTCTCGAAACCTGCTTGGTTTCCTGTCAGTTCACAGGCTATGGAAGTCTGAGGCTTGAGCAAGGTCCTTGGCTCTGAAGCAGCACTAGACCATGCAGACCACTTTAAGGCCAAAGACTGCACAGCTTCCTGATTGCATGTCTCTGAGCAGACTGCCCCAAAGCTGGGAACTGCTGGGTTTCCAGACTTCCCACCCAGGGCCCAGCTTTGCGTGCCACAGCACAGAACTTGGAAGCTCTGAGATGCTTGGTTTGAGCTGGAGCTCTTAAGCCTTTCCACACTGATAGCTTTACAGTGGCATCACCTTGGGTACCTGGGCTTCCAGACTCCCAAGTCTGCTGACTTTGGGGGCTACCTTACTTGCAGAAGCACTGTGTAAAATGGAAATTGGGGCAGTTGCTCTGGGTGAATTGTTAAATTTCACGATTGTTATTCAGCGGTGGGCAGCAGAGAAGCTGACAAGAATCAACTCAAGTTCACTGATAAGCAGCTAGGGTCCTTAGTGTCTTCCTTTTGAAAACACCATATGTAAGTCTTTCTGAAGCACTATTGCTTTTCTCCCCTGCACCCCCCGCCCCATCCTTTGGCATTTCTAGTTCACAGGACATTTTTAGAAAGCCATATTTCAAAGTGTCCTGCAAACCAGAAGCAAAGTTTCAATCACCACCGGTTCTGACACTGTCTGTCAACTTGACACAAATGCACTCAACTGGGGACCAATGGCAGTTCATGTCTAAATAGTTGCTGAATTTTACAAACTAATATAAAGGAAAATAGCGTATGAAATGTTGTTAAATGGAAATAACACACCAGTAAATAACCTGCACCATTTAATTAGAAGAAACCAAAGAGCCAGCATTTGTCAGCTATGGACACTAATTAATTACTGCACATAAGATTATACAGACTTATAGGCCTCTATGGAGATGGTAACAAAGGAAAATATTTAAACTTGTCTAATAATGGCAAGTGTCTGTTGAAGAAAAAAAGTAACTGAAGCCTAAAGATATAAAGAAAAAACACTATTAAGAGACTCTATTAAAATCTATTAAGAGACACATTGTCCATGCACCAAATCAAATGTTACCAGAAATACACTCTAACAAAAAGTGTTGATGAATCATTCTCTGTTTATCTAGACCACTTCCTAGCCTTTGTTTGTTCAGTCTACTGAGTCACATTAGAAGATTATAAACTCTTTGAGGGACAGCCCTTTGGATAGATAATACATACTTTTTGGTGATGCAATGTATATCTGCAGGACTATACAAATAAGCTTATTAGGAATACCAGACTGTTAGCCCTGAAGATTAAACTCCTCTATTTTATCTACAAAACATTTAAACCAATCCATCCAGGTCCCACATCCTATTCTGGAAGATTTCTTCCAAATGTCAGAAAGAACTCCATTCTCCATACGCAATTCAGGCACACCACACGGTCAGTCTGTGCGCTAACAGTGGGGAAGGTGATTGTTCAGTAACATGAACATCTGTCTGCTATAAACATACTGAAACTGTCAATTCAGGGTAGCAAAAAATGAGAAGTTAAAATTGGTACAAGAAATGCAGAACATTCCTCTCTCTTATTTACATAAAATTTAAGACTGTTAATAAAATGTTTTAAAGAAAGCAATGAGTGTAAGCACTCATCCAGGCCCATATGCAGGGAGTGGATAAGGGATGTGCCATGTGCAGGGCTGCCCCAGGGGCGGGGACAGGGTTCCCAGGAACCCACCCACCACACTGCAGGCCCCGCATCTTCCCTGCTTCACCCTCACCCCGCACCCCCTCAGCAACAAGCCTAGACAGGGATTACCTTGGGCACGTGGCAGATGATTGACAGCAGTGGCAGCTGCAGGAAGTCACCTTCCCACAGCTTCCCCAGCACTCACCAAGTGGCCCACTGAACCCTGTTTCTCCGAGGGTAGAGGGTTCTCCATGAACCCTGATGCCTTGCTCTGGGCCCTCACATCCCCCAACAATTAATCATGAATCCCCCGACATCCCCAGCACCCTACCCTGACTTCTGCACCTCTACACATTGCAACCCCCTACCCTGAGCCCCTCATGTACCCCAATCCTTATTCCTGCATCTCCAAATCCCCAGCACCCTGCTCTAACTTCTGCACCACCTACACACCCCAATCCCATATCCTGAGCACCTCATACACTCCACCTCACCCTCATGAACCCCCACATCCCCAGCCCTCTGCACCAATCCTCCCACACTCCATCCCACAATTTTTGGGAATATTTCTAATTGACTCACAGATTTGTTTAGTATTTTAAAGCTGAGCTATGTGTGGATTATATGCATTTTGGTGTGTTCACTAGCTTGAAGATGATAATACAGGAACTCCAAGAGTAGTCTTCATTTTCTTTTTATTTCATTTCATATTAAACAAACATTGCAAGCATTGCTCCTTGGTAATTATCCCTTATTTTAATATATTTTCTTCACACCTGTGGACTGTTTACAATATATATTTATATCTAGGTTTTTTTTGTTGGTACTGGCGGTGCACATCCAAACGCTACCTCAGGATTGGTTTTGCACATTAGAAATTTTATCCTGCCGAAAAGAAAACTGAACCTGTCCTAGGATTGAAAATCTTAGTGGGAACGCTGCTCCCTTGCTCTGCATGCTGTGAGGAGAAGCAGATGCAGGGCTAGGAACAGCTTGGAGAGTCCCACGGATGTGGCAGCCAGGACCCCAATGTGCAAAGCAGCTGAGGGGTGGGGCTGGGGAGTAGGGGTAGGGTAGCAGATGGGCAAAGGCAGGGCTGCTGGCAGCAGCAAGGGGTGCTGAGGGAGAGGAGCAGGGCCAGGGTGGCTGGAGAGCTGGCTGGGGGTAGGCGGGGGAGGGAGGCACGCAGAGCAAAAAAGGCAGCGTCTGCCATGGGGAGAAGAGTGGGTCCACATAAACAAAAAAAAGCAGCACCCCACCACCAAAAAAAAAAAATTCCTGCATACAGGCCTATAATTCGGATTTTTTTCAATATGCTGAATTATGAAGAACTAGATATCAGAGTCCAATAAAAAGTGTAGACCAGAATTCCCCTTACTATTTAAAGCTAGATGAAGAATGCTGCTTAGTGTAACTTGAGCTCGTTTGTTTCTCTTGTTTCCTCTAACCATTCCTTGGTGCTGCAGCCACTTTGATGGCCTCTACTAGCAACAGTGAATTACCAAGGTGTCTTCTTGTTGCCAGAAGCAACCCTTTATCCTCTTAGTTTCTTATACAACCTATTTTTTAGTTCTTTTGGGAAACTTTTTCCTGTCTCCCAACCTGTGTAAAGATATGGTAAAATTGATCTTTCTGGGCTAGGCAGTTGCCCCGGTATACCACGCCATCATGTGGACGTTGGTGTGAGCCGGAAGAGCATCTATCTACACTAGGAAACAAAGTCAACGATGATACTTTGACTCCAGCTATGTTAATGGCGTAGCTAGAATGACATTTCTGGGATCGTCCTTGTTCTCTAGTGTAGGCCATGCCTTTGTTAATATTCCACTTTAAAATTCCAGCCTGTTCCTTTTGTACAAAAAAGCACTACATAAATCTGTAGTTCAGACTCTCTCTAATCTTAGGGTGACGATCTGTTCCACATTAGGGGGGACAGTCCCATATTTAGGGAGCCAAAAGGCACCCCAACTTATCTTTTAAATTGTCCCATATTTGGCCCTCCCCAGTGACCCTTCCCTACGCTGGCCAGAGACTTGCAGGGCATTTTTTTGCTGGCCACCGCCATTTTAAAATGTAGCTCCCTGCCTGCTGCTGCACCACTGAGATGGCACTGCCAGCCCCAGCCTTGTTGTGCCTGGTTGGGCTGAGGACGGAGCTGGGGTGAGGGAAAGTGGTGGGAGCCTGGGCCATCACAGTGGAGGGCTGGAGCCCTTCCAGGCCTGCCCCTGCTGCAGACCTGGGACCAGATTCTGCATGGCGCAAGGGCAGAGCCACCCCCTGCCCCAGCCCTCACTGTATCACAGGGCCAGGGCCTTGTACTGCATGAGGTCGAGGCCCCTCTGGGCATCCACACAGCCAGAGCCCCACCACGCTGGAGCCCAGCGCAGCATGGGGCTAGGGCCAGAGCCCCTCTGGAGTCCACAGCACCGAGCCCTGAAGAACCTGCTGCAGGCTTGTTTCGCTCCCTAGCCCCAGTGGGCCAGGGTGCATGTGTAGGCTCTGGCTGGGAGGGAGGGTGCAGGAGCATGCTGCGGTTTGGGTGGGAGGTAAAGTGCAGCAGTGGGTGGGGGGTTCAGGAGAGGGCTGGAGGTGGGAGGTCTGGGTGGGAAGAAAGGTGAAGTCATTGCCTGAAGCAGGCTGACCATCTGTCCCACCCCCAGGGTGTCCTGTATTTAGCCTAAGGAAATACAGTCACCCTACCTAATCTGCACCCCCAACACAGAGGGTTTGTCTACATTACAAAACTAAATCGATTTAAGTCGATGCACAGTCACCACAGTAATTACAGCCATGGTTTACCTCCACACTATGCTCCGTCAGGGATGCACATCCTCCACAGAAGTGCTCCACTCACTGAAGTGGGGCACTGTCCAGCACTGACAGCTGGATCCTCCCTGACCTGAAGCTGAAACACTGAGCTGTCTGTTGGGAATGGGGATCACAGCTGGAGTGCCCCAACCCAACCCTGGCTCTGACAGTCCAAGCTCTCAGCTGGGCACAGGGCTCACAGTTGCCCACAGCCCTGCCACAGCACCGACAGCCTCAGCGGTCAAGCTGGAAGCAGAGCTTACAGCTGGAGTCTACTTGTCTACCTCTGATAGCGGTAGCTGTCAGTGGGGTGCTTGGCTAACAGCTCGGGCTGCCTGGAGCTGAGGGTGAGGGCTGGACTCCAGCCAAGAGCCTAACACAGGACTAACAGCAAACATGCAATGTAAGTAATCTAGTGTCTACCTGGCCACCATGTTACCCTATCTATATCAACCTATGCATAATGCTTCTCACAAAGGTGGAGTTATTACACTGATGTAGTAAGCCATTTTCATTGGTGGAAGCATGATTATAGTGTAGATACGTAAACATAATTAGATCCACCTTAAGCTGCCTTATATTGCAGACCAGGCCAGAGTTTAAGGTAAGTGACAAAAGAATTTTATTTCTTGCTCTTTGTGAATGTTTTTTTTTCTTGCCACCACCTAACCAAAATAGGCTCTTGTGTGTCCAACTGTTACATATGGGCAGTGTGTGTTTCAGACCTTTCACACAGATGCTACTGCTGCTAGGTATATTTCCACGGTGGCTCAACCAATGCCGTGAGGCAATTGCAGAATTATTGAATACATGTGAAAGTCAACAAAAATATTTAAATTAAGGCAAAACAAAATATATTAAAATAATTAAATGCCCCAAAAGTTAGGGAAAGGAAGCAAGAAAAATAAAAGAAGACTCTAAGAACATCATCCTCTATTGGAGAAGGACAAGTAAAACAAGTGTTCAGTTATCACAGTTTTGCTGTTGCCACCAGTTTCAAGAACTTCTGTTCCCTCTGAAGAAAAAAATCGGAAGAGTGGAATCGGTCAGTTAACGAAGGTGACATACTATGGTAAAGAGTGTCTCCCCCGGCCCCGGCAATACATTTTGGTAGCAAGAATATTAAAGAAAAAGAAGGAATATTCAACTGAAATTCAGTTAATCTGTTTTTCAAAGATAATCTCTTCCCTCCAACCCCTCAGTCACACTCTAACAGACCACCTTCTGCAACCCCTTCTCTTCCAGCCATTCTATGATATGGCTAAACCTTCATACTTTAAAGCTATTTCTAAGACACAGTGATTTCAACCATGCACACAGGAACACCACAATACGGATGTGTAACTTAAAGCATGCTTCAACTCTCAGATTTTGGAAGGAAGTTGAAGGATGGCTTTGAACTTATTCCTCTGAACAGAACTCACAAAAGTGAACTGGCAATTTTTATAGGGACAGAATGTTCTGGGAACAACTTTCTGCATCTAAAAACTATACTATGGGAATATTTTTGCTGCCAATTAATATGTTTTCTCCTTCCTATATTTCTGACCTTTTATTACAAATGTGGTTAACCTGAAATAAAAAAAAAAATGGAAGAGAACCTATTCATTCAGCAAAATGAAAAAAGTAATTATTGTTAGTATGTCAGGAGACTAAAAAAAGAACCAAGACCATCCAAACAGTCTTCCCTTTAATTTCAAAGGCCTCTGTGAAACAGACCTTATTCTCTGTAACAATACCCTCAACACCGCAACATTATGAGATGTAGTTGCTCCAATTAAAATGAATGAAGTTGAGATCTAAAGCAAAACTTACCATACCCAGGAGAGGGTTTGGTAACAGGACACAATGATGAGAGATCAGAGGATATTTTAAGATCATTTGGCTGAAAATTATTAACTTGTTTCAAAGTTTCCAAGAGGAAATATAATATAGCTATTCCTCAGCTGCGACATTTGTTAGCTACCTCAAAAAATGAGATGGTTAAACTATAGACTTTAGGTCACTTACCTTAATACTATCACTTTCTCAGTATTCCCAAATGACTTGTGAGTAAGAGAGATGACTTCAATTTCCTTATATTTAGCCTTCACGCAAAAGATAAAAGATGGCACAAAATTTCTTCACCATTTTTGAGCCGAAAGGAGGGGACATTCATATATTTTATTTATGTATAACAATTTAAGTTTTCCCCTGCACTCTAATAAAGGGTTAAAAAGAATGACCTACTTCTGGTCAGGAGAAGTACACCATTCATTTTAAAAACAATAGAGGCATAATTTTCAAAAACACATATGCACTTACCAGGAATTGATGAGAAATGCAGGTATCTGAGTCCCAGATTTATATATATTGAGCCGCGGCAGCTACATATAAGCTAAACTTGACAATTACATTACCAAGCTGAGACAGAAAGTCAAACTTCTTTAAGGTTATACTTTACTTTTTCTTTTTTTTTAAAGGAGGGCCTGGGAAACCAAAGACCATGCAGGGTGGAGGCAGTGGTGCTGAACACTGTATTTGCGTCAGTGGGTGTGGCAGCACTTCCAGTGCTCTCAGATCTAGCAAATATGGGTGGAGGTGGTTGTTTATACAAATACAAAACCCAGAAGTTGGCTGTACAGATTCATCAAGATTTGAGATAATTATAGTCTCAATTTTTGTTAAAATACAATAAAGGGTACATTTTTAAAAAGCCAGCTCTTTTTCCATGTCTTTCGGGCTCTAGTGTTTTCGTTAGTTCTTTAAAAGTTTCTAGATAACTTTTAGACATCAGTATTTCTCACACGAGAAGACCAGCTTCAAAAACTGCTGGATCAGTTCTCCAAAGCGTGCAAGGACTTTGGGCTTACCATCAGCCCAAAGAAGACAAACGTACTCCGTCAGGATGTTGCTGAATCCCCATCAATCAGTATTGACAACTATACGTTAAAGGTTGTCCACGAGTTCGTTTACCTCGGGTCCAGCATCACTGACACCCTGTCGTTGGACACTGAGCTAAATAGGAGGATCAGAAAAGCAGCCACAACTCTGTTCAGACTCAGCAAGAGAGTGTGGAATAACAACAAGCTGTACACTCACACCAAAATGCAAGTCTACAGAGCCTGCATCCTCAGCACCCTCCTTTATGGCAGCGAGACTTGGACCCTGTATGCCCGCCAGAAAAAGAGGCTGAACATCTTCCACTTGAGCTGCCTCAGGTGCATCCTTGGAATACCATGGAAGAACAGAGTGACCAAACACCACTGTCCTCGAGCAAGCTGGAATCCCAACCATGCACACCCTCCTCAGGCAGCGTTGGCTTCGCTGGCTTGGCCACGTCCACAGGATGAATGATGGAAGGATTCCAAAAGACATTCTGTATGGTGAGCTAGCCTCTGGCAAAAGACCTCCCGGACGCCCCCAGATGCGCTACAAAGATGTCTGCAAGAGAGACCTCAGAGAGGTAGACATCGAGCTGGACAACTGGGAAGAACTAGCAGATGACCGCAGCAGATGGAGGCAGGGGTTACACAAGGGCCTTCAGAAGGGCGAGATGAGGATCAGACGGCTAGCGGAGGAGAAGCGAGCACACAGAAAGCACACTAAGGACTTGCCAGACACCTACCACATCTGCAAGAGATGCACCAAGGACTGTCACTCTCTTGTGGGTCTTCATAGTCAAAGTAGACGCTGTAAATGAAGTCCTCAGTTGAAACTATAAAGGGCGCCATCCGTAGTCTATGCAGACTGAAGGATGCCTACTACTACTAATCATCCTTCAACTCTTGTCTTTACATTTGCCTCATACTACTCCACAGAGCTGCTTTTGGGGAACAGGGGACAGCCTCTTGGCCTGTGTAAAGCACCAGCTTGCAGCAGATTCAAAGAAAATAACCATGTAATAATAAGAAGTCTTGTGGCACCTTATAGACTAACATATTTTGGAGCATAAAATTTCGTGGGCAAAGACCCACTTCATCAGATGCATGAGTGAGGGGGGTGGTTTCAGAGGGGTATTTAAAGAGTGGGGTTCCAGCAAAAGGGAGGGCCAGAGCTGACAAGGTCTGTTCAGCAAGGTGGAAATGGCCCAGTATCAACAGTACTTATCAAAAGAGGAAAAAACAAGTCAGATCAGACAGGGGGATGTGAGCCTTTGTCAGAGTCTAATGGGGAGACATTAGCATTCAGAGCAGAGAAACTGCCTGTGTAAGCCGCAAGCCACCTAACGCCAACTATACCATCAGGGGCTCCTTTACCTGCACATCTACTAATATAATATATGTCATCATGTGCCAGCAATGCCCCACTGCAATTTACATTGGCCAAACTGGACAGTCTCTCCATAAAAGAATAAATGGACATAAATCAGACATCAGGAATGGTAATGTGCAGAATCCTGTGGGGGAACACTTCAATCTCCTTGTACACTCAGTGGCAGATTTAAGGGTGACAGTTCTGAAACAAAAAAATTTCAGAAATCAAATGGAGAGAGAAATCTCTGAGCTGCAATTTATTTGCAAATTTGACTCCATTAACCATGGATTAAACAGAGACTGGGAGTGGCTCCCAGTTTATAAAGGCAGTTTCTCTGCTCTGGGTGCTAATATTGCCCCATTAGACTCTGACAAAGGCTCACATCCCCCTGTCTGATCTGACTTGTTTTTTCCTCTTTTGATAAGTACTGTTGATACTGGGCCATTTCCACCTTGCTGAACAGACCTTATCAGCTCTGGCCCTCCCTCTTACTGGGACCTCCCTCTTTAAATACCCCTCTGAAACCACCTCCCCACACTCATGCATCTGATGAAGAAGGTCTTTGCCCATGAAACCTTATGCTCCAAAATATCTGTTAGTCTATAAGATGCCACAAGACTTTTTGTTATTCTCGAAGCTACAGACTAACACGGCTACCTCTCTGATACTTGTAACCATGTAATAAAATCTTTTTTGATTACTAACGTCCTAAAATGGCACAAGCTGCATTTTACATAAATATCTCAGATGCAAATTTAACTTTTGCTCTCATCTAACTCCTTCTCAGTCCTTCCCATCTGAATATCTAATTTGACATATTTCTTTGATTAATGACCAATCCAGCCTTCCTGAACTATACCCATACATCTAATACTTTCAGCTTTTCAGAAATCTCAGTCAGAGTTCCTCAAGTTTAAGAGCTAAAGTGACTAGAAATGCAGACTATTAGCTTTCCAGTTCTGGGTAACTGACCAGTTTATCAAAAGAACTCACAAAGCCTGTCTCTTTCTCCAACGGAAGTTGGTCTAATAAAAGATATTACCTCATCCTCCTTGTCTTTCTAGTATCCTGGGACCAACTCTGCTATAATGCCATTCAGAAATAAAGGTCAACGATTGTCCTTTGTTACTGAAATTAATTTAGTAGTCTGGGAAGTTTCTATCAAAGAGAAAAATGAGAATAAACAATGAAAAGGTAGCTGAGGAGAAAGCTTTGCAAGTAAAACAAATAGGGCTTTCAGGAATCCTCTAGATAAACCGTAATTCTGTATTCAAACAATTTGCGGCTCAGTGGCTTATACAAGTAGAAAGGTAAAACCACATTTTTAAACCACTCTGTGACAACAAACCACACCGCAGTACTGTAATTATCTTCACCATATCAATGTAGATCTTCACCACCGCTGCTAACCACTGTCTCTTGAGACCAAAAGGAGCCTTAGGTAGATCAATATAAGCTACTTGGCATCATACCAGCAAAGCTAGCACCAACAAGCCCAGTAAACTCTTCAGAAAGCAAAATCAATCCAACAAACTTGCTTCCATGCAGAACAGTCAAAACTCAAAGCGGTGCTATTTAGCCCAAACACTTGACAAAGGCTGTATCTACACTTCAGCTCATGTTGGAACAACTCATGTTGCTCAAGAAGGTGAATAACCCATCTCTCATGTGATATACCACCAATATGAGTGCTGATGTGAACAGTGCTATGTTAGACTGATAGCTGCTCCACCAATGTAGCTTCTGTGGCTCCCAGGGGTTGGAGTGGGTAAGCCAACAAGCACGCTCTCTGTGCTTGGCTTAGAACAGCTCCTTTAGAGAGCTTTCAGCAACACTTCTCTAAACGCTGTACGGTAGCTATGCCCTAACATTGGTATGAAACCTAACACTGATATGGAGCCTATCAAAGTGTACATGTCAAGCTACAAGCAAATTTGATTCGTAGGTTTCAATTCTCCTTGGACCAAGTTTCAGCTCTTAAAATGAAAGGCTATGCAGTTGTATTTCAAAAAGAAACCCAAAAGCTTTTCTTTTGTATCTTTCCAAAAATACTAACAAGTAACCAAAAAGAAATCATTACCTATAGCTTGTTAAGGCCATAGGAAATTATTAACTTGTCTTTCAACAAATGTGGTTATCTAAACACGGGGAATTCCATCTTCAGCTCCTGAACATCTTAACAGAAGCTTTCATACTGTATGTAGGACTGGTGGTCAAAGGACACAGAGCAATGTATTTTGGAAAGGTCTGATAAATCTGAGTACACAGATTTAAAATAAAAAGTACTTTCTTCAAGTATTAGTTTTACTCATTACTTTTACCTTTTCTACTGAATGAGTATAGCATTTGAGTGGGAGCGGAGCTCACACAATATAAGCATAGTCTGAGAGTTAAGTAAATAATTCCAGGAAAATTAAACCCCTACATTCTGAAAGTAGCATTTTCAGTATAACACCACTATTAAGAAGCACAATTGATGAGCTTACACTTTCTCCCCACCTGTGTGCCTTTTGCCTCACGTTGCCCCCTTTCGCTCAAGCCCCCTCCCTCAAAGGGCATGGCCTCAGGGACCACGAGGGGGCAGGCCATTCGACAGTAGCAGAGGACAGGTAGTGGGGCCATCCAGGAGTTTTCCAATTGCCCAGGGCAGCAGGTGGGGCCATGGGACATGTGGAAGAGGGGGTGCTTAGAGATGTCGCCCTGGAGCCCTGCCAGAGGGGTCCCACAGCCCTGCTAAGGGGATTTGACAACCGTCACTGGCCATAAAATAAATTGAGTTTGAGACCCCAAAGTAAAGCTGTCCCACATAAGTTGGCTTAATGATGGCTGCAGCTCATAACTACTCCAGGAAACACAGCAGCAGCAAAATGTCTTGTACTTCCTTTCTTTTCTTTTGGGGCGGGGGGGTTAGCTGCAGATTAACTGCTAAGAATTTGAGGTGAATAAGAAGTCTAAGATGACACTACTCAAGCTTTTAGCTACATGCCAGTGTAGCCATTGTGTCTGCTCTTTTACTGATAAAATACTTCCACCCCCAACGAGCCATGTTACCTTAGACAGCCGGAGAACACCCCTGTGGACAAAGTACCGTTCACACCAGCACTTGTCTGCAATACCTTTGTCTTTCATGGAGATGTCATTGTAACACCTCTGAATACAAAAGTTTTGTCAAGCTGCTTCTACACTCGCCCCTTCCCATCAGAGGTGGCATGGTAATGAGGCAATCGAAGCAGGCTAATGACACACTAATGTGCATATTCAATGCCTCATTAGCATAATGACAGCTATGCAAACTTTGAAGTGCAGACTTCAAATTGCAGATTGACAGCGTAGATGGGGGCAGCTTCAAAATAAGTGCCCCACTTTGACATTCCCTTACTCTGACCTAGTTTTGTGGGAGTGAGGAAATGTCGAAGTAGGGTGCTTATTTCGAATCCACCTGTATCTATACTGTCAATCTGCAATTCGAAGTCTGCACTTTGCAATTCACGCAGCTGCCATTATGTTAATGAGGTGCTGAATATGCATGTTTGCACCTCATTAGCCCGTTTCAAATTGCCTCGTTATCATGCCACCTCTGATGGGAGGGGGCAATTGTAGCAGGAGCCTTAGTCGGTTGCCAGTGTAGATATAGCCTCTCTATATTCCCCCAAAGACCTTCTGCTGCCCATCAACATATGTCTAAAGACAATCTTAAACTAACCTTTTAAGTACTGCCTCCTTATCTCAATCATGTATCCAGGTAATCAGCCACTGGTTCAAAAGGCAGAAAAAACAGCTGAGTCAGAGCTGAGGAATAAGTGCATTACAAGAGCATTGCCTGCTGCAATGGAGGAAGGCGAGGAGATTATCCAGCACAGCCCTGTCAAGAAAGTGAGTGGTTCAGCTTTCATAACTTTCCATGAATTGTTTCACTAATTACGAGTCTAGACCATAATGTTAAAATACTTTAAGCATCTTCATAACAATATCAGCAGAGCTAAGCACAACCAAATGGACAAAAATCACTTCAAATAATGATTGGCTGTCTACTGTCTACATACAATTGAGAGAGGTTGCTTTTGATGTTTAGATTGGAACTGTTATTTAACATTGTACGTTTTCTGCAAAGATATCAGAGAATTAACATTCTTTGTTAAAAAGCTTAACATCTGAAAGCATGATAAAGGAGTTACATTCATTTTCAGAGAACAATAATTGTCTCTCTAATCTCCCTAAGTCTAAATTTTTAAACAAAAAAGCCAGATCAAATATTTTGCTTTTCAAACACCTCTGTCAGAACTCTTAACTGCTTCACTATTAAGATAATCACAAATGTTAGAGCAGTTTGGAAAGTTTAAAGGCTTGTCTATACTGAGTTACTTATGATTAGCCGTTCCTGAATAATGCCACCTGCAGACAATTGTTCTGGAGTAAGACTACCTTGTTTCTGTTTAGCTGAACCACAAATTAAAATAGAAAGGAACAAGGCACTCTTGCTCCAGAAAGTCAGCATATGGAATAATTCAGAAATAGCTGTTCTTGAATAACTCATATATAGACAAACCCTAAGTACATGCAAGTATGGCAGCATTATACACTAAGCAGTGAACAAACAAATCACATTAGTTTAGCATGTTTGCCCTCCTGGCTCCTCACAGGATTTTATTAATCAATCAACAGGGTTTAAAACAGAGACCACATGGACCTTGAGACATTTACAGTGTTTTCTGTTCCATGGCAGGCATTAAACATCCATCACTCAGGCTAAACAACGGAGCACACCAAATTTTAAAGCCAAGATCTCCAACAGCTGGAGATGGGGGGATTCTACATTACCAGACAGAATTCTTTCCCAGGCATCTTCCTCGTGGGTCTTACCTACATTCTTAAAAATTCACCATATTGGGGTCAGGAAAGAATTTTTTCCCCCAAGTCTTCCACCCTTGTCTGCAGCTCCTCTCTGTTGGCGGTCACTTGATAATAAATAGGACGTCTTCATGTCACCCTCCTATCTGTGAGTCTGTTGATGGCTGATCAGCCCAATAATGAAGCTCCAGGTCTTACCACAGAAGGCGCCAGTGTTGGTAACCATGGGGGGGTACATGGGGAAGTTTTTGCTGCTCATTTCTTCTTCTTTGCCTCTCCTTGTCTGCTCTGCAGCAGGACTTCTCAAATTGTGCCACACTTTCATTGATTACCACTCTCCACTGGGGACGGTCCTGGGCAAGGTTCTCCCAAGTGTTGACAATGATGCTGCACTTTTGTTTGTGTGTTCCTCTGTCCTTCCTCCAACTCCAAAAACAGAATCTGTTTTGGAGGCACTGATCAGGCACCCAAACAAGGTGACCAATCCAACCAGTTTGTTGATGAATGATAATGGTAATGCTCTGCAGCATGAGGCATGGCTCACTTGAGCTTCGTCTACACTGGGATGCTACATCGAAATAGCTTATTTCGATGTAGCGAAATCAAAATAAGCTATTTCGATGAATAGCGTCTACACATCCTCCAGGGCTGGTGCCGTCGACGTTCAATGTCGACATTGGACAGCACTACATCGAAATAGGCGCTGCAGGGGAGCATCTACACACCAAAGCAGCCCAAATCGAAATAAGGGTGCCAGGAACAGCTGCAGACAGGGTCACAGGGCGGACTAGCACTTCCGGGGCAACAGCAAGCCACTCTCTTAAAGGGCCCCTCCCAGACACACACAGCCTGTACAGCACGCAGTCTGCAGAGCCACAGGCACGCACACCCTGTGAAGCACCATGGACCCCCCAGTAGCAGCAGCCGCCGCTGCCAGAGGCCCACACACCCACCCCTGGAGGAGCAGTGGCTGCCCTGCTCAGTGCCATGCAGGAGGCAGCTGACCATCTTTTATTTGAGGAAGATGAGCTGTCCTCGGGGGATGAGGAAGCAGCCCCAGACCTTGCTGCCCTCCCAGCCCCGCCCCCGGCCGCACACGCCACTGTCTGTGGAAATACCCCACGAGGACGGACTGGTGGGAGCTGCTGGTGCTCAGCGAGTGGGACAACGACCGCTGGCTCCGGAACTTCCGGATGAGCCTGCAGACATTCCTGGAGCTCTGCCAGTGGCTCACCCCTGCCTTACGGCACCAGGACACCCCCATGCGACGTGCCCTCACTGTAGAGAAACAGGTCGGCATCACTGTCTGGAAGATGGCCACTCCAGACAGCTACCGACCCGTAGGGCAGCAGTTTGACGTGGGCAAGGCCACCGTCGGGGCTGTCCTCATGGAGGCAAGAGGACCCCAGGGGGATGGGGGAGAGCCAGACACACCCTGCACACCTCTCACTGGTGCTCTCTCATGTCCTTCCCCTGCAGGTCGTCCGCGCAATCAACGCCCTGCTGCTCCACAGGCTCGTGCGGCTTGGGGACCCGGATGCTGCCATCGCGGGGTTTGCCAGCCTGGGCTTCCCAAATTGCTTTGGGGCTCTGGATGGGACCCATATCCCCATCCGTGCCCTGTAACACAGCGGAGGACGCTTCCTCAACAGGAAGGGCTACCATTCGGTGGTTCTCCAGGCCTTGGTGGACAGCCGGGGCCACCTCTTGCACATTCATATTGGCTGGCCTGGCAGCACCCACGACGCCCAGGTGTTCAGAAATTCGGGCCTGTGCCACTGGCTGGAGGCGGGGACCTACATCCCCCAGCGGGAGATCCCTGTGGGGGATACAACCATGTCCCTCTGCCTCGTCGCAGATGCAGCGTACCCCCTCCGGCCCTGGCTCATGCACCCTTACACAGGCCATGTCACAGCCAGCCAGGAGCGGTTCAACACGTGCTTGAACCTTGCACGCCAGGTGGTCGAGTGCGCTTTTGGCCGCCTCAAAGGGCGCTGGAGGTGTCTCCTCACCCGCCTGGATGCAGACCTCACCAACATCCCCCAGGGTGTGGGCGCGTGCAGCGCACTCCACAACCTGGTGGAGAGCAAGGGAGAGGCCTTCTTCCAGGGCTGGGCTGTGGAGACTGGCAGGGCCGACGTCCAGCCACCCGCTGCCCCCAGTCGCCAGGTCGACCCTGAGGGGGTCGGGGTCCGGGAGGCACTGCGGGCCCATTTTGACCAGGCTGCAGGGTGAACGCTGGCAGGGCCAGCTGCGGGTGAGCCACCCACTGCACCCCCCCCATCCTCCACAAAACTCCTTGCCCCCACGCCCACACCACAGAGAACCCGAGAGCACCCCCCACACACACACACTTCTGTGCAATAAATGGAATTTGTTTTAAACAAAACCCTGCAACCCTTTGTATTAATTATTAACAGAAGAAGAAGGGGGGAACTATGTACATGGGGGGGCAGGTACAAAACAGGAGTAGAACAAAATCTATTTACACAGATGGGGGGAATATGTCCAAAGGAGGGGGCCTTGGGGGGCAATGTCCTCGGCCACGCACCCCTCTATTTTCCTGCACCTGGTGTTGGGGGACACGATCCACGTCTCGACCGGAGGCCTGGTCGAGGCTGCGTGGGGGCCGGGAGAACTGGCAGATAGGGCCAGGCGGAGTCCGGAGGCCCATGATCCCCCTCGGTGGCAGGCCCCAGGACGGCTGATGGTGGAGGGACGGCAGGCGGAGCGGCAGTTGATGTCCTCAAAGGTGCGCATGAAGGCCCCCCAAGCATCCTGGCGCCAGGCCAGCGCTCGCTCCTGGAGATGGAACCGCCGCTCGGACACCTGCAGGTGGCGCTCGGACACCTGCAGCTGACGCCGGAGGGTGGCGAGCAGCTGGGGGTCCGTGGACGCCCGCAGATGGCTCCGACGCTGTCGGGCTCGTCCTGGGGCTGGGTCCGTGCTCCGCCGAGGGGCTGGCCTGGTGGGATGGCCCCCGTGGGCTCTCCGGGACCACAGACACCGCGCCGCTGCTCTCCGGGCCCTCCGATGGTGCAGCTGCGGAACAGAGGAGCGGAGAAGAGCGGAGACAGCCATTAGTCTGGGCCCTGACCCGTGGCCCTTGTCCCCCCACCCCTCTGCTGTTGGTTCCCCATCTCCATCCCCCGGAGATGCTGATGCTGATGGGTGTCCAACCTCCCCCCACCTCCCCCGGAGACCCTAGGTTCCGCTCCCCCCATCCCCAGGGATGGGGCATGGCACTGTCCTGCTGGGGGGCAGGGGCTGATGGACTCTTCTGAGGGACACGCCACTGCTGTCCTCAGGGCCATGGTCATCTGGGTGTGTGGAGGGCCCTGGTCATGTCTCTTGTCCCCGCCCCTTAACCCCCAGGGGTGCACCAGGGGGGTACATACCTGACGGTCCGCTCCCACGGTTGGGGGACACCCATCAGGTGCACGCCCTGCTGGAGCTGCGGGAGGGAAGGTCGATTTGGAGCCCCCCGTTGCTGGAGGCCCCCTCCTCCTCCTCCGGTGTCCCAGGGGTGGGCTCCTGGGGTGCAGGGCTGGCCTCCGGGGCGGACTCCATCTCCGGGGCCTGCTGGGGCTCATCAGCTGATGTGTCAAGGGTGGCCGGCGAGGGGGGGGGAGGTGGTGTACCGGGGGCCCAGGATGGCCCTGAGCTCCCTGTAAAAAGGGCAAGCGGCAGGGGCGGCCCCAGATCGGCTGGCCATGTCCCGGGCCCAGGTGTAACCCTGCCGCAGCTCCTTTACCTTACTCCTGGCGTGGTCAGGAGTACGGGCAGAGTGACCCCGGGCAGCCAGGCCCTTGGCCAGCTGAGTGAACGTACCTGCGTTCTGCCTCTTGCTCCCCATTACCTGGAGCACCTCCTCCTCGCCCCAGAGCCCCAGCAGGTCCTGGATCTCGGCCTCCGTCCAGGAGGGGCCCCGCTGCCTCTTCCCCCACTGGCTGGCAGGCTGGGAGCCCTGGGTCCCCTTGGTGGGGTGCCCTGTGGGCGCCTGGGGGGCTGGCTGGATGCCATGGGGTGCAGGGTGGTGGGCTGGGGCTGCTGAGGGACGTGCAGGCTGGGCACGTGGCTGTGCTACTGCCTGCATGAGCTCTCAGCTTCCTGCACAGGAAATAAGGGGGCGGGGAGCTTTAAGGGGCTGCTGCACGTGGTGACCATAGAGCTCAGGGGCTGGAGAGAGCGTCTCTCAACACCTCAGCTGATGGCCACCAAGGAGGACCCTGCTATTTCGATGTTGTGGGACGCGGATCATCTACACGTGCCCTACTTCAACATTTAACATCGAAGTAGGGCGCTATTCCCATCTCCTGAGGAGGATAGCGACTTCGACATCTCACCTCCTTACGTCGATTTCAACTTCAAAATAGCGCTCGGCACATGTAGACACAGCGGGAGCTATTTTGAAGTTGGCACAGCTACTTTGAAATAGCCGGCTAGTGTAGACACGGCTTTGCAGATTTAAACTAGCATCAATGGTGAATTCTCTGCAACTTGAAGTATTTAAACCATGACTTGACGCTTCAGTAACTCTGCCAGGGTTATGAGTCTAGTTCAAGAGTGGATGAGGTTCTGTGGCTTATAACAAGTAGGAAGTCAGACGAGATGATCATGAGGGCCTCCTCTGAACTTAAAATCTTGAAAGGTAAATGTACCCATTTCAGGGAATGCAGGAAAGCTGACTTTTAAACAATGAACCTTAGCCACAGTGACACTTCCACACCACAGCAAGAGAAACATCACTCTAGAGTTGGCTTGGGTTGGTGGAAGAGAGGAGAGTCTTGCCCTTCCCTACAAGACCCCGGTCTTGGAACCTTAAATGAACAGCAGCACAGGTTACACCTACACAAACAACATTCACCCAGGACTGGTCCTCCTCTTCCCTTATCTTTCTCATTTTCCTAGATCACTGGGTCCCAAACCTGAACCGGACCACATCATAAGTCAATGGCTGATTATTAGAATTAAGCATTGTGATGTACCCAGATATTAGATGTATGCTACCTAGTGCCCTGACATAGAATCATATGGCTGGAAGGGACCTCAGGAAGTCATCTAGTCCAGCCCCCTGCTTCAAGCAGAATCAATGTAAACTAAATCATCCCAGCCAGGACTTTGTCAAGCCAGGACTTTGTCAAGCCAGGACTTAAAAACCTCTCAGGACTGAGAATCCACCACCTCTCTAGGCAATGCATTCCAATGCTTCACCACCATCTTGATGATGTTGTTTTCCCTAATAACCAACCTATACCTCTCCCTCTAACTTTAGGACCATTACTCCACGTTCTGCCATCTGACACCACTGAGAACAGTTTCTCACCCTCATCTTTAGAGCTCCCCTTCAGGAAGTTGAAGGTGCTATTAAATCACCCCTAAGTCTTCTCTGCTATAAACTAAACAAGCTCAAATCCCTCAGCCTATCCTCATACGTCTTGTGCTCCAGGCCCTTAATCATTTTCGTTGCCCTCCACTGAACCTGCTCCAGCATATCCACATCCTTTTTATACTGGGGCGGGGGGGCAAAACTGGACACAATATTCAAGATGTGGCCTCACCAGTGCCGAATAGAGGGGAAAAACCACTTCTCTAGATCTGCTCAAAATGCTCCTCCTAATGCACCCTAGTATGCTGTTAGCCTTCTCGGCTACAAGGGCACACTGCTTACTGATAACCAGCCTAAGTCCTTTACACTGTACTGCTCCTTAGCCAGTCGGTCCCCAGCCGATGATAATGCTTGAGATTCTTCCATCCCAGGTGCAGGACTCTACACTTGTAGTTGTTGAACCACATCAGATTTCTTTTAGCCCACTCCTCCAATTTATCCAGGTCACTCTGGATTCTCTCTCTACCCTCCAACGTATGTACCTCTCCCCCTAGTTTTGCGTCATCCACAAACTTGCTGAGGATGCAATTCAGTCCCTCATTGAGGTCATTAATAAAGATGTTGAACAACACCGACCCCAGAACCAAGCCTTGTGACACTGCTTGAAACCGACCGCCGTCCAGATACTGAGCCACTGACCACTACCCATTGGGCCCAACTGTCAAGCCAGCTTTCTATCCATCTTCGAGTCCAAGGCTCCAATCAATATTTCCTTAATTTATGGGCAACAGTGTTGTGGGTGACTGTATCAAAAGCTTTGCTGAAGTCAAGGTATATCACATCCACTGACTTCCCCATCTCCACAGAGTCTGTTACCTTACCATAGAAACTAATCAGATTAGTCAGGCAGGACTTGCCCCTGGTGAATCCATGTTGGCTACTTTTGATCATGTTCCCCTCTTCCAAGTGCTCCAAAATGGATTTCTTGATGATCCCCTCCATTATTTTCCCAGGGATTGAGTTAAGGATGACCAGTCTATAGTTCCTTGGATTGTCCTCTTTTCCTTTTTTAAAAATGGGCACTACGTTTGCCTTTTTCCAGTCATTCGGGATCTCTCCCAATCTCCAAGAATTTTCAAATATAATGGCCAAAGTTTTGGCAATGACATCTGCCAATTCCCTCAGTACCTTTGGGTACATTAAATCCAGAACCATGGATTTTTGTACATCTAGTTTTTCTAGATTGCTCAGAACTTACTCCTTCCCCACAGATGGCTGCCCTCTGCCCTCCCATACTGCATGGTCTAGGACCGTTGTGTGGGAGTTGACTTTGTCTGCGAAGACTGAGGCAAAAAAAGCATTGAGTACTTCAGCTTTTTCTACATCATCTGTCACCAGGTTACCCCTCTCATCCAGTAATGGCCCCACATCTTCTCTAATAACCCGTTTACTGTTAACATGCCTGTAGAAATTTGATATGCTGACTTCTGTGAGGAATATAAGGCACAAAGGTGGGAAAAGAAAAGGAAGAGAGGTCATGCTGCCCTTAAAGAGACAGACCAGCCCTGTTTCACTCAACAAATGTAGTTTGACAGGATTTATTGCCCATTAACCTGTGTTCATAGGTATTAATTATATTATGCTCCTTTAATTCTATTAATCAACACCTGTATCAGAAGCTCTTATTACCTTGCCCAGAAGCAAATGCCTAACTAACAGGCCTACAGTTATCAAAATTAACCTGTTCACACTGCTAAAAACATTGGAACATAAGCTTTCTCCCAGTCACCCAGAACATCCCTAGTATTCAAAGAGTAATTGAAAATCTGCAATGTTTTAGCAAGCTCTTCCACCAGCAGTTTTAAAACTCTGATGCAACTTATCCAGACATACTGATTTAAAAATGCCAAAGACTAGTAACTGCTGGTTAACATCTGGAAAAGGAAGTGTTTCATTATCATATATGACATGATATCACATCAAGTGGCTTCTTCCCAAATGCAGAGCAGATACTGAACACTTCTGCCCTGCTTCAGCCCTGCACAGGAAAATGTTCCCTATTGGAATTACTGCTCAGATGATTCCAGATATTAATCAAAGTTCCCTAGCGCTTTGACATGCTTACTTCTGAGAGGGATATACGGCACCAGACAAGAAAAAACCTGGGAAGTGCTCTGTCTAGATCAGCTTCAAGCTGGAATAAAGAAAAAAAACAAAACAAAACAAAACAGTTCTTAAATCGTTTAATGTTCACAGTAGGGAGGTTAAAAAAGAACTTTAGCATGTTTTAGGTGACCAAAAGCACAAGCCAAACCATTTTATACTCTAGATTAAAATTTGACTTTTGAACATTGTTCACTTTTGTCCACACTTCGAACTTTTTTGAAATGACTATTAAAATCTGCTTTAAACTGTGTTTAAAATTTTATCTTTAATACAATGCAATGGTCATGCTACCACAGAAGATGAAGCCTCTTTACAAAAGGAGTCGAAGATAGAATTTTCTTGCCTGAAACTCAGTTAAGAGCCATTACACATATCAGAAGATTGAGCACTGTTAGAAAGGCCAGTGAATCTGAACCTTAAAGATAAGATTACAGAGGAAGACATAGGATGGAAGGGGGGAAAAAAAAGAAAAAAGCAGACTGCCAGGATCTAAACCTTGTAGAATTCCAGGGAAGAGGAGTCTTATTGTGGAGCTGCAGCTAAAACAGAAAAGTTTCACCCCACTTTTTTATAAAGTTAGTAGAAGAAACACAAAGGAAGAAATCAGAGCACAATGATCAACCTTAAATAGATCACACTTGTCCTTACCACAAAGTGATATTTGAAATAGTAGAAGGAAACACTGAAGTATCTCTATACTGCTGCATAGTGTGGTAACTGAGTTCCTATTTAAGGTAACCACGGACCTTTTCCTCACCACATATAAAGAAAATATAATACAGTAGCTAACAAAACAATGAATAAAAATGAAAAGAAAGATTAAAACACATCTGTATTGAATTTGAATCCATTACTAAAATAGTTAATTCTGTGTTTGGCTAAAAGTATTTTTATATGACATATGTTTTGTGTATATTCCACTTGGGATACCTGAAAGCAGTGTTAATCCCTTCCTGAAATACTTCAGTCTGGTACGGCGAATACGTTTTTTCCTTTGCATTTCAATATACTGCAAGAATGAGTTTTTAAAGAACTTTTCCTCAGGATTATATATTATATTTCTGTAGGAAATTGACATCAGTTCTGCACCCAGTTTGAGGTGCAGCAGTGTTTACGGTTCTACACCATAAACTTTTATTATATTTTAAATATCACTGAGTCAAAGAATAATCACCAATCATAATAATAAAAGTCACAGTACAAACCAACATGGATAAAAAGCAACTCAGTAATATTTCCAGAACACAAAATATAGATAATTTGCCACAAAATCAAGAAAGAATTTATAGATGTAATTAAGTGATCCTGTAAGGCCAAATTTACGAAGAAAATTCCCTATATTTAAATTATAGTAATGGAACAAAACAAAAACTATTACAATTTTCAACTAAGTACAAATATATCATCACCTTTTCCAAAAGAGTCATGTCATCTAAATTAGTGCAGAAAGAAGTTGTAATACAACATTAATAGCATTTAAATCACTGGACCTTTTTCTGCAAAACTTGATTTGATTACGGAATAATAATGAAAATAAATAAGGAATGTTTTGAAAAATATTCATCCAATAGTTTGGGCATGTTCAATTCCCTATTTAGCCATAAAACTCCTAGGAAACCATTATCATTAATGCCTCCCTATGTCTACCTCTCATCTCTAATACAGGGATTATTAGAGCTGATAAAAAAAATTTGGGGAAGAAGCATATCATAGGTAGAGTCTTTTTCTGTTTCATGAAGCTTGAAATGGGTTCTTTTTCTCTTTTTTTATTTATTTGTCACTCATTTTTATGCTTTCTATGTGAACATTTTTCATGAATATTCTCATTAATTCAGACCCACATTGAAAACTGCTTGACAATATCAATATAAATATAAGCCATCAATAAAAATTGGTTCTAAAATGCTCTGGCATTTTTCAGAAATAAGGGAATTTCTGTAATTTCCTATTATTCACATTTTAATATTTTAGCAGTAAATTACTTGGGCACAGACAGACAAACACCCATCAGTTTGCTCCATATCTATACCGAATCATATAATTACATATACAGATATAATCAAATTTATTACATATCAGTCATGACTATTTTCCCAACATTATAACAGTTAAGAGATAAAATATTTTACACTGTCTACCTAAGTCCCTTCACCAACTTTCACATCCACTCGGAGGAAAAAAATCTCTAGGTTTTCGATGTTTCCATTTCTCCTTTCTGAGAATGGGTGTGGAATATGCACAGAATGCAGGGTAACTGGATTTTCTTGACTTGGAACTTCATTGAGAATTCATGCCATTCTTGATCTAACCACAGGTTAATTTTGTCCTGAGATAAGTGCATTTTTAAATACTTCTAATCTTTAGCACAAAACAACAGTAAACACAGCCTGCAGCCACAGTAGTTAAGACTATACAATGCTTTTTGTGCTATTAATCTCCATCTAAAAATCTGACCCACTAGCACAAGGGTGGCCAAGAAGTACAAAGAAGAGGGCCAGCACCCTATGACTCGCTGTTGCTCTGCAGATCGTCAACAAATCACAAACAGGATCCACAGCTCAGTTGTTGAAAGCTAGCCACCGGAAGGGTATGATATACAATTAACACACATCCTTTTCTTCACTTTTCAGCTGTACAAGCTTGGAAGCGCTTGCAACTGTGTGAGAAGTTATAATTAAGTCTATCTGTCCCTCACTGAATTTATCAGGCTCCCATGTTTTACAAGTACAGATTGTCCAGAACAGCTCAACATGATTGGGAAGTCACTTAACTGGTTTGCTGCAAATCATTTGGAATGAAAGAGTCGGTTTTCCTGGCTTGTAAATTATTCATTCCTTAAACAGAAGTGACTCTCTAATGGCTCAGGGTGTTAACCTAATTTTCGTGTATTTAAACAGCTGAGATCTAGCAGGACTCAAATTTCAAGCCTTTGAATGCAGGTCTGCGCTGCACAGTCAAGTTTTATTTTTGGCTCAGTTCAAAAGAATAATTGGCAAAAGTTCTTCGTTTCCTTTCAAAACACAACACAACTATTCAAAAAGCTCAGATTTTTAGATAAACTCATGAACTGTCAGCACAATACAGTCTACACTTCCCCATAATTTTGACTAAGATAATGAAAGCTGATCACCTCAGTACAGAAACCTTCGTTAAAAACTTTTCCAAGGCTAACTACATGCTGGCAGGACACTGACTTTCTCATTCTAAAGACCACAATAGCCGCACTGTAGTTAGTACAGTAACAGGAGAATGCATCACAGCCCCATGAATTTCACTATTCTGCTGTGACAGACGTTGACTCCTCCTCTAGCAACAGGAAATCTCTCCTTAATACAACCTAACAGTTGAAAACCACTGCTAGTTTCCACTGTGCAAAGGAAGGAAAATGTGTTACCTGGGTTTCTATTCACTGTGCTTGAGCTCAGGTACAACCATCGAAGTGGCACATCTAACATTTCCAGCTCTAATTCATCACTGATTACACAATATCTTCATCTACACTACAGTATAAAGTTGACACAAGTTATGCAATTTCGGCTATGTGAATCAATTAGCTGGAGTGGACGTACCTTAGAAAGACTTTTAGTTCTGGAGAAGAACAAGAGCCAGAGAACCAGAGTCAACAGGAGCACGTTCAGCAGTCGATATAGCAGGTCTTCACTAGACTCGTTCCATCAAACCATCCCCCGCCTCCCATGAATACATTGCTATAGCTTTGATTCACTGGGAGCACAGACACATCCAATGAGCAGCCACAATCCCTAGGGCAGAACATATTTTCTGCAGTGAAACCACACCTGTGAGACAAACTAAGGAGTAGGGTTTGCACAAAGTTTACCTAGAGAAAGGTAGACACCGGAATTCTCAGATGCTAGATGACAATGAAGGAGAAGAGGACTTGCCAGGCAGAACTCAGAAATATACTGAGGGTTCCTCCTAGGCAGCCAATAGAGATCATGGAATTACTACAGAATAGCCAACAGATCATGGAATTACCACAGAATATTTGGAAAAACAGCAAATTTTCTTCAGACTTCTATCATGATCCTTCTCACCTCTAAACTGCTGCAGGAAAGAAAGAAATTAAGCTAAAGCCCTAGTTAGTTAGCTTCACTAAGTCACAGGAGGCTTTGAGCTTCCAACTCAATCCACTTGAACTCACTACCTCCCCTACATTCACTATACAGTTTTAACTGCCTCATTTAACACCATTTTCATCATACAGATAAAAAAATATTTAAAAGTTATATTACCATGGCTATAAGATTTTTTTTCCAAAAAAATCTAGATAAATTCCCTCTACACTTAAAAAAAATAGTGAAGAATCTTCTCCATAAAATCCCTTTGTAATATGATAAATACTTCCAGTGAGAAAAACTGAAGACATGGTATTAATTTCTATAGTTTTAAAATATTTTTATTCAGGAATCTTGACTATTACCATTGAGAAAATTTTGAGTACAATCATATTAACATTTTTTTTGAAATCTGAATTATTTATTCCACATTGGCTGGGTCTACACTTACCTTGAATATTGACGGCTGCTACACAATTTTAGGTACACTAATTGCATACCAAAAAGCAATTTTGCAGCCATTGACATTTCTCCTTGTCCTCACTGCAGAATGCTGATGTGGGCGCTGCCCCCCATCAGCTTTCCTTAATCCTTGGGGCTCGCAAGGAGTTCTTGGGTCAACATTGACCATGGAACAGGCTGTTTCGCCATGCATGAAACCTAAGCATTTGCTCTTCCGTGGCGAGTGTAGACCCAGCCAAAGTAACAATGTCATCTTCACCCTAATTTAAAATGATGGAAGGAGGATTGCATGCAAGGGGGAACGGGGAGAGATTTAAAGTATATGAACCACTTGTTTCCTTATCAGCGGCCAATCCCACTACTGGTTGAACCTCTTGAGACCGGCGCTCTTTCCAGCAACATCTGTGGTCCTGAATGATTTTAGTTAGCCAAATGTCCACTTACGGCTGTGACCAAGTCTCCTGAGGGCCCATAAAGTTTGCTTACAGCCACAACTCCTGGTCCTCAGTGTTCTGTGCTGTTGTTTAACTCTAGTTTACCCCTCATTTATTTCTAAGAGCCCAGTAAGCAGTGAAAGCGTAGTTAATGCCGCTAGACAATATTGACCTCCTGTGGATTGGCAAATGCTCTCGTTCGGCCCCATCAGGTCCTCAGGGTGCCAGACTAGAAAGCTTCAACCTGTAGTCAAGTAGGGGTACCTGTTAAATCCTCATTTGGAGGAAGGAAAGCTTTTATTCTTCATTTCTTTTTAGCCCTGGGGTTGTTCATAGTTTACCTCAGAAAAAGAGAAAACACTTTAAAAAACATTGTCTGGTCTGCAGCTCTTTGAAAAGAGATTTCCCATGAGGTCTTCCTTCTCCCTTGCTAAGAAGAAAGAAAGGAAGGACAAAGCAACAGGCAAATATGACTGCATGAATTTAAAAAAAAAAAGAAAAATCAGACATGCTTAGAAATAAATTCTACAGGCAGCTGGAAGAACATGGTCCTCACAAGCAAAAGTGATAAGCAAAGTATCATATTGTTAAGAAGTCTGCGATTCCTATTTCCCAGGTTCTTCTGTTACTTTTAATTCTAGGCATATAAGTTGGTTGGTTGAATGGAAAGCAATTTTACAAGTTTTTTTTGTTTTTGTTTTTTTTTAAAGTGGAAGTTTTTGTTAATGACTCAAAAACACCCTTCTACTTAAAAAAAAAATTAAGCTTGTTTGTCCTGAAGCAGAATATATTTAATTTAGGGCTGTAAAATTATTTAAAAAATTAATTGTGATTAATCACGTGATTATCACAAGGCAGCCGTACACCCCCATATAGAGAGAGACTCACTCCAACATCCCATCAAACCACATTTCCAAACAGAAACACGCATCCCACAATACAGACAAATGTACATCAACACCAGAGACATCCACTGACCATCTACACCCCTCCACACACAGGTGTACCCTGCAACATCTCATATATACTCCACACACACAGACGCTAACCCTACCTCCACACCCTCACCCCACTTACACCTAACATATTCCTTACAAAGAGATAGAGACTCAGCCATATATCCATAAAGATATATATATATATATATACACATCCCAATTACACCCCAATACAGAGAGACACCAATTATATGCAGGTATCACAAGACTCCAAACAAAATACCAATAAAAAAGTATATAAAAGTCATCTTATACAGATACACATCTCATATACTCACAAACCATCCGGCTACACATGACACTTACACCTCATCCCACCTACTTACACACTATACCCCCATGCACGCACGCACTTCCCCATGAAGAGAGACATGCCCAGCTAGACCTATAGGTACCCGAATTAAAAGTACTGGGGGTGCAGGTTTGAATTGGTTTCATCATATAAAGGATTTACAGATTGGTTCAATGATACTCAGTACCTTCACTACGCAAGTTGTCCCAGAGCCCTCACGTACAGCCCCACACAGAGAGGCATGTACTTCCCACCTGTGCCCCCATGCAAAGAGACCCCCTACACCAGGACACACACCAAGCACCTGCCACCCCTTCACTCTTCCAGGACGAAGGCTCTGTGGCAGAAAGCCCGGGCTGAGACAGCTACCAGCAGCAACAGCAGCAGCAGCAGGCAGAGGAGCCACCCAGTGCGGCCCCATCCTGGTCCCCCTCAGCACCATCCGCCCACCTCACTGCTCTTCATGGTCTACCTGGCCAGCCTGCCACAGGGAGCCAGGCTGGGATCAGCTGCAGCAGGCAGCAAGCAAGTGGTGCTCTGAGGACAGAGAGAGGGAGTTATAGATTACCCTTGGTGTCTCCTGGGGCCTCCACCACCCCTGGCAGCCACTGTACACCTCTTCCTCCAGGGGCAGCAGGCCAGGCCAGACCAGGCTCAGCTCCCTTCCATTCCCCAACAGTGCAGCACTGTCTGCTCCTTTCCTTCCACAAATTTCCCTGCCGCATTCCTTGCCTACAATGGCGACCCCATGCCAGAGTCAGAGCAAAGCGCCTCATCACAACAAACTTTTTGGTTGCTGGCCAACCGCTCCCTTTTTTGGCCTCAGAAAGTGTAGTAAAACAGTCAATAATAAAACAGTCAGTAAACACATGATTAATGTGCATTAATTTTTTTTAGCATGTTACTTCAGCCTGGTGTTAATTTACGCCCTTTTGGCTATCATGTCCCATAGTACAATGTGTATACTGTTCTCTGCCTATCTACCCCAACCATAACAAAAGACTTCGATGGCATAAATTGTTGCACTAATTTTACTGTTTCTACTTGTGACAACTGGCTGAGAAGTTGTACAGCACTGCCAAACACGATTTTATTGTGAGCCTTGTGATATCTGGTATTTCTCTTAATAGCTGCAGCTCCTAGAGTCAAGTGATTACATGCGAATTTCAGCTTTCATGTCAAATGACAAGTAGATTTCTGACTCTCACAAAGTGTGGACAAAATCCTGAAAATATGAATGTTTAAGGCTGAAAAAAACCTAAGGCCAGTAACAAATGTGCAATTTTTTAAATTCAAATTTTGAAGTCAGTTTCATAGTTCTGAGTTCAATGTTAAAGACTGGAAATACTTGAAATGTTTATAAACTTGATTGGCTGTCCAATTCTTCTGTATAAGTCCTACACTACTCATACTCACCAAGGCCTGAAAAATCTACTTATGACAAGTGGAAAACTTTTCCTGGCAAATGTTAGGGGTGAAGCCATAACCTTTGGCTCAACTTAACCTTTAGACCAAAAAAGTTTCTCACCCCTAAAGCAAGGTTTCCCGAGTCTATACAGAGCTCGCTCCACTGCCTTTGCTACTGCTGTTCAAAATCCAGTGAAGTAAATAGGTCAATAGAACAAAATGTCGAGAGAAGCTGTGGAAGCTCCTTTGCTAGAGGTTTACAAAAAGATGCTAGATAGGCTGGTTTAGACCCAACACATCCTGCATCTTCGCAGAGGATTAGACTAGATGCCTCTTGCGGTGTTTTCTTGTTAGGATAGTGGAACCATAGGATTAGAATCTTTTCATTAACTTCATGAACTGTGCCCTTAGTTTAGCAGACACTCTGATGATATTCAGAGCCCTATAGAGAACAAGGGAGCATAAGACATTAAAGAGATTCCAATTACACAAACTATCCAGTTGGTGTCAAGTATCTGTAGCCAGACAGAGTCTCCCCCTTACAAGCCAGCTTGCTCGTTGCCCCCCGCCCCCCCACTGAGGAGCACACAGGGCACGGAAATGGCTGCTGACAGCACAGTCTTTGATGCCCTCATTGAGGCCCAGATATGCTGGCTTATCGTGACCCTGAGAAGCAGAAAGTACAGCTAGAAGGCTAACAGGCCAGACTGTCAACATGAGGGGGGGGGTGGACCCTCAGAAATCACCCCAGCTGGCATTGATCAATATGATGCACACACACAATCACCCAGAAGGGGACGTGCCCCGCCCGCACAAAAGAATGTCCTGTACTCCTAAATTGTTTATCTCTTGTCTTACAAGTGCAAACTAAGTAGAAATGCCCTTGTAACAAACTGGAGTCACAAAGACAGACCAGTATGATCTGGCACCATAGATAAGAAAGAGAATACATAACCCAAAAGGGGTATAAAAGATGGGTCCAGCAGAACTCTAACTTTGAGTGCATTCAACCAACTTCCTGCTGGTCGGGTCAGGCGATTGCCTCCCGAGGTCCACTACTGGGGACGCCCAACCTCGTATTCGTCTTTCCGCGGAATTGAGTGACCGATCCGGCTTGGCTACGCTGGTATCGAGAGACGCAGAGAGGGTAAGATACACCCATGCTAGGTCTATGACTTTTTTTGTGCACAGCTAAAGAATTAGAGCTCTGTAACTAGTATCAAGATATCATTGTGTTAGATGATAACAGATATCTTTGTATTGGATTGTAACGTAACTTGTCAACACCTGTACTTTGCTAGCATATAAGAAGTAAACAATAGCCTTTTGTAACCGCACGCTTATAACTGTAGCTTAAATAAACTTGTAACTAGTTAAGATCCAAGCCTAACTATTTTGTTAACCCTTTTGTCACTGCAACACAGCCGGCACAACAAAAGAACTTTAACCGTTTGGTTACTACAGCCTGGCCGTGGGTGAGTGTGCTAGGAGCTGCCTGCTCTAACAGTAAAAAACTGGGTTGCTTAGGACCCAGGGGAGTACCTCACCGCACATTACCTGGCCACCGGCTAACAGTATCGGAGGGGCAGCCGTGTTAATCTGGATCTGTAACAGCAATGAAGGGTCCTGTGGCACCTTACAGACTAACAGAAAAGTTTTGAGCATGAGCTTTCGTGAGCCTCATCTGATGAAGTGAGCCTGTGCTCACAAAAGCTCATGCTCAAAACTTTTCTGTTAGTCTATCCAGTTGGTGACCTGGCATTGGAATGTGTACAGGTAAATCATCTTGCATCTGGCTAGTTTATGTCCAGATTTGTCGCTTCTTAGGTCATAGTCACTTTGCTTTAAAAAGCCCATAAAGTATTTCCTTACATGGTTCAAAGCACAAGCAATGCAAACTGTTAGTTCATATCACCTACTCCTGCACCGACTCAGCAATCCACAGACGAGCCTGAAACACTTTTCCAATATGCTGTCTTTTTCCAAGGATCTCCAAGATTTACAGGTAAATAAACTAAAGTAATTTACTTTCATCTCACTAATGGAGTGGAGTTTTCAGCATTCAGTGGAGCGGAAGATCTCTGCTTGTGAGAGTGCCATCAACTTAACCCTTACCTTTATCTTTGGGCACTGATTTACACAGGGTCTCTTACTTTAAGTTGCTGAGCAATATTTTCTTTTTGACTCTTGTTTATAATCAAGAATATTATGTGAAACTGAATTATTATACTTTTCTGCTGTTTAATATAAAATTAGGCAAAAAGTAATATAAATCCATCACTGAAGAAATGCTAATACAGTGAAGTTTTCCGAAGGGAATTGAGTGCTAAAGCAAAATAGTTATTTATATTATGGAAACAGCACACACCATTATAAAGCCACAACTTGTTTCAAACTAATCTTATCTTCAAACCTACCATACTTCAAATTTAATTGTAAATCCCCAAGAAGGTGATGGCAGTAGGTGACAATTCTTGGTGACCAATCTCTTGTGTCAGTACTTTGGCCTGCCTTCTTTATGGCAGTATACAATAAAAGGTTTCAAGTGTCGGAGGGGTAGCCGTGTTAGTCTGGATCTATAACAGCAACGAAGGGTCCTGTGGCACCTTACAGACTAACAGAAAAGTTTTGAGCACGAGCTTTCGTGAGCACAGACTCACTTCATCAGATGTATCTGATGAAATGAGTCTGTGCTCACGAAAGCTCATACTCAAAACTTTTCTGTTAGTCTGTAAGGTGCCACAGGACCCTTCGTTCCCAATAAAAGGTTTGTTATCCAGCTCTTTAACATCCAGAAAAGTCAGTTAACTGGCATATGCCATAGACAACAATTCCCCCTTCAGTTAACAGGAAAAATTCTGATTGCTATCCAGCATCGTGTTACAGCCTTTGTGGAAGTTGTGTTTCTTTGATGACCCTGAGGCAGCAGAGGAGCAGTAAATTACAGTACTGTGTACAATAACAGTGTTAAAATACCTAATGTTAAATAAGGTATTTCATTTCTTAAACAGTTTTGCGTACAGTGGAAAAGCTTGAGAAACCAACACATTTGGTTAACTGGCAACCCTGATTCACCATGCAAAGTTTGTACTGCAGGTTGATTTTGTAACCATCTTATCAAAAACAAACACACAAACAGATGTTAACCACAAGTATGTCAGAAATCTAGTTTTTGTTTCCTCATTGCTTCAACCTGTCTCAGTTGCAAAACTACCATGGCTCTCATCATTTAAGACAATTACATCCTTTCACTCTTCCACTGCATTCCTGGAATGGACACTTCAGTTTTCCAAAATGAGTAACTTCAGGCTAACTACTAAAAATACCTTTTTGTGACGTTCCTCTCCTGTCCCCAACCCCTGCCACACCCCACTATACCCGCTCAAGCCAATATTTTGATCAAATCAGGCTTATATATATATATATATATATATATATATATATATATATATATATAAGGCTTCTTAATGCAATGGATCGGTGGGTTATGCTGAATTTTAAATCACAGAGAAAAGTAATATGCGCTAAGAAACTCAAGCATAATCTGATGAGCCACCAAGGGCATAGTCAATATGTCTTCACAATGAATTATTTTAAAATGGTACTTAGCTGCATTTCTGATTTCAGTATTGCATCAGGAACTGGTGGAGCATTATCATATACATGATACAACTTCTGGATGGAAATGCTGCACTCTACTTTTGAGTGCTGTTAGTGTATGAAAAGGTCTCTTTCACTTTTGGACACTTATCTTGGTTCTTTTTTTCAGAATTTCAGCATCATATACAAAACGAAATATTTATTATTCAAACAGACATGAAAATAGCCTACAGCAGCAGATCACAAAAACTGGGCTAAAAATGAAGACCAGCTTTATCATTTGATACTTCTACAAATGAATTAACTTACAAAGTTAGCCTTCATACTGGCTCTGGTATTTATGATATGCCATTTTGATTTAACTTACAAGAGAAGAAAGTCCCCACAGGTAGGTTTTTCTTTTGTTTTAAAGTGATTTTTAGTGTTTCATTTGTAAAAGTCATAGGAAAGCATGGGCAAGGACTCTCAGAAGCAGTGCTCTCATGTGCATTGTAGGTGGAAGTTATTTTTAATGTGACGCTTGAAATAAAACTTATGCCCATAGGAACTCAGTGCCTTAGGAATGAAATAAAAAATTATGAGATTTTTTGGACTCATGTTCTGTAGTAGCTGCATTTAAAATGGAAGAATGCAAATTCATTTTTTTTCAGCAGGCTAGTTTATAATGCACATGTTTACACTGATTAATAACTATTATTAAGAGTAACGCCACTGAAGTCTATAGCACTTGTGCAAGATCTGACTGTGAATGTATTGCATCTGCAAGTGACAAAGAATTTCCATGTAGTTTAAGTTTTACTCTGTGCAGGTGATGACCTTATGCATATAAATCATCACTGCATTTGCCCCACCCCATGTTATTGCTACAAATAATTACCTAAATTAATTTTCTATTTCGAGCCATTCATCCAGAGTTCTCAGTACTATTAGATTTCATAAGGAAAGTGAGGCCGTGGGCATTTTCCCTTCAACAACTGGTTCAAAAATCACCTTCCACATTTGTAAAATCCTCTATCATTCTTCAATTTAGCATCTCTACCTGCTCTTTTCCCCTTGTCACATATCTAGCACAGATCTTCTTTCTGTCATTCCGTACAATGTTAGTATAGAAGCATGCTTTGCAGCCCCCGGGCAAGAGAGTTTCAAGTTCTCACATTTGTTCCTAGTTTTTTTCTTTCCGAACCTGTTGTCACCTCTGTAAATGATACGAAGCACTAACATTTTCAGATTATCTTTTACGAGGAAGACATTACAGAAAATTGAAGGTGTATCGTAGTCCCTACTTCTACTTTAGAGAAAGCAATGAATGCTATTAAGCATTTTCTTTTTCCTCTGCTATAATTCACTTTTCAACAGATGAAGCAGGAGAGACAAACAGTGAGACACCCAGATAATAAGCATGACAGACGACTCAGTTTGGGAGAAAACAAAGATTGCACAAACAGCCTCACAGTATGTGAGAGACGGATTGTAAAACAAATAGGATATACTGTATACCACATCAGCACTGTGAAGCCTTTCCTACAAATTGGCCACTATGTGTGTTAACTTTGGCATACTTTGTCTACTTTACCATACCACTAATTACCGCAAAGAGAGAGAGAGAGAGAGAGAGAGAGAGAGAGAAGGGAACACCACTTGGTCTACTTAAAATTTCTTTGCTTAAGTCTTCACGGCTGAGGATGTTACAGAGGTTCCTAAATCTGAGCCAGCCTTTTTAGGTGACAAATCTGAGGAACTCTCCCAGATTGAAGTGACATGAGAGGAGATTTTGGAGTTAATTGATAAGCTGAATAGTAACAAGTCTCCAGGACCAGACGGTATTCACCCAAGGGTTCTGAAAGAACTCAAATGTGAAATTGCGGAGTTATTAACAGTGGTTTGTAACCTATCCTTTAAATCCGCTTCGGTACCCAATGACTGGAAGACAGCCAATATAACGCCAACATTTAAAAAAGGCTCTAGAGGAGACCCTGGCAATTATAGACCGATAAGTCTAACATCAGTACCAGGCAAATTAGTAGAAAAAATAGTAAAAAATAAAATTGCAAGGCACGTAGGAGAGCACGAATTGTTGGGCAAAAGTCAGCATGGTTTCTGCAGAGAGAAGTCGTGTCTAACTAATCTATTAGAATTCTTTGAAGGGGTTAATAAACATGCGGACAAGGGGCACCCAGTGGACATAATATACCTAGATTTCCAGAAAGCCTTTGACACGGTCCCTCATGAAAGGCTCTAATGTAAATTAGGCGGTCATGGGATAGGAGGAAAGATCTTTTCATGGATTGGGAATTGGTTAAAAGACAGAAAACTAAGGGTTGGAATAAATGGTAAATTTTCACAATGGAGGGGGTTAACTAGTGGTGTTCCCCAGGGGTCAGTCCTGGGACCGATCCTGTTCAACTTGTTCATCAATGATCTAGAAAATGAGGTAAGCGGTGAGGTGGCAAAGTTTGCAGATGACACCAAGTTGTTCAGGACAGTCAAAACCAAAAGGGATTGTGAAGAACTACAAAAAGATCTCAGCAAACTGAGTGATTGGGCAGCAAAATGGCAAATGAAATTTAATGTGGGTAAGTGTAAGGTAATGCACATTGGAAAAAATAACCCAAATTACACGTACTACATGATGGGGTCAAATTTAGCTACGACAGATCAGGAAAGGGATCTTGGAGTTATAGTGGATAGTTCTCTGAAGACATCCACGCAGTGTGCAGCGGCAGTTAGTAAAGCAAATAGGATGTTAGGAATTATTAAAAAAGGGATCGATAATAAGACAAAAGATATCATACTTCCCCTATATAAAACTATGGTACGCCCACATCTTGAGTACTGCATGCAGATGTGGTCTCCTCACCTCAAAAAAGATATATTGGCATTAGAAAAGGTTCAGAAAAGGGTGACTAAGATGATTAGGGGCTTGGAACGGGTCCCATATGGGGAGAGGCTAGAGAGACTGGGACTTTTCAGTCTGGAAAAGAGGCGATTGAGGGGCGATATGATAGAGGTATATAAAATCTCGAATGGTGTGGAGAAAGTGAATATAGAAAAATTATTTACCTTTTCCCATAATACAAGAACTAGGGGACACCAAATGAAATTGATGGGTAGTAGGTTCAAAACTAATACAAGGAAATTTTTCTTCACACAGCGCACAGTCAACCTGTGGAACTCCTTGCCGGAGGAGGCTGTGAAGGCCAGGACTCTATTAGGGTTTAAAAAAGATCTCGATAAATTTTTTGCAGGTTAGGTCCACAAATGGCTATTAGCCAGGGGTAAAGTATGGTGCCCTAGCCTTCAGTACAAGGGCAGGAGATGGATGGCAGGAGATAAATCGCTTGATCATTGTCTTCTGTTCTCCTTCTCTGGGGCACCTGGCATTGGCCACTGTTGGCAGACGGGATACTGGGCTGGATGGACCTTTGGTCTGACCCAGTATGGCCATTCTTATGTATGATATTCCATGGATGCGCCTGAGGCAGCGCAAGTGGAAGGCGTTCAGCCTCTTTTCCTGGAGGGCATACAGGGTCCAAGTCTCGCTGCCATAAAGGACGGAGCTGAGGATGCAGGCTCTGTAGACTTGCATTTTGGTGTGAGTGTACAGCTTGTTGTTATTCCACACACTCTTGCTGAGTATGGTCAGAGTTGTGGTCACTTTTCCGATCCTCCTATTTAGCTCAGTGTCCAACGACAGGGTGTCAGTGGTGGTGGACCCAAGGTACACGAACTTGTGGACGACCTCTAACGTATAGTTGTCAATGCTGATTGATGGGGATTCAGCAACATCCTGACCGAGTACGTTTGTCTTCTTTGGGCTGATGGTAAGCCCAAAGTCCTTGCACGCTTTGGAGAACTGATCCAGCAGTTTTTGAAGCTGGTCTTCTGTGTGAGACACTACAGCAGCATCGTCTGCGAACAGCATGTCTCTGATGAGGACTTCCCGCAACTTAGACTTAGCTTTCAGCCGTGCAAGGTTAAACAGTTTCCCATCAGATCTTGTGTGCAGCAAGATGCCCTCTGTTGAAGATCCAAAGGCATGCTTCAGGAGGAGTGCGAAGAAGATCCTGAACCATGTCAGAGCAAGCACGCATCCTTGTTTGACGCCGCTCCTGATTCTGAAAGCATCCTATAATGCACCGTCATATTGGATGGTTCCTCTCATGTCTTCGTGGAACTACTGGATCATCTTGAGTAACTGTGGAGGACAGCCTATCTTGTGGAGCAGTTTCAACAGACCATCCCTGCTGACCAAGTCAAAGGCCTTGGTCAGGTCGATGAAGGCTATGTAGAGTGGCTTCCTCCACTTCTCCTGCAGCTGCCTTAGAGAGAAGACCATGTCAACGGTAGACCTCTCTGCACGGAACCCATACTGCGATTCGGGGTACGCCCTCTGAGCAATCTTCTGGAGCCTGCCAAGGATGACGCGAGTGAACAGTTTACCAGTGACGCTTAGGAGGGAGATTCCACGGTAGTTGTTGCAGTCGCTTCTGTCTCCTTTGTTCTTATACAATGTTACAATGTTAGCGCCGTGCATATCCTATGGAACCTCACCCTCTTTCCAGCACAGGCACAGTAGCTCATGTAGGGGTCCCAGGAGTGTGTCCGCGGCACACTTGATAACCTCTGGTGGTATACCATCCTGGCCAGGGGCCTTTCCTGCTGCAATGCTGTCGATGGCTCTCTTCAGTTCATCCACAGTCGGTTCTTGATCCAGTTTGTCCATTACTGGTAGGAGCTCGACAGCATCGAGGGCTGTGTCAACCACAACCTTCTCACGTGAGTACAGCTCAGAGTAGTGCTCAACCCAGCGCTCCATCTGTTTCACTTTGTCAGCGATGAGTTCACCAGATTTGGATTTCAGAGGTGCCATCTTGTTCTGGGTGGGTCCTAATGCCTTCTTCATACCCTGGTACATTCCTCTGAGATTACCGAAGTCAGCACAGGTCTGGATGCTGCTGCATAGCTGGAGCCAGTGGTTGTTGGCATAGCGCCTGGCTGTCTGCTGTACTGTTCTTCTGCCTGCTCTAACTGCTTGCTGGGTACTTTGGCTCGGTGAGCGTTTGTACTCCAGCAGTGCAGCGTGCTTCTTTTCAATGACTGGAATCATCTCATTGGAGTTAGCTTCGAACCAGTCGTTCGTGTTTCTAGCTCTTCTTCCAAACACCGACAAGGCTGTGTTGTAAACTGTATCCCTCAGATGTTGCCATTTGGATGTCTCATCGGCGCCCCTGGGGCCGCAGCGCAGATTTTCCTGGAGGGTCTCTCTGAACTTTTCAGTTTTCTCCAAGTTTGCCGTCTTTCTGGCGTCAATGCAGGGCCTTCCAGCAGGTTTAGAGCAGTACAGCTTCCTGGGTCTCAGCTTGAGCTTGGAGCAAACTAGCGAGTGATCTGTATCACAGTCAGCACTATGATAGCTGCGTGTCAGAAGGACGTCTTTGAGGTTATTACGCCGAGTGATGACCACGTCTAGTTGATGCCAGTGCTTCGAGCATGGGTGTCTCCACGACACTCTGTGCTGTGGCTTCGTTTGGAAGAATGTGTTTGTGATGCACAGATCGTGGTACATGCACAGCTCAAGGAGACGCTGTCCATTGTCATCCATTTTTCCCACACCGAAGTGCCCTAAGCAGGAAGGCCATCAGGCCCAATCAGCTCCACCTCTTGCATTGAAGTCACCCAAGATGTACAGTTGTTCACGAGCAGGTATTTGCGCTACAGCAGCACTAAGCATGTCATAGAACTTGTCTTTTACTTCTGGTGTGGCGTACAGGGTTGGAGCATAAGCGCTGATCAGGTGGACAGGACCGGCGCAAGTTTGAAGCGTGATCCGAAGAAGTCTTTCTGATCCACCCATGACTAATTCCACCATTTGTAGAAGGGCGTTTCTGACAGCAAAGCCAACACCATGCTCTCTGGGTTCTTCTTGGGCTTTACCCTGCCAGAAAAAGGTGTAGTCCTTTTCCTTTAGAGATCCCGAATCTGCGAGCCACGTCTCTTGCAGTGCAGCGATATCAACTCGGAGCCTCTTCAGTTACTTGTTGATGACAGCGGTCTTTTGGGTGTCACTGATGGCCTGAAGATCTTCAGTCAAGCCAGTCAGCATGGTCCGCACATTCCAGCAAGCAAGCTTAAATTGTTGATGTTTCTCATTTCTTGTTGATTTCCCTGATGCCCAAATTTCAGTCACTTGTCAGGTTCAGCAACCTTAAGCCTCACGCACCCAGCGAGGCAGGTGAACTGTGGCAGGACAGTACCCTATTGGCTGGGGGCTGCTAACTGAGGTTGATTGGGATATAATACAACATGGTTTTGCAAAAGATAGATCATGCCAGGCCAACCTGATCCCCTTCTTGGACAAGATAAAATGATATTTTAGACCATGGGTGTCCAACCTTTGGCTTGCCTGGGCCGCATTGAGTGAAGAGGAATTGTCTTGAGCCGCATATAAAATACATAATATAGTTAATGTATATAGATCACACAAAAATGTTAAAAGTTTATGATCTTGTGGGGCCGCATTACTAGCTGTCCAGGGCCACATGCGGCCCGCGGGCTGGACGTGCCTGTTTTAGACGAAGGAAATGCAGTAGATCTACTCTATATGATTTCAGTAAAGCATCTGATACAGTTTCACATTGGAAACTAAGTTCCTAATGCAAGTTCCTCAGGGACTGGTCTTCAGGCCAGTATTATTTAACATTTTTATAACTGACCTTAACCCAAAGAGGGGGAGTATGCTAATAAAATTTGCAGATGGGAAAACTGGGAGGTATTTCCAATGCAGAGGAGGCTCAGATAATCATACAATATGATTTCGATGAACTAGTAAACTAGCGTAATAGAAAAGTGACGAAATGTAATAGCACAAAGTACAAGTGCATTTAAGAACTATCAAGAATTTTTGCTACAAACTGGGGATTTATCAGAGGAAGTGACAAAGGAGGAAAAAGATGTGGATGAATTGGTAGATCACAGGGTGATTGTGAACTGCTGATGTGATGCAGATGTAAAAATGGTTGATATAGACTTAGGATGTGTCAGGTAACATATTTTCAGTAGAGACAGGTAAGTGGAAGCGCCATTATAGAAGGCACTGATGAGATCTCCTCTGAATTATTCTGAGCAATTCTGATCTCCTAAGTTTAAGAAAGATGAATTCAAACTGGGAGAGATGCTGAGTTGGGGGCCTCACCAAGAGAAGGCTGTGGGGAGATAGGATTCAAATATTTAAATATATCAAAGGCATAAGTACCAGGGAGGGAATGGAGTTATTTAAATTAAATGCCAACGTGGACACCAGAACAAATGGATATAAACCAGTCCTGAACAAGTTTAGACTTGAAAAATTTATAGAAGGCATGGTGTGATGAAACTTCCTACAATGGCAAGTAGTAAATCTGAAACTGCTAGTAGCAAATATCGATACCCATAAGGTATCACAGAAACTGTTTTTTGTTATCTTGTTCAATGTAAGTATTAGACTAACCACCAGCTTTGGGGATTGTCTGGCCTGCTCCCTCCTACCTGATTCATCTCCATGCGGCTCCTCTGGGTGCCCAGTCATTTTAGCAGAATCCTCACTTGCATTTTGTCAAATTTGAGAAGTAGGGAATGAATCACTTGAAGGAAAAACACTTCAGGGAGTGCCAATTATTGAAAATTTGAAAAGATACTGATCCCTAACAATAATTACTAAAGAATAGAGCTTTAATGGATTAACACCTCCCACAATTACCTTCTTTCAGTCAGTCCTAGACTCATCCCTAGCCATTCACTGGATTACAAAAGACTGAACTCTTCCCTGCCTTCATTTGTGATCCTGCAAAACTGATAACATCCATCATAAAAAAGGCTCATGAAAGGTGAATTTCTGAAATAACCTCAGTTCAGAATCTTCTTAATTTGAAGCATGAGGATGGAAGCCCTGTATATCAACTAAAAAATGATGTAAAAATTGGGTTTGTTGAGAAAGCTTACTGGAAACTAGCCAAAGGACCAAGTGATTAACAAGCAAATAGAAGAGCTCAAAATGGAATGTAATATGTTTTATTTAAGTGAAAACAATGTTTATGTTGTTTATTAATCAACAGGTATATTCTTAGCAGCAATAGGTTATCTGTGTAGAAAAAACTTTAAGAGAATTCACTTATATCTGAGTTGTAAAGAAAATTTAAATGAACCATGAAGAGGAGAGAAAAGGTATCTGCACTGGCAATTTCTTGACTGATTAATATCCTGTCCTACTTTTTCCACTGTCTTTACTTGCTAAAGTGCAGTTGAGTGAATACATTCTTCTTACATAGAACCTCTCTCACTTAGGACTATGTCTAGACTACAGGCTTCTGTAAACAGAAGTTTTGTTGACAGAGCACACATCCAGACTGTTCTAAGAGATCTGGTGGTTGGGAGCATTCTGTTGACATCCCTGTACACCTTATGCCACAAGGAAGAAGGGATGCCTCAACCAAGGGTTTTTTCCCCCCAACATTTGACCCATGTAGATGGACCAAATGTTGGAAAAGCCTCTCCCAACAGAACTGTCAGCAAAAGATATGCAAACATGTATGCAGTTTGCATATCTTTTGCAAACAGTTCTCGGCAATCTCCCATCTGTTTAACTGCTCCATCTGTATCCTGCCAGCCTGACTCCTGTTCACTAATGCCCTTCTTATGACTGATTAAACTGCACTTGATCACCACATCAGGTCAGCATTACTGAAACCTTTCTAAAGACAGTGCTCTTTTTGTTAGGTACTTGCTGGTACACAGCCCTACCCATGGGATTGGCTGGGGGTCGAAAGCTGGTTGAGTACCAGCTCCTTTTCCTTTTCCCATGAAACACAATACCTCTGTGGACAGAGATCTGTCAAAAGAAAGCCAGTCTAGCCACTCCAGGGTGGACCTCTGTTGATAGACAAGGCGTCCAGTACACTGGGCATCCCTGTCTGCTTTGCTTCCAGTTGGCCATTTTGCTGATACAGCAGCTGGACAGTCAAGCTGCTGTCTGGCAACAGAGTGGATTGATCTTGCCATCCGCTTGGCAGTTTGGCCACGGTCTGTCGACAGAAGTGTTGTCAGAAGATGTTTTCCAACAAAAACGGTCAACAAATCCCTATAAGCTGGGCATAGCCATAGAGAGTTCATCCACATTCACCAGAAAATTAATATTTTCAGGATTTTGTCCACACTTTTGAGGGTCAGAAATGTACTTGTCATTTGACATGAAACCAGAAAATGAAGATATCCTGCTCGCAGCAGAAGAAAAAAAATCAAATCAAATCATTATATAACTTCAGAAACTTCCCAGAATATCAAACCAACAACAGAAGAATTACTGGTCCTCTTGCTGGAAATGACCCTCAGGAACACAAGCAGATCAACAGCTTTCCACTTATTTCCCAGAGAGCAGCTACCACTGGGAACTATGCTTTACAATGAGTGCAACAGTTCTTGAAATAAATGTTTTTTTCCTAAATTACCATGTACTCTCATGCACAGATGTGTCTGAAGAGCAAGGGTGCGTTTTACCACAAATATATTCAGTTGCTTTACTTGACCTATAGCTTTAATATAGTTCAGCATTTGGAGTTTTGGGGGTTGCCAAAGAACACTACTTTCTGCTATACGAATGCAATGCAGGGCACTGATTTATGGCAAAGCTTTTGCAGAATGCAAGCATTTCCTATGATGGTCAACAAAGCACAGCTATATAATTGAAAGTAAGCAATGAGATTTTGATAATAAGGAGATGAAGAAAATTCTTTTCCCAGTCCACTTACAACACAATGTTTACACTATATAAAAGTATGAACTCGCTGCATTCCTGGGATTTGGCTTGATTAACAGGAATGCAACTTTTATCAGTCTTTGATTCACAACAATATTTCACCCCTTACCTCATGACTTCTTGCTTTATTTAGTTGCCTTTTGTGAAGTTTGTCAAAGGCTTTTTAAAAATTTAAATCAACTGTCAGTTTATTTTTATCCAGTAATAAATATATTCCAGATATTTTGATTCATTAGTGAAACAATTTCCTTTTGCAGAAACAGGGCTGAACAGCCCATACTACCCTCATGAGTTTGTGGTATTTTATTATTCTACTATTACTGTTTCAAACAATTTCCCGGTTTACTTGACTAATTCTCCAGGTCACACCTTGAGTATGTTTTAAATATAGTACGTGTCATCAAGAAATGGCTAACGTATTTTGTTTTTACATGTCTGGGTACCAAAAAGACTAAACTACATCATTTGTCCTCCTTGCTTACTGTTTTTGGTTCTCTGTGCCTTAAATATTGAGTCTGTTCTGGTCTGGCTATGGTCTGAAGAAGTGGGTCTGTCCCACGAAAGCTCACCCAATAAACTATTTTGCTAGTCTTTAAAGCGCTACTGGACTGCTTTTCATTTTCATTACAGTGTATTACCTACTTGTGACTTCAACTGAATGTTTTAAAACAAAAAAGCAGTCCAGTAGCACTTTAAAGACTAAAAAAATTATTTATTAGGTGATGAGCTTTTGTGGGACAGACCCACTTCTCTCTGTCACTCCTGAACATTTTAAAGTAAATGAAAAAAAGTTTATTTAAAAAATCACATATGCAGTATTGCTTGGCATAAAAGTGCACATATTACACATATATTTTCCAGTTTACAATCTTTAACAAAGTGACGTTTCTCCGGATGTGGTTGGGGTGTGGGGGCGGGGAAAGAAGGTCTATACTAAGCCAAATTTAGTATATGACAATGTAATTCTCCAAACCAATTGTATACCCTCAATCTTGTTTTAAGCACAGGTAGGTTATTCCTGAATTCACCACAGGTGGACAAGAAACTATGGAGTTGGTGAACAGCAGCACTGTCACACAGAATGTAACTGAACAGAAGAGGCATTCATACTGCGTTCTGCAGTATAGCTCAACTTTAAAGCTAAAACTGTAAATAACTTTGTATTCTTGAAAAAGCCCTTTTAACCTCAAGACCACAAAAGGAAACTCTCACAGAAGGACAAAAAAAATTAATGCTATTCAAAAATAAAAAAAAAGCACAGCCATACATTTCCAATTGTTAGAAATTATACGACGTAATACTGGTTTCAACTATACAGTGCCACAGAATAGCACCATGGCAGCATTCACAGGCCAAGTGCAGCTGACACACAGATCATGACAGGCCTTCAAAACATGCACCCAGACCCGCTCCTTATTTTTAAACTAAAACTAAGAAAATTGAAAAACAGTGAATTTTACCTGATTTTAAGATTACACTGTGCAGTTGGGAGTGGAAGGGATCTTCTGAAAGCAGGATTTTACCAAGATTATTTGAGGTTATAACTTAAATCAGTGATGGCCAATGAGAATTCAAAGATTGCCGCATTTGTGGTTAGTATCACAGGGATAGCCGAGTTAGTCTGTACCTTCAGAAACAACAAGAAGTCCTATGGCACCTTACAGGGTCTTCGCTCACGAAAGCTTATGCTCCAAACTACAAGATGCCATAGGAATTCTTGTTGCACTTGTGGTTGTCATCCTTCCATATTCACCACACTTCCCTTGCTAAATAAATGCCCTCCCTTTCCCCCCAGAGCCAGGCACACCCAGCCTCCCATTCTAAATGAATGCCGGCGACTCACCAGAGTCGCTGCTGCTGGAGCAGCCATCACTGGAGCCTCAGTGGCCAGAGCCGCCACTGCTGCCACCATGCGCTTTTCCCACAAAGGGGTGGGGCGAGCGCGCAGAGTGAGTGGACAGCACTCCCGCATGCAGCTCTTGAAGGAGCTGCACTTAACTGCTCCAAGAGCCACGTGCGGCTCCAGAGACAGAATGGCCACACCACAGTGTCCCGTTCACCACTTGTGGTGAGTGGTGAACATGTTGGACAACGCAGGTATAAATGAAGAATGGCTATGGTATCTATATAAACCCCCAACCACCAGTCTCAATGCTAAGCCTGACTTCACCGGTATTCTAACAATTGATTAGTGCTACAAATACTACCAATAACCCATCCCCACTTTTAAATAATGTAAAGTCTCTTAATTAACTCTTCCCCGTCCCCCCGCAAATAAAACCAAGTCAAATTATCTAACCTCTCCTTTTGTGGCACTAATAATCTCATGTTATTTCAACTTGGTTTGTGGTATAAATACTTTTACTTTTTCTCTTTTTCAAAATAGAGTTAAAACAGCAGTATTAAAAAGTAAAGACCAATAAACAGAAATTCCTACCCGTAATCAGCAGCTCGTGTAATAAAGCATAATGGACAGCTCATATATTGAATAAATATCTATCAAGGTGAATTTAGAGTATGGCCATTTTTAGGAAATACTGCAAAAAGTCTCTTTGACAAAGTCTTTAGACTCACAATGCTCATAACCCCTACATCATCATCTCTAGATATCTACCAGCCAACTAAACAACGAGCATGAGGAGCTGATAAAATCCTGAAAAAAATAAAATAAAACAAACAAAAATCCCCTTCATGGTACAGTTTTATTCTGAAATTGAGAAAAGTGCCAAAAAAACCCGAAGAACCCACTAGCAACAGCTTTTACAGAAAAGGCACTCAGGTATTATGATGATCGGCAGAAATACAAAAGTCACCACCCTTCACGCAGATACTTAATCCAATAAATCAGTACAGCTGCTTTGAGATTTGACACAGATTCTATTAAAACCACAGAAAACTTCAACAGACTTGTACAAGCTTTGGATCAGGCCCTGAGAGTATTGTGCATTGTTCTGACATGGATCATTTGACAATTCTTAGAAAAATTAACTAGTTAACAAAATTCCTCCTCACTGTGTGGCTGTATTTTTGTATACATCAGCCTGGTTCTTCACATCATGCCCCTCAACAATCTGACAACAGCAGCCTCAAGTGACCAAAAGGGAAGCCTTCTTGCAAACAAATCCAAAACAGCCCATTTCTAATTATTTTAATACCAACAATGGTAAATGAGCCTCGCAGCTTTAGCAATATCCCTCACCCCATTATTCCCAAAAGTTTGTTAAACGCGAGGCTTTACTGCTGCCCCAGCTCTCCCAGCCTCAGGCCTCCCACCCCAAAAAAATGCCCCTCAAACAAAACAAAATCAAAAGCCAAAACACCCTGCCACTCACCAAAGCTGCCACTGGAGGAGCCCTGGACGCTGGCTGCCTTGGCTCAGATATCATTGCATGTCTGGTACCCTGCCACTGCACACGGCTGGAGGTCCCCCGCCACATGCAGCTTGAGGCACCTGCTGCGCATGGCTAATGGTGCCTTGCCACGTGGAGGCGCCCACCGCATGTCGCTGGAGGGGCCATCTCATTGCCTTCAGGAGACACTGCCACTCCTTCCACCAGGGTGCATGTCTGCAGCAGTACTAAGTCTCCCCCCACCTTTTTTGTTTGGTGATGGGGGGAGGATTTAGGATTTTATGGACCCCAGCAGACTTCTGGAACAACGGGGTGGGGTGGGGGTGGGAATCTCCATTGTTCCTGAAGTTCACTAAATCAGAGTCTGTAAAATTGAGGGTTTACTGTATCTACCTCAGACCATTTCTCCAGCTTTTTCCAGATCATTCCTCCCTATCCTCCAAAGCACATTCAACTCTCCTCCATCCCCTGAGCTTGGTGTCAGCTGCTAACTTTACAAGCATACTTTCTATGCCATTATCTAAACTGTTAGCGAAGATATTGAACACAACTGATCCCAAAACCGAGTCCTGTGGAACCCCAATTGTGTCCTTCCAACATGACTGTGAATCCTTAATAGCTACTTCCAGAATACTTATCCAACCAGTTATGCACCCACCTTATGGTATTCCCATCTAGGCTGCATTTCACTAGTTTAGTAATATTATCTCATCTCACAGGGGAGTTGAGAAAATAAATCCATCGTTGTTTGGAATGTGCTCAGAGGGCACAGTGACAAGCACCACAGTAAAGTCCCAGATTATGTTAGTAATTGTGACTTCAAAGCAGGGTTTGAATAGTAACTCTAAAAAAGGAATGGGATCACACTGAAAAATAAGGAGAAAAGCAAATATCGACCAGCCACTCATGAAGCAACTCCTCTACACCCTATGAACTGAATGACGCAGGCTTCCAGTAGTGGGCAGAGGGGAACGCAATTAAAGACGGCATCTTAATGAATATGCACAAAAAGGGACCAAATTAAGGACATCCAGGCAACCTTATTGCTGACACCCTACCTTTTGCTTACTAGATTTTTCAAGTTAATAAACCGCTCACAATGTAGGCTTTAGATAGAACAATTTAAACCAGAATCCTTGTGAACACATTGTGCAAAATATCCTTACACCAAAAAGAGTGTTGTCCTGAAGGGGACATCAAGCACTTAAAAGTGTACAGAGAAACTGTTTAACTACATCAGGTCTCCTGGATGCCATAACAATATATGCTGGCTCCACTTAGGAACATGGTAATGAAAGGAGGATGTACTGCAGGTTTACCTGATATTCATTTGGCCAGAAGGTGCTGACGGCCAGCTCGGCTCTAAGCCAGTCTCTGCCAGTGGAGCCTGTCGCATTCCAAATGGGATTTGCAAGAGGTCCCTTGTTCACCCTAACTAAGATGTTTAAGGTTCCAGGGCTTGCTCCATTCTTGTTATATAAAAGGTAACTGAAATCAATGCAGTGTGTGTCATTTTCCTTCATCGTTGGAAGCTGCAGTCGAGCCTTTTCTCCAGGATCATGGTCTGAGGAATCCACTATCATGTATGATCCTGGAAGGAGAAAGAGTTGAGGACAGATTAACACAGAAATTCAAAAAGCTCATGCTAAAAAGGAGACAAAGAAGATAAACGGCACAGACAGGCACTAATGTTCAAACATGTTTAAAACACAATTCAAAACAAAATACTGGTAATACAAATGTAGCAGCAGATTCAGAGGGATTTAGGCTGCTAGACACCCAGGGAAATCCACAGTCACTTAGCTAGCCACTTAGACAGTCAAAACAAATGCTGGAAGTGAGAGGTACTTGAAAATGGGATCTGCTGTAGGCAGTGCATTTAGCAGAGAGGCAAGTTAGCCAGGCCCACCAATCTAATAGCATCAGATGCCTAAATCCAGGCTATAGGGTGGCATCTATCTGCTCTTGCAATCCACACAGGAACCTCTTCTAGGGTCAGGAAACTTGGTAAGCAAATTCTTGCAACAATGGCAGCAACACTTGCCTAATTCCACACAAAACAATTGGGAAGGGGCAAGTCTTCCTTATAACTTTTAGCCCAATGGTTATGGTACTTATCTGGGACATGGGGGACCTCAGGTCAAATCCCTGTCTCTGCCTCATCAAAAAAAAGATGTAAACTTGGCTTTCCCACGTCTAAGGGGAGTTCCCAAAGCAAGGAGCTGCAGAGTTATTCTCACTGTCTCCAATAAGTGACCAGGAACACAAAGAGCAATAACTTCAGCTGGAGATACTGAAAGAAACCCACATTGCCTCCTCAATCTGGGCCCAAAGCACTTAAATCCCCTTGTAGATCCGGGCCATGTTTCCTGACTGAATTCTCCCAGCAGTTTCAAACAGATGTAGAAAACTTGTTTACACTTCTTTGAGGGTAACACGCTCACTGTCTGTTTAATAAGTGCTATATTTCTTACTAGAGATGACTATGTTACCATAGAGAGTGAAGTGACCCAGCTATTTTGTTTGTATAATGTTTTCTGAGATCCTTTGGATGGAAACCTTTATAAAACTGAAGTATTTTAAGGTGCCATTCTGGTCTAAAAAAAACTAAAAATGGCAAGGCAGCATTCTAAGTTTATAAATCTTTGGACCATTCGGTCAAAAGTTGCTCATTTAAAGGTATAAAAATGTTTTTTGTAACTACTACCTCAGCATCTCAACCTGGGATCTGAAAGCCCAATTTACTTTTTTCCTTCACATATGTTATCAGAAAAAAGGGTTCTTCTGTCCAAATTATACTCTGGGTTATACCTGTGTGGCGCTTCTCTACAATGGGGGTTGCAAAGGTGCAATCAAACAGAACTTGGCCCTCAAACTGCAACACACAGCTATTTCAGATTTGGCAACGATATATACCTTCAAATCAGCGGCACAGCTATGGGTACCCACATGGCCCCTCAATATGCCAATATTTTCATGGCTGACCTGGAACAGCGCTTCCTTAGCTCTCGTACACTAACACCCCGTCTCTACTTACGCTACATTGATGACATCTTCATGATCTGGACCCATGGGAAGGAGACTCTGGAGGAATTCCACCAGGACTTGAACAACTTTCACTCCAACATCAACCTCAGCCTGGAACGGTCCACACAGGAGATCCACTTCCTGGACACCACGGTGCTAATACACGATGGCCACATCAATACCACCCTGTACCGTAAACCCACTGACCGCCAAGCCTACCTTCATGCCTCCAACTTTCATCCCAGACAAACCACACGATCCATTGTCTACAGCCAAGCACTAAGATATAACTGCATTTCCTCCAACCCCTCTGACAGAGAGTAGTTATTGATGGCTTTCAATCCTGCTGGAAAAGTATAACTAGCGGGGTTCCGCAGGGGTCTGATTTAGGACCAGTTCTGTTCAATATCTTCATTAACGATTGAGATATTGACATAAAAAGTACACTTATTAAGTTTGCAGATGATACCAAGCTGGGAGGGGTTGCAACTTCTTTGAAGGATAGGGTCATAATTCAAAAGGAGCTGGATAAACTGGAGAAATGGGCTGAGGTAAACAGGATGAAGTTTAATAAGGACAAATGCAAATTGCTCCACTTAGGAAGGAACAATCAGTGTCACACATACAGAATGGAAAAAGACTGCCTAGGAATGAGTACAGCAGAAAGGGATCTAGGGGTTATGGTGGACCACAAGTTAAATATGAGTCAACAGTGTGATGCTGTTGCAAAAAAAGCAAACATGATTCTAGGATGCATTAACAGGTGTGTTGTGAACAAAACACGAGAAGTCATTCTCCCACTCTACTCTGCGCTGGTTAGGCCTCAGCTGGAGTAGTGTGTCCAGTTCTGGGCACCGCAGTTCAGGAAGGATGTGGAGAAATTGGACAGGGTCCAGAGGAGAGCAACAAGAATGATCAAAGATCTAGAGAACATGACCTATGAAGGAAGGCTGAGAGAATTGGGCATGTTTAGTTTGGAAAAGAGAAGATTGAGGGGGGACATGATAGCAGTTTTCAGGTATCTAAAAGGGTGTCATAAGGCAGAGGGAGGGAACTTGCTCTTTCTTGCCTCTGAGGATAGAACAAGAAGCAATGGACTTAAATTGCAGCAGGGGAGGTTCAGGTTGGACATTAGGAAAAAGTTCCTGACTGTCAGGGTGATCAAACACTGGAATGAATTGCCAAGGAAGGTGGTAGAATCTCCATCACTGGAGATATTTAAGAAGAGGTTAGATAGATGGCTTTCAGGGATGGTTTAGAAAGTGCTTGGTCCTGCCATGAGGGCAAGGGGCTGGACTCGATGGCCTTTCGAGGTCCCTTCCAGTCCTACTGTTCTGTGATTCTGTGACAGAGACAAACACCTACAGGATCTCTACCAAGCATTCTTGAAACTGCAATACCCACCTGAGGAAGTGAAAAAACAGATCAACAGAGCCAGACGTGTACCACAAAGCCTCTCACTACAGGACAAGCCCAAGAGAGAAAACAACAGAACACCACTAGTCATCACTTACAGTCCTCAGCTAAAACCTCTACAGCGCATCATCAGGGATTTACAACCCATCCTGGACAATGATCCCCCACTTTCACAGGCCTTGGGAGGCAGACCAGTCCTTGCCCACAGACAACCTGCCAACCTGAAGCAAATGCTAACCAGCAACTATACACCGCACCACAGTCACTCTAACTCAGGGACCCATCCATGCAACAAACCTCGTTGCCAGCTCTGCCCACGTATCTACACCAGCAACACCATTACAGGACCTAACCAGATCAGCCACACCATCGTGGGTTCATTCAGCTGCACATCTACCAATATAATTTATGCCATCATGTGCCAGCAATGCCCCTCTGCTATATACATCGGACAAACTGGACAGTCTTTGTGTAAAAGAATAAATGCACACAAATCAGATATCAGAAATGGCAATATACAAAATCCCGTAGGAGAGCACTTCAATCTCCCAGGACACACAGTAGCAGACTTAAAAGTAGCTATCCTACAACAAAGAAATTTCAGGACCAGACTCCAAAGAGATATTGCTGAGCTACAATTCATCTGCAAATTCAAGGTCCTCAGCTCAGGCTTAAACAAAGACTGCGAATGGCTGGCTAAATACAGAAGCAGCTTCCCCTCCCTTGGTGTTCACACCTCCAGATCAACTGCTGGTAGTAAGCCTCATCCTTCCTGACTGAGCTAACCTTGTTATCCCCACCCTTGCTCTGGCTTATTTATACCTGGCCCTGCAGATTTCCAAGACCAGCATCTGATGAAGTGAGTCTGTGCTCACAAAAGCTCATGCGCAAAACTTTTCTGTTAGTCTATAAGGTGCCACAGGATCCTTCGTTGCTGTTACAGATCCAGACTAACACAGGTACCCCTCCGATACTTGATCAATAAACTGGGCGATGAATAACTGATGTAACTACTAGTAGTATTGTAAATCTAGTAAAGCAAGAGGAAAAAGTGGACATACATACAAAGGGGATTATCACTTTAAACAACAGACAGATGACACCAACATCAACTACTGAACAGAGCACTTTTTAATTGAGAAGACAAAATAGCTTGACTGGTTTAGCTCAACAAAAAGAAGGCTCAGAAAGATGCAATTTCTCTTTATATATACACTGGAAGAGAAGAGAGAGACACCAAGAAGGGAGGAGAGCTCTTCATAATAAAGGACAGTTTTGGTAAAAAACAAAATAAGTATGAAATGGGATAATGCACTGTAGCCAGACAGAAACCCCCCCCCCCACTTTTTGCTCTACTCCATCTTGCCTTCCCTAGGTGCTTCAGAGCATGAAAGGGTTAAAAGGAATAGCCCAGCCCTGGAATGCCTGAGAGTGCAGAAGGGTTTATCTTAGCCATGCTCCAGAGCAAAGCTAAGAACAATGGGCTAATTAACAGCTGGCCTGGGACTGCCCTTGGCTAATTACCATCAGTTGATTCACCCATATGGTCCCAGACACAAGAAAAATCTCCAGCCCATTAAGACACAAATACCCTCAATTGTCTACCTCACAGGTGTGAACTACGCCCTTGAACCGCCTGTGACAACCAGCATCAGACAGTTTAATTCAATTAAACCAAGGAAGAAGCCTACGTGACCCAATGGGTATAAAAGAGGGGTCTGGCAGACCCCCTATTTGAGCTCCAATCATCTTTCCTGCCAGACAGGAGGGTGGGGGGTCTCCCCAGGTCCCCGGGGACGCCCAACTCCTGGAGAAAAAGGGACAAAGGACTTCTTCCCAAGGGACTGAGAGAGGAAAACTGGCCAAGCCAGGTTAGTAACGCAGGGGTGAGGTAAGACCTGCTAGGTATTTTTATCTTTTTCTTTTGTGTGCATTTAACAAGTACAGGTCTATGAATTAGAGTGTATGCTAGCTATTTGTAATCAAAGTATAAACCTTATAACAATTGTAACCACAAGAGCTTAACTCTCTAGGTAAACAAAGCAACATTGTAACAGTAAGAGATTAACTTGTTAGATAAATAAACAAAATAATTGATTAAGGGGTAACCTGACTCCTCCTGTTACTGTGCAAACTGAACACAAAACAAAGAACCCAGCTGTTTTCAGCTGCTCTCAGCCTGGTCACTGGTGGGCTCTGCCATAGACAAAGGCATAAGTGGCATCTCACCTGGCCATCGGCTAACATGCACGTAGTCTAGAAATTAGGCCAAGATTTTGAGAGATTCTGGAACAACTTCCAAGGAGAACTAATGGGTGTAAGCAGTCCAACTTGTTTTACAATGGAGCTTGATAAACTTATGAATGGAACTATGATGACACTGCGTGGAACAGCAGGGGAATGGACACAGTGACCTGGCAGGTCCATTCCAGTACTATTATCTATGTCAAACAAAGGAGAAATAAGGGAATAAGAAATCAAGAAGCTGTAGAAAAATCATTATTGCACCTGACAGAATAAGAAGTATGGCCAAAGTTATATGACTACAGATCCATAAGACTAATAAAATAAAAGTGACATTTTCAAACTTGAGAATTTAGAGCTATTGTTATGTGTACAATAGTTCACAGAAAGATGTATTACAGCTGAATGTTTTCATTAATAAAATGTTAGTCTGCACTGTCAAAAAAGTTGTTCATTTACCAACCCATATTAGCAATCTTGCTGTGAGACACACAACTGCTGGCAGCTAAGACAGCTTCTGTTAAACATTAAAAAGAGAGTTCATTTTTGTTCCCTGGACTTCAGAACAGTTAACTCCATTCTCAGAAATGAGAGGTGAAGAATATCTACTAGGTCATCTGTTCCTACCTGGCCAGTGAGGTACTGTTCCCATGTCGGTCCAAACCAGATTTCTAAATCTCAAGTTATGGGACTTGCCACTTTTCCTACAGGATGACTGCAAAGCCCATCACATCTCACTGTACGGTATTCAGTCTGACATTCATCGTACTACTCTGCCTTGGTAACTCTCTACACATTCTTTATCATCCTTGACGTTTACTTCCTCTAAATACTTGCAGGCAGTTCTATCCCTCCCCCATCATATTTAAAGCATTGTTTTGCCCAGTTACATCTACTTAGTTTTTATTTCTCCCCAAATCAATCCCATGCCACAGTCACCATTTTTGCTGCTCACCTCTGAACTTCCTCCAATTTATTAGTCAATTAACAGCCCATGATATAACCTCCCTCAATGTAGTACAACACCAGAAAGGTCAGTGCAATTCTCTGGTGCACACAAAGTGGTATGTAATAATTAAATAGCATCCCCTTGCAGCAGCTTTGGCGAGACTACACTTGAAATTCATTTCTAGAAACCTCAGCTACAGAAAGATTGGATTCTGTGTTGATCATGATATTTTAATTTTGATCATTTACCCATTCCAAGCCACTATGCACAAATAGAATAAAGTGGATCCAAGCTGCAATTAGTTAACTGGCTAAAGCAACAGGGTAGGGGTAGAGAAAGTGGAACACCTCAGAAACAAGGTTTGCATAATGTTGAAGTGTTTGCCAGTTCAGGCTCCACATCCAACAGATGATATTCCAAGCCATGCTTCAGCAGCAGCAGCTGAGCTCCCTACTCAGTGCCAGCATGAGCTTCCAAGCCTGTCCCCAACTCACCACTGGGAGGTGGTGTCCCAGTGCTGCTCTTGCTCTTCTGGCTCCAGCTGCCTTGAACTGGCAGTCCCAGCCTCTTGCTTTAAGTGGCTGCTCATGTGGGAGTAGGGGTAGCAGTGTTTCCTGTAAGCAGAACACTTGGATGACTGCCCAGGAGAGATTCAAATACAGCTCAGCTGATTGGCAGAGCACCCAAGGCCACCCACAGCAGGCAACGTGTGTTTCTACTTATGGTGCACTTCTGCACATGCCTCAGGGCACATAAAATTTATTCCATACATGGATGGAAAAATTAGACAGAACATTGGGAGTTCGGGAGGAGGGGGGAGGGAAGGAAGCCCAGATGTGTTCACCTTTAAGATGAAATGCAGGCACAGTACGGTGCTTTTTTTTAAATCCCTACTATTCTGTGATTAATTACTTTTGAGTCAACATGATGCCTGTTGCCCAGGCACAGTTCATAATTCTGCTGTTCATAACTTTGAGGTTCTACTCACTTTCTATTGTAGATCCAAAAGCCAAAAGGAAAGAGAAGTTACTCACCGTAGTAACGGTGGTTCTTCGAGATGTGTCCCCGTGGGTGGTCCACGTTAGGTGTCAGGCTCACCCCGGCGCCGCAGGTCGGATCTTCCAAGCAGTTTCTGCCGGACCGCGCATGCGCCGGTGCGCGCCGCTCCCTTGTGCGCTCCTGGCCACGTGCGCGATCCGGTCCCCGCCAGTTCCTTGACCAACCGCCTCGGATGCTCCTGAAAAATACTAAACAGAGATCCGAAGAGGGGAGGATGGGTGGGTGGTGAAGCACCCATGGGGACACATCTCGAAGAACTACCGTTACTACGGTGAGTAACTTCTCTTTCTTCTTCGAGTGTCCCCGGGGGTGCTCCACAATATGTGACTACCCAGCAGTAAACCAAAATAGGAGGTGGGTAATCGGATCACGTGCAGCTTGTCCCCGAGAGGACCGCTGTCGAGAGCTGGGTATCCTCTTGGAATACCCTGTGAAGGGCGTAGTGCTTGGCGAAGGTGTCATAGGATGACCAGGTCGCCGCTCTGCAAATGTCTTTTAGCGCAACGCCCTTGAAAAAGGCTGTTGATGCCACCACCGCCCTAGTGGAGTGAGCCTTGGGCGTGGCCAGTAAAGGAGTCTTTTTGAGTTCGTAGCACATTTTTATGCAGGATACGATGTGCTTCGAGATTCTCTGCAAAGAGAGACCTTCTTTTGATTTGGGAGCGAGAGAGACTAGGAGTCTATCCGTATTCCGGAAGGACTTGGTCCTGTCTATATAGAAGGCTAGCGCCCTCCTCACGTCCAGGAGGTGTAGGCGCGCCTCTTTGTTAGAGTTATGAGGCTTTGGATAAAACGAGGGTAAAACAATAGGTTTGTTAATATGAAACTCAGAAGAAACTTTAGGAACAAAGGCTGGATGCAGCCGTATGGTTACCGCCTCCTTGGAAAATACTGTGCAGGGTGGCGTTGGCATAACTGCTGCAAGCTCGCTCACCCTGCGAGCTGACGTGATTGCGAGAAGAAAGGTAGTCTTTATCGTAAGGAGGCGGAGGGAAACCGTGGCCAAAGGCTCGAAAGGTGGTCCCGTTAGCGCATTGAGCACCAGGTCCAAGTTCCACGAAGGTGGAAGCGGTTTCCGAAGGGGGTAGGGGTTTACCAACCCTTTGAGAAACCTGGTAACCATGGGATTGGTGAACACCGTGTGCCCTTCCTCTTCATGTCTGAACGCCGAAATGGCGGCAAGGTGGACCTTTAACGAGGATAGTGAGAGTGCTCCTCTCTTGAGGTCCAGTAAATACTCTAATATTACAGGTATAGGCACCGAAAGGGGGGCTAGCTGTTTGGTAGAACACCATGCCGTGAAGCGAGTCCATTTCTGCTTGTAGGTCTTCCTGGTGGAAGTCCTCCTGCTACTTTCTAGGACTTGTTGCACTTCCTCCGTACACGTGCTCTCTAGGGAGCTGAGCCATGGATTAACCACGCTTGTAGTCGCAGGCCTTAGGGGTGCGGATGCACTATGGACCCCTGGGCTTGCGTGAGGAGATCCGGCGCCACCGGGAGGGGCATCGGTGGACGGTCCGACATGCGCAGGAGTAGGGGGAACCATTGCTGTCGATCCCACGTTGGGACTATCAGGATCATTTGGGCTCCTTCCCTCCTGGCTTTCTGCAAGACTTTGTGGATCAGCACTGTGGGAGGAAAAGCGTAAAGCAGGGGGCCCCTCCATGAGATCACGAATGCGTCCCCCAGGGACCCCTGTCCCAGTCCTGCCCTGAAGCAGAATCGTGGGCACTTCTTGTTGTGTGGAATGGCAAACAGGTCTATCTGGGGAAAGCCCCATGCGTGAAAAATCGGTCGTAGCAGATCGGGACGGATCTGCCACTCGTGCGTGAGTGCGAAACGCATGCTCAGCTGGTCTGCCTTCACATTGTGAGCGCCTGGTAAGTACGAGGCTTTCAAGGTTATATTGTTGGCAATGCACCAGTTCCACAACCGGACTGCTTCCATACATAAGGCACGGGACCGAGCTCCTCCTTGCCGATTTATATAAAACATGGTGGAGGTATTGTCTGTACTGATCCCGACTACTTTGCCTTGTATATGGTCTCGAAAGTGTCTGCAGGCGTTGAACACCACTCTGAGCTGCAGTATAATTTATGTGCAGTGACTGTTCCGTGGAGGACCACAGTCCTTGCGTCACCTCTTCGCCCATGTGTGCTCCCCACCCTATGTGGGAGGCATCTGTAGTAAGAAAAACCGATACTTGGGGTTGGTGGAAGGGTACCCCTGTTAGCATGTTCTTGGGGTTTTCCCACCATTGCAGGGATTTGCGCACCTCTGTCGTGGGCGACACCACCCTGTAAACGGTGTGTGCTGCCGGTTTGTATACGCTCGCCAGACAGTGCTGCATGCTGCGCATGTGTAACCTGGTGTTCTGTACTACGAACGTCGCTGCTGCCACGTGGCCCAGCAGCTGTAAGCACGTCAGAACCGGCACTCTAGGGCTGAAGGTGATGACTTGGACGAGGGAGCCGATGGCCCAAAAGCGTGTCTCTGGTAGATACGCTCTCGCTGTAATAGAATTTATGCGTGCCCCTATGAACTCTATGTTTTGTGTGGGGTCTATCTTTGATTTTGCCAGATTGATAACCAGGCCGAGCGAAGAGAACGTGCCTGCTGTGACGCGTATCATGCTTAGTAGCTCTTCCTTCGAGGCCCCTTTCAGTAGGCAGTAGTCCAGATAAAGGAATATAAACACCCCCTGATGTGCAGGTAGGCTGACACCACTGCCAAGGTCTTGGTGAAGACTCTGGGGGCCGAGGAGAGGCCGAACGGTAGGACCTTGTATTGAAAATGTTCTTTGCCTACCATGAACCGGAGGAATTGTCGGTGAGCCAGATGGATAGTTATGTGAAAATACGCGTCTTGTAAGTTGAGGGCTGCGAACCAATCTCCATCGTCCAGTGCCGTAAGGATGCAGGCGATTGTGATCATCCGAAAACGTTGCTTGCGCAGGTACCGGCTGAGGCCTCGAAGATCTAAGATGGGCCTCCAGCCTCCTGTCTTTTTCTCCGTGAAGAAGTATCTGGAGTAGAACCCTTTCCCTTGCAGTTGCTCCGGCACTCTTTCCACTGCCCCTATGAGCATAAGATGGTCTACCTCCTGTTTGAGTCTTGCTTCGTGGGGGGCATCCTGCAGGTGGGGCCTGGGTGGAGGTCGTGGTGGTGGGAGCGACTGGAAAGGGATGGCGTACCCCATGGCTATGACCTCCAGCACCCATTTGTCTGTGGTGATCCTTTGCCACTGGTCGTAGAATGGTCGGAGGCGATGGTGGAATAACAGCTTCGGATGACATTGTGCGATGGTAGTGATGGCGCAGCCCTGGATCTGTGTGTCAAACTTGTGGCCTTTGGCCCTGCCCGGAGGACGCACAGCTCTGTTGGGAACGTCGCCTGGGAGTTCTATATTGTTGATGCTGTTGATGTCGCCTGTGCTCGTAACCCCTGTGGTACTGGGGACGCTGTGGCTGAAACTGGTACCGCCTTTGCTGAGGGTAGTACTTTTTCTTTCTGTATGGAGGGGTGTAGATCCCCAAGGTCCTAAGAGTAGCTCTGGAGTCTTTACTGGAATGAAGGACCGAGTCAGTTGATTCAGCAAACAGCTTCTGCGTGTCGAAGGGGAGATCGATGATCTTCGCCTGCAGACCCCTCGGTATACCCGATGTTTGGAGCCAGGACTCCCTTTGCATTACCACTGCTGTAGCTGTTGAGCGTGCTGCTGTGTCCGCAACATCCAGGGCGATCTGAACTCCCGTCCTCGAGGCCGCGTAGCCTTCTTGCACGATAGACTTGAGCATCGGCTTCTTCTCCTCTGGAAGCGAGTCCATGAGGGAGGTTAACCTAGAGTAGTTGTGGAAATTGTGGTTCGCTAGATGCGCTGCGTAATTCGCTATTCTCAACAGTAGAGTGGAGGAGGAGTAGACCTTTCTGCCGAACAGCTCTAGCTTCTTGGCATCTTTGTCTGTTCCCCCTGTTTTGAACTGAGACGTTTTTGATCTCTGTTGAGACAATTCTACCACCAGAGAATTTGGTTGCGGGTGGCTGAATAGGAACTCCATGCCCTTCACCGGCAAGAAGTATTTCTCGTCCGCTTTCTTGTGGACAGGCGGAATAGTCGCAGGGGTCTGCCATATCGTGGTGGCGGACTCCAAGATTGCTTCGTCAAGCGGTATGGCTATTTTAGAGGAGGCCGGAGGTCTCAGATTTTTAAGGAGCTTATGGTGCTTCTCTTGCACCTCTGCTGTCTGGATGCCTTGCGTGAAGGCCACCCTTTTAAACAGCTCTTGGAACTGTCTGAGATCGTCCGGAGGATGGATGTCCCCCGGGGCCGTAGCCTCATCCGGGGAGGACAGCGAGGAACCGCTAGGGTACGCCTCTCTGGACCCCTCCGGGTCCTGTTGACGGTGGTACATCCGCTTGCTAGAAACTTGCGTGGGAAAATCCCGGGGTTCCAGAACCAACTCCCCCTGAGATATCTGAGTCTCTGTCCCCGTTCGCGATTGCCCTTGGGGATACGGGACCATCTGTGGGGATCTGTCCCTGGTAGTATGGCTATGGTGTCTATGCCCCACATGATAGGGGCGACCATGGCAACACGGGCACTGCTCCTGGGATGGTAACCTGGACCACTCCCTTGGTGCATACCCCCTACGTCTGGGGGAGCGAGATCTTCTGGAGACATGGGACGCTGGAGAGACCAATTTGTGATAGTACTCAAGTGGCTCGAAGCCCAAGAAGGGCGAAGGTGGTCCAAGCCATGGGGAGGCTGGCTGTAGAAATGGAGATGGGGGCTCCGGATAGGCTAGGGGTGACCCCTGCCTTCTCGTTGGAGTCCACAGCACGAGAGGAGGGCTCAGAGAAAGCAGCTCTGCAGCCCTGTCTGGAGAGGGACCGCGGTGCCGTGTTTTCTGTGCTGCCTTTCCCCTCCCCTGTGGGGGTGGCTCCGCCCCGACGCGTCGGGGATCTCGGCCCCGTAGTCTGCACCGCGCTTGGCACACTCCTCAGCGGTGCTGCGCGGGCGGTCTCCCCCGGTGCCTGCAGGTCACGTACCTGCGTGCTCTGCGCCGCCAGTTCCCCGGGGGTCGGTGGCGCTGTTTGCAGTGCCACCGATTCCGGCGCTTGCTTGGCTGCCGCCCTGCCCTCGGTGTGGGGCGGCTGTTTGATCATCGGAGGCTGAACCTCTGCCACGTGCGTCTCCACGCCGCCGCCGATCAGCTGTAGCTGCGGCTGGGGGCTGTGCGCTCCACCCGTCCCGCTCGCTGTTGCTGCTGGCAGGGATCGGGTTGGGGAGATTTTCCTCCGTTTTTGCGCTGATGGGGTTAGGGACGCGGCTTTCCTTTTATGGGCCCTGGAGGGTCCCTCCTGCTGCGGCCGCTGCGGCACGTCTGGCTGGAGGGCCTTGTCGAACAGCAGCATTTTCAGCTGCATTTCCCTGTCCTTCCTTGCTCTGGCTGTTAACTTGGCGCAGAAGGAACATTTCTGAGTGACATGGGATTCCCCCAAGCACCTTATACACTGACTGTGCCCATCAGACGCTGGCATCGCCTCGCGGCACGAGTCACACTTCTTGAATCCCGAAGAGGACATTGTCGTGAGTCTTTGAGTTGTTAATAGGGTACTTAGCACCTTCTCTGTGCTTGTTCCCCTCTCGGATAAAGCCTGCCGCGGCAGGAGGGCTAATGGCCCTAGGCTCCTGGCCTCTGGTGCTCCGCTTGTTACTAGGATTGGAAGCTGTGAATTCCTTTCCTTTCCTTGTTTTTTTTTTTTTGGTTGAAAACAACAACCGACTAACTTAATCTAAGACTGAAGAAACTTTGAAACAATTAAAAACGGTAAATACGCTAACTCTGGCCGTAGCCTGAGCGGATTCCGTCTGCAGCCGATGGCGGTTAAAGAGGAACTGGCGGGGACCGGATCGCGCACATGGCCAGGAGCGCACAAGGGAGTGGCACGCACCGGTGCATGCGCGGTCTGGCAGAAACTGCTTGGAAGATCCGACCTGCGTCGCCGGGGCAAGCCCGACACCTAACGTGGAGCACCCACGGGGACACTCGGAGAAGAATCACTGTGATTACTGCCTGACCTTCTACGTAACACAAGCCTAGAACTCCCCTAAAGTAATTCCCAGAATGTATCTTTCAGAAAAATAATTAAACTTGATTAATAAATTTGGCAGTTTAGGAAATCCATTCCTACTCCAGGTTAACCATTCAGTGGTTAGTTACCCTCTCTGTTAAAAGATTTACAACACATTTCAGGTCTGCATTGCCCTACATTCAGCTTCCAGCCACAGTACTTTGTTATAAGTGTCTCTGTTAGACTGAAGATCCCACTATTACACACTTTTTCCCTAAATAGATGCTTATACAACATACTCAAATTACCCTTTAACCCACAATATGTTAAACCAGATAAGGTGAGTCCATCACGGCTTCCAGACAATGCGAGCTCAGAGGATGGTGCTGGGGGACCATCTGACCACTGACCCCAGACCTGCTGACCCCTCCCCAAGGGGCACATATGGAGAGACGTGTATGTCCCAGCTGCTGAGCTGTGACACATTAGCACCTTGGAGGACCATGACAGGCCATATCCAATCCACAGGCCATATTTTGCCCATCACTTCTATAAGGCCTGTTTTGCAATCCTTCAATTGTTCTCAGGCTTCTTCTCTGAATTCTCTCCAACTTAACAACATTTTTCTTGAAATGTGGGCCCCAGAACTGGAGCAAGTATTCCAGCAACAGCAGTGCCAAATGCAGAGATAAAGTAACAAAAGGTCCTATTGTTTTGTGTGCATAAATGGAAAAGTTGAAGTTGAGGATGAAACCTGAAAGAGAATATCATCAGTTTATGTTTAACTGAAACATTGTATTACACTTCTTCTTGCAAAAGTAATTTCCCTTTAAGAAATTTTAAAATTACACTTAAAATAATCCTTTTTCGCTGGGACAAACAATCTTGTCACTCCTGCCCCACACTGCCCACTGACAAGAAGTGATTGAGCTGTCCTTGCAAAACAAAGGCAGATCTCACTCTCACTGACACTTAAGATACTGAAGAGAAAATAAACCAAACACAACCATGTGGGAAGATACAACAGTACTAGAGTAACAGAGAAACCTGTTATGTCACAGCTGAGCTCCAAACCGAGGCTCTGTGGCTGACCAGGAGATGGGGCAGTTTGCCAAGCAGTTGGGTGAACTAATGCCTGACTTCTAGGAGGGCTCTTTGAAGTTAGGGTAATGCAGTTTCTTACTGGATAGTGGAAAGAAGTATGGAATTTGGCACTGAAAACAATCATTTTCCGCAAGTACTTCTCACTGGAAGAGTAGGAAAGAAACAGAGGCACGCATATTTAGGTCAAGGATTCTCAAAGCTACTCACCCAGCCAGCATTTCATGGCCTAAGCATTTTCCAATCACCCTTTTCAAGATGAGACTGTTTTAAGTAAGGGTAGCAACCAGAGTTACTTCCAACATACCACAAACTTAAGTGGCATTTGTCAACACCTGAAGCCATCATACGTCTGATTTAATTTGACTTTATTTATTTTTTGTATGACAGTCCTGGTTTTCTGTTCTAGGAACCTTTTTGGGAATACCCATTATTCTTTATTTTTATTTAATTAAACAATCAAAACATTTCTTTTTATAAACACATCTGTTCAAGAAGTATTGTCTGACAGAGTACAATCTATTCTGTGTTTACAAGGAAAAGTCACTCCATACATCACAACTGACATAGTCCAGACCGGGAACCCAGACCATACAGGACCCAAACTACAACTCCCAGAAGGCACCAAGACAGTTCAAATAGGTACTGATTAATGAAGTGTCCTGAAATTAAAGGCTTCTGTTCAATTCACTAACACATTTATCCAGGTCATGCCAATACTCACCATTTTAGGTTTTTTTCCAACGTACAACACCCCCCCGCCCACCCACACACACACACAGATTTTGCAAAAAGTTCACTGTCCATCCAACTCCAGACTAGCATGCATTGCAAAAGTCTTCTGACAGAAGTGTCTGTCTCTGACAAATAACCAGATGAGAATTTTGAAGGCACAACCCCTTGACTGAGAATCAGCAACCAGATACAGAGAATTCAAACTTATAACTGGCAGCAAGAGACTCCTAGATACTCTTCACTGTTGTAGGAGGAATACCCACCACTGAAAACTAATTCATCATAGTATCTTACTCAAAAAAAAAAAAAAAAAAAGCCAATGCAGAGAGAACTGAGCACAGATATTGTCTGTGTGTACACTACTCTGGAAATAACAACTGGAGAATCCACGTGGCCCTTTCAAGAGAGTAGAGATCCTGGCAACGATAAATGTATGGATGGATCATCACTGAAAGGTTTTGTTATAGAGAAGATCTCAGAGGTCCTGGCAATAATGGCTATGATAGGACCTTAAGCTAGAGGTTCTCAAATTGTGGTCCATGGACTTGAAGCACCATTCACGTGGTCCATGAATCGTTCCCTCTAAGGTACATGTTCCACTAGTTGCCTGGACTCCAAGGTGAGGCAATGGCCTTGTGTGGGGAGAAGGGGGCAGTGGTGTGAAAGAAACACTGACAAGGGAGGAGGGGTCAAATTTGGGATGTGTATGTCTGCAGCAGCCAGAGAAAAGGTTACTTTCCTCAGCTCCAGAGCAGCAGCTGCGGAAGAGAGATTATCCCCTGTCCTAGCATCAACTCTGACAGTGAGGGAGAGACCTCTACTGATACTAACAAATGGGTTGGGTGCTTTGTATTTATTAAGAGGTTTTTATTTTTCTCCAAAGTGCTTTACAATATTTAGCTAACAATAATGTGCAACCAACATTTGGAAAAATCATTAAGACCTGCAGCAATTTTCAAGTGGTCCACGGGAGAAAGTTTGAGAACAACTGACCTAAGTTATTTGCTTCTTTTGCAAAGATGGTGAATACGTTCACTTAAAAGGATGCAGACACCATCTCTGCTCATTCATCTAAATGGTTTAAAACCCAGCCTCATTCATTAAGCAATTATGCTTTTAAAATTTTAAATACAGAACTGGCTTTTTCAGACTTCTTTGGTCTTTCCTACAGAACATTGACTCAATGCAGAAAATGAGAAAGGACTACAGAAACCCTTAATATATAAATATTTTGAAAAAAAATATTCTTGTTATTAAAAATATAAGTTGAACGTCTCTCATCCAGCTCCCTCGGGACCTGACCAGGGCTGGAAAATAGAATAGAGGTCAATATTGTCTACCAACATTGGCAACACTTCTACTGCTTACTGGTCTCTTAGAAGACATTTAGGGGTAAATGGCAGCTAAATAACAGCACAGAACTCTGAGAGCCATAATTGGCGGCTGTAAACAAACTTTACGGGACCACAGGAAGCTTGGCCACATCCACAATAAGTGGTGGTCCGGCTAACTAAAATCATGCTGGATTACAGATGTTGTCAGACAAGAGACTTCTGGGCTAGAGAGGTTCAGCCTATAGCAGTGTGTCATCATTATGATTTTAAACTGCTTTCACCAAAACAAATAGGCTTTCAGAAAGCCTGACTTATCTATTTTTTTTTAAATCATCTCCATGCATTAAACTATTCTAGGCAGACTGAAATTTTTGTTCATTTGTTTTCTAAAGGAGGGAAATTTTGTGTGTGAGGGGAGGGGTTTTGTTATTTTGGTTAGTATGTTTATGTTAAGAAATAACGGCAGAAGTATTTTCTTTGCCCGCCATTTCTATTTCAAAACAAGCAAAATCCTATTTGCTCAAATTTGCAAAACCATCAAATTACACATTCCCTTCATGTGGAGACCAGACCTGAAGAATTTCAGTCCAAAAGATGAAAACTGGCCAAAAAGTTTTAATCAACTGAAAAACAAAAACAAACTTTCAGAATGGAACTGTTTAAAACTTAACTCTTGTTGTCACCATACATACATTTATCTACACATATAGATGCACAATTTTATACAGGCTGCCTTCCTTTAGAACTTAAAACTAGACTATTCCAAATCACTGTTAACAGAAGCATTGTGCATGCAAATGAGACAAATTCTGAAATAAATTTCGGAGACAATGCAGTCACTCACTTTTTCTCTGCATAAAGACCATATTTTTCATGAAAAAAATAACCAATTTTAGCTAGAAGCAACAATTTTTCAACAAATATTTAGAGACAAAAATCTTGAGAGACAATTGAAAACTTGTTTTCATTCATTTATCACATTAACAAAAATCCCACCTACTCTAAAAACAGTTTTGTACTTAATTTTGATAGTAAATACAATTTAGACCTCAACTGGTACACAGGAAGTGTAGCATAAAAGATAGCATTTTCATTTAGAGTATCTTTAAGGCACTATCAACTACTCCAAATGGAATAATATTGAAACAGGCTGAGAAAAACATACTTATTTCCATAACCTTAAGACACTGAAAGTGAAAACAGAAATTAAATTACGTATTTTCTTGATGATAGCTCCAGGACTCAAGAGTAAATGAGAAGACTTACACTATTGTCAGGGTTCACCACTAGGTTCAAAGGGTTAAAGAAAACTCGTAATTCCTAATTATGACCACATGCACATAGCAGATTATATTTTTGAGTGGATGTCTAGGGAAGTTATGGAAAGAAGATTAAATCCTCTATATTCTCAAGAGTCTTCTGAAAGTATTTGAGGTTCACAAAATGCTTCACACAGACAGCCCTTGTTAATAATGGCAATCTGATCAGCCTCTCCCATAAATCACCCACTATACTTTGAAACCCCTACCCACCAGATTATTTATTTCTCTGCAAAGGTCTGTAAATATCAACCAACTGAAGAATCCCCTATCACTGGCACAGAAAATGGTGGGAGTTTGATTGTGTAACAAACTAAACTTTAGAGGGGTAGTCAACTTAGTCTTTATCTTCAAAAGCAACAAGACGACCTGTGGCACCTTAAAGACTAACAGATATTTTGGAGAACAAGCTTTCATGGACAAACACCTGCTTTGTTGTCTCGTTGCTTTTGAAACTAATCTTTACACAAGATTACACAAGAAACCATTATAATGGTATTCAGTTTGTTCCATCTGACAGCACAACTCTCGCCTGTGGATAACGCCACAGGCTAAATATGCATTTTTGGACAGTTGTGGATGCTCAAACCTTGCCTGTTCTAGTTTGAAATAAAGACATCATGATGTAGCAAAGCAACCAAAAAAGCTTTATGCTTAAAAAACTACATTTTACAGGTTAACAGAGACTCCTCATCAATCTAAGCAAAATCTCATCATTACAGCGATCAAGCAAACACTATGCAACCTTAAAAGAAAAATAACGTGGTCAAACCTAATGGATTTCTTCAAAACCAAAGGATAGACCGTTCGCAATTCTATGCATTTGCTGATTTGGTATTTATGTCACCACATCATCCTGAAATGAACAAACAGCAAGTGGTCTGCTTGTTCTTTGAACAGGCTGATAGTCTTTTCTTTGTGATTTACCTCTTGCTGCAATTAGTAAAGGCAGGCCTATAAGCATCACCCTTCAGGGCTGCGAGCATCACATCAGGCAGTCCAGTCTGCATCACATCCCCTCCAGTGATGTGTAAGGGAGTGAGACGAAGGCCTGGCAGTTCAGGAGTTAAACAGAGCCTGCTGGCCCAATTAGCCCCACCCCATTTCACCTGCAGCCAGGGTCAGGCCTGGAGGCAAGATAAAAGGAAGGAAGCTAGTCCAGTTCGGGGATGACCTACAAGAAGGCAGGAGCTAGCTCGGACACCCACAGGGCCTAAGCCAGAGCTGCCCCTGGGTCAGCAGCAGGAGGGCACAGCCTCCAACCCTCCTCCAGACTTGCTGGAGGAGAACCCCCACAAACCACCCCCCTAAGGAGGGGAAAACTAGACTTTTGGGCCCACAGCTCAAAATAAATCTACAGACTAGTGCGTGGGCTGGAGTCTCACACCTCAGGCTCCTAGGTGCCATGGGGACCTAGCAAATAGACCACACTGCCACTAGTGGGACATGCCTACAGGATGTGAGAGCTATTTTTAAAGACCTGTACTGACCTTTCACCTTTGGGTTATCATGGGCAAGATCTTCCCAGTTGATCCATCCAACCCTGACTGACAAGTCCAGTGACAGCGAGCATGATTAATATAATCATTACGAGAATCCCAAGAAGGGGGCGGGCTGCATATATTGAAGAAGATACAATATGAAAAGTAGATAAGGTATAGGTGCTCAAGGAAAGGTGGTCTTCAGAGCCATCCTGAACAGCAGTGTCGTAGACTTATTCTTGTTCAAGATCCAGAGATTCTCAGTCATCCAGTCCTTTATTTTGAGAAAGCAACTGCCACCTCCAAATCTGCAGTCACTGTGAGTGCAGCATGCTTCTATGGACAACCTCAGAGAGAGAGCTGAGAATGCAACGTGTACACTTCTGGTCACTGGGTTCACAAACCAAGGTGAGGCAGTCCAGTCCGCATATGCCCTCAAGCCAGTGTTCGTCTCCACCCATTCATTGCAGGCCCAATCCAGAGTGAATAAATGCATCAATGCAGATGTCTGCTAATGAAAATCCCTGGCATTCTCTGCACAAAGAAGGGTGGTATTGCAGCAAAACCAGAGGCTTGGCTGTGCAGGTTGAACCTCTCTTGTCCAGCAACCTGGGGACCTGACTGGTGCCGCGTGAGATAATTTGTTGGACTACAGGAGGTCAATATTGTCTAGCACGTTGCCAACGTTGCCACTGCTTACTGGGCTCTTAGACATTTAGGAGTAAATTAGAGCTAAATAACAGAACAGAACACTGACAGCCAGGACTGGGGCTGTAAACAAACTTTATGTGACTGCAGGAAAGCTTGGTCATATCCATGATAGGCGGTTGACTGGCTAACTAAAATCATGCCAAATTATGGGCATTGCCGAACTTCAGAGTTTCGGATTACAAAGGTTCAACCTGTACTCTTATTCTTCAACTTCTGCCACAGGGTGTTTGCACACCCAAGTCACTCTGTGGGCAGGGAATGTACTTCCCCCCCAGTAGTCACTACACAGTTACAGTAAAAAAAATTGAGCAACCCACTGAAGAGTTTGACACCCTTCCCCTTTCTTCCCCTAGCAAGTGAGAATGCAAATGGCCTCACCCTAGGAGACACCCTACTGAGAATGCTGCAAGGGTTTGTGTAGGTTGTTTTCCCCCTGCTACTCCCATACTAGCAAGAAGCACTGTATAGCTGCTACACTGTTCTGGCAACCAGTCAAATACAGGTTGAAGCTCCCTGGCCTAGTATCCTAGGGACCTGAGCAGTCCCAGACAAGAGATTTTGCTGGACCAGGGAAGTAAAAACCCTCAGGGCCCCCCTCCCAGTCCCCAGCCCCAGCTGATGGCACTTGCAGCTACCAGGGATGCTGGTTTCCATGTCTACGGGCACTAGCTTTCCAGCCCCAGCTGAGGTTTCCTTGCCCTAGCAGCCACGCCCCATTGCTCCCCAGCCATCTTGCTGGCAATCTTCTAGGCCAGCTCCCCGGCCCCGCCAGCTCCCCAGCCACATAGCCCACTGCTCCGTCGCTGGCTTCCTGGCAGTTACCTGGCCAGCTGGCCCCATCCAGCTTCCTTGCTGGCTCTGCATCTGCCTCCAAGCCCCACAGTTCCCCAGCCAATTTTCCCAGCTCCATGGTTCTCCAGCCAGCTTCCCACTAGCTCCCCAGCCCTGTGTCTTCCCAGCTGCCTGGCAATGCCACTCTCCAGTGGCAGCAGCCCCGCCACTCACCACTGTCTCCCCAGCCACCAGCTTCTCTCTTAACTCCTGTCCCCCCACACTATCCCCAGTGCTCCTGCAGGGGTTTGTAGGGAGCACCGGGAATGTACCTTAAGTCATAGCCCCACATGCGTCCTCAGGGAAGTTTGTCCCCCCCACCTCCCTCCCCTGCTGCAGCAGGGCTGGCAGTGGCTCCAGTTCTCACTCAGGCCAGGCTGCTGGCTACTGCACTGCCCCAGCCCCTGTCCTGCTGATGCCGGTCAGCCCCAATCCCGGGACTCTCCAGTCTTGTCAGACAACAGATGTGGCCGGATGACAGCGTACCAGATTTAAGAGGCTGAACCTGTAGTAACTGCATTATTTGTAACGAATTGCAACAGAAGCTTAGGTTACACTCTGCCCTCTTGAACCAATGTCATCGCTGACATTCCCACAAAATGTCTTCCACTCGGTTATCTCCTACCACATCAGACAGTATTCAGAAGGCTGTGAAGCTCATGAACCTGTGATGTGTGCCCACATTGTACCACAGGTATGGTACAAAAGAGGCTGTGCACAAAGTCCTGAAATTTCACTGGCATATGGGAACCTGCAAAGCAAATTCTCAATTAAAACTGTCTTAGTTAGTAGGAGCTCTATATGTGCTTCTTTTACTCGAAATTCAACAGAGCATCAGGCTATGCTTCACTAGGCGTACATAGTAAAGCAGTACTTTGATTGTACAAAAGGAACTCTGCTGCTACATGTGGAAAATCATTCCCTTGCTCCTATGGTACAGCACCATCGTCATTAATAGTGTGCTTTCAGCACCCGGTTGCTAAGTATCAACTGCATATGAAAAAGCAGGATATTCAAGAGTGGTTTTAGATGCTTTGGGATTTATTCCAAAAGTTTTTTCAGATCCCTGTAATCAAGAGATTTTTCTCTTTTCGAGTTATACCTGCTGACTCCCAATAAATTACTTTCAGAACCGTTGTCATGTTGGAGCTCATCTTTTGCTGTAGTTGAAGTAAAGACATATGGCCTCAATAAATTATGATACTGTATTCTTTCAGGTGCAAAACTATCTTCAGGTTTCACAATATAAACACAAGGATTATCCTACAGTTGTTGGATCACAAAATTGTATCTGGGGATCCCATCTGTCCACTAATTTGCATTCCCTCTTATACTGAAATTGTGAACGAGGACCCTGTCACCTTCAGAGGTGTGAAATTGTAACTTTTGCATCCCATCTCCTCTTGTTAATTTTCTCTGAATCTTTTCTTGCCAACTCATCAGCATTCTCTCAAAATCTCTCACATACTGTTGATAAGTTATTTCAAATTTGCCTTGTAGCTTAATTCCAAAACACAAGTCAATTAGCAGTAATGGCTGTCTGCCAAACCTTAAGAAATGTGTTATTTCTGGTACAACTGTAAGCATGAATCAATGCTTTGACATACTTCCTCCACTGAGGGCTTTTGTTTTCAATTCTCTAAGCACCCTAACATGCTCAACAGATTCTACTGAATCACTCTCCAGACTTTCTAAATTTTACCCATAGTAGGGTGCATACCTCAAATACAAGCTCTGACCTTTTACCATGAATCCATTTTTTTTGGTCGCTGCTTTTTGTGTGACAGCTTTTTTCTCTGAAACATCCCTCATAGGTTTTCAATTTAGGATGGACATAAACTGCACATTCTAGTTCAACAGAAGCCGTCTATAGCTAATGCCAAGGTTTACTCTATGCTCAGATGCCCAGCTTCATGCTGGATACCTTGTAGCATGATACCAACGAGAATGTGGGAACGGTAACTTAAATTATACATCTTCATCTAAGCCAGCAATTCCCAATCTTTTCAAGGCAGGGACCCATTTCGACAATTCAGTAAGACTTTGTGACCCAAGGCAATTTAAAAAGGGGCAGGGGAGGTTCTCCCCTGTGAAAAACGCATGCCCCCTCCACCAGCTTAAACCCCTCTCAGCCCCAAACCCCCACCCACCTCACACAAGCACCACGCTCTATCACTCCTGCTCCTTCACCAGGCTGCTGTTGCCTGCGCCTCCCCTCCCTATTCCCTTTCCCCACCTGCAGTGCAGACACTTTGCTGCCCTGCCAAGCTGAAATGGAACTCAGTTTAACTGGTTTAATGGTCAGATCCCTCTTGCCAGCCATTAAACCAATTAAATTAAGTTCCATGTCAGCATGGCAGGGCAAGGACTGGGAGCTGGACAAGTGAGTAACAGCAGGAGCCACAAATGGCTCCTTAAAGAGCCACATGTGGCTTGGAGCCACCCAGCTGGCAGCTCTTAGAAAATCTAATGGTGACCCATGTCTGGGTCCCTCCCCCATTGGTTGGGAAGCCCTGATCTAAGCCAATCGTTCTCAGCCAGGGATACATGTCTCCTCTGTATCTTTCTGTAATCTCCAAACACATACTGGAGTTACCTGACACAGTTCTGGGCTTTTGTACTCAAACAGTCAGGCCCACTCATCAGGGTTAGTGGGTGGGAGGGAGAAATGGGACAGTTACCCCAGAGCCTGTCATTTCAATGGGGCCTGGAGCTACTGCTGCCCTCACTGATAGCTTGGCAGCAGTGGCAGTCAGAGCTCCACGCGCATTTGAAGTACGATGGCAGCTCTGCCACTCACTGTGGCTGTGAGGGATGAGGGGGTAAGTAGGGGAGGGGTTGAGCACTGACATCCAGGCAGCTAGGGATGGCTGTCCTAGGCCCTGCCTCTTCTGCCCCAGTACCTCCCCTTTTTGAAGCACAAAACTGCCTCCCACACACACCTTGCCCTAGGGCCCACCATGGCTATCAGCCCCACTTCAACCAGCACAGCACTATCACTGCATGACACTGATTCAGTTGTTAAACTCTTGTTATTGATATGTCTGCACCATAATATGTACTGATTGTTTTTGACGGGTAAGAAAGGTAGATGCTGACAGTCTTCAGAATTGTTACCAACCCTCAGAGTCAAGATTGATGAAATAATAAATTACTGCTGTGTCTAACTACCACAAACATATAACTCTGCAGCTGTAAGAATGCATGTTAAAAGAGTGTCATCCGTCACAACCTCCAACTTTGCTCCATACAAATAGTCATGGATGTTTTCAGAAATAAAACATTTGAGTAACAGCCAGTGCAATCTGTGTTTTAACACATTCAATGTATCTTTAAGTAGAACCGCCAATTCGTTCTTTCATTGGTTTCTTAAGAACTAAGCTTTTTTGTACAAATTTATCATTCCAAAGGTAAATCTTCATGACTAAACATCTTCAGTCCAAATCAATCAATCAATCAAGGCTCTAGTGAAGTATTTGTGAAATAGAATCTAAAGCAATCTAGCAAGCATGCCTTGACAATGTTTGTAATACCTCAAGAGAAATTAGTGGATGACTAATATAGTGAGTTTTAAATTCCACATAGATGGTACTAGACTGTCAAAGGAAAAAAGTTTTAAGGAATGTCTGCAAATAATAAATGTTATATTTACAATGTCCCAAGCTCCTGAATGCAAGTTTTAAGTTATATTACTAGCTCAATTGGTTTTGCACTCTAATACTCCATGCTTGTTCTACAGGGAAATAATTCAGAGATGAATGAAAAGGCCTCTCTGCCCATTAGCACAAATAGATTATGCTAGAATACTAGCATTTTTTGTTACTAAAACTGAAAGAAATAATTGTGTTCTGCCTTGAATTATGGGAAGTATTGGAAAGGAAAACAGCTGCATATAAACAAGCACTACTGTCTTAGAATAAAGATATTCACAGTTATTAATGGTTTTTATTCACTCAAAACATTTGAGTTTCTGAAAATTAGTATCTTTTCCCCTTGACATTACATGTTCTGACTAATTATAACTTGAGACTAAGGTTAACATCTTTTTTCTCCTAATAGTTGTAGTCTATACATGTTAATGCTATTTAAATCTTCTTTTATTTTGAATATTAAAAATGCTCATAACACCAATCAAATAATGAAAGCTTATGTGCGGTTGTCTCCAAGACACCCTCCCTTGAGTCTCACATATAATGCAATCTAATGAATACAAAAATGAGGGATCAAGCTTTTGTTAACAAAAGAAAACAAAAAAGTAAGTGCCATTTGGAAGACTGGAGCATGATCTGGATTTAAGATGAGGTGATTAATTTGCACTTAACATCAACACCCCAAAACCAATATTTTACTTCCAGGCTTCTATGAGAAAGGAAGGAGTGCCTAATTAAAGTACAGGCCTATTAGACAAAGGTTCTAATCTCAGCTCTGCAACAAGACCTGCTGTTTGATCCAAGTTATTTCATCTCCATGATTCAGTTTCCTTCAGATATAAAACAGATACAAACATCTAGCTCAAAAAGGCCATTCATTAAAGTTTAGAGTGCTTTGAGATTTTCTTTAGGAGGGCAAAGTTCTTTTTTTTTTTTAATTTTAGACGAGCTTTGAAATAAAATTATTTCTGCACATGTACTTCCTAAGGGAATGCACAATTCTCACTGAACCAATAGACTATATCAATGAAAAGATGATAATTTTAACCTCTAGCACTTTCCCACTCACAGTCAGAATTCTCAGCAACTGCAAAGGAATATTAAAAGAATAAAACACCATTGATGAATCTAAATTGTGCTTTAAATATTTTGAATGTCCCAATCAGACGCTCAGATGCAAAAAGGGGAGGGGAAATGGGCTCACAAATGATGGTAAGTTAATGATAAGGATAACAGCAAAAATAAAGAGTTTTCTATCTTAATCTTTGAAAAACAGTTCAAGACCAGCAGGATAAAATCAAATAAATATATTTACTGCAAAGCACAACTATTCCTCCTGATACTGTGGCTTCTAAAAACAGTTTTATCGACTTTTTCTTTTTTCACCAAAATGGCTACATGTCTGGTAAAGAGCCAACCAGAACCCTCCTTACTACAGAACTTGTATCTACAACAAATCAAAAATGGGAGATAAAAATGTTTCTTCAGCTTATCTAGGTGAAGAAGCTTCCATATAATCAGCTAACAACTTCCTTCATCTAAAACATTAGCAAGCACACAAAAGTTCTTGGCATTCACAAATAGCAAAATCATAGAAGGCAGTCGTCTATATTAAAACTCCAGGATTGTCATTGTGTGTCACTCTGAACTCTATTATAGAGTGAAGCAAACGAAATGGCTACAGACACGGCTGAAAGGTCCTCTTGTTTACCATGTCACCGGAATGAGTCTTCATTGGGTTTCATGCTCTGATGCCACCCATTCTTTGAGTTCTCAGCCATTTTGACTTTACTGGTTTCAGGAGTGCAACAGCATCGGCTTTCAGTCACTAGCTAAAAATTGTGAGGGTCGCTCATGAGATGGGTATGGAGGAGGACGGAAGGTAGCACCGTTGGCTTTTTGTCTCTACTGTGGTCAAGATAGTGCATTGGAGCAATACCTCGCTTGGTTATTGATTCTTGTACTTGTATTTCAAGTATTCCTAAAGCTTACAACTCAGTCTCTATTTTGTTGTGTAACATGCCTAAAGGCCTTAAGAGCAGTCTGCAGGCCTCAGAGAGCAGAAGTGGGAACTTCTGTTCCTGTGATACAACCAAGTTCCCACCCCTGTGTTACAGCCTGGGACCCTGCAAACAAACACTAGCTAGTCAGAACTGCCCTTAGCACCTGTGTTTTGAAGTGGAAACCTGAGGAGAGACCAGTAACCAGGGCAACCTTGGCTTCAGGCCCACGGGAAGGCTAAAAGTTGCGTTGAGCCAGTATGCACATACCCAGTAAACAACTAAGGACTAAAAGCCCTGTAAGGTCCCTCCCCGAGCAGAGTTTTGACGGGGGGGACACAGCCTCAGAAGTGCCCTGGACCTTCTCCCCCAGCTGGAGCAACTTCTGCCACAGCCCTAACGTGAGGCACTTTAGGAGCCAAACTCCCCATGGCAGAAAGGGTTCTAAGCGTGCCAGATAGCCTTTTGCCCAGACACACATTATGCACACGTACACATTCCTGCTGTACTTTATCAATGTGCACCTCGCACATAACTGTAGTAATGTAAAGTAAATAAGCTTAAGAAAGTACTATTATCCCTAATCGGCTCTGTGTTAAAGCGAATCCCATAAATCCTGTCCGGCCTTGGCCTTGTAAGTGAGCATATTTTTGTACAACATAAATCTGAAATAAATCATTTCGGTACAGTTACACACCCTCCACATACAACAAATATCCATATACATGCTGAGCACTACACAAGGCAGAACACATGGAACATAAATGCCTAATTTTCTGTGTGTGTTGATTTTCTAAGGGCCTGCACAAAAGTAGATGATGTTATCCTCCATGCACGACCCACAATTTATTGTCTGTCTGAGGAAGTGGCAAAGAAACAGAAAGACAAGGACAGAACACAGGAGAAACTACTGCTGGATAAAATAATTCTACCTCAATGTTCCTTAAGGAGAGGTAAACCCCACAGAGAAAGGATAGATGATATAGTAGATTGGAGCAGAGCTAGTCTACAGAAACGAAGCCACTCTGTACTGGACAGGGAAAGATGGAAGGAAATAGTGAGAGAGGCATCATACACCAACGGGCGCTGAGCCCACGGTTATTGATGATGATGTATGTTCCTTAGATCCATCGCCAGCCTGTCTCCAAATATGGAGGCTCTAAAAGAAAGCACCCAGACAAGGAGAACCTTTCCAAGTTCTGGAGGCATGTCCTGGGTACAAGATATAACACTGATATTTGAAGGAGTTTTTTGTCTGTTATGTAAGGCACAGCCACACTGCCCCACAGTTTGGATCTTAGAGGTCTCAATAGCAGTGCTGCTCACGCACTGAAGAGCTATGCTGTAACTGTCCCCCATATGAACCTTTTAGCTTGTTTTTACTTCACATTGACCTACCCTGCTTTGCACAGACTTGCTCACATGTTCTAACTCACGGATCCATGCAAGAATCAAGGCCTTTGAGATAGTGTTTCATAACTGGTCGTATGGTTGCAGATAGCAAGAGAAATTCTATCAAGAATAACTGCAAAAAGCCACTCTGCTGCTATGCCTTTGCAACCTCAATTCCTCTGCTGGTTCCCCACATCATCCTCATTGTATCCAATGTAAATAAATGAATAAACAAAACCAGAGGTCTCCAGTGGGGGCAATTAAGCTGTTATATTGCTTCACTTGACAGGAAAAAAAAAAAGCCTGCATACCTTGAGAAGCTGAAAATAAGAGTGTCACACCACTAGCCTATTTATTTCTCTCTATACATGAAGTAGTTATTACATAATTTATAGATTCAGAAAGAAACTTGTTCAAAATAAAAATACAGTAAACCCTCGAGAAGCGCAATTTCGATTTGCACTTAACTCACATTAATGAGAGTCAAGTGAAAATCGAAACCACCACCCCCTCCAGCCCCGGCTCCCCCAGCTGGGAGAGGCTAGCAGGCACACAGCTGCTTGCGGCACAGATTCTCCCAGGTGCAAGAAACTGTTCTGCAAACTGCTGTGTGCTCCCCAGCCAGGAGAAGCCAGGGGCTGTGTGGCTGCCAACCCCACTACTCTTCCCCCAGCTGGAGGAAGCCCACAGCTGAAACTGGTGGCCCTGCCACTTCTCCCAGCCAGGGGAAGAGGGCAGCAAAGCTCTGCAGGGGCTCCAGCTGCACACTCCCCAAGTCAGGGGAATTCTGGGGATCTCCCCAATGCACCCCCCCCCACACACACACACAATTTACATGAAATTTGATTTAGGCAGAGGTTGCCCAGGAAGAAACCACCATGTAAATTGAGGGATTACTATAATATAATTACAAGGAAGATGTGTGAGGCATTTTGGAAGTATCAATAGCTCATTCTAAATAATCAAACTTTCAGTATGCAGTCCCTCAGGGTCAGCAACCTTTCTGAGGTGGCATACCAAAATGTGACCTTCAGACCAATATTACCAGTGCCAGTGACACTTTTCAAAGTCACTAACAGCCCTACTTACAACAGCTTCATTAACAAACAAAGCTGCATAGCTTTACCATTTCGGTGGTGGTTGGTAGCATTAGCTGATCTTTAGTTAATTCACAGGTGGCAGGGCTTTGAGCAAGCTCCTGGCTGCATGAGAGAAGAGGGGCGGGACTGAGCTCCTGTGAAAATTATCTTGTGAGGCACTCTCAGCACCCATGCTGGGGGTTGCTGACCCCTACCCTAAATCATGAGTTAACAGCCAACCTCTGCAGCACATCTGTAGGCTCAATCCTGCGGCAAAGTAGGAACTAAGCAGCAGCAGAACCCATTATGAAATTATCCAAACAACATTTATGATTATTAAAACAATTTGGAATATTACCATGAAGTCAAGTAAAAGGCTTGGCACAAATCATGAAGACATTTGAGTGGGAAAAAATGTAGGTCCCAGAGGACACAGAGGGACTGATACTGGAGCTATGTCTCATTCCCAATCCCAGGCTGAAGGCTCTCTGGACTAAGCAGGACTTTGATCCTAGAAGATTCAGTAACACTAGTGCTTGTAGATTTTCTTTACTGGTTTAACCTCTGACTGATTGCTATATGGTGCTGCATAACCATGGGATCTCCTTTTCAGTGGGTTAGCACAAGCAGGCAGAGTTCCTGGAATGGTACCACAGGAACAAACCACCACCACCAGAACGTGTGTTCATTTTAGAAGAGGGGAGAGAAGCAGTTCTCTTACTACTGCTGCTGACTCCAAAATTACTCTACTTACCACAATCACCTAGCAGGATATATCCTCCCCACTTTTTCCCCAGGGACGCTCCCAGAATCAGGCATCCTTCCCTTCCGTCGTGAGTGGTCTGTGGATGTGCACCACATAGTAACCTCCAAGACAGTAGCTTTGAATTAAAGAATAAATAAGCCTGTGTTTTGAAGAAGCTATTTTTGAGTTTCTTTAATCAGCTGTTGCCAAAGGCCTGTGGAAGAAAAAGGTTAACAGGTGCCAAATCCACCTAAACCTGTCATGTTAACACAGTTGGGCATGCAAATGGCTAAAACCCAGAGATCTAGTCAAAGAATGGAAAGACTAAGAGGGGAAAAGGCATTGAAACCCATCCCTAAAGGTCAGCTCATCTGGAAACCATGACATATGTTTATGCAGTTAATACTTTTTGCAAAACTACACTACACGGACAGGATCACTGAATCATAGAAGATTAGGGCTGAAAGTGAGATATCTCAGGAGCTCACTTGGTCCAATCCCATCGTCAAGGCTATTCTCCACTCTAGGACTTCAAGTGCGGAAGATGAGGGCCTTTAAGAAGTTTGAAGTATGCTGCCACTAAAGGTTTCTGCTTTAAAACACTCACTCTCTCTCACACACACACACACACTTTTTCTTGATTTCCTCAAAGTCATTTAGACAATTTAATAGGGGGATTTAATATTACAGGGTTCTCTCAAGCTTATCTAACTCTACTCAGTATCACTCATTTTTATACATTTATATTACCATAGCATCTAGACATCCTGATCAAGAGCAAAGTACTGTTCCACTGAGCACTGTTCAAATACCTAGGAACATCCCTACCTAGGAATGGATTAGGATACAGACACTATAAATCCATACCTAGGGCTCCAGAATCTGGAATTAAACAATTACATTTAAAGTAGGCTTTTCGTTTTAAAACATAAAATGCCCAACCGTCAGAGGAAAGCACAATAGCACAACATGAGTGTAACAGATGCAATGACTTCTCCCGGAGCCTACAAACTGCTTAAGTCTGAGAGGTTTGAATTGCACCATGCCTTTCAATAGAGTTTTAAAACCAAGACCTGCTCTTCTGACAGGCTCCAACACTGACCCAAGCAGTGGACTTTGCATGTATCAGAGTCTACAAATGCAATCTAGCATACCTTCTTATATATCTTTGCAACATTTAAAAACAGAAAAGGAAACAAGTGATGACTATTATTCTCATATCTCCAATTAGCCATTATTTCCCCACTGCTTTTTTATAGGCACAGGTATTTTCTACAACAAACCCTTAACGAGATCCATTGCACAGGATCTGTCTTCCATATAACAATGACAGATCAAAATCTTTTTTGGCTTAAACTTGCATGTTGTCCTATGTATTTTAGTTTCTTCTTCGGCTTCCCTCCACTCCCCACTCCACCCCATTTTCATTTTTGGTACTTGCAAACCCACACAAATATTCAAAAGGTATTTATTTATGAACAATGACAGAGAGACCGCCATGTTAGTCTGCATTCTATCAAAACAAAAAAGCAGTCATGTAGCACTTTAAAGACTAACAAAATAATTTATTAGGTGATGAGCTTTTGTGGGACAGAGCCACCAGAACAGACTAATATGTAAAGCACAGAGGTCCAAAAATTGTTATCAAGGTTGGCAAATCAGATGAGCAGAGGGAGGGGAGAGGGTGAGGTGGGAGAGTTAAGAGTTAGATAATACATCGAAGCATATAAAAGAGTCCTTGTAATGGATCAGGTAATTGCTGTCCCTGTTCAAACCATGCATTAATGTGTCAAATTTGAATATGAATGTTAGCTCTGAGCATTCCCTCTGTATACAGTTGTTAAAGTCCCTTTTCAGTAGAACACAGACTCTCAGCTCTTTAACAGAATGGCCCACTCCATTAAAGAGCTGGCTGACAGGTTTGTGTATTTTCATGAACAGACATAGAACAGACATCAAAAATCTCCAAATACATGTGGTTTGAACAGGGACAGCAATTACCTGACCCATTATAAGAACTCCTTTACATACGTTGATGTTTTATCTAACATTTAACTCTCCCCTTCCACCCACCCAGTCCCTCTGCTCTTCTGATTTGCTAACCCTGATAACAATTTTTCTCATTTGTCAACCTTGATGACAATTTCTAGACTTCTGTGCTTTATATGTTGAGTCTGTTCTGATACGGCTATGATCTGAAGAAGTGGGTCTGTCCCACGAAAGCTCCACACCTAATGAATTATATTGTTAGTCTTTAACATGCTACATAACTGCTTTTTTATTTATTTATGAGCGTGACTCAAGCCCTGGTCTATGCCTAATTCACCAAACTCCCCCAGCTCTTATTTTCTTGAACAAGACTGAAGTTTATCTTAAGTACTATTTTACCCTCAAGATAGCCTGTAATTTAGTCTCTAAGGAAACCCATATGGGAACCCAGATAAATATTGCCTAAATTGTTATTTGAAGATACATACTTTCATCAACGGTATCCAGACACCACCCAAGCTTACCTTTGGACCCTAGATGTATTATATTATTTTATATGGTAAATAAAATCACTCATTTCCCCTCTCACCTCAATCAGTTCCAGTTCTCTTACTGAATTTATAGTCTGTTTGTTCAGGTTTGAGGACACTGTAGGTTGTTCCAGTGAAGGAAAGCTCTTAATGTGTTATTTGAGGTTCATTTCAGTAGGATACACTGCGTAGGTTTGAGGTTGCTCTTCGAATTGTCAGAAGGAAATGAATTGTGATTAGCTGGTGTGTGGTCTCATTACTATGAAAAACTGACTGTCAACTTTGCTTTCATCTGTAGCTATAAATTGGGAGAAAATGTCTGTCTTCTTTCTTATCTGATCCAGTATGTTTTCCTACCCTGGTAGCGTTCTGTAAACCATTCTTAGAGAGTGGCATTTTTCAATGAGTTTTTATGAGACAAGTACACAAGAATTCACAGTTTGTCTTCCCAATGCCTTATTTTCTTCTAAGGATTTGAGATTTGTAGAAGATCAATGGGTCATATGGGGATGCAAATACCTGACACAAAAAGAAGCAGATGAAATCAGAGAAAAGGCTGCTGATCAGCAGTGAAGGACTAGAACCAGGAGCAGATGGCAGGATTGAGACGGCTAACGGGACAGAAGCTGCAGCTCTATTCAAAAATAATTGGAAGAATACTGGTGTTTATGCCTGGAGTACACCATGCTTATGTCACACATCTCCATTCACTCTGGGACATTCTGAGCACCAGAGATCTCCACAGTGCACTTTAAATGGCAGGACTTCAGATTTACAAGGACTAGAGCCATACACAAATACATGATCTGTAGCCGCATCCTATCCATGATCCACAAACATAGGCCACAGATTTAAAAGCAGCTATATGCAGACCTGCAGGGCTCTAGACCCAAAATTTTTGTCCACCTCCATCCACAGTCCAGAAACTGGATACACTGATATCGGCAGATGTGCACGGCTTTGCAAATGGCCACCCTATCTCAATGGTCTTTTTAATATTTCTTATCTTTATTTTGATTGTTAACACACATTTCATTGATTCAATTCAGTTCACTCAATTGAAAACAAACTGAAAACACATCTTGAGACCTAATGGACAGATCCTCATCTTGTGTTTTCCATTTACACAACTGGAAAACCTAAAATTGTTTTAAACTGTAAAACAATTTTGAAGGTTTTTTTAAAAAAAAAAACAAAAACACTCTCTTAACACCACAAATAAACAGGCCTTACATGCAATGTCCAGCCACGCAAGGTTCCTATAATCATTTTAGGGAAATGGGAAAGAAACACAATCAGTAAAATAAATCATTAGCCCCAAAGAAGAGCAGTAATCAGCTACATTCAACCACAAATGCCAATACCCTTCCTCAATGAAATTTCATGAAGACAAGGGACTTATGGTAATTCACTTCTAACTTCTCCTATCAGCTATGAGACCAACTACAATCACTGAGTAACTGAAACTGCATTTTCAAATGGACAGCATGTTCCAGTGGCTGGGGAACTGGGTAAGAAAAGTATATTCTACTCCAGACCCCACTTTTAACCAAAAGGTGTGTGTGCAAGACAAGGGCCTGTGCTGGCCCAAGCCCCTAGGGCAGTTGAAGCATACACAGAAGTTTTTCTGCCTGTGCAGGAACACCACGTCCTTGAATGACAGTGTAGAGCAAGGGTGTTTTTTTTTTTTTTTTTTTTTTTTTGATATGCTGGTATAATGTGTATATTTTTTCCCTATTCCCCTGACTTCCATAGTAACATCATTATAAGCTTTAAGTGTAGATTAACCTTTATTGCATAACCTCACTTTTCATCAATTCCTTCTTCAGCAAAAACAAGAAAGAGAAGTTACTCATCTGTAGTAACGATGGTTCTTCGAGATGTGTGGGTGCTCCACGATAGGTGTCGGGCTCGCCCCGGCGCCGCAGGTTGGATCTTTTCAGCAGTTTCTGCCGGACCGCGCATGCGCCGGCATGCGCCGCTCCCTTGCACGCTCCCAGCCGCGTGCACGATCCGGTCCCCGCCAGTTCCTTGACCAACCGCCTCGGATGCTCCTGAAAAATACTAAACAGAGATCCGAAGCGGGGAGGATGGGTGGGTGGTGGAGCACCCACAGGGACACATCTCGAAGACCCATCGTTACGATGGTGAGTAACTTCTCTTTCTTCCTCGAGTGTCCCCGTGGGTGCTCCACGATAGGTGACTACCCAGCAGTAACCCACGATAGGAGGTAGGTAATCTGTTTATGTGCAGCTTGTCCCCAAGAGGACCGCTGTCGAGAGACGGGTATCCTCTTGGAATACCCTGTGAAGGGCGTAATGCTTGGCGAAGGCATGGGACCGAGCTCCTCCTTGCCGATTTATATAAAACATGGTGGAGGTATTGTCTATACTGATCCCGACTACTTCCCTTGTATATGGTCTCGAAAGTGTTTGCAGGCGTTGAACACTGCTCTGAGCTCCAGTATATTTATGTGCAGTGACTGTTCCGTGGAAGACCACAGTCTTTGCATCACCTTTTCCCCCATGTGTGCTCCCCACCCTATGTGGGAGGCATCGGTAGTGAGAAAAACAGATATTTGTGGTTGGTGAAAGGGCACCCCTGTTAGCATGTTCTTGGGGTTCACCCACCATTGCAGGGATCTGCGCTCCTCTGTCGTGGGTGACACCACCCTGTGGACAGTGTGTGCTGCCGGTTTCTAGACGCTCGCCAGCCAGTGCTGCATGCTGCACCTATGCAATCGGGCATTCTGTACCACAAACGTTGCTGCTGCCATGTGGCCCAGCAGCTGTAAGCACGTCAGAACCGGCACTCTAGGGCTGAAGGTGATGACTTGCACGAGGGAACCAATGGTGCGAAAGCGGGCATCTGATAGATAAACCCTTGCTGTGATGGAATTTATACGTGCCCCTATGAACTCTATGTCCTGCGCGGGGTCTATCTTTTATTTTGCCAAATTGATGACCAGGACCAGCGAAGAGAACGTGTCTGCTGTGACGCGTATCATGCAAAGTACCTCCTCCTTCGAGGTCCCTTTCAGTAGGCAGTCTTTTTTTTTTTTTTTTCCCCCAGATATGGGAATATAAACACCCTCTGTACGTGCAGGTAGGCTGACACCACTGCCAAGGTCTTGGTGAAGACTCTGGGGGCCGAGGAGAGGCCGAACGGCAGAACCTTGTACTGAAAATGTTCTTTGCCTACCATAACCCGGAGAAAACGCCTGTGAGCCGGGTGAATAGTTATGTGGGAATACGCGCCTTGTAAGTCGGAGGGCTGCGAACCAATCTCCATCGTCCAGTGCCGTAAGCATAGAGGCGACTGTGATCATCCGAAAGCGTTGCCTGCGCAAGTACCGGTTGAGGCCTTGAAGATCTAGGCTGGGCCTCCAGCCTCCTGTCTTTTTCTCTGTGAGGAAGTATCTTGAGTAGAACCCTTTCCCTCAGAGTTGCTCCGGCACTCTTTCCACTGCCCCTATAAGCATAAGATGGCCTACCTCCTGCTTGAGTCTCGCTTCGTGGGAGTCGTCCTTTAGGTGGGGTCTGGGTGGAGGTCGTGGCGGTGGGAACGACTGGAAGGGAATCGCGTAACCCGTGGCCATGATCTCCAGTACGCATTTGTCTGTGGTGATCTTTTGCCACTGGTTGTAGAATGGTCGGAGGCGATGGTGGAACAGTAGCTTCGGATGACATTGCGCGATGGTAGCGATAGTGCAGCCCTCAATCTGTGTGTCAAACTTGTGGCCTTTGCCCCTGCCCCGAGGACGCACGGCTCTGTTGAGAACGTCGCCTGGGAGTTCTGTACTATTGGTGCTGTTGATGTCGCCCTTGCTTGTAGCCCCTGTGGTACTGGGGACGCTGTGGTTGATACTGCAAACAGCTTCTGCGTGTCAAAGGGGAGATCAACGATCTTCGCCTGCAGATCCCTCGGGATACCCGATGTCTGGAGCCAGGACTCCCTGCTCATGACCACTGCCGTAGCTGTTGAGCGTGCTGCCGTATCCGCTACGACTAGGGCGATCTGAACTCCTGTCCTCGAGGCTGCATAGCCTTCCTGCACAATAGCCTTGAGCACCGGCTTCTTATCCTCTGGAACCGAGTCCATGAGGGAAGTCAGCCTGGAGTAGTCGTCGAAATTATGGTTCGCTAGATGCGCTGCGTAATTCGCCATTCTCAACAGTAGGGTAGAGGAGGAGTAGACCTTTCTGCCAAACAACTCTAGTTTCTTGGCATCTTGTCAGTTCCCCCCGTCTTGTACTGAGAAGTTTTCGACCTCTGTTGAGACGATTCCACCACCAGAGAATTTGGTTGCAGGTGGCTGAACAGGAACTCCACGCCCTTCGTCGGGACGAAGTACTTCTTATCCGCTCTCTTGTTTATAGGCGGAGTGGACGCAGGGGTCTGCCATATTGTGGTGGCAGACTCCATGATTGCTTCATCAGCGGAATAGCTATTTTGGAAGAGGCCGGAGGTCTCAGGTTTTTAAGGAGCTTATGGTGTTTCTCCTGCACCTCTGCTGTTTGGATGCCTTGCGTGAAGGCCACCCTTTTAAACAGCTCTTGGAACTGTTCGAGATCGTCCGGAGGACAGACGTCCCCTGGGGCCGTGGCCTTGTCAGGGGAAGATAGCGAGGAACCGATAGGATAAGCCTCTCTGGACCCCTCTGGGTCCTGTTGACGGTGATACATCCTCTCGCTAGATACTTGCGAGGGAAAATCTCAGGGTTCCAGAATCAACTCCCCCTGAGATATCTGCGTTTCCGTCCCCGTCCGCGATTGCCCTCGGGGATATTGAAACGTCTGTGGGGATCTGTCCCTGGGAGTATGCCTATGGTGTCTATGCCCCGCGTGATAGGGGCGACCATGGCAACACGGGCACTGTTCCGGAGATGGAGACCTGGACCACTCTGGAGGCGCATACCCCCTGCGTCTGGGGGAGCGAGATCGTCTGGGTGATTGAGATAATGGAGAGACTGATTTGTGGCAGTACTCCAGGGGTTCAAAGCCCAGGAAGGGCAATGGTGGTCCGAGCCATGGTGATGCTGGCTGTAGGAACGGGGATGGGGGCTCAGGGTATACTGGAGGTGACCTCTGCCGCCTCATTGGAGTCTGCAGCATAAGTGGAGGGCTTAGAGCGAGTAGCCCTGCTGCCCTGTCTGGAGAAAGGCTGCGGTGCCGGGTTTTCTGTGCTGCCTTTCCCCTCCCCTGTGGGGGTGGCTCCGCCCCTTTCCGCATCGGGGATCTCGGCCCCGCTGTCTGCGCCGCGCTCAGCACGCTCTGCTGCAGTGCCACGCGGGTGGTCTCCCCCGGTGCCTGCAGGCCGCGTGCCTGCAAGCTCTGCACCACCGGTTCCCCGGGGGTCGGTGCTGCTAGCTGCAGTGCCGCCGGTTCCAGCGCTTGCCTGGCCGCCGCCCTGCCCACGGTGCGGGGTGGCTGTTTGATTATCAGAGGCTCAGCCTCTGCCACGTGGGTCTCCGCACCGCCGCCGCTCAGCTGTGACTGCAGCTGGGGGCTATGCACTCCACCTGTCCCGCTCGCTGTGGCTGCCGGCAGGGATCGGGTTCGTGAAAGCTTCCTCAGTTTTTGCGCTGATGGGGTTAGGGAAGCAGCTTTCCTTTTATGGGCCCCTGCAGGTCCCTCCCACTGAGGCCACTCCGGCGCATCTGGCTGGAGGGCCTTGTCAAAGAGCAGCATTTTCAGCCGCATCTCTCTGTCGTTCCTTGCTCTGGCTGTGAGCTTTGCGCAGAAAGAGCATTTCTGTGCCCATCGGAGGCGGGCATCGCTTTGCGGCATGACTCACACTTTGAATCCTGAAGAGGACATTGTGGTGAGTCTTTGAGTTGTTAATAGGGTACTTAGCATCTTCTCTGTGCCTGTTCCCCTCTCGGACTCAGCCTGCCACGGCAGGAGGCCTAATGGCCTTACGTCCCCGGGCCTCCACTGCTCCGCTCGCTACTAAGGCTGTAAAACTTTACTTTTTACTCTCTTTTTTTTTTTGTTTTGTTTTGAAAACAGTAACAAGCTAAGTTAAGCTAAAGACTGAAAAAGAAGCTCTAAACACTTTAAAAATATTAAATACGCTAACTCTGGCCGTAGCCTGAGCAGATTCCGTCTGCAGCCGATGGCGGTTAAAGAGGAACTGGCGGGGACTGGATCGTGCACGCAGTTGGGAGTGTGCAAGGGAGCGGCGCGCGCCAGCGCATGCACAGTCCGGCAGAAACTGCTGAAAAGATCCGACCTGCGGCACCGGGGCGAGCCCAACACCTATCGTGGAGCACCCACGGGGACACTCGAGGAAGAATAATACTTGCCCTGGAAAATCATTTCAAGATCCGCAGCTGAAAAGCACTGCCTATTCTACTCCCCTATTTATACAGCTATACATTACTGCACTCCTATCGAATATAAGTCTTTATAACACCATTTATGTCACCTCTAAATTTGGTTCAGAAGACTTATACGTTTCTGCACAATGTTTTATTTTTATTTTAGAGTCCTCTAGTCCAGTGGCTCCCAACTGAGGGTACACAGAAGCCTTCCAGGAGGTCTATCAATTCCTCCAGATATTTCTCTAGTTTTATAACAGGTTTCATAACAAACATATGCAAAGTCACTGCAAACGGACACACCGACAATGTCTGTTCTATATCATATACAGTGAAATGTAAGGGAATCTTTATATTTCAATTATTTTTAAATTGCATGGTAAAAATAAGAATGCATGCATGTGTTCAGTGAACAGTGTACTGACATTTATGTTTCTCTCCATTTGATTTTATAAGCAAGTAGTTTTTATATCAGGTGAAATTTGAGGGTATGCAAGACAAATCAGATGTCTGAAAGGGATATAGTTATCTGAGAAGGCTGAGAGCCATTGTTGTAGACAGTATAGCTTCTGTCCAAGTTATCTGATATAAAATAGGCTTCATCTGTGGCGCGGGGCAAGAGCGGGGGTTGGGCGGTGACTTTATTCCAAGGGATAACTCTGCCTATACCTACACTTTTGGCAGAATGCAGAGTACAAGCAATAAATGCTGCAGAGAAAGACATGCTGCAATTAAAGGGTACAGCAGGGGAGGCATTGGGAAAAGGCTCCAAACCTCCTTGTTACAATTCCGTTTCCTTGCTGCCTCACCATGGCCAGCACCTTACATTGTGGCAGGGAAAGATTCCAGCAACAAGACACTTTGCTACTGAAAATAGACATGGGAGGCACTGTTTAGGTAGACAGAGAGCCATGAGGGGTACATACCCCAAGCGTTCAGAAACACAGGTCACTCTACTCACCTAAAGCAGTGCTTTGCTATCCAAATCACTAAACACACATGTTCTAGGGAGACATGCAGTGTCCGTGCCCAACAAGCTGCCATAAGTGCAGTCATAACTTTGGAGTGGTTAAACTCAGTTTTCTAAAACAGCCTACTCGACACACAAAGCTTTTGTTAAGAATGTGTAAGCAACTGAGAGCAAAACTGTGCCCCTACGTCTTGAACCTAAAGGAAGCAAATTAAGAGCACCTCTCAAAACGTACATTTCACAACTAACTGGATATAAATATTTAGTGCATTTCCACTCTCTGATCAAGGACTCTGCCTGTGAAAGGGGAAATATGCCATAGACTGTATCAAGTCTGAGGCCGTGACGTTATTGAATTCTGAGATGAACAAACAAAACATTGCTGAAAACACTATTCTATGTTTGCACCAAAGCTTGTACAAAGTGGACCAAGTGAGGTATCCACTGACAGCTTATAAGTCTCTCATTCTGTTTATGCTGCTCAGATGCATGTATCATTTTTGTATTTGAAGTTATGACATTGGGCTCTGTACTTGTTTTTCAAATGCTTGCTTTTGGGAGACATCAACAGGCTTCTCCCACCTATTGCAAAAGGGTTGCTTGTCAAGTGGTGCCTATGACTAACAATGGAACTTAAGTGGTTCCAGTCCATACCTGAAGAACTTTGATGTTGCTGTGTATATTCAGACCAGCATGTGCCATAGGAACTGTGTCATTCATGGATGGGTGATTTACTCACACGACAAACTCCATCTTCCGCATACTTTCACACAAGGAGAACAATGGAATTCCCTCCACATGGGCAAGGATATAAAGAGGACCCTGGGCTCCTCCATATTTGTCTTGATTCCAGCTCATCACTTTGCTATGAACTGAGCCTGAAAGGATGGATGATCAGTCCTAACAAAGGATGAATTCTAGAGACTCATAAGATAGCAGACACTTTCACCTATACTAGAAGCTGGCACCAAAAAATTTGTAATTAGTGTATGTAATTTGATTTCTTTAACAGTTTTACTCTCAACCTATTCATTCTTCCTTTTTTTAAAATTAAGGAACTTTTATATTTTAGTTTCTAAAGGACTGACATATCATGCTCTTTCGGGTAAGATCTACGGTATAAATTGACCTGGGAATGTGGCTGGTCCTTTGGAATCAGAAGAACTTGCTTTCATGTGGTGCAATTGGTTTCCATAGCCTCTCAGCTCTATAAGTATGCCGGTTTTGGAATGGGACAGCTAGAGTATCTGAAGGGGTTGCTTGTGTGAATTCTTGCTTGCCAGTGGGGTGAACAGAAATGCTCTTTCTTGGTGTGCCTTTTAGTGGACTGCCCCCCACCCCACCCCAGTCTGGGGCTGTAAGTAGCTGTATCTTTAAGCAATGTGCCCTGATTTGATCCTCTCAGTGGTGTCCCAGGAAATCTCTAATATCACAGAGGGTCCTACAGTAAGTTTCAAGTCCTTACTAAATACATCTAAAAGTTTGTATTTTTGGTAAATATTTAGTGATTGTAACAGAAGTTTCATGAGACACCTTTTTGTTCAAGTTTCAAGAAAAAACGCAGCTGTGGGATTTATACTTAATCAGAAGAACTGATTACAGCTTAATTTAAGTACTTATTTTTAAGTAATTATTGGATAAAGCCTTTTCAAAAATAGCTAAACTAAGCAGTCGTGAAAGTGCAACTTATCATAGATCATAGAATCCTAGGGCTGGGAGGGACTTCACGAGGTCATCAAGTCCAGCTCCCTGCTTCAAGCAGGATCAACCCCAACTAAGGCCATCCCAGACAGGACTTTGTCAAGCCAGAACTTTAAAACATCCAGGGAGGGAGATTCCACAATCTCTCTAGGCAATGCATTCCAGTGCTTCACAACCCTCCTGGTGAAGTACTTTTCCTGATATCCAACCTACTCCTCTCCTTCTGTAACTTCAGACCATTGCTCCTTGTTCTGCCATTTGTCATCACTGAGAACAGTTTCCCTCCAGCCTCTTTTGAGCATCCCTTCAGAAAGTTGAAGGCTGCTATTAAAATCACATCTCAGTCTTCTCTTTTGCAAACCAAATAAGCCCAAATCTTTCAGCCCATCCTCATAGGTCTTGCATTACAGCCCCTAAATCATTTTCATTGCCCTCCACTGAACCTGCTCCAGCACATCCACATCCTTTCTACACTGGGGGTTGCAAAACTGGATGCAATGCTCTAGATGTGGCCTCACCAGTGCCGACTGGAGAGGAACAACCATGTGTCAAGATCTGCTCAAAATGCTCCTCCTAATGCAGCCCAATATGCCGTTAGCCTTCTTGGCTGCAAGGGCACACCACTGACTTATATCCAGCCTTTCATCCACCATAATCCCTACGTCCCTCTCCACTGAACTGCTGCTTAGCCAGTTGGCCCCCAGCCTATAACAATGCTTGGGATTTGTCCGTCCCAGGGGCAGGACTCTACACTTCTTCTTGCTGAATGGCATAGGATTTCTTTTGGCTCAATCCTTCAATTTATCCAGGTCACTCTGAATCCTCTCTCTACCCTCCAACATATCTACCTCTCCACCTAGCTTGGTGTCAGCCACAAATTTGCTGAGGGTGCAATCCAGTCCCTCGTTCAGGTCATTAATAAAAATGTTGAACAACACTGATCCCAGAACCAAGCCTTGGAGCGCTCCACTTGAAACCAACTGCCATTCAACCAACTCATTGGGCCTGAACGTCAAGCCAGCTTTCTGTCCATCTTATCCGTATCCAATTCATACTTCCTTAACTTATGGGCAAGGATGTTGTGGGAGAATGTACCAAAAGCTTTGCTGACGGCAAGGTGTATTACATCCACCGATTTCCCCATGTCCACTTACACAAGTAACTAGTGCATGCCTCTAACATGAGCTGAAGGCTTCCCCCAGACTACTGCAAGTGACAGTAAAAGGATATGTGCTAAACTTTGTCAATATAAATTTTAGAACTATATAAAATCTAGTTTTATTTTCTGTAAGTGACATTTAGATTTCAAGCTTTTTTGTAAATACACCTTTTAGTTTGTTTAGGGAGCCATGTACATTAAGATCTTGATCCTGAAAATATTTACGAGTGGCCTTCTTGAGTTCAGAGGGACTACTCACAAAATGTGTTTGCAGGATTGCGGCCTTACGAAATTACAGAGGAAATAATATGAGAGAAAAAAATTACAGGTTTTTGTCCTCCCAACTCCTCCCCTAAAAGTTGTACAGTATAACACAAAGTTCCTTCTTGATTCTGTTTTATGACCATATTGAAAAACACCCAAACCATTAGTCATAATAAATAAGAATGTGCATCAGTATTTCGAAAAGATAAAATAGCTCCTTATCCTCAGGATTCTACAGTCTCCAGTTAATCAGAAATCAAATAATAACAACAGACAAAGATAGGTAGAAGCATGAGACAAAAGCAACATGGGAAATAAAGACTGCTCTTGGGAAAGAAGATATATTTACAAGGACAGCTGATTGCCTTCTTTCAGTTTTTCATCTCTCTTATGCCTTCTTTTGGCTGTTCATCTCTCTTACAAGTTTCCTTTTGCAGTATATATGTGAAAGAATAGGGGGGCCAGGAGAAGGGTTTAGTGATGGTGAGAAGCCAGGCTGAAGGAAGATATCAATATCTGCTTTCATTCACTTCTTAAATAGCCTCTGAGAAGTCGGAAAACTAAACTTCTTTCTTTGTTAGCTCTGCTTATGCAGTAATGTTATTGTTAGGACTGAAGAGGAACTTGTCAACTGTTTTCAGGCGCTTATTTATGTTTTAAAAAATTCTCTTTCAGCTTAAGTTTCTCATGCTTATTTTACCGAAAAAAAATATTGAAAGTGTACAGAGGACTTAAGTACTGTTGACTGTTTCAGATTCCACAGTATGAACAGACGCAGTTCTCCAGTCAATTTTTCTGGCTGGTCCAAAACTTTCATAAATCAAAGATGGTTCAGTGTTTGAATTTCCAAACACAAGAGCCTGTTCCAACAAACAGTATGTGGCAGCACTCTTTACAGTTCACTGTACTTTCAGCTTAAATGATGTACAATGCAACAACCCACCTTCTGAGCAACACCAGGCACCCAGAAAATATCACCACAGCTCTCCTGTCAGCCTTTGCACCTGCCCAAACCAAATTCAGGGACTCTCAACACTGAATGCCTTCCATGGAATTGGCCCAACATACCACATAATCTCTCCCCCGTGACAACCTACCTCACATGCTACGTTGCTAAGGAACTATGAAGCTGTCAGTCATGGCATGAAGTTGATGTACTTTTGAAGAGCTATCAGCTCGCCATCCTGCATCCAATCTCTCTGACTCCAGCCTTAACCCAAGCTCCCCACTGCACTCCGTCAAACCTCAGCCTCCAACTTATTCACAGAACCTCAGTTCCTTCCCTAACTACAGCCTCTTGTCTCCCTTCTTCACCACCAGAACCCCAAACCCCCATACACTTAACATTCTTCCTTAGCATCCCCATTTCAAGGGAGGGCTGTGTATACCAAGGGATCAGTTCACCAGCTCCCTCAGGATTGTAAGTGGGTTTCCCATCTGGCAAAACCCCAGGAATCTTAACTTCTGGTATGTGCACAAATGTCAGGTCTTGAGAAGTCATTTTTCTAGATCAGTCAGCATTGCTGGGGTACTAGGAAGCCATGATGACCGCCCGCCTCCCACAGCCCTGCCCTCATGCCATTTGAACAGAGGGAAAGCCAGGCAGAGGCTATTAAAAGTGGCACAAACCAAATGATTCTTTTGCTGTCAGGTGATCCTCCTCTAGCAGGCTATTTTGGCTTTAAGAGCCTTTTGTAGAACCAGGACACCACAAACAGTGTAAACACAGGCTTTAAAAAAAAAAAAAAAGAAGCCTCTAGTTAGAGAGGGGAAAAAAAATTCCAGTCTAATTAACGGTTAGAAAAGCAACCCTTAATTTAATCAAAACATTATAAAAATAGCTTGCCTAGAAATCGCTTGGAACAGTGGTTCCTCCCCTTTCCACAAAGGCAACCCAAAAACTGCATTCTGGGAGGGGGGTGTTGTTTTGTTTTGTTCTGTTTTGGTTTTTTTGGCAAACCACCATCACACATTCATATAGTCAGCCCTAGAGCCACAAACCTAAACCCAGCCAAGTACTGAGGGGCCACGGGCTTGGAGAGCAGGCTGAGGATCAATCCTGCCATACACTTGCCCCGCTGCCATGCCTCCTGCCCCAGCAATGCTGGGCCCAACTCCCCACTCTGAGCGTTGTGAGCTGGCACACCAGGTGGCAGCATCTCTCACTTAATTTTGGCCCAGCCACCCTTGTCATGGAGAAGTGACAGGTCCAGCTTTATGGCACAGGACCCACTTTGGGGCAGGCTTGCTCCCCGCAAAGCCTCTTCTGAATTTCTGGGGTAGTAAAGCTGAGTTATCACCTGCCCTGCAACTTTGGATGCCTTAGAGGTTATGCTACTGTGGCTCACAGCCCGGATACCAACAGTCAGCAGACAAATTACACTCTGACGTCAACAGCCTAGTTCTTTCCAAGATGACCCAAGCACGCTCACAGTCCCAAAATTCATCAAAACTGCCCAGCATCCAGCCCACTCACAGAACACTTTCAGAAGTTGTTTGCTGCTCCCTTAATGGGACAGCACCCACCAGTTTATAACCTTTAATGGGATTAACAAACGCGGTTTTAATTAATGCACTGAACTGGTTTCAAGTAAAACAAATATATTAAACAAGAATGTCATAGGTTGGCATGATACAAAGCATAAAGAATTAAGTTAGAAAGGGTTAGAAGCAAACAAAAAAAAAAGAACATCATGCGCATTCCATAACTTTCAGGTGACCTTTTGGACTTTGAGTGATAAGAGGATCAGTGTTGGTAAGTGGGTCTGCAGACACACAGTTCATACAAAGACAAGTCTGAAACCCTTTCAGATTTTATTAAGTAATACACCATTAAGAATACCACTGAACAGTTTGATACTCTTGTCAGGGATTTTTATCCCTTGGGCATTATCGTTCCCGTGGGCCAGGGGAAACAAGCCTTTGGCCATTAAACATCGATGCAAGTACAGGTAGAATCTAAAGATACATAGGCTGCCATTTAGCAGCCCCCTGCAACGGTCACTCTGTGTCAGTTGGTTTCCCCGGTAACTTGAACTCATGAATAATTCATGATCATGGATTTGAATTCCGGGCTCTTGACTGGACAGAGGTGGGCAGTTTCTGGAAACTTCCCAGCCCGGAGGACCTGTTTGAAAACAGGTACGCAGAACTTTCATATGATAATTACTCCATGAATCATGCATGAACTCTGTCTATATAAGTCAGGCTGGTTCTGGCATTCAGGGCCCTTGGGTACTGCAGGCAAGGATTCTGCAGACCCTACACGGGACAGCATGGACAACAGGCATACGCTGAACCCGAGGCCAGGCGCAAAGCCGAAGCAGAGCTGAAACACAGCCGCACCTGTGGCACAGAGCTTAAATCACTGCAGCAACTGCCTCTGGGCGGTGCTGAAACTGAGCTAAATCACTGCCGTGCCTGCCATACCTAGCAGCACCAGCCATCTCTAACAGGAGCCCGTGCCGCCCTAAGGCCTGAAGCGGCATCATCGCTCCAGCGTGCCCCACCGCACGCTAGCTCACGCTTGCATCGAGGAGGGGCAAGCAGACCCTTCGGCTAGGCCGCCGAGTGGCGAACTGGCCCCCCACTTCGGTGGGGGGTACTGCGTACGCAGCGGCACAACCAGGGGTCTGCCAACACCACCGTCGTCACTCCAGCCTTAACATCACCCATGCCGTCTCACAACTTACCTGCTATGTCACTACTGGACTGGACTCATACACCAGACAGGACATCAACTCACCTGATTGTAACTATTACCAAACAAGACACGTAAACCTACTTTACTATACATAACCACCTGGGACACCGGGACCCTCTGTGAGGGAGCGGGGGGTTGCTCCTCCATTGTTCACCCTCCCTGATGGGGGAGGGGAAGAACCTGGGGGCCTGACAGCCCAGATTGGGATACTATTCTGAATTCTCTAGAAGCACATTTAATTAATAATTTTGTTAATGATTATTAGGTACACATTTCTTTAATAGTTAGTATTAATAGTAATCATTAGGTTCCTAGTTATCGTAATTGTTGTTTTGAAATAAGGTAAAGGTTTAACCTCCCTTATCTTTTTTTTTTTTTTTTACCTATCCATCTCTATTAAAATAGATTGCAGGAGAAGGCACTGCCTCCCTGCCTCCCCTAGTTGTCCATCCTCCTTTAGTGACCTGAGGAAGAGCATAGGCCCTCCCAGGTACACTTAGTTGAACCCACAAGGGAGTACCGGGGGGACCCCAGAAGAGGGACAGCCCCAACCGGCTCTCGGGTATCAACTTCTTTGGTCAGGCTAGCAACCCGACCCCACGCGGAGGTGGGGCTTAGCACCCCCACCCCGGCCTTGGAAGGAGACAGTGGGGATTTTTAAAACCCTTTAACCCTTGTTCCTAATCCTATCTACCTTTTTTATCCCCATTCCAATAACCAATTCTTTGCCTTGCAGATCAATAAAACAAATTTTAGGACTACAATACAGGAAACATAATGGGTGCTGTTTTAAGTGTAAGTTATGGATATTATTAGTAGTGTTCAGTTAATTTCGCCCTTTAGCACTGTTACTTATTATAGTTTAATCTTGTTGTGTTGCTTAATAAAAATGTTAGTTACTTTATTTCAACTTTAGCCCTTGTCCTGGTCTCGTTGTCTCTGCCAGCCACTTCTTCCAGGAGGCCTTAGCGGGGACCAAAGCGTACCAGGGTGGCACTCTCCTGTCTTGGAGTTGCAGCAGGGTTCTGGTTCGGGTCCTGGGATCTGTGCACAGGAAGTTCACGCACCTCCTTGTTCAGGGACTCATTTAAATATTTAAATAACCTGTCCGTCAAGAGAGTCCCATCAACTCTGGCCCTGAAATATTTCTGCTCCAGACTGCCTGCTAAAGATCACACAGTCTCCTTGTCAATAATGGCATTAAAGCAGAAAACAGCCCTGCAGGAGATTCAGAGGTAAAGTCCAAAAAGCACATCTTTGGGAAGCTATTCTCCTTGGCTCACTAACACTTGCTTTCTTAACGTACTAACATCTTCTTGCAGATGACTGGAATATTTGTCCAGAACTGCAGCAAGATGTTTCCTATTTGATAAGATTTTCATTAAACAAGTGGTACATCATACTGGCTGCCATTCCTCCTAGGACAGGACTTTCAGAAAACTGCAAGCAGTTCTGTGATATCAGCACCTGAGAGTTTGGCATCTGGAAGAAATTATTCAATTGGAAATTTTAGTGGGGACAGGGGGAGCAAAACTAGAGTTTTAAAGTTACCTTTTACTGTTTAAAACACTGGCACATGCTCAGTCAAACCCTTGCAAATGATATACTACTGCAACTGAGGATAAATGACAATAGTTTCTAAATACTCATGTACACACTAGTTGCATTCAGTCACACCTCAAGATAGTGTTAACAAATCAGATTCGAAAAAAATGTCCACTCACATCACACTAAGGCTTTTTAAAAGTCCCCAAATGAGTTGACCTCCACTGGAAAAAAATTTTTTAAAGCTAGTGTCTTAATTTCTTACAGAAGACCTACATCCTTTAAAGATTTTACAATGAGCTTCTGATAGAAACAGAAACTAAGCCACTCCGCACTGGACAGGGAAAAATGGAAGGAAACAGTGAAAGAGGCATCAGACACCACTGGGCGCTGAGCCCACGGATGTTGATGATTCTGATACAACTATTTATGTTACTGTAAATCATTCGAAATGTTTGGCTTCAAGAAATAGCACCCATGAAAATAAACACAAATAATTTGCCCTCTGTAAGCATTAGCACTAATAATTATCCTTTTTTTTTTTTTACTATTGTTTCAATGTAATTGAATTTTCAGAAGATTTTATTTGCTGGAATAATATGCTCAATTCAGCTCATCAGAAAACCCACCTATTTGTATCCGAGCCAACAAGCAGAGCTGGTATTTATAACTGTAATTTTTGGTACCCAAAAAACCTTGCTTTGGTACAAATTCTAAATAATCACTGTCCTACATTTTTATTTTCTCATTTATAGTTATTTCATTAAGCTAGATCTTGTAGTACATGGTAATTCTTCAGAAATAAAAATAATGGATCCTACACAACCATGTGAATAGCATTTCAAACAGTGATCATTTTGGAGAATACTTAAATATATTTCCATGTGCCTCAAAGACAATATAACAAATGCAATCTATTTAGGATTTCCACTACATTGGCAGCACTGTCATTACATAATTATGAGCCTAAAATGTTAGTTGCTATAACAACTTGGAACAGCTCTACATCTTACAATCTGTTGCGCTCTTCATATGCGCACTTATTTTTAACCCTGACTTTTTCATGATGTATTCTTTGCTAGGCAACCTCATTAGCTAAAACTCCTGCTGTGTCAGGATGGCAGATGCAACTGTAGGCATCTCCCATAACCAAGCAAACCTATCTTCCTCAGATGAACTGCCAGATGTGCCATACTTCTTCTGAATGCAAGACTGTGCCAACTTTAATTATGTACTCTTTTTTGCAGAAGGAAGAAAAACCTCATTTTTTTCAACTCTCCTAATAAACTGCGTAGAGATTTCAGACTATCGCCTCAAGCCAATTCACAGTATGCTGCATTGTGTCTTACGTATCCAACCTGATGTATGTGTCAAGGGAAAATTTTAAGCCTTTCAGTTTTTATGCAAATCCACAAATATGTCTTTGTCCCAGAGGTTGCATTATATCACAAACAGAATGAACTACTTCTCAATTATCTTTAGAAAATAAAATGCAATGACCACATAAAAAACAATGGGCCCATCTCCCCTATGCCAAACCTACAATTTAACAACTAAATTCTAACAGGCATAGAACTTTCTATAACATATAAACATTGTCAGGAATGGTGGTCATGTTTCGTTTAGCTTATTGTATTTAAATTAATAAGGTCTGGGGAAGAAACCGATCTGAAAAATCATGCTCGTAGTTTTACAAAGATGGCTTGCCAAATGGTTGTGATTATATCTGGAGAAGAAAAACGAGAGTCATGAGAGCTAAGAAAGCAGAGTGGAAGCATATCGTGATATGGCTTGTGGAGTTGGTGGGGGGGAGGAGGGAGGGAGGGAGACCCTCTTCTTGTAAGGTCCATAAACAATATGAAGTAGTGCCTGGTACTCATGGCATGTCTATCTTTACAGGAAGATCAACACTCCAGAATTCAATCTTTTGGGGTTTGATTTAGCACGCCTAGTAGGAACATTCAGAGCACCCTTGTCATCACAGTCGTGAGGAGTAAGGTAAAATGATGGGGGAGTTCTTTCTGCGGATGGCAGAGAAAGTCATTGACTTCAGCTATACTATTCTTATAGCTAGAGTTGTGCATCATATTTTGACTTTCGCCCCTAGAGTAGACCTGCCCTCAGAACAGTAGAGGAAAACCGACTTAAGTCTTGGTCAAGCCAGAAAGGAATAAATAGCCCTTAAAAAGCACCTTATCCACTGTGGAAAACAAAGTTTTGAAGAGCTGCAAGCTTGCTGACTCTAAACCTTTAGAAAAATACTACGGGTAACTAGCATCAGACATGGAACCCACCAATTCAAAAAAATAAAAAATGGGATTAGAATAAAGCTGTATGTGGCCAGTGGGAATTTTAGTGAACACATGTAAGTAAGGCTTTCTTGTGAAGTGCTTTCTGAGGGAAGCACTCACTCTGTTCAGGGATGTCAGTTACAATGTGGCCAAAACAATGGCGAAGAACAAGACAAACTGAAGCAATAAATGAATAAATAAATTAATACTTCCTAAGAGTGTTATGAAATATTCCTACCAGTGGGAGTTTTTTGTTGAATTTAGTTTTTTTGATTTTTTTTAAATTAAATGAAGTTGGCAGTCTGCTACCCTGGTAGGCTGTCCAGAAGCAGGACATTCCTAATGCTCATTGTATTAGGAAAATTGGATCTTGCACCCTTAAATCCAGCCAGCTTTCTCTTAATCCACAAGCCTAAGCAATACTAACCTACAAATACTGAAGGTGGAGACCAGCCTTGGAATGATTTTACCAAATGAGGAGCCCGGTCCAGAGAAGCATTCACTGCATCCATCCCTGGTTGCCATGCCAAGGTCCCAGGCCAAAAGAACAACTGAACCTGCTAGCGTTAACCACACAGCAACACTAACAGTCTTTTCCTTATGCAGAAGTTTTTAAAACAGCTGGTAAATTTTTACACATAAAGAAGGTGCCAGGTAATATATTGACCTACTGTGAACAAAGAGTACCATGGATACATATTATAAGAGAGACAAGTAATCTTGCAAACTGTAGGTCAGGTTATACATTCCTGACATACACTTGTGTTGCAGCATGCCGACCTACTTTGGCCTCCAAGACCACTTTTCCACTGGAATTTAATCGGTGAGCTAACTCCTTGATTTATATTTCAAAGGTCAATTAAGAATTCTGTGAATGGCTGGAATCTAATCAAATTGAGAGACAATTAAAACTTAAGCCATTAATTTTTTTTGATTAGCAGTACATATATGTATGAAAAATGCTTGGCAATTCTATTACCTTCAGTTTCCTCACTGCATCATTTTGTCCCATTAAGAATACATGACGGGAGTTGGGGAGAAGAGGGCAAGGCCAGGGGAGAAGGAAGGGGTATGAGTAGGCTGCATTTGAACAGAATTTCAAGTGAAACGAGTAAACAAACTGATGTCAAGAGCTTAACTAGCGTGTTTTGCAATAGCCTTGATCTCTTTATGTCAGAAGACCTTGAGCTGAGAAAGATATGATAGGTTTAAAAACACAGTTTCATTTTGCTAAACTGCAGAGAACATAAAGTATATTAGACAAAGATACTTAGCACTGAAATAATGCAAAAGATAGCTACCATCCTAATTAACACGGCGGGTCAAGGCAAATATGTGACATTTTTCTTCATACGGTAAATTTTAATCAACCACACAGGAGTTAAAAAACATGCAAACTGGACAATATTGTTTAAAAAATTTAAAATCTCCTTGTTTCTTAAATGTACAAAAGCCATTCCTCTTTTTACCAATCAACCTTGAACAGAGGGAATATTACTATCCATATTTTAAGTTCAGATCTATGATCAAAGTTTGCTTTTTTAATACATACAGCTTTTAGATCTTTACTGAAAACTAATAGGCTGACAACACATTGTAGAATGAAGGTTCTGTTACAGGAAATCATAAATTTAGAAGTAACTTTTAGTTAATGTTTAGTGACAAATGCACGCTCTAACTCTTAGGAGGGAACTGGAAGAAGAGGGAAGAAAAAAGTAGTTTATCATCAACTTAATTACAGTACTGGAAAAATACAAAATGTCATGGTTCAACTCAAAGTATTCAAGTCATTTTATCTTTAGATATCTAAGTTAGTGTAACTTTAATATTCTATGCCGTATACCAGACATTTTCAAAGAAACTTGAGGCTCATTCTCAAACATATAATTAAAATATATTGCTTTTTAAACATAAAAAGGCCTTTGTGTATACCGAGAACCGAAACAAAGCATTTGATAATTCCACTACATAGGAACCTGTAAATTGCCACACTGGTTCAGATGCAAGGCCCAGCAACTCTAGGGTACAGGGCTTACTACCAGATGCACAAGTGAAATAAAGATACAACCAACCATGCAATAGGCAGCTGTGGGATAATCTTCCCAGTGAAACTCTTGTTCTAACCTCCAACAGCTAAAATGGAGTAAGCAAACTTTTTACATAAAGCCCCACCTTTTGTCCTTGCAAGCAGCAAGGGTCCCAATCCAAACGGAGAGAAATTGCTGTTGGGTTCATATGAGGGGGAGGAACTCTTTCAGAAAGTGTAAGAAAATATGTATGTATGTAGAATGTAAAAACTTTATTAACTGAGATATTAAAGTGAATACACCTACACAAAAACAGTAACACATTTCAACACTTAATGAAATGGATGAGCCTGAGACCCGGCAGCCGTTCATGCTGTGCTGCCCTTATGAATTTTCACACCCTTCAAGCAGGCCCACCCATTCCTCCCACCCCCTCTATTTGCACAACCCTGAGCTAAGAGATGGACTTGACTCGAAGCATGGAGGTTCAATATTCCCTTGCTAAAAAAAAAAAATAGTCTAGCATCAATTAAAACTCCTTGTTATCCATAAAGCCATTCAAATTCATGAGTCTTGCTCAAAAATCATCACTAAATTAAAATATTTGTCTGTCATTTTCATACTCTTCTCCGGCAGCTTTCCCTTTTTAAAAATTCTTTTCACCTAACGTTGCCTTCCGTTCTTCCCCTCTCCTAGGTCAGTTTCCATTTTCCCCATCATAACTGCAACATGTCTTGTAAGAGATCAACAGACCACCAGAGAGCCAAGACAAAACTTAAAATTTGGAGATTCAATTATAGGCATCATATCCTAACCAAGGTAACAAAACTAAAATTAAGCTATGAATAACAGTGAGCCCGAGAAATAAAAAATTAAGCAACTTTCATTGAAAGGATATCTGTCCCTCATCATGATAGTTCTGATATCCTTGGAAAAATTTTGTAGGACTAGGCTCCAAAAAAGTCTGTATACAAGTATTCAACATATATCACTACAGGTTGAACCTGTCAAGTCCAGAAGCCTCGGGACTTGACTGGTACCAAACTAAAGAATTTGCTGAACCACAGGAGGTCAATATTGTCTAGCAGCATTACCAACGCTTCCACTGCTTACTGGGCTCTTAAGACAACATTTAGGGAGTAAATAACAGCGCACAACAGAGAGCCAGGACTGGTGGCTGTAAACAAACTTTAAGGGACCACAGGATACTTGGCCACACCCATATGTGGTCATATGGCTAACCGAAATCATTTAAGACCACAGATGTTGCCAGACTAGAGAGTGTCAGATGAGAGAGAGGTTCATCCTGTAGTTTCTGTATTTTCCATTTCCAAACATTAAAAGTTTTGGAATCACAAAAGTGACAACCAAAACGGCATTTAAAAACAAACAAACAAAAGAAAACCATCTTAGCAGCCAGTTGTGGGTTGTTGTTTTTGTTTGCTTGTTCCTATATTTTTTAAAATCTAAAAGTAGTTTAAAAGGCTCGATTATACAAACTTGGGAAATAATAGATCAGTAAAAGCAATTTACCCTACTACTTTTCTTATTTCTTTTACTAAAATATTGTTGAAGATATTTGCATTTTAATGACAAGAACGGTCATTGCCAGACCTGATCCAGGCATTGTCCTCTAAGTACAGTATCCTGTCTTTAGCAATGACTACAGTAATCCCTCGCATACCTTGAATTTCACATAAGTCAGGGAGGGATTGCAGGGGGATGAACTGGGGCCCTGGGAGGTGGGCTGGGAGCACTCATGGACACCACTTCCCCTGGGCTCCAGGGCCGGAAGCGCCAATGTCCCTTCCGTGGGGCTGAGGGGCGGAGCAGGGGCAGCTCTCTAGATCTTGATACAGCTGGGAGGAACCACCCCTCCCCCACCATAGCTCCCTGTCCCGTATTTGGGAAGGGAGATATGGTCACCCTACCAAAGCCCCAGGCATGGGGATGGAGGATGAGCTGTGGCCACAGTGGGCGGGGGAGGGATTGAGCTGGGGGTGGGGGGTGGATGAACAGGGGGGTGCACCGGGGTGGGGTGGTTGGAGCCCCAAGCAGCACTGGGGGCTGGGAGCCAGACCCCCCTGCATGGCGGGGGAGGGTGTGAACTGGGGCCACGAAGGGTTGAGCCAGGTGGGGCGGGGGGGTTTGGGGCCAAGGCATGTGGGGGGGGGGGTTGGTGCATGGGGGTTGGAGGGGAGCCCCAGTCATGCAGCTGGAGCCCCCACTGGGGGAGGTGAGCTGGGGCCAAGTGGGTAGAGGAGTTTGGGGGGGGGGGGGGGGTTGAACCAGCGGGGGGGTTTAATGGTGTGAACTGGCACAGTTGTCAAGCAGTGCCACTCTAGGAAGCAGGGGGAAGTAGCTCTTAGCCTGCCTAGCTGACTGCAGCTGCGGGAAGCGAGGTAGGCTGAGAGCCCAGCAGCTTCACACTGTGCGAAACTCACATTAATGCAAGTTTCATGCAACATGAAGTGGCATAAAGTGAGGGTTACTGTATTATCAAAGGCTTCAGGACAAGTCTGAGGGGGAAAAACCCCACACAAATCCGACATCATACTCTATCAAGCAGTACTCTACAGAGTTCAGAAAAATTCTTTCCTAATACCTACATCAATCAGGGGTGCAAAACACATTTCATATCGCAAGCATGACTCTTGGAATGAGCCACATTTGGCCCGAACTTCCCACGAACCTAAGGTTTGTCTATATAACACCAGAGTTTGGACTACAGCAAAATTATGAGTAGATAGTATCAACACATTACATCTTTAACTCCTCTGAGACAAGATTACATCACTGCACACGAACATGCTCTACATGGGGAACTTAAAGCACAATGCACCAATAAGGGATAATATCACAACGCCATAGTATGGACCTTGGTGTCATATAGACAAAACAGGGAGATTCATGGGAAGTCCGGAGACCAAATGAAAAAGAACTGTTTCACATGCTGGCCATACTTTTGATATCCCTGACACACACAATCTGACTACTAATGTTTAGACAAAATTAAGAGCTCTCTCTTTGGCTTTCTGTCCACTTCTTAATTATCACAGTGAAGTCATACTTCCCATCTTGTGACATTACAGTCTTATGGAACTGAAAGCAACACAATCACAATGCAGGATTAAATTTTGAGCTTAGGGTCAAAGACATGGAGAAAATAGGTGGCAAAGCACCAAATGTTTAAACAAAAGATAAGCTTGTTCAGTAACAACCACGTCAATAAACATTATCAAAACACATGAAAGATGATTGTATTTCAGTCAGACATATTTGAGCTTCTTTCAATAAAAAGTCACTTAAACATCAAAGCAATCCAGTGAGATTTAATATAGGATTCAAAAATAAAAAGCATGAAAGATTCTTCTATTGTCTTTTCAAAAGTCAGTACGATGCATTTAGCAAAAATTCAAGAGATGCCTTGTCCACTTGGATGGCATCATTTATGATCTGTTTTGCTTGTGCCCACAATATACTAAACAAAAAACAAAGGCACTGGTCTAATCTCAAAGAAATAGTAGTGAGCACTTCTTTATTTTTCCACAGCAGAGAATAAAAACAACCAAATTTGTACAGCTAATATAGTCTAGTAATGCATTCGTCTTATAAAGTATAACTGACACTTGTGACAGTGTCTGAAGGAAAAATATAAACCCTTTGAACCAGAAGGCTTACACTCTCTCTCTCTCTCTCTCTCACACACACGCAGATTGTTTGTTTGCAAAGACATTTACAATTATAATGAATAAAGCATAAAAATTTAAAATATTACTATACAATGCTTTTTTGATTATCCTTATTCTGCATAGCTACCTTCTTCTTAAAATATGAAAAATGTGGGCCTCTGAGACTCAAAGATACAGATTTTGCCATTAATGATTTTATACCACCTGCCAGAAAACCACAGAGCCTGTGGATAAATATGAGTTAGACAGTTGTGTAAGTGGGCCAGTACAATCCAGTGCACCATATTGGCACATTATTTAATTTGATCAAGATTTGATAAACTATTTTTTCATAAAGCCATGCTAATTGGCATTAATTATGCCATTATCTTAAAGTTCATTATTGTTTTTCTTATCAGTCTTTCACAAATTTTACCCAATATCACTATCAGGCTAACGGGCGTGTAATTAACTCCATCACCCATTTACATTTTTAAAATACTGGCTACAAATTCAGTTTTTCCTCAGTCCTCTCAACCTTCAAGTCAACAATGCATTAAAGGTCAACATAATTGGTTTAGACAACTTAATGCTCTTGCGGCCAAGTTATCCAGTCCCGCAGCTTTCCAAAAAATTTAATAGTTACTATTTAACTAGTTGCTATTTAACATCTCTAGTTATGCACTGATCCTTTCTGAATATAAATATAAATTTATTGACTACTCCTTCCATTTCTACATCATGATTGAAAATTTTCCCATCTTCGGTACCAATCTATCCTTCTGATAGGATTTCACTGGTTCCCGATATAGTAAAACAATTACTTCTTATTGTTCATATCGAGGCTTGGCAGAATGCATATACTTCATGTTTATTATTTGTATGTATTCACATTTTCATAGCTGTGAAAAAATTATGGGGTGTAAAGTTTTTATTTTTATCTGTTTGAATTTTCACAGTTGTGGGAAGTTGTGGGGTGATCAGATGACTATTTAGAAGCAGAAATTTAAAACTTTGCAATCATTAAAATGTTAATTGTCTTCATATGTCAACATGTACAAAGTAAATAGCTCTTCATCAAACTCTGAAAATTTCTCAATCAGTATTTTTCCTATCTGGAAATTCCTATTCTTGAAAGAAATACTTTGACATCTGTTTGTGTCTGTGTGGTGAAAAATAACATTTTTGAACATTTAGCAGTACAAATCTAATCCTTTTAAGTTTATTCTTACCTCTACTGTCTGTGACGCTTTCATTGATGCCTGTAGATGCCCTTATCAATTGTCTGCATACCTTAACAGCTGATTTGTATTCATTGCTCTCTCCCCCTCCATTTGTCAGAGAGAACACAACATGAAAGCAAGCATCTTTCAGAAATAATTTTTTATTTTTTTTTGGACTGTAGAAGTGTGGCCTTGGAGACTGGACCACCTAACAGAACATTCTTTAACAATTGCCTATAAACATCCATATTTTTATGTTTACATATTTCCTTCCACTCAATTTTATTTATGATTGTTTTCAGTTTGGGGAAACTGCTCTTTTAGAAGCATTATATGTTGCTGGACAGGACTATATTTCAGTCTGCACACAGGAAATGAAATTAACTCAATCAACTGCACACCTGCAACCATCATTTTTTAGTTTGGCAATCAATTCATCTTTATCAACCAGAATGAAGTCCAATACCCAACTGCCCCAATTTTTTTTTAGGAACACCTTGGCTACGTCTACACTAGCCAAAAACTTCGAAATGGCCATGCAAATGGCCAGTTCGAAGTTTACTAATGAAGTGCTGAAATACATATTCAGCACCTCATTAGCATGCGGGCAGCCGCACCACTTCGAAATTGATGCAGCTCGTCCAGACGGGGCTCCTTTTTGAAAGGACCCCGACTACTTCAAAGTCCCCTTATTCTTGACTTCGTGGCTTGCTGCCACGCAGCTCGTCCAGACGGGGCTCCTTTTCGAATGGACCCTGGCTACTTCGAAGTCCCCTTATTCTTGACTTCGAAGTAGCCAGGGTCCATTCGAAAAGGAGCCCCGTCTGGACGAGCCGCGCGGCAGCAAGCCACGTCAATTTTGAAGTGCCACGGCCGCCCACATGCTAAAGAGGAGCTGAATACGTATTTCAGTGCTTCATTAGTAAACTTTGAAATGGCCATTTGCATGGCCAGTTCGAAGTTTTTGGCCAGTGTAGACATGGTCCTTGTGTTGCAAATTTATGCATCGTTTTTAGAAACTTCAAAAACGTTTTTACTAGCTACAGCATGAAAATTCCAGCATATAATCCACAGACTAAAATCTGAAAACGACTTCTTTTCTTGTTACTTGTAGATAAATGATAAGGAGCTGCTAATGTTATTCTCTGATCTGATTCGGTGTACTGTAACAGACTCTCACCATCTTTATGATTTATGTGCAGGCTCGGGTCCCTTCTCAATGAAAAAAAGCAACTCACACCATCAGTCAAGACGACCAGAAGGGCCAACCTATCAGTTTCTTGCAATGAGCTTGCCTCAAGTCACTGCAACTAACAACATTAACAGAAAAAAGTGCATAAAGCAATCAACTATGCATATATGGTCATTCTGTCACTGGTCTGAGATGATCATTTTCAGAATACCTGTGCTTTTTTAATAAGTTACTGGAAGCTCTCTTAAAAAAGAGATGTCATTTTGTCCCAAAACACAAAGCCCACTGCACATGTTCACAGAAAGAGGAGCAAGGAGGCATAATGGTTAGCTCAGGTGACATGGCCTGGCTGGAAAGAAGAAACTGACAAGAGCACAGTTCTGAATGTGATGTGTGTGCTGATCATTCATTTGTAGGAAGTAACTAGTTAAGAGAAGGTTACAGAAAAGTTTATCCTTACTGTTTATTTACTTTCTCTGAAATAATATAGTATGTCTGGCTGTTGTGTACACAGGGAAAGGTTTTCTCCCTCGAGGTACTTGGAAACAGTTCAACCCAATTTATAGTAGGCAACTCGAACATCTCATTTGCTCATCCAAAGGACTTAAACTGAAAATCTCAACACTACAACAACCAAGTAATTATCTACATATTAATGTTTTGGTTTGTGGTTTCCATCCACTTTTCTCAACTGTGGTTTTAAATCACTATTCCATGGTGGATCAAAATTGTCAGACACTACTCTCCGCGCCCCGCCCCCCCGCCCCCCCCCCAAATGAGCACTACAAGAACTCTCTCACTCTCTCTCTAGGTACTTCTTGGGATTATGTACAAAACTACAGGACTTTAACCCTAAAAAGTACAGGAATAAAACCTTTTCTTTTAGATTTCACCAGAGATTATGGGATCCTGATACCAAATGCTGTCCTCATCAAATGTGACACGTTTATAATATTTGGTGAACACATGGAGCCCAGATAATGGTTTAGCATGGCATGGGTTTGTTTGTTTTTTTCATTTTCTCCATCAGTGCATACACCTCTCTCTGTGGAACACGCTATCGTTTTTGTGATTTCAAGACTCACTGGAGATGTTTGTCTTGCCTCTTTCATCTTATTGTCTTGACCTGGCCACTGTGTCATTACTCATCTTCATCACGTCACTGAAAGACGAATAATGCTCTAGCTTTCCTAAATTATTCTGTCCTTACAATGTATGTTTTGATCATCCCTCAAACAATCACATCGTGCTTTCATTTCCTCTTAGCATGAAATGGGACTGGACAGAAGAAGCTGCTAGTCCCTGAGTTCCAGGAAATATAACTATTTTTGGAATGGAAACATTTTCATCTTCTCACTGTATCACACAGTAGCAACACTGACACCCTCTTGAAGCAAGTTATGAGAATTAGAGATGCAGTCTTGAAAAAGAATGAGAGAGACACCATGAAAGCTTGTTCCTGCAGCATCTGATTACCTAATTCAAGCCTTTAGACAGTACTTGGATGTAACTAGTACTCATTCTTGCTGATTGATGCTCCTGTGAAAGGTACTAGAGATTGGAGAGTTCTGCTGATTGATTTCTCATTCTCTTTATATATCATGCATGCCTAGATTCATTCTTCACACAAATATAATTGGGGGGAGGAGGAGCAATCACTTGTTCAGAAAATCCTTAACTTTTCAGCATTTCCTTTGGTGCAGCCAGTCTACTGCACTCATAAAGATTGGCTCTGAATAGCAAATCAGTCATAGTTGTAGCAAACTTGCTGGTAAACATGTTTATCCTTCAAAGTGACAGCTGAAGTATTTGGGAGAAACAATCTCTTTGACCAATTATGGGTTGAGTATAGCTCTCATCTTGTCAATGGCTCTTGAAAGTAATCGACTCAGGAAATGCACATTTCACATGTCTATGTCTAAACCCTATGCTGCTCATTCTCAAATAAATATTTTCCCATTTTAGGCCAATACAGATAGCTCTATGTTCAGTACCTCTAGCATGGATGTTAAACAGTCTCATTCCCTTGACTTGGGGAATTGCTTCCTTCACCCTTGTCCTCTATCGTTTAGCTCTTCATTTTCATGTATACTGACCCAGGTTTCATAGATCTTTTCCAAAGAGGTAGCATGATCCAGAGGATATAGGAGGCCTGGGACCAAATCTCTGCTCAGCATGTATTTTCTGTGTGACCTTAAGATAATCACTTAGCCTCTCAAGGAAGGCCAGGACACTTTGCAAAACAGGGACAAAGGGTTTTTTTGTGGCTGAATACAGAGAAGACTGTGAAGTGCTCAGAAACTATGGTAACATGGGCCATAAAAGAAAGAGAATGCCACATACACAAACAGCACTGTTTGCAATAGGCTATACTTTTGTTCCCCTGCACAAAAGAGATTATAGGTGAACCTTTTTAACAATCAGCATAAGAAGCTGAGTAGTGTTCAGCTTCTCAGAGGTCCCAAGAGGCCCTGGCCATTTCCAGCTTTTGAGGCCTCTACTTATAATAAAAAATAAAAATGACAGACAAAGACAAAGTAAGGCACCCAAAGAGTGAGAAAATAATGAAACACATGGTGCTTGGTCCTGCCATGAGGGCAGGGAACTGGACTTAATGCCCTCTTGAGGTCCCTTCCAGTTCAAGTATTTATGATTCTATTAGAATTTTTTTTTCTAACTGAACAAATTCTTTTCTCGACTTTCTGTGGAAATGAACTAATTATTGAGGGATGCCCATAAAAACATCTGAGAAAACTTATCAAATGCCAAAATGTTAACAAGTGTCTGTATTAAGAACCCCTTCGAGCTTGAGGCCAAGGCCAAATGGCCCTCCTACCTTCCCTTTCATTGGCTCTGTGCTTTGCCAGACTTCATGCTTGTAGATCCAGCCAGCTGGTGCTTTTATTTTTCTTGTGTATGCTCCATAACCCCTGAACTGGATTCTCAGATACTCTCCCATAGAATCCACATTCCTCCTTTTTCTCATTGCAGGATTTGGAATGGAATGACCTGACGGATTCTAATGAACACACATACCACTAGAGAAACAATAGCAATCCTAATTTTGTACCAGTTGTCCATAGAGAAAGGATGATCCAGTGGTTGGAACATTATCTTAGGCCTTGTGAAGTACGGGTTTGTAGCCAGACAGCCAGCCCCCTCTCAGACCAGCATTGCTGGGAACACAAGGGAGCCAAAACAACAGGGCACTTAACATAAATTCCAGCACAGCCTTTGAAGCTGTGAGAAGCACAGGTGTGCTGCTACAATGTGCCTCTGGGAACATATACAACGATTAGGCTCACAGCAGACAGAGAAGCTGTGATAGACATGGCTCTTAGCCCCTACTAAATAACGTGATGCACACACACCCACATCCTAGGTGGGAAAATATTTACCCTAATAAAAGGAATGTCCAGTAGTCGAAACTTATTGTTTCTCTCCCTTGCAAGTGTAAACTACTCTTGCGAGAGCTGGCGTCACCCAGACAGACCAGCCCCAATTTGGCATAAGAAAGGAGAAAGAGAATAAAGGAGTACAGAGGTATAAGTATGGGACCTACAGCACCATGATTTTTGAGCGCTTTTCACTATCTATCTGCTGGTCAGATAAGTGACAGCCTCCCAAGGCTTCTGCAGCTAAGAGGGTCCCTGAGCCTTGTCCCTTATTCGTCTTTCCGCGGAATTGAGTGACCGATCCTGGCGTGGCACCGCTGGAATCGAGAGATGCAAGGAGGGTAAGAAGCACCCACACCTGATCTCCTATCTTTAGTGTACACATATTTTGAAACAGAGCTCTATACTTTGTTTTCTTTCTTTGGGATTGTGGCTTCAGCTTTGTAACTTGTGTGTGTGTGTAACATCTATACATTTAAATAAGTAGGCACTAGCAATTTTGTAACCACATGGTTAGAATCTAGTTTAATAAATTTTGGTAACCATTTGTGCATAAGCCTGACTTGTTTCTCTGGTTTACTGTAAAGCAGCCAACACAATTAAAGAACCTCAGCCGTTTTGGCTATAAAGCCTGGCCATTAGGTGAGAGTACTAAGAGCCTAGCGTTGAGTTGTGCCGCCTCCACGGGGCAAACTCTTGGGGCGCCTGTCAGTCAATCCTGACTGCCCACTGCGAAGGAGCTCTGAGCTCTAGCAGTTAAAGTCACGGGTGTGGAAAGGCTCTTAGTGCTGCCATTGGGGCACCTGTCAGTCAGTTTTGACTGCCCACTGCGAAGGAGCTCTGAGCTTTAGCAGTAAAAGTCACGGGTGTTTAGGACCTTGGGGCATCCGTCAGCCTAGCCCGGGCTGCCCGCCGTGAAGGGACAGTGCGTCCTAGCGGTTAAAGTCACGGATGGTATAAAACGGGCATAGCTGGCACCTCACCAAACATCCTTGGCCATCGGCTAACAGGGTTCAAGGCCAGCCTCTGCCAAATATTTTGTATGACCCTCAGCAAATCACTCAGCCTTACAAAGAACTGAGACACAATCTGAAAAAAATGGACAATGATATTTTGTGGGGTAAATACAGTAAATATGAAACTAATAGGTCCACAAAGCCAATACCTAGCATGAAGGCTGGAGGGGAGGACAGAAGGGAGTAGGTTGGCAGGATGAACATTTTAAAAATTAAATGTTATAGCCTCAAAAGAGCCCTATTTCCTTTTTTATGCTAACAGCATACTTCTTGTGACTGAAAAAGTAACAATATCCAAGGGTTCTTCTCTTAGATACAGATCTGTAGCATTGATTATTTCCATTCACAACAGCTGTGCTAGACCATCACTCTCAGAGCAATGAAAAACACTATCTGCACAATAGACAGGCTGACAGAAAAACTGTCATGTTTCCTAAATAAATGGACTCTTACCATAAAGAGTTCAGATGCACATTATGTCTGTACAGAAACAATGTACTAAATAATTAAGAACTCTGTAGTGAATTACAACAGTGCCATCTGAACTTTCACACTGTCTTGCATTCGTTATTTAAGTTCAGAGCAACACCAGCTAACCCAATCTATGAGCAAAGAAGAAAAAGGTACTCTGCCACTGTAAGGGACAAGCCTGGGAGATCTGATGTGTCAAAGATGGCAGCAGACACAGCCATGTTTATGATCCCTCCAAGATCCAGAAGTAACTTTTTAAGTTCGTTTTACAAATAGTCACAACACCCTTGCAACTAAGTGATAAATTAACATGCTGACCCTTTGCGTGCACAATGACATCTGCCTGCTGTTAAGCAAACATTCTGCTTCATCTCCCCACCGAACAATGGCGGCGATTTTTACAGCCTACTTACTTATCGGTGTTCACAAGAATCTCAATGGTAAAAGGTCATTTTCTACATGATCATTGTGTACAGGAGTGAGAAAGGTGAATGAGTACTTCAGGGAGCAAGGGAAATGATGATTAAATAAAGTTATGGATAGGACAACAGTCCTCTATACACATCACTTGAGAGTAACTTTAAAAGATCTCTATACCACTTATGGTTAACACCACGCAGGTTTAAAATCCGACCAATCTCCAAATACACTTAGTTAATCAGCGCACAGTTAAAGCAGGAAAAAGATTTTGTTTTTAAATGTTACATGTTTAATCCAAGTGTGGTTCTGCATAACTGTATAGCTTTATTACAGCTGCTATATTTACCATAACAAACAAAGAAAAAAAATCAGTAGATGCTTCATCAGCACTTATGAAGAGCAAAAGCATAACAAAGGAACATAAATTGCATGCGGCACAGCAACAAGGGAAGGGCTTGAAAAACATCAATGTTTCTGCAGACAGTACAACTTCAGATACTGTATTCTATAAAAACATACAGTGATAATTTTAGTATTTCCTCTCCTTGTCCCTTGATTTTGTTTACTTGAGCAGATTCCTGATTTAAAAAAAATAAAGCAGAATTTGCCCTCCTTATTCCCCTCCAGCCATCCATCTACTGGTTGTTATATTCCCGTATTTTGAATGTTCTCTTAAAATATGTTGCTGGTTCTTTGGACCATGCAGTGTGTAATCCTATTCATTTGTACAGCTGTTAGCACAGTGGAGCTCAGATATTCCTTGAGCACCCTTGGACACTCTTGCAATATGATCACAGCCCAACATGTCACAGAATCACAGAACACTAACTGAAAGAGACCTCAACAGGTCATCAAGCCCAGTTCCCTGCCCTCTCCGCAGGACCAAACACCACCTAGACCACCCTTGAGAGGTGTCTGTCTAACCTGCTCTTAAATTTCTCTCTATCTAAACATCCCTTGCTGCAGTTGAAGCCCATTGCTCCTTTTCTTAGACTCAGAGACCAAGGCGAACAATTTTTCTCTCTCCTCCTTGTAACCCTCTTTGAGGTACTTGAAAACCATTATCATGTCCCCTCTAAGTCTTCTCTTTTCTAAGCTAAACAAGCTCATTTCTTTCAGACCTCCCTCACAGCTCATGTCCTCTAGACCTTTAATCATTCTAATTGCTCTTCTCTGGACCTTCTCCAATTTCTACACATCTTTCTTGAAATGTGGTACACAGAACTGGACACAATACTCCAATTGAGGCCTAACGAGTACTGAGTGGAACGGAAGAATGACTTCTCATGTCCTGCTCTCAACACTCCTGTTAATGCACCCAGAATTATATTTGCTTTTTTTGCAGCAGCACCCCACTGTTGACTAATATTTAGCTTGTGGTCCACTATGACCCCTAAATCTCTTTCCGTAGTACTCCTTCCTAGACATTCGCTTCCCATTTTATATGTATGAAGCTGATTGTGCCTTCCTAAGTGAAGCACTTTGCATTTGTCCTTATTAAGCTTCATCCTGTTTACCTCAGACCATGTAGAAATACAGCCAACTTCTGTGAGAATTTGCATAGTGATTATGGTTATAAATGGTACAAAGAAAATATGAATATTAAACCTAGCAACAGACTTTCACTGAATGTGTCATGAAAATAAATTGCAAGCTTGCAAAATTAACATGTAGCTAGTAGCTTGGAAACAGCTTGAAAGCTACAGGGGCTATACTTGCATTGCCAAAGGCCACACTCCCCTGAAACTAAAAGAAAACATTGCATGTTGAATAGTAACAGAGAGTAAGCCGTGCTAGTCTATACAGTATCAAAACAAAAAACAGTCAAGTACACTTTAAAGACTAGCAAAATAGTTTATTAGGTGAGCTTTCGTGGGACACACCCACTTCTTCAGACCATATCCAGACCAGAACAGACTCAATATTTAAGACACAGAGAACCAAAAACAGTAAGCAAGGAGGACAAATCAGAAAAAGATAATCAAGGTGAGCAAATCAGAGAGTGTTCCAGGTCAGATTCCTCAGCTCTCGTCCCCTATTACCACTCCTCTACTTAAGATACATTGATGACATCTTTATGATTTGGACCCATGGTACACAGGCTCTAGAAGAATTCCACAGAGACTTGAACAATCTACACCCCACCATCAACTTATGCCTCGATTACAACATGCAAGAGATACATTTCCTGGACACTACAGTACTAATCAAGGATGGCCTGATCAGTACCACACTGTACCAAAAACCTACTGATCGCTATACTTATCTACACCCTTCTAGTTTCCATCCTGCAAACGTGACTAGATCCATTGTTTACAGTCAAGCTCTTAGGTATAATCGCATTTGCTCTGATCCAACTGACAGAGACCAAAAACTACAAGAACTTTACCAAATATTCATAAACCTGAATTACTCACCAGGAGAAATAAAAAAACAAATCGACAGGGCCAGACACATACCCAGAAACCAGCTACTCCAAGATCAGCCCAAAAAAAGACAAGAACAGAACACCACTGGTCTTCACTTACAGCCCCCAACTCAGACCACTGCAATGAATTATTAAAGACCTACAACCTATTCTTAATCAGGATGCTACACTCCAGAAGGCCCTGGGTGGCATGCCTGTTCTCTCCTACAGACAACCTCCCAACCTCATGAGGATCCTGACTAACAGCCACAGTCTATACCCCAGGAATACCCGTCCTGGAACCTTTCCCTGCAACAAAGCCCGCTGCCAGCTTTGTCCACATATCTTCTCTGCAAATACCATGACTGGACCTAACCATGTTACTCACAGAATCACGGGCACTTTCTCATGCTCCTCTACTAACATCACATATGCCATCATGTCCCAACAATGCCCAGATGCTTTGTATATTGGACAGACTTCTAACTCCCTTAGACAAACGGTCAACGGGCACAAAACAGACATCAAAACACTCCAGATCCACAAACCACTTAGTCAACATTTTAATGGAATGGGCCATTCTGTCAATGACCTAAAGGTATGTGTGTTACTGAAAAGAAATTATCGCTCCTTTGTAGAAAGGGAAGTGGACGAATTGACATTTATATTCAAATTCGGAACATTAACACATGGTTTAAATCGTGATGGGAACTTTGAGTCACTATAGGGGCTCGTCCACGTACTTAACTCAATCTAATTCTTCATCTTCCCCCTTCACCCCTCCACTCTCTGATTTGCTCACCTTGATTATCTTTTTCTGATTTGTCCTCCTTGCTTACTGTTTTTGGTTCTCTGTGTCTTAAATATTGAGTCTGTTCTGGTCTGGATATGGTCTGAAGAAGTGGGTGTGTCCCACAAAAGCTCACCTAATAAACTATTTTGCTAGTCTTTAAAGTGCTACTTGACTGCTTTTTGTTTTAAAAGAAAACAGTTGCCTACTATTAGGTTAATAGACCAAAACTTCAATCAGGGTGGCAGGGAAGGCAAAGGGTTTAATGCATCTTGCCTTAGCAACAGGTTCCAAAGTCACCCTATGTAGTGACATTGCCTACACAGCAGAGGGGCTTCAAGTCTGTATCTCAATTTGTTACAGTTGTGGTAACCCAGCACAGGGAAAGGGGACAATTTCGACTGATCACAGCTCCAAACAAAGAGAAGTGTTGTAACACCAAAATCTTGAACTCCTACTGCACATTGCCCATCAACATTCTATTGAAATGTGCCATCACAATCGATACATTTCTGGAAGTGTAAACAAACACCTCTGACATTTGTTATAGCTCCTTTGCATTTCTAGCTTCACCTGCACTCTTTTCCTGTACAAAATCATGGTGCAAATTGCCGCCAAGATTTGTCCCTTATATTTTCTTCCACTTTTCTTTCCCAAACTCAACTCTCATACTGTATTTCTTTTGTTTCTGATTTTTCCACCTAGGAGACAGGAGACCATAACATTCTAGCCAAAACTGAATACAAAATGGTCAGAGATTAATCAGTCCAGGAGCAAGAAACTGACGTAGATTCCCAGCCTGCGGAGAAAGCACTGAGATGTCACCCAGTTGCTCTACCTCTACCAGCCTGCCTACAGACTGTGGCAACCAGGTATCTGAAACTTGAGGCCCCAACTATTCTAGGGGACAGCATACATGTTGTTCCTTCTTCCACATAAAACCTAACATTCTACTGCTGTATTCCTCTATCTCGTGCCCAAACAAGAGGTTCCAATGACTGCACACCCGATACACAGATCAGTATCAGAGAGGTAGCCGAGTTAGTCTGCATCTTCAAAAACAGCAAGAAGTCCTGTGGCACCTTAAAGACTAACAGATACTTTGGAGTGTAAGCTTTTGTGAGCAAAGACCCGCTTCGTCAGTCTATAAAGGTGCCACAGGACCTCTTGTTGTTTTAGTATTCAGTATTTCCTTTCTTTGTCCCTTGATGCATCTGACGAAGAAGGTCTTTGCCCACAAAAGCTTATGCTTCACAGGACTTCTTGTTGATTTTGCTGATACATAGAGCTATTCCCCAGCAGTGGCAGACTAAATCTGAGCCAATCATTTCAATGCTCCTGGCAGGAGTCTGAGAAGCAACAGTTCAAATTCACCAGGATGGTCATTTTTCATCCCGCTACACTGAAATCCTTTATCTGTGGCAAATAGGTTTTTCAAACACTATCTTAACCTACCACCAAAAAAACTGGAAGAAAAAAGTGAGATCTGCTATTAAAACATAGAGAAGAAACAGGGATAACCGACAAGAAGGTGGGGAGAGGGGCCTTTTAAGAGGCTAACCTACTTAAGGTTATATTTTGCATGGGTTCCATTGTTACTTTGTCTGAATTGGTTCTAGCTCATTTCCAGCCAAAAGATTTAAGATTTAATCAATGTCAGTGCAATACATATGTCTGTGCATGCACATCAGGGAGAAAATAAAGTTTCAAGACAAAAATCAGTTACTTGGCAGTCCCCTCTCAACAACAAAGGTTCTGTTTAACTAAAGCATATCCATGACCTTTCAATGTTTGAGCTCTCTTTGCAGTTGGATGGGAGTGCCAAGTACAATGAGACAGCAATCCAGCTCATATCCAAGCACTTTTAGCAGTTTCTGCTAGCTTTATCTTTTTAACTTTCTCGGGTAAAAGGATAATCTGGTTGTCTCGATGTGAATGTAGTAAGTAGATGGTTCTGTTTGGAGACATGATTGACTCTACTACTAAGAAGCTTCAAGGCATTTACTACTCTAATATCCATATTTCAAGAAAAATCAGGTTATTCAAACTCCATACAAAGTAATATATTTCAATTCATTCTATGCTATCTATAAGCCCTTCTATAACACCTGCCCACTTCACTATTTTTAAGCACATTAAAACACAGTATTAGGGACAGAGGACTGTGTTGCCTTTACAAGCATACTGTACATCTACAAACATCAAGTAATACACTGGGTTCTGTTTATTTACAAGGAATGGGACAATAAGCTGATTGAGCTGTGGTAAGTTGGCCTGATAAATAAGTATATGTTTAGTAGCATCTAGATTTTAAGCTGACATTCATTTTCTGTAGACAGTTTCATATTAAACATACCACTACCAAATAATACAAACGTGATCACCATTAAGGATTCTGTTACAACATAAAAGTGCCTGTCATTTTAGAAGCTCAGCAAAATGTATTTCCTGATGAAGCTCCCTAAAGTTAACAAGGGTCGAACACTACAGGGCACGTCTACACTTCAGCAAGGACCACCGTTCACAGGATATTCTTCTAGCCCAACAAGACTATATACACTAACCTACATGAATACACATATTCACAGTTCATGTATACACTTGCCATTTTGTTTTGGAACACTTTTTGGGATATGGTGCAAGTGGAGAGGTTGCAAGTGCTAGAGAAACCAAGAAAATCACCAAAGGAGTCTACCAAAAGCATGCTCCCTTTCCTTTCGATACACAATTAAGAATGAGATGAAAATAGACATCAAAATGTCTTATTTCTCCAGCACATAAATTTGCTGGATTAGGTTCTTTTTTCATAGTTAAAAGATCAACACAATTCTCATACAATAAAACTACTGGATTTAAGCCACTCTTTCTCTATAGCATCTCTCACCTAAATGGATCAGCAGACTAACTCTCTAAGTTTCTCTGATTTCCTACCCCTAAATGGCCAACTCAAACCATTAGCAGCAAAATGACAGCAAGAACATATCACTCAATTGCTCAGATATCTGGCAAGTTTTAGTGTGTTGCATTTAAATTCTGTTCTGCTGGAGAACTAAAAGCATGTTGGTACATCTTCTCTCAGTCTGTCTCTAAAGGAAGGGTTCAGTATTTCACGACATTATTGGCACTCTCTTTCCTCTTCAAAAGCTGCAAAATGTTCAATTTTCTCTATAGAATTTCTATTTCTTGGTTGATACTTTTCAGAGTAGCATGTTGAGCCATTTCTCTTCAACCTCCCACAAAATTTCATCATATTCACAGCCATATGAAATTAAGTTTTGCCTATATAAACCACCACAAAACCACACTTTACGCAAGTAAAGGGACAGACTAGAACTTAAATCTACACCCCAGCCCATCTTGGTCTGTGACTTAGCCACTTCTCCTTTATCCTACTCGCAAATTATGTTATTCAGTTTAGGGTAATGGTGCAAGATCATCAATAATTTCTACGGGGTTCTTCACAGGAAGAAGAAATCTTGTTTCTCTGGATCAGATACTGATTTTAAGGCACTTGCAAAAAGGTGCCAAAACCACCTGAGAAATCCCATCTACACTTTGCCTCTTTCTTTTTTTAAAAACAATACTTTATTTCAAGACTTGGACATTAACATTAATTCATTTTTCCTCCTGTTTCTTGAAAACTAGTTCCACCACATTAGAACATATCCAAACCAGACAAACTATGTTTCTGAAAAGACCAGGCACAAGAAGATGCTCATCTCACCACACCATTCCTGTCCACTACAATTTAGACATTCTTCAGACTGCATTTGTACCCAGAGGGGAAATAGCCCTTACATTAAAAACCAGCTCTCATTAAGCAGCTCCCCTCCAGCAGTCCATTACAGGCGCTCACTCAATGACTCTACATTGCCTCATAGTGCTTCTGCTCTTAATGGGCAATACAAATGTGGCAAATAAACTATCTTCTTTAGACTAACAGTAAATGCATCAATAGATAATACATTAGGGACAGAAACACACACCTGATCCAAACTAACTACAGATTATGCCCCAGCCATGCTATTTAAAGAGCATCGTTGTTCATAAAGCATTATATTTAAAAAAAAGCATAATGAGCACAAGGTATATCAGATTGTACCCTAGGAGTGAGTAGGGGAATAGTTTACACCCAGAAATCAGATTTCAGCTTCTCACTCACGGCTCTATATGTTCCTAACGTATGTTTTACTCATACAGCTGATGGGGATATCGATGTTCCCAAGACTTCACTTAGATGGTCAAGTAGAAAATATTTACATTAAAAGGTACAAAAATGCATGCAGGTAGATCAAAGGAAAAGAGTGGTAGACCCCCCATCTTTCTTTCCCTATTTGAAATGAGCACTGATAGTTCCCCTGCATTTCACAGAACTCCCTATTTATTCCATCCCCATTTTCAATCCAACTCCAGGCAGCTGCACTTAAGCAAATGAAGCAAAACACATTCCACAACCAAGGCAGAAGATCAACAACCCTGAAAAATGTTACCTTTCTCAATGCTTTAATGGCAAAACTGTGCCACCCACATTCTGAGCTGTGTAAAACTGGCCATAGAGACATTGCATATCATTAACCCATTACATTTCATGAGGAGAAATTCTGTTTACTCAAATGCAACCCCAACTGTTTAAATATATTCATCCAAGCATCATAGCAACAACCCACATTTAACCGCAATACAATTAAATTCCATTTGTGCATATATTTTCACCAACTACCAGCCTTCTTGCTCAACTACAGCATTGTAGGTGTGACAGTCAACTTTGTCCCACGCAAGGGAAAAATTGCAAGTAGAAAGGTGGAACTGAGATGCTGGCCATATTAGATAAATTTTCCATTAATATTAAAAATAAAGCCCAGATTCCTTATCATGCAAATTGTAGCTCAAACAATTTACAAGCCTTGATATTAAAAGCACCAGGAGATCACCTTCTGTAACTGTTTTTACGTTACAGATATTATATATGCTGCACGTATCATCTTCCCATAATAGCAATACCAGAAATACCAGAAATTTCTCCCTTTGATCCTAATATGAAAGTCACACTTTAGCTCAATGTAGAAAAGCATGTTTGAAGCTGCATTACTCATTCAAAATTGGTTATCATGTCTGGTGTGACAGTAGGTGAATACCATGGTTAAGATTGCAAAATACTTCCCATTCTTAGGTGTTTTCACATGCTCCTAACACTCCAAAACACTTGCCAATGGGTCTGAAATTTTTCACGCTTGATTTCTGTCCAATGGAGAGCTTTTTGTAAAGCTGGACTAAAACCTCTTCAGCCACTTGGAATATGGAAGGAAAAACACACACCAAAAAAGACACTAACACTTCTCCACACACGACACCTGAACAATCTTAAACAATGGCAGAAGTTTGAAAGTTGAGATCTGGCTGGCAAATGATCCTCACTGAAAATTTTGGCCTTTGCTTACTTTTAAAAAATGCTTTGAGAAAGTTGAGAGAACTTAAAACAAGGAGCAAAATGGCAAAGCCTTAAAAAGCACCTATTAAAGTCATCCTGAGCAGGCACTGGACAGATGAGCGACTTAGTGAAGTGTAAGAAATTAAGCATTCTTCCCCTAAACCCACAGAGAAGCTCCATGAAGGGTACTTAAGCCAATGGTAATAGCTTTATTATACCTTACAGACTTGGGAAGACCGGAGTATCATTGGAGTCTCTGTCCCTAACCTTGCCCCTCACTGACTGTGCAGCAGAGCTGGTCATGCATATCCCACGCTTTCTTGCACCCAACCCTTTCATCATACAGAGTAGTGAGTTACCCTTACAAGAGATTCATGGCACATGAAGAGCTACAGAAAAGCAGAGATATGTAAACATAAGGAGCAGAGGTTTGACATGAACTGTCTGTCTTTCTGTTGCTTCATTATTTTACCTCTCCACAGTTGGATGGCTATTAGAAGCAAGCACCCAGGGAAGCTAGGCAGGGTGCTAACATCTGCTCTCCACTCCAGACTCAACCTTTGTTTGTTGTTCTACCCACAATCAGTTTTCATTTCACTGAGGAAGTAAAACAAAACCAAAATCCAGAACAATTTGTCTTTTTCCAGACTTTTTGGTTAGGTAACCAGACTGAAAAATCAATTACTTGCTCATCTCCCTGATCCATTCCCACAGATGGGCGGAGACCACAGCATGAGAGAAACTAAAGAAGCCCTTGGAACTCAGAGGCTATTTTTTGTACTGCAAGTGTTTACAATCTGAGTAGCATGACAGCAAGATACAATGAGATTCACAGCCACCTCTCTGGTACAGCTCCATAGACTAGGAACCATCATTTGAACTCGAATTCATTTCCTTTCTTTCCATCTCCCCTGTGCTTCCCAACTGCAGCCCAGAAAAATCTGATTTTGCAGAACACTCTCTTTCCCTCCTAGTTGCCCATCCAGGACAAGGATATAGTGAGGGGAGGTGGGCTAGCTTTTTTTAAGCCACATTTTTCAAACAGACCTCCCAGCTACTACCGTAAACAGGAACTTGAGTTAGGTGGCAGATATCTTCTCTGTTCCTTGAGACACTCCCCTCCACACCTGCATTTGTCTTCCCACTCTATAACGAAATGTCCACTTCACTTCACTTTAATTCTGTGTTCTTTAAACCAATGTGTTCTTCCTATATGAACTCAGTAACTAAGCCCTCCATCCTACCTAACCCAGTTATACTCCCTTATCTTGAAGGTAATTATTGGAGGTGGAAGGGAAGATCAATCTATTCATTAAAAACATTAGTGTAAAAAATCCAACTCATTTTACATGGGTCAAAAAGGCATCACCTAGTCTCTAGAAACCTGAGACAAATTGAACTGGTGACACAGCAGTGAAAGAAAGTTGTTTAGTCACACTAGCCTCACTCAATATTTATAAACTGTCTGCTACTACACATTCATAGGTACTTTCAGTTCTTGCCTTTGAAAAAGAAGATGCAATATTTAAAACCTTCCACAAAGATGTACAATGATGACTATATGACAGTCTGACAATGTGTCTGGGACTTGGGTGGTTCAAAACAGTTTCATTATGAATATCTTAAGAATATCATAATAAATCCTTCTGCACAGCAAAACCTTAATCCCAATGTTCCAGTCCATTTCAAACCTGAAACAGGGTGAGTGTAGGAGTTATGGTGTCATACCAGTCTTTTAAAAATGAGTGGAACTTAATCATACTTTACGCCTTCTGATTAGACTGCAAAGTAGTAGTATTGGAAAGCCAGCATTTGAAACCGGATACTAATTGCCAAAAATATTCTCGATTTTTAAATGTCTAACTTACTGAATTGTAGTACTGTATAACCCAAGAATTTTTCCTGCATTTGTATGATCACTCTTTTGTGATCATCCTTCATTATGCAAAGACCTGGTCATTTGATTAAATAAAGGGGTTTTTAATACATTTACGTGAAAAGAAAATACTCTAAAGCTTATACGGCATTTGGACAGGAAATTATATTCTGTTCAATGGGAACGTAGTACGTGAATCAATCTGTCAGAAAACTGAACACACATCAGGTGTCAGATTAGGGAGCAAAGAGTTGAAATTGTTGAAAATTGTAAGGATAATGTGTTATATGGGGAGACACAAACGATATCTTACCATTGGACTATTTTAAACACCAGCTATTTAAACTGTTATATGGTGTGACAAGGTAAGGCTAGGATAATGGATAAAGGAGTTATATACTTCCATGCCATTTTAAACAGCTAAATATTTGCAATCGTACAATGTGAACCAGAAAACAGGCAACCAACTTCAAGACTTGTTCTTTGGGATTACTTTGGACCCTAACAGAAAAACACCATCATCAGCAGTGAGTGCTATTTTAAGAAGAAAGGGTTATTCACTATGTACATTAACTGAGGTTTTTCGAGATGTGTGTTCCTGGAGGTGAGCCACTTAAGGTGTTTACAGCATCCTGCGCTTATAGTCAGAAGTTTTTAGCAGCAGTGCATGGGTGCTGCATGCATGCGCAATATGTGCCTCACGTACCTGCGAGCTGTTAAAAGATATGCAACATCAACCATCCTTCAGCTCCTTCTCTACACTAGACAGGTATTGATCTGAAGCAGAGGGGAAGAGGGAGGGTTTTGAAGAACCCTGAGGAACACCATCTTGAAAAACCTCAGTTAAAGCACAAGATGAGTAACCCTCTTTTCTTCTTCTGCTGCTGCTTCTTCTTCAAGGATTGTCCCTATGGGTGCTTGTATTAAGGGGATACTGAAGCAGTGGCATTTTGCAGGAGGCAAGGCTTCTGTCTCACATTTTTCTGTTATGCTTGGAATGGACTGGCCAAATCTAGTGGCCTGCATTACATACTGATCTATAGCATAGTGCTTGGTAAATGTATGGACAAATGTCCTGGTATCAGCACTGCATGTCCTCCAGTAGGACACTATTAAGGAACAATGCTCAGGGTTGGCAGTTTGTTCAGTTCGGAGCAAAGTTTTATGCATTGTGAGGTCCATTTGAATAACTTTTGTTTGAACACAAGTCATTCCTTTGTTCTCTCTTTAGTGGAGATGAAGAGTCAGGGGAATCATCTGGAAGTCTTTGTCCTTTGCAAGTAGGAGAGGGCTCTACGGACATCAAGGGTACAAAGAGCCATCTGTCTGACATCTGAGTATGGTTTCTAGAACACAGGTACATAGATTTGTTGGAGAGGTGTCAAACCCTCAACCAACATTTCAAAAGGACTTTCTGGATACTGAAGGCTGTGATGATGACATATCTTGGAAGTGGCAACTTCATGGCTGCTGTGGTCTCCCTCATTGGTCAAAAGGCCTCTGAGCCTGGGGAGATGGACAAGAGCTAAATGTTTGGGTATAGAACCTGTTTCGCCTCCTCTTGGGTTGTGCTGTGTACATCCCTAAGGTTTTGAAAGTAACATGTGAATCTTTCAGTGTGTGGAGAGAGGCATCTGTCAAGTCCGCAAAAAACTTTTTATCCTCAAATCCTGTTCTGTATCCCTTTAGGGAATCCTGAGAGATGTAGCTAGGAGGCCCAATGCATTATGTTCACTGTGGCAAGAGATCCAGCCACTGGGTCTGCAGAGTCCAGGGAGGCCTGGAGAGCTGTACGAAAAATGTTAAACCTTCAAATGTGTTTACTGTGTACTTGGAGAGGAAAGTGGAATAGTTCGCAATTCTGAACTGGAGGGAGACAGCAGAGTATGTCTCTCTCACACATAAATCCAATCTTTTCTACTCCTTGTCATAGGGGGTGGACTTGAATTGGGTCTGTTGACATCTGTGGTATATAGTGTCCACAACAAATGAATTGGTTGTAGAATGGGTAAACAAGAATTCCACGTCTTTCACGGGGACTTAGTGCTTTTTATCTGCTATTTTGATATTGGGGGTATGGTGGCAGGAATATCCCATGTTATTTTAGCAGGATCCAAGACAGCTCTACCCAAGACAAGGAGACTATCTTGTAGGCTGGTAGGGGTGTAGGGGATGGTGGTGAGCTTCTGCTGGGGCTCTGGAAGCTCCAGTGAATCTGCCACCCTTCTGAACAGGTCCTGGAAGGATCTGAAATTGTGAGCCACAGGAGGTTGGGGGTCCATTAATGAGGACGAGGAAATTCATGATGGTAACCAGGTATCTTGTTATTGGGAACTGTCTGGTTTGTGCCCTAAAATGTGCCCACGGGCCCCAGAAAGCCCATGTGCATAGGGAGCATCCACAGAAACAGCTGCCATTTTTGTGGTTGCTGCTACCACTGTTTGGGCGAGGAGTCATGTCTGAGGCATGGGTTCCACCTCCTCCTACTCCTCAGACAAGAATCTTGACTCAGAGCTGGCAGGCATCAAAACAAACATACATACCAATCTGCTAGGAGTAGCACTGGTGCCAAATTGTGGTATTCCTGGTACCAAGGAGGGAGCCAGGTCTATGTGAGTTGTTAACAGTGGTGGTTTTGCATTTGCCAGTACTGGGGTGTGTATCATGAACTGCAGTCATTGTTAACATGATGTGCACAGTGAATGTTGACTGTACCACGCTACTTGTAGGCAGCTTCAGTACCACAGGTTTCAGTGTCTTCAGTGTTTCAGGAAACCCTAGCTGTTTCCTTCTCTCCTCCAGATACTGGCTCTTTCAATGGACCCACTGCCTCATGGCCTGGTGCAACCAGTGCCAAGGGCACCAGGGATGATTTCACATCAGGAGAAGCCTGATGAGCCAGCATTCTTCTATCTTTTAGATTTCTTAGTAATGCAGAGAAAAAGTTTTGGAGCTGTTTAATGTGGATAAAAAAGGGAGTTACTAACCTTAAAAAACTATTTGTCGAGGAAAACACACAGCTACTGAAGTAGTGACCTCACTCAAGGATGGGAGAAAAGGAACCAAGAGATAGTTGAGGGCATGTGGCTGGTAGCAGCTCACAGACACAAGACACATGCACCGCACGTGTGCTGCACCGAGGTACTGCTGCTAAAAACTCCAGTAGTAAGCACAGGGACCCATAAACACCTTAGGTCAAGCACCCACAAGGACACTCCTCTAAGAACTATTATCTACTTTCTTATACACAGGGTCACAAACATTTTCTTAAATCAACTACAGAACTTTTGCTCAATACATTAGCCCATTTTACGTCGGATGGACATGGGAACACACACCCATATATGAACAGCAGCAGTGTGAAACTAAGCGTCTAGTGAGCTACAAGCTACAGCAGTAAAAATTACATCTCTCTAATAATCTAATACACAGAACAAGCAATGAAAGAAAGAAAGAAATGGTAAAAGGATTATATTGCTTGTAAATGGCAAGGTTTCTTCTCTTCCCCACATAACTAAATGAAAGCTATATTAGCTACAAATAGAGTGTCCATGACCTTTTCTCCTCCTCTGCATGATTAATTACTTAATGTCCTATTAATTGGAAAATATAGTTGAATTTCAAATGCTTTCATTTTCTTTGCATATCATCCTGTCTGGGAAGCACCAATTAAGCTGTTCATCAAAGGTGAGCATGCAAGGTCATCTAGGCTGTACCTCTTCACTTATTCATTACCTGTCCTCAGCAGTAATTAACAATGGAAATATTTCCATAATTCACCTTTCTGATTATCCCCAGATGAACAGTCAGTTTTCTGCAAACATCTTTTTTTCTCCTTCTAATATTATCTAATGATTCAGGCTAAATATATCAGATGTCACTTAAAATGAAAATTTTGTTATCTTTCTTTTAAATAGAGCAGAGTTAGCAGAAGCTGGTTAGTTTCTTGTGTGTATGTAAAAGGAAGACTGAAGAAACAGACTTACTGGCATTTCAAGGTATATTTGCGAAGGGGTTCCATGGGTTCTGGCTGAGTGATGCTCATAAGAATGGTCAGCAGATCACCAAGATAAATCACAACCTGCATTTATTAGATTCACCTACAGGTTGAACCTCTCTTTTCCAGCACCCTTCGTACCTGACTGGTGCCAGATGAGAAAATATTCTGGACCATGAGAAGTCTGCATTGTCTAGCACATTACCAATGCTTCCACTGCTTACTGGGCTCTTAGAAGACATTTAGACATAAACTTACAGCTAAATAATGCACATTTCACGGAGAGCCAGGACTGGTGGCTGTAAACAAACTTTATGGGACCATGGGAAACTTGGACACATTCATTGCAAGTGGTTGTCCGGTTAACTAAAAATCACACCGGATTATGGATGTTGTCTGCTGAGAGAGTTCCGGATAAATTTATTAATTATTTTTTTAAATATGCTTTTTATATTATCTAGATTTAAGGGAAGTTGAAATGTTGTAATCTCACTTTAAGGAAATTTCATTTTCTCAATATAACAAAGAATCACAGAATAATAGAACTGGAAACAGCTTGGAGATCATCAAGTACAGTTTCCTGCACTTATGGCAGGACCAAGCACCAAACACAAGCCACAGACCCTTCCGTTCATCGTGCATCATTATCACAACAGTAGCTCTCACCTTGAGGCATCTCAGGTGGCAAATAGTGAGGCTCCTGAGCACTGACATGCACCCAATCAAAGTCATCATATAGGTCTTGATGGTAATCACAGGGACCCAGTCCGTCATCAAAAGTGCATCCACCTGAAAGAAAACCAGATGTTTTACCTACAAATTCTACATTTATGAAGACAAAAAGCCTTTCAAATTCAATCAGAGGCATTCCTTTCAGGCCCATCTACCACAAAACCCACACAGCCTATGACATAGATCACAAGCTTTTACGTGAAGCACTTAAAATTTCAAGCTCTGCATCCATCTGTGTTAGTCTCCTTAAATTTCCTCTGTGTCCCACAGACAAATTCCACAGACAGCTCATTCTAAAGGAGCAGGAAACCACAGACGGAGCTACTGAAATCAAAGCAGAACCTGCTTAAGTGTCTGCATCGGTAAAATGACATGTTGTATAGACTGACGGGGACAGGGAATACAAAGCAATGAACAAGGCTAACAACGATAAAGGTGCAATCAACAACTTCCTTTATGCACTGACAGCCTACACTGACCAAACCATGAAGAAAAATTACTAACAGAGCTGAAGCACAGTGAAAGAAAAAGGTGCTCAAAGTACACTGACAACAGAATTTCAGTCGCTGAGAACTGAATATTTTGATTTCTTCAAAATGGATTTGACACCCTTATTTTAATAAGCCAACCTAGCCTAACACAACACAAATTGAAGACTTTTTTTTTTAAGAGCCATAAACAATGTATCTAAAATCTTTATCCAAGTGCCAGTCCCCAGAACAACAGGGACTGTGAGGGAGGAAGAAACAAAGAGAAGGAAGGAGGGTCTAAGGGGTAAAGGAGAGTTTGCAGCATGATAAAAATCTACCATTTGGTAACAGTCCTGTTCAACAGGTTTTCAAATCTTCTTCCTTACTTGGGAATATCAAGGTGAAAAAGGTAAAAGGGGAGGAAGAGAGAGGAAAGACAAGAAAGAGGAAGATGAGAGACAAGGATGAAGTCAGAAGGAAGAGTAAAGGGTGAATGGGACTTCAAGGAGAAGAGGTTGTTTCACATAGGAACAAAAGATGTCATGCACGGAGCTCTGCAGCAGCTCTTATCTCCACCCAGGATAAACAATCCTTTGATTTGCTGCTTCGCTTTTAAAAATGGGGTCGAGATCAGAACAGATAATCTTTGATTAGCACCAGGAAATAGTGAGACTGTAAACAGAGAACATGACCATCTTCATAGTAAGAGAAGCTAAAAATCCATTAAGAGCAGCTGCTGGGACACAGGAAGGTTAGACAAGCATCAGACAGTTGAAAATGAATTGGTGCTATTTAAGGGGTGAACTCATATCTGCCTCATTGGCTTCCCAGGGTACCTCTACAAAGGGATAAAGAAGTCAGAGCTAGCCCAGGTAAGCTGACTCAGATTTGCAGGGCTCAAGCTGCCTGGCCAAAGCAATGCCCCACTGCAATTTACATTGTCCAAACTGGACAGTCTCTCCATAAAAAAATAAATGGACATAAATCAGACATCAGGAATGGTAATGTACAGAAGCCTGTGGGGGAAAACTTCAATATCCCTGGACGCTCAGTGACAAATTTAAAGGTGACAGTCCTGAAACAAAAAAATTTCAAAAATCAAATGGAGAGAGAAATCTGTGCTGCCATTTATTTGCAAATTTGACTCCATTAACCATGGATTAAACAGAGACTGGGAGTGGCTCACAGTTTACAAAGGCAGTTTCTCTGCTCTGGGTGCTAATATCTCACCATTAGACTCTAACAAAGGCTCACATCCCCCTGTCTGATGTGACTTGTTTTCTCCTCTTTTGATCAGTACTGTTGATACTGGGCCATTTCCACCTTGCTGAATAGACCTTGTCAGCTCTGGCCCTCCCTCTTACTGGGACCCCACTCTTTAAATACCCCTCTGAAACCACCCTCCCCACTCATGCATCTGATGAAGTGGGTCTTTGCCCACGAAAGCTTATGGTCCAACCCCACCATCAATTTATGCCTCGATTACAACGTGCAAGAGATACATTTCCTGGACACTACCGTACTAACCAAGGATGGCCTGATCAGTACCACACTGTACCGAAAACCTACTGATCGTTATACTTATCTACACCCTTCTAGTTTCCATCCTGCACATGTGACTAGATCCATTGTTTACAGTCAGGCTCTTAGGTGCAATCACATTTGCTCTGATCCAACTGACAGAGACCAAAAACTACAAGAACTTTACCAAATATTCATAAACCTGAATTACCCACCAGGAGAAGTAAAAAAACAAATCAACAGGGCCAGACGAATACCCAGAGACCAGCTACTCCAAGATCGGCCCAAAAAAGCCAAGAACAGAACACCACTGGTCATCACCTACAGCTCCCAACTGAGACCACTGCAACGAATTATTAAAGACCTACAGCCTACCCTTAATCAGGATGCTACACTCCAGAAGGCCCTGGGTGACATGCCTGTTCTCTCCTACAGACAACCTCCCAACCTCATGAGGATCCTTACTAACAGCCACAGTCTATACCCCAGGAATACCCGTCCTGGAACCTTTCCCTGCAACAAAGCCCGCTGCCAGCTTTGTCCACATATCTTCTCTGCAAATACCATCACTGGACCTAACCAGGTTACTCACAGAATCACGGGCACTTTCTCATGCTACTCTACTAACATCATATATACCATCATGTGCCAACAATGCCCAGATGCTTTGTATATTGGACAGACTTCTAACTCCCTTAGACAAAGGGTCAACGGGCACAAAACAGACATCAAAACACTCCAGATCCACAAACCACTTAGTCAACATTTTAATGGAATGGGGCATTCTGTCAATGACCTCAAGGTATGTGTGTTACTGAAAAGGAATCATCGCACCGTTTTGGAAAGGGAAGCGGCTGAGCTGGATTTTATTTTCAAATTCGGCACATTAACACATGGTTTAAATCGTGATGGGAACTTTCTGAGTCACTATAGGGGCTCGTGTGCATACTTGGCTCAATCTAATTCTTGACCTTCCCCCCGCAACCCCTCCACTCTCTGATTTGCTCACCTTGATTATCTTTTTCTGATTTGTCCTCCTTGCTTACTGTTTTTGGTTCTCTGTGCCTTAAATATTGAGTCTGTTCTGGTCTGGCTATGGTCTGAAGAAGTGGGTCTGTCCCACGAAAGCTCACCTAATAAACTATTTTGCTGGTCTTTAAAGTACTACTTGACTGCTTTTTGTTTCTAAAATATCTGTTAGTTTATAAGGTGCCACAAGACTTCCTGCTGTTCTCGAAGCTACAGACTAGAGTGGTTACCTCTCTGATACTGGCCAAATATTGTGTAGCTTGTCAGGCTTGGCCTGAAGCCTGAGTTCTGGGGCCCTCCAACCCTTGCAGGGTCCCAAGCTTCTGCTCAGCCCCAGAGCCAGAGTCCTGAGAGCCCAAGTAAACCATGAGTTTTTTATACCTGCATGTAAGTAGAGTGAGTCAGTAAATTGGTATGATTAACAATTCTTACTGTTGCAAACACAAATCCCTGTTTATACTACAGGCAGTTTCTAACAGGCCACAGTTTGTTGTAAAGATTTCAGAAACAATACTGAAAATGGCACTTGATGCTGTGACTTAAAAATTTTGCTTCTGTTTATGGTAAATTTAGAATTATCTGAAAAATGTGTCATTTCCATTCCAACTCCTTTGCTTCCCCCCATTTGCTGCTTCTTTTGTTTTTCCTGGAGTAAGAAAGGATTTCAAGACATCCTGACTACTACTGCATTTACAAAACAAAAAGAGCGCAGGAGAGGAGGCAGTTAGAAAAGAAAATGGGGGGGGAAGTCACATATCCTCAAAAGAAAAAACTGAAAAATCCAATGTTTTTGCCCACTGAAAACTTTTGGCTGAAGAGTTTGATGAAAAGTGAAGATTTTCCCATAGAAAACAGACACTTAGCAAAAGCGTATTCATTTAGGAAAAATCTAACTTTCCACCTTCAACAGTTCTGATAGGAAACAAAAAAACTTCAATCAATTCCTACCTGGCAGGTCAGGCTTCTCTCCCGTTTATCTACTACTATGCTTTTGTTTTAAAATTTTCAGTGCTCTAATAAGTGCATGGAAACAATATTGCACAACACAGATGACCCATACATGAAAGACAACTCATTTAAGAGATCATGCTTTGCAAACACCTAAAATCTCAAATATTTTTGTTAAAATTCCTTGAAAACAACACATTTATTTCAAGACATCAGTTGGTAGCAGATATCATCCACACAAAAATACGTTATGTAGTACAGGCTGAACCTCTCTAATCTGGCAGCCCCAGGACCTGACTGGCACCAAACGAGAGAATGTGCTTGACCATGGGAGGTCAATATTATCTAGCAGCATTACCAACATTCCCACTGCTTACTGGGCTCTTAGAAGGTAGAATTTAATAAATTCCAGCTAAATATCAACACAGAACTCACAACCAGGACTGGTGGCTGTAAACAAACTTTGTGGGACCACATGAAACTTGGTCACACTCATGAAAGCGGTCATCCAGCTAACTAAAATAATGCCAGATGTTGCTGGACAAGTGTGTTCCAGATTAGTGAGGTTCAAACTGTGTCTTCGTATAAAGACATCTCTCTCCCTAGACATGTCTTGTCTACACTAGGACCATCACCATGCTAGAGACAACCATGTTCACAAGCAGTTAAGTTTTAACATCAGTCTTCCTGGCACTTGGAGTATTGTGTACAGACTTTACATATATAAATTATAAAGCCATAATATCAGAGTAAGCAGTGGAAGCAGGAGATTTGGTTCGTTACACAGTTTAGCTAATACGATGCTCCCCACATCACCCAGTTCCAAATAAAAATCCTTTCTATGCTTGTCAATAAAATCAGACTAGGACTCCGTTTACACAAACGGTGTGTCTATATGGGAGCCCACCATCGAAAGAGCAAAATCGAAGTTCAGAAATCGATATACCGTCTTTCGAAAGAACACGACCACACAGCAAAGGCGGATCACAGTTCCACCCACTCTTTCGAAGACCCCATCCCATTATTTCAAAAGAGAGGGTCCTCATGTGTACGAGCGCTCTTTTGAAAGAAGGGAGGCGGAGATGCCGCGGACGGGGTCGCATGGCCGCCAAGCCCTCCCAGGGCCCACAGCCAGCCGCTGCCTTAAAGGGCCCCCCTTCACCCCCACCCCCCACCCCGGCATTAGCCAAGGCCTGCCGAGCTGCCAGGAGCAATGCAGGACCCCAGTACAGCAGCACCATGGCTGACAACACCCTGCTCCTCGCACTGGATGCAGACATCGTGGGCACTGTTGCTCACGTCTGCACAATTGCCACAGCCACTCCCCTCCTCCTTGGGGGACAGAACAGCCCCCCTGAGGACACAGAGCACGCCCAGCCTGCACCCCACCCCCTTGCACTCCGGCACCTGTGGAGCCACTCCGGAACTTTCGCATGAGCTGGGACACCTTCCAGGAGCTGTGTCACTGGCTGGCACCTGCATCGAGGCACCAGGACACCACCATGCAGCCTGCACTTCCCCTCAAGAAGCGAGTCGCCATTGCAGTGCGGAAACTGGCCACCCCGGACTCCTACCGCTCAGTGGGTCACCAGTTCGGGGTGGGCAAGGCCACTGTGGGAGCAGTGCTCATGGAGGTAAGCCGGGCCCGGGGCACACTCCCACCATGGAAAGGGGGCCCACGGACACAGGGACCCCTTGGGGGTCGCTGGCCGGGGAGGGCTGGGAGTGGGGGTTGCTGGCTGTGGAGGGCAGGAGAGGGTCACCAGCTGGGAACACCCTGCCACACCCTCACAAGAGTGCACAGCCTCCCTCCCTGCAGGTTGTCCGTGCCCTGAACGCCATGTTTCTGCACCGGGTTGTCTGCATCGGGAATCTGGACCCTACTGTCGAGGGTTTCTCTTCATTGGGGTTCCCGAACTGCTTTGGTGCCCTGGAAGGGATGCACATCCCCATCCACGCCCCACCACACAGTGCCAGCAGCTACGTTAACTGGAAGGGCTACCACTCAGTGGTCCTCCAAGCCCTGGTGGACCACAAAGGCTGGTTCATGGACATCTATGTGGGCTGGTCAGGACAAACCCAGGATGCCAGGGTCTTCCGCAATTCTGGCCTGTGACGGCGTATGGAGGCCAGCACCTTCATCCCGCAGCGGGAAATGCCAGTGGGGGACACCACCATGCCGCTATGCCTAGTTGTGGATGTGACATACCCCCTACTGCTGTGCTGATGCCACCCTATACTGGCCACCTCGACCCCAGCAGGTAGGCCTTCAATGCCCACCTCAACCAGGCCTGGCACGTGGTCGAGCGGGCCTTTGGGCGCCTTAAGGGGCAGTAGCAGTGCCTTCTTGCCCACCTCAAGGTGGGGATATGCAACATCCCACAAGTGGTGGGCGCCTGCTGCATCCTCCACAACGTTGTGGAGGCCAAGGGGGATGCCTACATGCAGGGGCAGGCAGCTGAGGCCACCATGGGATTCGAGCAGCCGGCTGCTGTCGCCAGCTGCCAGGCAAATCCCGATGGTGTCCGGATCCGGGAGGCACTTCGTGCAAGTCTTGCCACGGGGCCACACTGAGCACCTCGATGCCCACACCTCCCCCTCCCCCCATACATCCACCCCCCACCACATGCACCTCCACCTCATGGGACCATGGGACATGGGTAGTGGTGCACAACATAAACCTTTATCACTAATAAACTGTAAAAAAAAAAAACAAAAAAAAAAACTGGTGTCAAAGTTCAACTATGTACAATGTGTGTGTGGAGGTATCAGGCGGAGGATAGAACAGGGAGAGGGGGCCTGAACTCGGGAGGGGGTGGGGAGGGGGCTAGACTTGGGAGGGTCACTCGGGCAAGGGGGTTGTGGGCCGAGAGCCACGCTGGCCCCGAGCTCCCCTTCCCCCCTGGAAGTGGGTGCCACGGCGGGGCTGGGATGGGGCGGGGAGCACTGGAAGGTACGGGCATGGTGGGATGGCGGTGGGGGGGCATCTGTGTGAGGTGGGGTGGAGGACTCGCGGGAGGGTGTGGGGTGGGCAAGGGACCCTGGGTGGGACCTTTCTGGGGGGGGGACCCTGCGAGAAGCTCAGGGGAATGGGCAGCTGGGGGTGGGGTGCGGAGTGCCAGGAGCCAGGTCACATTGCCCACGTGCTCCTGTAAAGTGCCATGAATGGTGTCCAGGCGGGACATGAGCCTGTCCCAGGCCTCCCTCTGCCACGCCAGGTCGGACTCCTCCAGCCAGAGCCAGTGCTCCAAAAGCTCCACCTGGCGGAGGTTGGCGGGGTCATCCACCAGGTGATGCTGTGACCTCTGGCTGCGCACCCAGCGTAACGATGCTGCTGAGGGTGCCCGGCCTCTCTCCAATGCCTCCAGGGGGCTCTTGGGGACCACTGACGCCACTGGACTGTGTGGGCCCTCACTTGCTGCACCTGCAAAGGGTGATGGATAGCATGTCAGTTTCCAAGCAAGACCTCGTCCCCCTGGGGCCCCGTCTCCCCGGACCCTCCCAGGGCCTGGCCGTGGTGGACATGGCACCCCTGTGGCATCAAGTGCACACAGGCTTCACCCCTGGGTGGAACCATCCCCAGGTGTGGGCTGGCCCACGAGCGTCCCACTGGGTGCCTGGAACTGTCTATGGGTCCGGTTGCTGGGTGGCACTGGCAGGTGCAGAGGGCATGTTCCAGGCTGTGGCCGGCTGGGGTGTGTGGCCCTGGGCCTCCAGGCCTGTGCCCAGGCCACTGTCAGGGGTACCACCCGCCCTGCCCTCAGGCGTGCTGACCCCGCTGTGCACTTACCAGGGAGGACCTTGAGGATCTCTGGGGATGCCCGGCTCCCTGTGGCCTGGCTGGACGACCGTGAGGGGATGTCAATTACGAGGTCACCCTCCTCACTGGACCAGTCCTGGCTGGTGTCTGCCCCTGGCTCAGGCTGGCTGGTCCTGGCTCGGGCTGGTCTGCCGAGCTGTCCAGGACTGCTTTTGTTGGGGAGCTGTCCCGGGGCCCCAGGATGCTATGGAGCTCCCTATAGTAAAGACAGGTGGAGGGGCCTGCTCCTGAGCGCCCAACCTCATCCCGGACACAGGCATAGCCCTGTCAGAGCTCTTTAACTTTGCTCTGGACTTGCTCTGGGGTCCGCTCTGGGTGGCCTTGGCTGGTCAGTCCCCGGGTAAGGCGGGCAAAGGCAGCGGCTTTCCTCCGCTTTACCCCCATCTCCTGGAGGACCTCCTCTTCCCTCCAGAGGCCCAGGAGTTCTCTCAGTTCACGGTCTGTCCAGGAGGGGGCCCTTTTCTTTTTTCAGGGACAGATCCCTGGGAGCCCAGTGGGGGCTCTGAGGAGGGACCCCAGGGCTCAGGGGACTGATGGGCACTGGCCATATGTCTGTTACTGTTGTCGGGTGTGGCTGAGAGGGCGTGCTGCCTGGAGCTCGTGCTTTCACAGCTTTCCTTGTCTCAGCTTCCTGCCGTGGGATTTTTGGGTCCATGCAGCTTTAAAAGCAGCTGGACACACAGGTCTTAGGGCTGCGCTTGGTGGGGCAGGGCGTCTCCACGCTCGGACTGGGCGCCGTCGTGGAGGAATCCTCTTTCAAAAGAACAGGCCGTGGCGTGTCTACACGTGCCTTCTTTCAATGTTGTTTTTCGATGGGTGGTGCTTTTCCCATGCAGGATCGGCATCCAGCTTTCGATGGCTGGGCTGTGTTCCTTTGCTTTCACATCGAAAGAGTGCATGGTACATGTAGACACTCACTTCACTCTTTCAAATGAAGGCCGGTCTTTTGGAAATACTGTGCACATGTAGACACACCTCAACTGTTACTAAATACTGCTTGCAGCCAGTATGAACTGCACCGACGAGGTAGATAAAATGCAGTAAGACATCATCATCACCTACTACTACTAGAAACCTAATTGGAATTAATTTTGTCATCTGACATGTTAGACTGCCTTGTCCAAAAATATGAATCCAACTCCATTTCAATCCTTCCATATAATTGTGCTTTTCATTCATCACTTTGACAGTATGAACATAACAAAAAAAGAGCAACAGCTGATATTCTGCTCAGCATTGATTGCTAGGCCTGTGTCACTATCAGGGTGGCAAAGCACAAAAAGAGAAATGTTTGTGTGCTAAAGAAACAATAACCGTATGCAGTGTTGCTGTACCCATTTTGCTCGCACGATGTTATACTGGATTTGAAGAGATTTGTGGAAGCTTGAAAGTTGGTCTCTCTTACCAACAGAAGTTGATCCAACAGCAAAAAAAAATCTTGTCATCCGCCTCCTCTCTCTAAATAAACATTAATACCTTTTAATGTTCTTCCCCAGTGCCCTATTATCACCAAGAGAGCTTGCTAATTAGCATCTGTCATTATAATACCATAAAGGCTTAAAACCCATATCGTGCTCTTTGATTTAATTTCTAATACACTGCTGTGTTCATTCTACAGCAAAAACATACATTTCCACAGACATTTAATTGATAAATGAATAGCAGCTTCCCTCAAAGCTAAGTTATCATTGTCTGCCGTCAGGGCACCAAAATGACATACTGCTTTGAAACACGTGCCTTTAGGGGACCCATTACCCTTTTTAATGGTTTACATGCCCTCAGTGTATAAATTAAAACTACCAATGGCTATCATACTGACTCACTTGGAAGATGAATGATGTTAATTGCTGTCCTTCAGACATGCTATTAATTTTAGGTACCAGGATTCAGATTAGCAGTAACAACTAGTGTTTCAATACACAAACACAGACCTTGTAATTTTTGCACATCATTGTAGTATCAGCAAAGCCAGCGAATATATTTATTATATACACATGAAAGAAAAGTTAGCAGCATGGATTATCAACCTGCTACAAAAACCACTTTATACAAGGGCTGCCACACCAAAAGGGGAAGAGCTCTATGTCAACTTGTATGCTTTGTCAAAAAGTGACAAATACTATTTCCAAGTAAAGCAAAGTCAAATATACTTATAAAATAATGCAATCTGATACAACCATAAGAGAAATTATTGACCTGTTCCTGCAGGTCACTTCCTATGACTTGAAGTATGGCCAAGACACTACAAATGCAGTTCTGTCCCCCCTGTTTATGAGTCAAACACTTACATGCTGTTACAGGAACTACAGCAACTGAAAGACCTATCTTGTCTAAGACTCTTTGGTGAAAGAACAGGTGAACCAGAAGAAGTGGTGAATGGTGGCAAGGAAGCCCCCAGTTGCGAAACACTATTCTTTGTCACCGTAAAGATATATTGATACATTTAAACCACTCCAGCAGAACTGCTGATGTAAATGAACAGCGAGCTATAGGCCGATGTTCTCAACTTCCCCCTCCCAGTGTGACCCACCCTCTTCCAATTCAGCCACTTTCCTTTGAGACACTTTGCTTTCTCTACTTTTACGTCTGCACAGCATAGAGCACAAACGAGCACCAACCTTAAAGAAAGTCCCTGAGTACAACTGTTCTACGAATACCTAATGAGCACGATGTGCCAAGGCAGAGATGCCTTCCAAACCAGCACAGGGACTGAGGAAGAGAAAGAACCACTGAGCACCAATCTTCATGCTTTCACACCACCTTTCCAACCAACTGGCATAAAACCTAGACAAAGTCTTTATAAGCCCTAACCAAAATGTATACATATCAGTTCGTTTCAAGGCATGCCATTTTATCTTACTACCCATCCTATACACTATTTCCCTCCCCTCCCCATCTTTGTTTCTAAACCAACCAAAAGCAGGTGAGGCAGCCTGCATTATTAATAAAACCGTGAGTTTGTCATGGCAGTCACAGACTCTATGACTTTCTGTGATCTCTGTGACTTCTGCAGAGGCTGGTGCACCTGGCACCAGGGCTGCTTGAGCAGCTCAGATAGCTCCTGCACACGTCACCACAGCCACTGCTGGGGCAGCCTCATGTAACTGCCCTCACCACCACCCAGCAGCAGGACAGTCGTGGGGTGGGAGGCCTCACTCAGGGCTGCTCATTGAGGGCTCTGGGCAGCAATTACCCTGGGGGGAGCCTGCTTTGAAACAGCAACATGTCTCTACCTGAGTTGCCTCAGCCTGCAATCAGCCCCCTCTCCCCACCCCCGCGGCCCATCACCACCACACACAGCTCCCATTGGTTGGGGCACCCTGCCAAAGGGAGCTGCAGAGCTTAGGGAAGGACATGTTGCTGGTTCCCAGAAGCCTGGTAGGAAGTCTTCCAGCACATCAACCCTTCCTGCTCCCTCAACCCAGTGAGGCTCCTGGGCTGCTCCTGCCCAAGCACTTGTGGTGCCCCCTGGAATGAACACACACACCCCCCCCTCCCACAGGCACTTGCTGTCTCCCCACATTTGCAGACTGACTGCACTCCCTGGGGAACTTACTGCCCTCCCAGCACTCCCAAGATTTAGTCAGGGGTACAGTATAAGTCAGGGACAGGTCATGGGGCCATGAATTTTTATTTCCTACCCATGATGTGTCCATGACTTTTATTAAAAATGCCTGAAATATAATGTACCCTTAATTAATGTCAGGGCCTTGGATAATCAAAATGAGAAAAAAATTACAACTCTCTTTACTTTTCACTCTTTATATTGCTTGTTATATTGCTTAGTGAAACGAGAATTAATTACCCAAGCCTCTCATTTCTGACTTACGCACTGTAGCAATGTAGTGTTTCAAGGCAGGTCAACACTAAACCTGAAAGTCAATCCTAGATACACAATTCCAGCTATGGCAGTTGCGTACCTGGCATTAATGTATCTGCAAATGACTTATCTGGACTTCCTCACAGTGGGAAGTCAATGGGAGAAACTCTCCTGTCAAACTCCCTTAGTCCTCGCGTTAATGAGGAGCGTAGGGGTCAACTGTCAAGCCCTGATAGTTTGATTTTGCATGTCCCACACTAGGCATGTGAAATCAAACTCCAGAAAATTGACCCCGATCAAGCTGATTTCCTGCTAAATATAGACATACCCTCAGAGGGAATCACAATAGGGGAATATTTAAATCCCACAGAAATCTAACTTTTAACTAGGAAAACTCCAGATTTTGGATATTCATCATCATCATCATCATCATCTGTGGGCTCAGCACCAGTTGGTGTCTGATGCCTCTCTCACTATTTCCTCCCATCTTTCCAGTGCAGAGTGGCATAGTTTCTGTAGACTATCTACTATATCATCTATCCATTCTCTGTGGGGTCTGCCTCTCCTATTCGAACCGTCCATTATGCTGAATACTAGGGTCTTGATTTTTTGTTTGTCGTTCATTCTGCAAATATGTCCAAATAGCTGTAGCTTCCATTTTATAACCTTCTGCAGCAGGTTCTCTTTCAGCTCTATCTTCCTATATAATTCCTCATTGGTGACCTTCTGCATCCATCCTATTCTCAGAATCTTTCTATAACAGCTCCTTTTAAACGCCAATATTCTTCTTTTCGAATCTTTCATTATCACCCATGTCTCACATCCATACAACATGCTGCTGAATATACATGTTTTCAAGACACAGCTTCGTTCTTAAACTAATTGCTTTGCTCTTCCAGATCTTATCCATCACTTTCAAACTTGCTCTTGCTTTTGCTATTTCCTTCTTACAGTCTAGATGATACGTTATATGTTGCTCCCCAGATATGTAGACTGCTCTACATTTTCTAGTTCATTACCATCACCACTGATCTTCCTTCCTATTTCCTTACCTCCAAATACCATTATTTTTGTATTATTGATATTTATAATCAATCAGTCTTTACCACTTTCCTTCTTCGTTTTACACCTGCACTGTTTTCAGTAGCTTCTCCTCGTCTTCCTTAATGATAACTATATTATCCGTGAACCTCAAGTTAATTCTTTTCCCGTGCACAGATATCCCTTCTACCTCCCCCTTGATCTTGTCCATCGCTCTCTCTGGATGTGTGATGAAGATACTTGGCGATATTGGACCTCCTTGTCTCATACCTCTACTTGTTTTAAACCAACTTCCCAACTCCCCGCATGTTCTCACCGCTGCCTCCGCATTAGCATTGATATCCTTCAACAACCGTATCAGTCTGCTATCCACTCCGTATGACTCCAACACTGCCCAAGTCACTTTCTGACCTATACTGTCAAATGCCTTTCGAAAATCGATGAAGCAAGTGTACACGTTTTTGTTCTTTTGTCGAGTTTTCTCCACTATCAGTCTTAGTGCCAATATCTGCTGTATGGTACTTCTACCTTTTCTGAACCCGGCTTGCTCATCTGCTATATGTTCTTTTATCTGCGATGTTAATCTCTCAGTCAATATTAGCAGCAGCAGCAGCACCTTACCAAGATGACTCGTTAGGGCAATCATTCTGTAGTTCTTTCACTTCAATATACTTCCTTTTTTGGGTATTGTCACTAGCACAGATCTTGTCCATTCCTTAGGTATCTTCCCTTCTTTCCATGTTATATTACATAGTGTATTTCCTGAATCATGCTTTCTCCGCCATATTTGATCATCTCTCTCGTGATCTTCTCATTTCCAGGGCTCTTGTTGTTCGTTAGTCATTTCATTGCTTTTTCTAATTCCTCCTTCGAAATATCGGTCTCGCTCTCGATGCTCAGGGGAGATCTCTCTTTCAGTTCTTCAATCAGTCTCTCTGAGATGCTCGGGTCCAACTGTGCTTTGTATAGATTGGTGCAATACCTCGTCCATCGCTGCACAATCTTCTCCCTGTTCATGAGCACTTCTTCATTCTCATCTTTGATCACCATCTGCTTCGGTTGCCATTTCCTATTAATATTCCTAATTGTCTTATACACCTCCCTGGTCTTACATTTGCCGTAATACCCCCATATCTTCACATTTTCCTCTAATCATTTCTCCTTATCCTTTCTGGCTGCTTTCCTTACCTCATTGCATTTCACCCTATACTGCTGTTCTGCCACCTCAGAAACATCCCTTCCGATCCTCAACACTCTCTTCTCTTGAACCAACTTCAGTGTCTCTTGGGTAAGCCACTTTTCTTCTTCTGGAACAGTCTGCTCAATTGCCTCTTCTATCACGAGGGCCATCCCTGCAACTCTTATCTAGGTCTTTCTCTGCAGAGATATTCTTAATCTTCTCTTTGAGCGCTGTTCTGCATACATTCCCTGTTTCTTCCTCACATAGCCTTGCTATGTCTTTTTTTTCTTAAATTGTGCTTTATGTTTTCTTTTGAGTTTTATCTTGATGTTTACGATTACTAGACTGTGGTCTGAGTCTATATCCGCTCCTTAGAAAATTCGGCACTGCTGTACTGATGTTATCCATCTTCTCATCAAAATTATATCTATCGTGTTCTTGGACTTCCCATCATATGATGGCCACATCCACTTCCTACACTCCTTTGGTGGAATCTCGTGTTGCAGATCACCATCTCATGCTCTGTAGCAAACTCTGGCAGTTTCTCACCTCATTCATTTCTTTCTCCATATCCAAACCTTCCCATGACTCTCCCCCAACCTTCATTATCTGTTCCAACCTTCACATTCAAATTTCCTCCGATGATCAACACATCTTTCTTCAGTATCTCCTCCACCATCTTTGTCAAGTCTTTATAGAATAGCCCAATCTCTTCCTCCATACTGTCCGACGTGGGTGCATACACCTGAATGACTGTGATGTGGAACAGTTTTGCTTTGAATCTCGCTACCATCATTCTTGCACTCACCAGTTTGTATCCTAATAATGCTCTTTTAGTTGTTTTGCTAAGAAGGAATCCAACTCCTGCTTCATGCTTTGTTTTGTTTCCCGACCAAATGACTTCACAGCTACACATCTCTCCTGATGCTGTCCAACGCATCTCTGCCAGTCCATCCACTGCATGTACAGTTTTCATCTATTAAAACTGGGCAACCATTTTTGGTTATACAACAATGGGTAGCAGTTCTAAAGAAAGAGGATCATTCTGCCTTTAACTTTAGGCAAATTAAGATCTGGTATGCAGTGTGCCCATCTTAGTCATGTTATTGGGACATTGAACAAGTTATACTAAACAATGTTCTAATATGCAATTCTCCTATAAAAGCAATTTAAAAACAGGAAAGATAATCTAACAGTTAAATGAAATCAGAACTTTAAAAGTTGCGATGAAAGCTCTTTACCTAATAAATAAATGTGTTAGTCTTTAAGGTGCTATGGAACCACTTGTTTTTTGTGAAGCTATAGAACAACATGGCTACCCCTGAGATTTCTTGACGCGTTCATGTTTCATGAGTGCCTTATCTGCAGATAGCAACAATTTACTAGAACAAGTTATGGCATATAAACCGACAATAAGCAGACATACATAAATTATTAATGAAGATGGCTTAATTAATATTTAATGGCTTATCATATATTGAGCAATGACCTAATCACCCTGTAGTATAATGTATCCAACAATATTCATAATTTACGAGTCTTTCAGCCCAGGACCTGTAGGGATGGACAGATGGATGGATTTAAACATCCACTTCTTCTCTTTTACAAATACAGAAACAGACAAATTAAGGTTAGGTGCCAAAACTATAGCGGAATACACAGAAAACAACAGATAGAATAAACTTACTGGAAGAAAATTCCAGGTTAGAGCCATATTTACATCCCCATTTATTTCACTTTGGAAGCCACTGAAATTCATATTTCAAAAGATTCCTATCATGCTCTACTCCACCTTAGCTTTCTAGCAAGTCCATATGTTTACAAGATCTTCCACAGCTATTCTATGAATTCAGTCAAAGTCTTAGGTGACTTCTATTAACTTCAAGACAATTTTCCCTTATCAGAACCCTCTCACGTTTGTCTCAAGGTAAAAATATAATCAACACACAATCTTTTTGGTCAAAAGCCTGCTTGCTCATCACACAGTCTTTCATCCATAACCCAGTGTGATTCCGTTCAACAGTAAGATGATGGACACTTTCTTGGGTATTGATAATACACCATGTAATTCCTTGGTGTTATCACACATCAGTTGGCATCCTTCTTCTGTAATTTAGAGATAGCCCTTTCTTTCAGTTCTCTTGGCAGAGTTCTCTCACTCTCAAACTACATTACAAAGATTATGTACCACATGAACTACCACATTCTCACCAGCTTTAAGCAGTTCAGCAGTGATCTTATCTTGACCAGGTGCTTTGTTGTTTTTAGCGCTCTCTCTCTGCTTCTGAAATTTCTAGAGCTTTACCCTCTTCGCATCCATCAGATGGAATTGTTGGGGCTCGTTGATGGAGTACTTCGTTAAAACGTTCTCAACAAAATGCCTTTTTGTTTTCTTTCCACCGTTAATCTCCCATCTTTCACTTTTATGATACCACTGACTTGGAAACTGATTACAACTGCTTACCCCACCTGAAATAGATTTTTAGATACCTCTCACTGATGCTTCTTTGCCTTCTCTCTCTATTCTCCCCACCATGATTGTTAGTACATATGTAACACTAGATAGTTATTTTAGCATGATTTGTGATTAAATACGCTCTTATAATTTCAGAATTGACTTGTTCCCATTCCTGTAGACATTGTGCTGCCTGTGTGTCAAACTTTCTCTGCATGAATCTCCTCTTGCACTCCTCCTTGCACTGCAATATTGTCTGCACAGTCTTCTGCAGACTCCATCTCATATTGCTCATTCCAAATACACTAATACTGAATCCAGTCATTTCTCATACTACACGCTCAACTTCCTAGTGCTCGACAGAGCTTTCACATTCCAGCATTGGATTTTACTTTTGGTTTTAACTGTTAGGATCTTGTTTCAACAATGAATTCCCTCATTCCCTTTTGATCCACCACCTGCATACCTCCATGCAAATGCATTTGTTGTTGACTCAGTGATTTTGAAAATCCATTATTTCCTTCTAACCAGCTAGCTAATAGTCTTACTCCCATTAGAGAGAGAGAGAGAGAGCGCCTAACTCATAATCTCATAACCATAAGCCCATGCCTTCTGATTCAACAGATTCAGAGAATCACTATAGAATATGTGGCAACAATATGGACTTAGTTTCAATGGCCAAGATGCTGTAGAAAGGGTCAAAATGTTGTGCAAGGTCAGTAAGTGGAGACAATCGATTTGATATCTTCACTTAAGTACAGAAAGGTTGTATGTTTTAACCCTTTTTCTGTATTGTAATACATCACATGACACACAATGCACTATCAGAAGATACAGGAGTTAAGTGGAGTAGAGGGAAACCTTTCAGGTTTGTTACTTTGCCAATTACATTCTTCTCTTGGACACATGACAATGCCACAAAAGAGACCACTACCAATGTTATACACAAGAATGTCAATGTAGGACAAAGGAAAGGGAAAGTCACCATCGCTGAAGAGGAGTCAGCAACAATAAGTGCATCCATATTTGATGCTGAAGAAAAGTCTATTGCTAACAAGTCCATGTATCTTCCACTCAAAAATCAGTGCTTATGGCCAATTACACAAGGAGGTGAAAGTAAGAACTGTGAAGGCAGGCGGAGCTTTTCTCAGACCAGCAAATATTTGGAGACACAAGGAGATTCACCCAAGAACCAAGATAAAATTCCCTGTCACTCTGACACCCAAGTTTTTATAGGTCTCTGAAACTTGGCAAATATTAGAAGCCCATACCAGGAAACTTGAGTGCATTCCATTAGACATGCTTGTGGAGAATACTTAAGTTACTTTGTCCTTCCAGCAGATACTAATGATGATGTCATGTACAGGATTGGCCAACAGGATGTATAAACGATTTGAGACAAACTGTTTGAAGTGGTGTGAGCATGCCGTACAGAGGTCAAAAAACAACTTCTAGACAGGCCCTTGACTCTATTTGATGGAAGATGGGGAAGGAAAAAAAAAAGAGGAAAACAGCAGATACCTAAGGATTTAGAAAGATGCTGCTGTCATGGAAACTGACTAAAATGAAGCAAATAAGATGGCACTCATATGATAGAATCAAAAACACTAGGCTGTCTCATGTCACAAAGCGCAAGACCACATAATCTATTCCACCCACTTCTAACCCACTAAGCTTATTTCAGCAGCTGCTCCTGCCATAGGTCAGGCGGAAAAGAAGCAGGACATTTCTATTTATGAAAATAGCTCTCCAAAAATGATGGTTTCTTTTTCCATCTTCAAGAAGAGAAAAACATGTTTGTGTGTCCATGCCTGGGTTCCATTTGCAAAAAAAGGGACATTAAAGACAAACAAGCAATTGTACCCAACTATGAATATTTTATGTAAATAAAATATATCAAGCCAGACTGGGCCATTTCCACAAAGGATGCTGGAGCATTTAATAGACAGTTTTCAAACTCTGAAAAAGTTCTGAGAGTGTGGTACCATGCCTACAAAAGAAAATAGGAATTTAAATTCTGCCATTTTTACAGGTGCTGCCTCATTTTATAAGCAAAGTCAATTTAGCTTAAAAGGATTATTTTCCTTTACCCAGTCTTAGATGTCAAGGTTGGAATAAGCTGTTATTTTGATTTCCCCAAAGTTTCCATTTCAACGCAGAAAAAGAAGCCTTGCTCCTCCCTCCCAACTGGCTGAAACAGGAACTCCTTAAAGTTCACACACCATACTGTGCACCTGCATGGAACACCAATTATCTAACAGGGCTGTCTGCTCTCAGCTCATGACAAATCATACTGAGCTCAAGAACGAACCCCCAGTCTAAATGCAGTACAGGTTAAGTTATTCAAGCCTTCTCATTAAAGTCACTTCTGTGTAGAAATAGTTTAATTTAAAATTGTCCCATTTGTTTTACTATTTAAAAACAGAAATTATGCAGTTTCTGAAAAATAAATTCCTTTTGAAGTGTGGCACTACTGAAAAGTAACTGAAAGTGGCTTTGTCGGGTCTCACAGTTAAGGCCTTAGTGATTTTCAAATCAAATGTGCTAAGCAATGTATTTTATACATAAAAATTAAACTCCTGCTAACTCAGCCTGGAATCTTAAAGTCATATGAGAGTCTATATTTTTACATATCACTATATGTAAAATTTCTGTAGGTCAAATTACACCTTTAGACAGATGTGTGTAATCCTATGGTCACTGAGGATATAGTTCAAAGACAACCGTGCCAACAATTCCAAAGTATCTGAAACTATTATATGGACATACAATTAGAAATTAACTACAAAAGTGGTTTGCTGAAAAGATTACATGAATACATTTACTTTAATGCATTTTGTGTCAGAGGACCCTACATATTCTGAAGCAATAGAATGATGTCTCTTTCCTGTCTTTCTGAACAGAGCATTGACTGGCTCTAAACCAAAGTTCCGTATGATGGCAAAGGTGGTATTCAGACTGATACCATAACATTTAGTAAAAGCAAGCCAGAGACAAAACCCCCACCCATTGAAGGAAAAAGTTATCCCTTACAGGGAAAACTTATTAATTCACCCCGCAGTACCAAAGTACATATCTGCCAGAATTGCCTTGGTATCAGATTTACAGAACATCATAGCAGAAGCCAATGGTGGAAAAGTTATATGATAAATGGCCTTAGAATTATGAGCAGTGATAAAGTTCTCAGAATCAATAATGTCAAACTCCTGTCAAACCTCACATTCCTTATCTTTTCCTTTGCCAGGATAGATTTTTCTCTTTCCCTATCACCATGCACTTCATGTAGCCTCTTAAATACTCTCATGCATTTTCACAGCTTGTTTTGAATACACATATTCCTCCTTAAAACACAGCAAATGACAGAACAACGACAAGGATGGAAGAACTGATCTGTTACAGTCAAGAAATTAACTTTAACCAATATAAGCAAGAAATTGTGACGGACAATCACCCATGTTAGCCTGAGACTGATGAGCGATATCATCAGGAATGAAACACTTTTCTCATAAAATACAAATGACTGGTTGGAACAAACTGCTTCTTTTATTATCCAGTGTTTTTATTTTTCTCTATCACCTACTTCAAAAGCATGACTAGCTTTAAATCAATCAGACTGGAAGGTTTCATGGTAAAAGCCCAGGGCAAGTCATTCTGCTGCAGGATGGTACACAAAAATCCTGTGAAAATTTATTTTTTCTCCCTGACTGATTGGCGGATTTGGAGCACTTGGAGAGATAAAGGTGATATGCGCTTGTCACGTATCCAGGAACTGCATCTGTTTTTAAAACTACCACCATCCACAATAATCTATGGATATCTCAGGAGCTTTGCAACACAGGATGTTTCAATTTTCTTAAGGCATTTAATTTTCCTTTCTTGTCACCTGTATGTTTTAGAACATGACAGCAAAGGAGAAAAAGCAGCTACCCAATTAGAATTTACCATGAGTTGCCATTAACACAATTTGAACATTAAAAATGTAGTGACTTATTTTAAAGACTGCCTAAGGGTAGTATGTGAAATAATCTAAATTAACCCAAGGCATCTAAAATTAAAAACTGACAGTATTTAATTAACAAAAAATTTTATGACATGACACCACTTTGGGAAAGATACAGGTTTCCATTAATTCCAGAAATAGCCACCCTAACTACTTCTAAGATTTCCCTTCTTTGCAGCAACAACCTACTGGTTTCATGGTAGTAAAATTCATGTGGGACACAAAATAAAAACTTACTTACTAGTACCGAAAGCTACGCAGAAACAAAACTATCTTCAGAATGATAGTTCATAACCTTCTAGTTTGATCTTGTCTCCCTCCTGCTAACAACATGCTCTTATCTCCCTCTGCTTTATCAGCTCAGTAACTAAATTCAGGTCTCACCTGAAAATACAAGCCATGTGGCAAACTAAATTACTCTGAAATAATACTGAAAATTAGATGGGACAGCATTTCTGATGTATTTTTAATCTGTTACGGGGCCAAAACTAACCCTCAAATCTGTGAAACGTTAAACATTTCTGCAATGTGAATGGAGTAAAGCCATCCTGGGGCACGATGCCATATAGTTCACTGAGACTACTTTACAAGAATCCCTGAAATGACATGAAAGACCAAATAGATTATTAACCCATGCCCTGTCTACGCGTACTGCCTACAAATTAAGCCTAATCGTATTCACCTCATATGCTCCATCTACCACCATGTTATTACAGAAGCAATTTTAAGCAAAAATTTATATTGAAAGATAGGGTTTGAAATTTATTGGATGACGACAAGAATGCACAGAGGATATTCACCAGCCATCTTCAGAAGAAGGCTGCAACAAATGCCACCTCCATTCAACCCCAGTTTCTGAGAATGGGAAAGTGCTAGGATTCATATTTAGAGACATTAGCCTTCCTCAGGCTATTAGGTATCTGATGCATCTTTGCTACCTTAAGTATTTTAACTCTCTCTCACTCAGCACTTTCCCTCTCCTGCGTTACAGCAGCTGCTAAAGGGAGAGAAACTCCTTCTTGCCACTCTTAGATTCCAAAAGCCTCCCAACTCGTGAGAGATCTCCAGTACTGCCCTTCCTCATGGTCCATGGGAATGGAAAAGGAGGAATAAGGGAAGAGGATGGGTCCCTACTACCTTACCCTTGAGTCAGCCTTCAATTTGTAAGTAAGTGTTATTTACATAATCGTAAATGTTACAAGTGCTCGCACTGTAATGGTCTGTCCAAGAAAGCAAAGCATCATGGGATCCCTGAAAGTTTACTTGCACTAAGGAAAAATGACTTCGTTTCCACTGTGTAGGGGAAAGAGTAAATTTCCTTCATGACACCAGTGAATGCAAAAGTGGATATTTGCAGACCTGTTTGAACACTATTTAAGGTGGTGCCTACAGTGGCCCTATGGGTCTGGCTATGGGGAAGGGTAGCAGCACTACATTAACCTGAACTCAGTCTTTTAGTTCACACCTGAAGAGTGAGTCAACAAGGGGGAATTGACAGTGCAGCAAACTAGGCAGTCTGGATCTATCCTTTGGCTATGTCTTTACAGCAAGGAAAAACGGGCAACTGACTCCTGCCAGACAACTCAGCTGCACAGGCCTCAGGCTAGTTCAATGCTGTGTAGACTAGAGCATGGACCTACAGTCTGCACAGCAGTGAAACAACCCGTAACCTATGATGCAGCCAGGGTTTTTCTTGGATATGTAGCCATACCCCAAAATGGCATTGGCATTTATTAACTCTGTACCCCAACCATGAAACTTACTGTTTCTTTATCAGAGAGCTGGCCATGTTAGTCTGTAGCTTTGAGAACAACAAGAAGTCTTGTGGCACCTTAAAGACTAACAGATATTTTGGAGCATAAGCATACCCCCCAGTCTGATCTGACTTGTGTTTTACTCTTTTGATAATTACTGTTGATACTGTGGCCACTTCCACCTTGCTGAATAGACCTTGTCAGCTCTGGCCCTCCCTCTTAGTGGGACCCCACTCTTTAAATATCCCTCTGAAACCACCCCCACCCCGACTCATGCATCTGATGAAGCGGGTCTTTGGCCACGAAAGCTTATGCTCCAAAATATTTGTTAGTCTATAAGGTGCCACAAGAGTTCTTGTTGTTCTCACTGTTTTTTTACTTATTCACAACCGATAAGTTATCCAAATAATTTAGGCTTTTTGCTGTTCATAAATTATTCACAGACAGAAACAGATTTTATGACCGAATTCATTATTTGTTAATATTAACAGAATGGCTAATGCAAACAAAATTCAGCCCATAGGCTGCAAACCAACTATTCATTGGATGCTATTTGTAATTCATGAAGTATGATGGGTCATCCTAGTCCCTGTGTAAGTCTTCTGCTCACTGAGTTGGTGTTAAACATTTAAAAGAAGAATCAAACATACAAGATTAAGAGCATAGTTTTTTTTTCCAGATTATAAATTCACTTATAAGTAGGCTGTATTTAAGCCAGTAGATGGATGCTGAAGATGGGATGGCAGCTAAAAGGATGGAATGAAAGGGTTCTGCAGTAGAAAGCTAGGGTAACTGGTATACTTGATGTCAAAGGAAATGAAGTCAAAGAGAGAAGAGCTGAGGGCCAAGAAGAGAAGTCTCAGGAGACATCTGCAGTCAGGGGAAGATGATTAGATGCCACTGGAGGAAATACATGAGATATGTGTCAGGAAATGTTAACAGGGTAGGAAGAGAACCAGGAAAGCACAGAGCCACAAAAAACAGTGTAAAAGAACAAGTGGTATTCATTTTAAAAATATCCAAGCTCATCAAGAGAACAATCCATAACAATTTTAATGTATTGTCTCCAAAACAATTGAGGATCAGTCAGCCAAAGCAAAAATGAGAGCAGTTTATACACATGTACCCATACTCAATTGTAGAAACTAGCTTCTTTTTCCTAAAAAAAGGGACTTGGTTTCTTTCTCTGATTCTAAAGTCTCCTAAGTCTATTCATTTGAGACTATCAAAGAAAAAATATTAAAAAAAAAAAAGTAAAATAGTAACCTTTCATTTTTATATTTCAGGTCTGACCGGAATACATTGAAATGCTTTTCAAACATTAATTAAATCTCAAAACAAGTGTATGATGGGCAAGCGCCCCTATTTTATAGAGAAGTAAACAAGTACATGGTAGCTTATTAGCCCAAGGTAAATATCAGAAGTGGGACTAGACCCAGGAATCCTGACTCCCTATCTCCTGTTCTAATCATTGTAGACAGAATTCCCCACTTAAATACACATTTTCCAATACTAAAGTAGATATTTCCTCCCAAACAAAACAATACAGGGTTATGTATTTGTGTAGTTATTGACATGATTCACTTGGAGGGAATGATTTTGTGCTAAACATGAAGCACAAACTTATAAACATAAACAAGACCCCATTTAGCATCTTCCTTAAATGTGAACTGAAAAAGCATGAAAAGAGTTAGGGTACGTCTACACTTCTATTCCTCTGTCGAAAGAGGTATGCAAATGAGGTAAATAAAATGCAAATGAGGCATAAATTTGCGTATTGTGCACCTCCTTTGCATATTCTAATTTCAAAAAGAGCTTCTTTCAAAAGAAGAGAGCCTTTATTTAATGGGGAGTAGGATTCTTTCTAAGATGGGGTTTACTTTCGAAAGAGCAGCGTCTACACTGGCTTTCTTCTTCGAAAGCAGCTCTTTTTAAATTGGAATATGCAAATGAAATGCCAAATATGCAAATGCACGCCTCATTTGCATACCTATTTCGAAAGAGGAATGCCAGTGTAGACACACCTTTAGAGTCCAACTTTATGAGACTTACCAGTTTGTGGGAGCACCAAGACACAATCTTCCTAAAATTACTCCTCCATTTTCCCTCCTCTTTCTCATTCCCTTTTGGTACTTACTAATTCACTAATGATATTCTCTAACATGATATCAAATACACCATTTACCTTATAAACTAGTAATTCTGGCACTGATGTCCCATTCACCAATGAGCCAGGACATACCAAATGGATTTTATGTATTAGGGGAAGGTTTTTGGAAAAATTTCTGTAGAGAAACCCATGTACAGGCTGATTAACAAGAACATTCAGGAAAAAGTTGTGATTAATTTGTCATCTCTGCTTTGCAGTTCATCCATAAGTCCCATGTCATTCATATGCTGGATGATGAATGGTGTCAATTATATAAATTATGCACATAGTATGTATATAACACATATACCTTGTATCCAGAATATCTACATCGTTTTTGCTAATCCACTCAAGTAAGAGAAAGGAAATAGTCAAATTGTGTTGGAAGAAACTGACAATGGTACTGAGATTTAGCTCCAACTTTCTGATCAAAATTGTTCACTTCCATGTAGACTATTTCACATTGGCATAAAAAATTGCTACTGTATTACCCAATCAATTGCAAGTCATGAACTAGACAAAAAGTTATATGGTGGGTCTTACATGCGTGATAAAAATAGGAGGATTTAAAACATGTAATTTTTGTTCTAGTTTTGTTTCAAAACTTGCAGTCTAGTTTAAACTGGAGCACTACAACAAGGATATTAAACAGAAAATAGTGCTGTTTTTAATTTAGATTGAGGTTTTATTTAATCCCTCCGATGTTTGGAGAAATTCTCTCTGCAAAGAATGTCAAGATAGGGTTGGACTATGCAGTAGTTTAACAGATGACCCAGTGACTAGTCATGCTTATCAGACTGAAAACTATTACTGTGAAATTAGACAATCTGAGCTGGCACTGTGCAACTTTTCATTACACCCCTTTATTATTACTAATTATTGTATTATGGTACTGCATAAGGCCCCAACGAAGACTGAGGATATATATCATTGTAGGCAAAGTACAGAGAGGAGAGAATCGTTCCCCCAAATAACTTATAATTTAAATAGACGAGGCAAACATGGGACAGGATATAAAATAGAAACCATGTGTAAGAGAGGAACCGTTTGTGATCATCAGGTTGGTACCATAAGGGTGTCGTCCCCCCCCGCTTTTGTTTGCACATGTTTGTTTGCACATGTTTAACTTTTTTGCATTCTATTTTATTCTTCATGTTAAATATATTACAAGGAAAAGGTGAAGGAAGAGGGAACACAGGAAGGGATTCAGCACAAAATAGCAAAAAGCCACTAAAGGAATGAGGGAGGGAAGAATGAAGGCAAGACAAGTGATGTTGAGGAGACAGAGACTTAGCAGGAGCAAACTGTCAGGTGGTAGAGAGGAAAAGGAAGAGGTTCAAAACAAAACAGTACAGAAATTAGTCCAGTGATACTGCCATCATTCAAAGGTCTAGGCCGATGCTGCTTCTGCTGTTGCTCCTCCCAACTGCAGTCTATGAGCTCACGCCTCCCCATAAGATGATGCATGAAGGGGGTACACATAGTTCCTCAAGCCAATGGACATAGTCTCCCCCCATGTACAGTCAAGAACCAGACATGAAGCGGCAACCTGTCCCCACACCTGTCATCAGCAGTGACAGGCAACCATACGTAAATTGTTTAAACTTATAAGGTTTGGGGTTTTTTTGGCTTCAGGCAGCACTTGACAGGCTTAGTAGCATGGTTACCTACCCTGCAACCATAAGGAAAGTGAGCCTCTGCAAAGGATGTCACATTTCAAGTCTTCCTCTACAGCCGACTGTTAGGAATGAAAAGACTTAATACCTCGTGTTTCCCACGCCCTTCAAAAATGATAATCTGCGGTTGTCTTTTGGGTATGTTTTCATGCCAGCTAGAGAATTTTCACAATACGACAGTGTTCACAGACATATTATAGGACTACCTTTAAATACTTTTCACACTAGGCAGCGATTTGGTCATTTTTGCAACCATAATATTTTATTTCTTGTCTGCCACTATTTTAAAAAAGAAGGAATGAAATGAGGAGTTTGGGGAAGGAAAGCAATGAATAATGTTACTTGAAGAATGCAAGATATTTACTAGATGTACATATAATACCAAGAATGAGTTAAAAGTTGATTAGTTTCATCTGAACTGGTGAACAAAATATCTTGAGGGAAGGAAGACAGAGAAAAATATTAAACTTTCTAAAATTTTATTCACCTAATAGAAGAAATGCAAATAATTTTAATGAACAATAAATGCCCTGGAGCTTGTACTACTTGTCACTACATGTAACAAATCCTTATTGGCAGAGAATCTCATTGTTTTCACTGTGGCCTAAAAGTACAGAATCATTTTCTTGCTTTCCTAAATATACAATGCTGTGGCTAAAATACAGTACACAATATGAAGCAATACACTGTAAACTCTTTCATATCTGGCAGCCTTGGAACTGGGCAGTTGGCAGGCAGTCAAATATTGTGGATGCTAGAGGCAGACCTAGCAATGCATATTGCTAAAGAAAACCAAGCTTAGATATTAACAAACAAACAAAAATGTATACAGAGTATTTTATTTACCAACAACAGTAGTACTATACACTGTAAACTTATACTGCATTTGCTGTATGTATTTGTATTTACTTTCACTATACTGTACTTACGGAAAACATACCTAAAATTTACTTATCGTTCAAATGCCGGTTATTGGAGAGTTTCGGATGAAAGAATGCCAGATATGAAAGAGTTTACTGGAGTATCTGGGAAATCCTTCATAAGAATCAGAAACCAAAAAAACTGTAACCATGTTTAATATAAAATCATCATTTAATTGACACAAAATGCAGAGTCAATAAATAAAGTGGCAAACATAACACTGCAATAATTTTTGAAATGACACACTGAAGCAGTAAAAAGATATTCACAGCATAGGATCATAGAATATTGGAATTGGAAAGGACCTTGAGAGGCTACCAAGTCCAGTCCCCTGCCCTCACAGGGAAGCAAACACCATTCAGATAACGCCTGACAGATATTTATCTAATCTGCTTCTAAATATGACCAATCATCACAGCCTCCCTAGGCAATTTATTCCAGTGCTTAACCACCCTGACAGCTAATACAAGCCCATTTACTTCTTGTCCTACCAACATAGGAAAAGTAGTATAATTTTTCTCCTGCCCCCCCTAACAATCTTTTAGGTGCATGAAAGCTGTTATCATGGTGTGATGGAGTGGGGGATAACTGTGTGTGTGTGTGTGGCTCACAGAGGGTGTGGGGCTCCTGCTGAGGGTAACCCTGACGACCAGGTAACACCTTTGTACTGCAGACAAAGGAGGAGGTGGAGCCTGAGGGGTTTGAATTGGAACTGGGAGTTGGGAAGCAGTTAGTCTGGACTGGGAGAGAGAGACAAAGGAGGGGGCTAGGCCCCAGCTCTGGGGGCCCCTCGGGGCCTCCTCTCCCCAACATGGATGGAACTGGCTGTCTCTGCCTGCTGCACTGACTCCTCTGTACGATGCTGTGTCCTGTCGGCTAATAAACCTGCTGTTTTCCTGCTGAGTGAGAGACTCTCCTGCCTGCGGACAGGGTGCAGAGCTTTGGGGACCCCAGAACCCCATCACACTGGTGTCAGGAGTGGGATGTTCTGCACCCCGAGGATGAAGCATCCAGCAGTAAGTGACTGGGGCCCCGGAAGAAGTGGGGCCTGCGAGACCCAGGTGTGCTGAAGGGCAGTGAGGTGCAGTCCCCAAGGCGGAGGGGCCTGCGGCCGAACCCAAGCAACTGCGGTTGTGGTCCTCGAGAGGGGGTGTCACACCCGAGGAGGGGTTACTCCTGGGAATCTGTTGGAGTCGGTCCCAGAGGGTGGAGGGGCCGAGAGCCCAACCCCCAGGAACAAGTGACCCCTGAGAAGGCTGACGCTAAATGAGTCCTTCCCAAGACAGGGTGCTCATGGTCCCTGAGAGCGGGTGTCACACTGAAGAAGGGGTTCCGCTGGGAGTCTGTTGGAGTCGGTCCCAGAGGGCGGAGGGGCCTACGGCCTAACCCTGGGCAGCTTGTGACCCGCAAGAAGCCTGGCACACTGAAGGGATTCTTCCAGGAATCGTGGGGTGCAGAGGGCATCAGCCTGAGAGCCTGCAACCACGCTGAGCAACTCTGCTGTGAAGTGGCAGCACCTGGAAACCGAATCAAGATTAAAGGAGCTGGACAAGGCAGCGTGGATGTGCAGTGGCAGAGCTGAGGGCTGGGGAGAATCCTGCAGAGGTGAGCCCGAATCGGGGCAGGGAACCCTGGACTGCCTGGAGCTCTGAACCGAGTGGCCTGCCGCAGCTCAAGGAGGGAAGGAGCGATTCCAACCCATCATCTACTAGTGGCCAAGACAGACCTGCGAAGAGTTTTCCAGGCCTGGGCCGAGGAAGGTGCCTGTGTGTCTGTGCAGGAAAGCAGCTGATCCACTGGGAATGGCAAGTTGTCTGTGAGAGAAGCTGCTTCACCTTCTGTGTGTGTGTGGAGACCAGCCGGGGGGCTGGGACAAAGGAGAGAGTGTCTCCCATTGTCTGTCTGTGTTGAACAGCAGCAGCAGCCTGGGGAGAGAGCAGAGCCTGCGTTTGGAAAAGATGCCAATGAGGAAACTAGCCCATTGTCTGAGGAAGATTCCCCAGCCTGGGGTGGCTGGAGAAGGAACCACCAGAAAAGAGCATTCCAGGTGTGTCTCTGAATCCAGCCATGGGGGCTGGAGCAGAGGAAATGGCTCTGGGATGGGCAGTGGTGTCCCTGCTAAGGACACTGGTCCTTGGTGCAAGAAAAGTGCTTCTGCTTCTGGGGAAGTGAATCCTTTGCCTGAGCCTGTGGGGGCTCAAGATGGAGCCAAGATCCCAGAGCTGGATCTGAGGGCAGCTGAAGCCCAGATGGGAAGTGGGCCTACCTCTGTGTCTCTCAGGGGGGATGATGCTTTAACTTGGTCTAATCCAGTTAGGATCATCAGGGAATCCCAGAGACCAGACGATTCTGGTACTTGTTCTTTGCCTGATGCTGAGGTGTTACTGGAAGGGGGTGAGAGGACTCTGTCCTACCAGAGTCATCCTCTCGCCAGGACACAAGAACAGACGGGCAATGGAGTTACGCTGACTGATGAAGATAAAGGAGCTGGTAGCAGAAGGGAGGAAAGGGACCCTAACCTTCTGTCCGGTGGTACTGGCTGTCTGCCTGAAGGGGGATTACGTGGGAATCTGCCTGATGGGCCAGAAGTGATCCTGGGTTTAGGTAAAACCCAGGAGCTGGTTGTGGCTCAAGGGAGCAGTGCCCCTGTGGAGCCAGACAGGGGTAAGTTATTGTTTGGGGAAGCTCTTAAGGAAAAGAATTTCCCTAAAACTTTTCCTGACCCGTCTGTGGGGACTGCAGAAAATGGGAGTGAGGTGAAGAAGAGTGAACAGGAAAGGTGCTTGTCTGTAAGCACCAGAGCAACCCTTTGCCTGGGGAGAAGTTTGTTTCAGCGCCTGATGGCCAGGACCTGCCTGAGTGTGAAACCACTGGCTATGCTCTGGAAGGGTCCAAAGCAGGCAGTGTAAAAGTTTCTCAGGAATTGGAAGTTGGTGCAAGTAAAGTAAAAACTATCAGGGAATGTGAGCAGCCCTGCGAGAACCAAATAAAACAGCTGCACAGTCAGTCTCTGTAGGATGCAGGAGAGCGCCAGCAATTCCCCATCTCCAGATGGTAAAAACACTTATATTCTCATACTGGACTCCACTTCTGATTCCATGGGGAGGCAGTAGTTGAAGGTGGAAGGACAAAGGAGCTTTGGGCCTGGTGGGCCAGTAAGGGATAAACAGGGATTCCTTCATGTGAATTCTGCGTCTGGGACTCACAAAACAACTCTCAAAAAGCAGTTTGGTTTGCAAATTTCCAAACTGGTGGGGGGGGCCATCTCCCTGAGATCATCAATGGCCCAGCTCTTGTTAGAAGAGAGGGCACAGCCAAAGAGATCAAATTTCCACCCCAGGGGGCAAGAAAGAAAATTAAAACTTAATGGTGCTAAGAATGGCCTCAGCCATTTATCCCCAAAATACCAGATTCTCAAGGAGGTTACACAAAAGTTGTGGTCTACCAAAGAGCAACGTAAATGTACAGTTGCAATGGGGTTGTTCTGTTACTCACGCTGACTGCTGTAACCAAGGGGTGCTGCTACCAAAAGCTGTAAAATTGTACCATGCACTAAATGTTTGGAAAGAGCCATGTGACATGATGACATTAATGTAGAAGCATAAGTTGTATGTTGAAGAAGTCTGTAACTCTAAAATGTCACCATTGTTCCCTGTAACTAGTCTTGCAACCTCTGACATGAGGAGGAACATTCCAAACCTATTGTGTGGCATGGAAGGGGAAACTGAGGCACACAGCCATTGTGGTGGTCTGGCTAAATGCCAAGGGTGGAAGCATTTGTACCTTCCGTTACTGGACTGTAACTAAATTCCAGACATTGGCTGGAGCAGCTGTATGGACTGGTGGTCAGATGGGGCAGGACCCAGACCACAAAACACCTGTTTAATCTGTTGGTGCTGCAGCATCTGTATGGGCTCTGCCCGCCCGACTTGAGAACGTGGCTGACGGACCGGGGCCGAAGCAGCGAGACCAACCAACCCAAGGGAACTAAAGGAATTTGCCCGGCTGCATCACATGAAAAGGGCCAAGACCAAGCTCCTGAGTTGGAGCCTCCCCCAGCAGGACTATGATGTGGAGGTGGTGCACATCAAGGGGAGAACAAAGGGTACAGCCAATGCCCTGTCACAAGGGAACAGCCCCGAACTTCCCCAGGTCACCAGTTAAGTAACCCCGCTCAGTTCGGTCTGGAAGGGGGGAGAGATGTGATGGAGTGGGGGATAACTGTGTGTGTGTGTGTGGCTCACAGAGGGTGTGGGGCTCCTGCTGAGGGTAACCCTGACGACCAGGTAACACCTTTGTACTGCAGACAAAGGAGGAGGTGGAGCCTGAGGGGTTTGAATTGGAACTGGGAGTTGGGAAGCAGTTAGTCTGGACTGGGAGAGAGAGACAAAGGAGGGGGCTAGGCCCCAGCTCTGGGGGCCCCTCGGGGCCTCCTCTCCCCAACATGGATGGAACTGGCTGTCTCTGCCTGCTGCACTGACTCCTCTGTACGATGCTGTGTCCTGTCGGCTAATAAACCTGCTGTTTTCCTGCTGAGTGAGAGACTCTCCTGCCTGCGGACAGGGTGCAGAGCTTTGGGGACCCCAGAACCCCATCACACATGGCCCTCTCAGTCTTCTCTTTTCCGAACTAAACAAACTCAATTTTTAACACTTTCCCTCGGAGGCCATATTTTCTAGACCTTTAATCATGCTTGTTGCTGTTCTCTGGATAATCTCCAATTCTTCCCCATCTTTCTTTAAGTATGGTGCCCCAAACTGGACACAGTACTCCAGCAGAATCCTAAGCAGAGCAGAGCTGAGCAGAGCAGAGCAGAGCAGAGCAGAGCAGAATTACTTCTCATGTCTTGCTCACAACACTCCTGTGAATGCATCCCAGATTGATGTTTGCTTTTTTTGCAATAGCGACACTGTTGATAAACAAATCACACAGTCTTCAAGTGGGAGCAAAATCTCAATTTTTGTCCTCCTATCTGTGAAAGAATGGTGTGAAAAGGGCAAGAATGAGGAGGAACACACAAGGAGAGGGAGAATGAAGATGTAAGGAACTGAAAACAGGTCTCTGACACAGTGAACCCAACACTTCTTGAAATCTTGTCCTTTTGCTGGAGTAACTATCCCTTCCCAATTCTCCTCTCTCTCTCAACACTCTTTCAATATGGCCCTTCTGTGCTCTCCTCACAGTTCTGCCAACTTTCTGGGGAAGGGTGTTCGTTCCCATCTCTTCCATGTCCCTTATCTCTGGATAACATCACCAGCAATGCACAAACTGAGCTGCCATCTCCATACTGACAGCTCACAGATCTACCTCTCTACTCCAGACTGGTTTCCATCTATCCAAACTGAAAGCTCAGCTTGCCTCTCCGAGATCTCCTCATGGATGTCTGGACATCCGCTTGAGAGCAACACAGCTAAAACAGACCTTGAAATTTACATTCCTTTCTTGATCAATATGGGTATCACCATTATCCTGCCCACTACTCAGGGCAATATCCTTGGCTGCATGTTAGACTCTGACTTCTCCTACAACTTCTCAAATCCAGACTGTCTAGTCTTGCAGATTTTTCCAGATAGCATTTATGACAGGCCTTCTCTATTCATCCACACAGCTAGAAATCCTGGGCAGGCTAACATCCTCACACATCTGGATTACTGGAACTTCTTCTCTAGCCTTGACAAATGCAATCGTGTCCAGCTCGTATCCATTCAGAACGCTGCCCTAAGGATCATTTTTCTACCCTAACCTCAATTTGTTGTAACCTCCTGTAACTTCAATTCTCTTTTCATTGCTTCACCAGTTGCTCTTACGCCATTGTAGCAGTCATAACCTGCTTGTCTTCACTTACAAAATCCTTCACAATTTATCGTCTCCATCATCTCTCATTGAGTGCTTAAATGTCAACTCCTATCTCTGACCTTTAACACCAGCTACCATAACCCTTGTTAACTTTTCAAAGAGGACCTCCTTGCTTTCTTCCATCATTCCTCTCACACCAAGGATCTAAATACAGTAAACCCTCGATTTTACAGACCCAATTTAGCAGACTTTGGAAACAATGGACCACCCCATTGTCCCTAAAGGCCATTGGAACACCTCCAGCCATACGCAGGGAAGTCCCTCCAGCCACAGTCCAGCGGTTCCAGCAGCCAGAGTCTGGTGAGCTCCCAGCTTTTTTTTGGTGGGAGAAGGGGGCTGGGGAAGCCTAGAGGATGTGGGTGGGTAGTAAATCCTTGACTTTAACAACTTTCGGGACTAACAACAGACACCCCTCCCCCACTAGTCCATTAAATCGAGGGTTTACTTTATCTACAAAGCTGCCTCCTTCTACACCATTCTTTTCATTGATGCCTATTCTCTCCTCTCCCCCTGCCCCCAAAAAAAGAAAAAAAATTGAAAATGGTAGGGGGCCATTGGTGTGCTGAGACCACTGCTGATCATGCTGACCAATACTGTCATTTTCTTCTTCACCCCCACTATGTGTACCTACCTGTTGTCTCTTGTTTTACTTGGATTGTAAATTCTCTGAGGTAGGTGAATGCCTTTTTTGTTCTATGTGCACACAGTGCCTAGCACTACGGTCCATGACTAGGGCTCCAAAGCACAACAAGAAGACAAAATAGTAATAGTACAAACATTTTAATTACTTTTCTCAGCAATACAGGACTTGACCTAAGGAATACTTTTAGGCTACAGCTACACTAGAGTTGCTATTTTGGGACACCCAAAATGTATCCCAAAATAGCAACTCTACAGCTAAACACTGTGCTTGAAACAAGAGCAGTATTCTGGTTCCTGTACCCGTCGTCATAGTGGAAACTTTGAAATAAGTTAACACAAAATAAATTACACAATCTGTGCAATGCAAATTGCATAAATTATTCCAAGTTATGGCTACAGTGCAGCCATACCCTAACTTATTAGGCAGTGGATGACTTAGGTGGTAACTAACGCAATGGAGTTATTCACAAAAGAAATGTTAGTCATCGGCACAAACATTAGCAAGATTGGGTACTGCTTAATTACTACATTGCTTTCATTGGCCATATAAACATAAGAAAGAACAACACTATTTTCTGTAAAATATTCTTCCTTTTTTTCCCAAGTTTAAAAATGTGGGGGGCTGGGGAGGCATACAAGATAAAACAGTAATAAAAATAATACCCACACCATCAAATGTATCAGCAATATAGAATGAACATCACTTATCACTAAAGAGGGCAGGGGAAAATATGCTTCATCCATTTGCAGTCTTATTAGACATCATTAATGTTTTTAAAATTGTGAATTTAATTTTGTTTATTTTATACAGCTACTTTTAAAGTCTATGTTCACTCTCTTCTGTTCATTCCTTAGTGTTGGAACAATCACTAACTTTTGGCAGACAAAACTCCTATCTAAGTTCGTCATCAATGGCTGTGCTAGTGAGCATCTCAAGATTCCATATCAACCTTGAGATTAATTTTCATCTCCTCTTGTGGAAATATCAGGTAAGGCATTGTTTCCTACAGAGACCTGCACAGGGGATATGAATGTTCTGAAAATGCCTCAGTGAAACTGCAGCCGTTGTAAGAAGTCTCAAAAGTTTTAAACAACCTAGGAACTACCCTATTAGACACAACCAATGGTCCATTCAGTCTAATATCCTCTCTGACGGTGCAATATACGGCTCCTTCAAATCAGGTCATGATGGAGTAGGCAGTTAAAGTATACCACATATCCCATAAGAGAAGTCTGTCTACTCCCCTTCAGAAGTTCAGTAAATAACCTAATGCATAAGGTTTTATATTCCTTTCAAAATTTTCAGGTTTAAGTGCTTCTCCTTCTGTTGTCCACTTGTGATTTTTTTATGTTTTTCTTTAAGTATCATCTACTGGCGAGATGTTACTAAATGAGAATCTCTGTTTTCATTTTAAAATACAGAAGTAGAGCTCCAAGCCATCATCACTGTGGAGAAAAGCTTCAAGATGTAAACCTTAAAGGCTTAAAAACGGTCAATGCAGATGGCACATCAAAAGAATCCAGCATTATTCTGTACTATCATGATTTCTTGCAGCCTGATGCCCCTTTTCATATGCGCCATTTTGAAAACAACATAAAACAAAAGGAAATCAACATTCCAAGCATATGTTTTCTTTGAACATACTCTGCTTGTAACGTCCCTTTTAAAATAAATTGATTCTTTTCCTGACATACATCTAAACAGGAATTAATCTCTCTCAGACAAGACACGTTAAGAATTAGTGTGAACATTATGTTTTACTACTTTACCTTTCTTGTTTGCTTAAAGCAATAAGTCTTTTGGGAAGAGATTACTTTTTGTTCTTCCAATTTCTCCCACTGTAATAAATCCAATGATTTCAAAATAATCAGAAAGATTTGCTAATAATGAATTTATAAGAAATTATTTCAGTCTTAACTTACAAGAAAATATGAAACTGAAATTAAGGAAGAAATCCCAGGTCACTCTGTTGTACAAAATCCTCTATCAAGAGCATCACTGTCAACCAGTGTCGCATGGAAATGTATTTTTACAAATTAAATTAATTGCTATGCATACATACAGTAGTCAGTTTTCAGTTCAAACAGGCTATCCTAAAATAAAAACACTAGTAAGTTTATTTTTGTGAACTACGGAACCCAATCATGTGAAATACTATAATCAACTTTTTGCATCCTGTCTCCCTCCAAGTCTACCTGGCTTAAAAATACTCAAGTCAAATTATCACTTTCAACTGCTTTTTTGTACTACTTTTAGCCCAAAGCAATTACTGTAGTCTTTGCTCTGAACTCCCGAGACTACTCGGGCACAGCACAACATTTAGGGTGTCTTAACTTTAGTAACACTAGCAAGTACGGCTTAATATATTCAAAGTGAACTAACTTCTGGAGAGGTAACAGAGAGTAAACCGTGCTAGTCTATACACTATCAAAACAAAAAGCAGTCAAGTAGCACTTTAAAGACTAGCAAAATAGTTTATTAGGTGAGCTTTCGTGGGAGAGACCCACTTCTTCAGACCATAGCCAGACCAGAACAGACTCAATATTTAAGACACAGAGAACCAAAAACAGTAACACGATTCCTCAGCTCTCGTCCCCTATTACCACTCCTCTACTTAAGATACATTGATGACATCTTTATGATTTGGACCCATGGTACACAGGCTCTAGAAGAATTCCACAGAGACTTGAACAATCTACACCCCACCATCAACTTATGCCTCGATTACATGTAAGAGATACATTTCCTGGACACTACCGTACTAATCAAGGATGGCCTGATCAGTACCACACTGTACCGAAAACCTACTGGTCGTTATACTTATCTACACCCTTCTAGTTTCCATCCTGCACACGTGACTAGATCCATTGTTTAGAATCAAGCTCTTAGGTATAATCGCATTTGCTCTGATCCAACTGACAGAGACCAAAAACTACAAGAACTTTACCAAATATTCATAAACCTGAATTACCCACCAGGAGAAGTAAAAAAACAAATCGACAGGGCCAGACGCATACCCAGAAACCAGCTACTCCAAGATCAGCCCAAAAAAGCCAAGAACGGAACACCACTGGTCATCACTTACAGCCCCCAACTCAGACCACTGCAACGAATTATTAAAGACCTACAACCTATTCTTAATCAGGATGCTACACTCCAGAAGGCCCTGGGTGGCATGCCTGTTCTCTCCTACAGACAACCTCCCAACCTCATGAGGATCCTTACTAACAGCCACAGTCTATACCCCAGGAACACCAGTCCTGGAACCTTTCCCTGCAACAAAGCCCGCTGCCAGCTTTGTCCACATATCTTCTCTGCAAATACCATCACTGGACCTAACCAGGTTACTCACAGAATCACGGGCACTTTCTCATGCTACTCTACTAACATCATATATGCCATCATGTCCCAACAATGCCCAGATGCTTTGTATATTGGACAGACTTCTAACTCCCTTAGACAAAGGGTCAACGGGCACAAAAAAGACATCAAAACACTCCAGATCCACAAACCACTTAGTCAACATTTTAATGGAATGGGCCATTCTGTCAATGACCTCAAGGTATGCGTGTTACTGAAAAGAAATTATCACTCCTTTGTAGAAAGGGAAGTGGACGAACTGACATTTATATTCAAATTCGGAATATTAACACATGGTTTAAATCGTGATGTGAACTTTCTGAGTTACTATAGGGGCTCGTCTGCATACTTAACTCAATCTAATTCTTGATCTTCCCCCCCACCCTCTGATTTGCTCACCTTGAGTATCTTTTTCTGATTTGTCCTCCTTGCTTACTGTTTTTGGTTCTCTGTGTCTTAAATATTTTGCTAGTCTTTAAAGTGCTACTTGACTGCTTTTTGTTTTAACTTCTGGAGAAAATTTTAATTAGTTAGAATATCATTAGAAATGGATTCCCACCCTCATCCATTTCAATCAATATTCTTAACAGAGTAAATAGTTTCAAATCGTACTGTTCTGTTTGAAAGAAACAATTATTCATGTGAGTGAGAGCATGGGGGGAGGGAAAAATAACACCTACAGCAAATTATTGTTCTACTAAACTCTTCAAACTGTTCTGTAACAGCAGGTTTGGTAGTCTTAGGGTATGTTTACACCTGCGCTCGATCGACAAAACTTTTCTTGGTCACATGTGGTTCCATAATAAACTTCTCCACCTCACTCCACCCCCTAGGTATGCAGGAGCTGTTGGTAAGTGAAACCCCCTCATAAGGGGAAGCATTTTTTCCAACAAAGATATTAATCCACACAAGCTGTTTTTCAGTTGTGTTTCCAGTCTTGTTGCTAAAAGCTGTGTAATAGAGACATGTCCTTAGGCTAAAATGCCGCTTGATCATCCAACAAACATATTTTTTCCCAAGTCTCTCAACTTCAAGAGTTTAAGAAATATTTTTGCCAAATCACTACACTACAGAAGATATAGGAAATGCAACAGAATGCAACCACCCCCACACTGTAAAGAATATAGTTTTAAACAGTCTATTGAAAGACCATTTCAAAACACTAGAACCATTTTCAATTTTTTCTTTTGTTTTCTTTTTTTTTGGGGGGTGAGGGGAGGGAGAATAGGCACCAATGAAAAGAATGGGGAAAGCAGGAGGAGGAGAGGTTGTGGACATTTTCTTCAACAAAATATTTTTATGATTAACCTGAATGATACATGTATGTCATGTCCTGACTCAGAGTTCTGCCATTTTTCCTCCAACCACTGGATGATATCAACACATCTACAACACAAACATATTTATTTCTTTGCTGCTTGTAAGTGCAGCAGCTGAAACAAAAAGTTGAGCACTGTGGTTTTGGAAGGTTAACAAAAGGAGGATTCACTTTAAGTTATATGAATTTTAGTTCATAAACATCCTGTACATTTTTAAAGTTTTAAACTTAAGAAATTATCAGTTCATGTTATTCTGAGACTAAGCTTCTGGAAGATATCACAGGACAGTTAAGTTTTCCACTGTTCCTTGCCCATGCAAAGTGCATGTTTTCTTACAAGGTGGATGAATACAGGCAAATATACCAGTTCAGCTACATCTCTGAGGTGAAAAATACCAAGCATGTGACAAACATTTTACCACGGTCACTGAACACCACCCCTACTCACAAACTGCAGCAGCAGTTCTCAAAATGAGGGTTAATAAAGGAAAAACTAAGCAGAAAGCGGAACCATTCTGATTGCCCAAAGAAGATGCCAACCTCATAACGTAGGATGAAGATGTGGCACTACACTATTAAGCCCAGCCCTTTCTATGAAACCCATAAGACCACCTCACTGTGTACATGGCATGAGGTAACTGCTAGGAAAGCTACACTTTACACCTCAGAATAGCACACTTCACATGTGTGATCTCAAATAACCATATACTTGGTGCAATACTATCCGTTGCATTTGCAGTATAGGCACGATCACCACCATCATTCAGAAATGAGCAGTAGAGGGGAAGAGTGTCCTTGCAATTCTGGACCAATCTGTTCTTTGGCTTCAGGATTTGAGCCTTTGGCTGACAGAGAAGGAAGGGAAAATGGCAGCTACAAAGCTGAAGTAAATAAAAAGCCAAGGGGTTCCTCTCAGAGAAATGAGTATATTTCTTTCTTGGGTATCCTCGTGTCACTCATCTTTGGTTGAAAGATGTAAAAAAACATGAATTAATGAACAGCTCATTGCTATGTCTTACATGCTCATGAGAGGGACAGATAAGTGCAGACCACTTACTGGGTTGGGTGACAACTTTTTAACAACGTTTTTCAGCAGGGAAGAGGCGGTGAACACTAGGTTATTCTTTGTTCCTCTTTTTTCTTTTACTTGAACCACTTTAGCAAATTGAAAGAGTGAGGAGGGGGAAGACAGAATGGCCTGATTTCAAAAGGACAAGTTAAAAACAGACTGCATTTCTATTTTATCAAGCATATGAAAAATGACACAGATTGTTTGCAATTTTTGCACAGAATTTAACACAAACCCTCAGTTTTCTTCACATCTGAATCAGCAGCAACATCCTTCTGTAACTGACAGAATTAAAGAAAGTGGGATCTCAACTAGCAATCTTCCAAACAAAGTGAAGTTAGTCACCTTGTGCAGTAATGATGGCTCTTCAAGATGCTTGTCCCCATGGGTACTCCGATCTGTGTGTCAATGTGTCCTTGCGCCAGCGCTTGGAGATTCTTCTATAGCCATAGTTTCCCAGACTATGCAAGCACAATAGTGCCTCCTCATGCTATCTAGCACATGTGCAGCACAGGTCCCTTTGTTCCTTCTCTACCCTAGCAAACAAAGCAGGATGCTCCAAAGCAGTGAAGGGAGGGAGGGAAGTGGACCACCCATGGGGACACACATCTCGAAGAAATATCATTAATGCACAAGGTGAGTAACTTCCCCTTCTTTGAGCAGCGTTCTCATGGATGCTCCGCTCTGGGTGACTTTAGAACAGTAGTCACACTTTGGAGGTGGGTTTGGAGCCCTGTAATGATTGCGGTTGACAGCACTGCTTGACCCACTTGACTGAAACAAGCAATGGAAGATAATAGAGCATAGTGTTATGCAAACATGTTGCTGGAAGACCATGTCACCAACTGGCGTATGTCCGGAAGGGGTATGTTCTTGAGAAAGGTGATGGAAAACATAGCCTGGGTAGAATGGGTGGTGACAGAACCCAGAAGCTCGCTTCGGTAAAGCGTGTAGCAAGTGTGGACAAAACTGGCAGGCCCTTGGATCGCACTGCGAATGATAGGAAGAGCCTAGGAGACTTGCACCAAGGCTTCATGAAATCAATGGAAAAGGCCGATGCCCAATGAATGTCCAGGTAAACAGATAGGTTAGCTGATGTGAAATGGTGAGGGAACCTAACAGAGGAACTCAGGATGAGGGCAAACAGTGACTCTGTCCTTGATAAGCACCATTTAAGGAGGTTCAACCATGAGAGCAGCAAGTTCCCCAACCCTCCTGGCCAATGTGATGGTGACTAAAAACAAGACCGTAATACACAAATGCAGTCAGGTAGCTGAGCGCCTGGTTAAGGTTCCAGACAGGGACTGAAGTATGTACTGAGAGAACGGTATTTTGCAGACCTGTCAGAAAACATCTGGTGAGGGGATGGGAGAGGAAAGAGATCCCATCCTCAACTTGGTGGAATACCGCAGCATGCACCTGGACAGTACTGAGGGCTAGGCCTGACTCACTCAGGTGCAGCAGGTAGTCATGGAGAACAGGAAGGGGCACAGTGTGAGGACCTATAGGATTAGTGCCCAACCACTGAGAGAACTGCTTCCACTTGTGGAGGTAGGACTTGCATGTGGACTCCTGTCTGCTGTTAATGGGAACCCTCTTTATCCCCTCAGACTGAGCTATTTTGGCATTCTGGAATCAGGAACGAGACACACATGGGGTGAAGGGTGTGGCCAAAGTCCTGAGACAGAAGGTTTCACCAAGGAGGAAAGTGGTAACTCTATATCCTTGACAGTTGGTACAAGTAAGAATATGAAGTTTGTCTCAGCCATGCCAGGGCTATCAGTTTGAGGCAAGACTAACCCAGTCTGACCTTGATCAGAAGCTTGTGAATCAAGGGAAGGGGAGGAAACACAGGAAAACAATGCATCCCATTTAATGGAGAAGGCATCCCCAAGGGAGTGTCTCTCCAGACCTGTTCTGGAGCAATACTGATGACACTTCTGTTTACTTGGGTCACAAAACAGTCCATGCACAGTTGGCCCTAAAGCTGGAACTTATGATTGAGGGCCACTGTGTCAATTACCCACTTGCGATCATTGAATGAGCAGCTAAGGGCATCCGCAGTCACGCTCAATACCCCAAGGAGATATGCAGCCACTGGAGTAATGCAGTACTGAAGGCACCAAGTCCACGGTTTTATGGCCTCTGTGCATAGGGACAGGGATCATACCCCACCCTGACAGCTGATAGGATACATGCAGGTAGTCTTGAACTCCTGGAACTCAGAGCAGTTTGCTAAGCCTGCCAGCACTTTCAACAGCACCTCACAGGCACTGCATGTGAATTCTGACCAACTTGACCACATACGTGCTAGGAGCCATGTGGACCCACCAGCTTGAGGTAAATGCACACCGTGATGGTGGGAGACAGTCTCACCACCAGGATGAGATTATGAAGGGCCTGGAATCTTTGAAGCAGGGGAGAGGCCCTGGCAGTGGTAGTGTTTATGTTTGTTGCACCTCCCGAGGTCGAGGATGGGCCTTCATGCCCCACTCCCCTTGTTTTTCTTCTGGGTTAGTAAATAAATGGAGTAAAACCCCGTGCTCTGAAACTCCAGGGGAACCAGCTTGACAGCAGCAAGATGGAGAAGGTGCTGTATCTCTTCCTTGAGGAGATGCTCAATGAGGCGAGTCCTAGAAGATGGACAGAGTAGCGAGACAGATGTGTGTGTGAGCATGCTGACTGACCAGCATGTGAAGTTCTGTTGAAAATGCTGGCAGGCTTAGCGGACTGCTCTGAGTTCTAGGAGGTTTATGTGGAGCACTTGCTCAGTGAAGGACCATTTGCTCTGGACCATATGAGAACCTAGATGGGCCCCCATCCCATAAGGAAGGCATCTGTAGCAAGCATAACAGATGGGGGCAATTGTCGGAATGGTATCCCAGTTAAGGCACGGCATGTGAATTCTGGCCAGCTTGACCACAAACATTGTAGGAGCCATGTGGACCCAATAGCTTGAGGTAAACGCACACTGTGAGGGTGGGAGACAGTCTCACCACCAGGATGAGATCATACAGGGCCTGGAATCTTTGAAGCAAGAGAATGGCCCTGGCAGTGTAGTGTTTTTGTGAGCCTCGATGAACTCTAGGGACTGCATGGGTTGAACTGTGGACTTCTCATAGTTTATGTGGAAGCCCAGGCTTAGAAGAACATCTGTGGTGGCTGTCACCATGCAAAGAGCCTCCGAGAATGATGGCCCTTTATGAGAGAATTGTTCAGACAGGGAAAGATGACCACCCCAGAGTGATGCAGGTGGGTGGCCATGACTACCAGAGTCTTGGAGAACACCCTGAGTATGGTGGAGAGCCCAAACAGGAGGACAAAAGTACTGATAATGGTGAGACCACCATAAAGTGAAGGAAATGCCTGTGTGTCACGTGGATAGTGATTTGGAAACAAGCATCTTGTAGGCTGAGAGCAGAGAGTCAGTTGTTTCTGTCCAGTGCTGGAATAGTGGTTGCAAGAGTCACCATCTTGCACAGTTAATATAGAACACATCTGTTGTGCCTCCAGAGGTCGAGGATAGGCCTCCATGCCCCACCCCCCTCATTTTTCTTCTGGGTTAGGAAATATATGGAGCAACACCCCCTGCTGAAACTCCAGGGGAACCAGCCTGACAGCAGCAAGATGCAGAAGGTACTGTATCTCTTGCTTAAGGAGATGCTTGGTGAGGCGATGAGGAGAGTCCAAGAGAGGGTCAGGGTAGCAAGACAGGTGTGTGGAAGTAGAGGTAAACAGGATAGAGTACCCCTGGGCCACTAGCTACAGGACCCACTTGTCCAAGGTAGTGACAGCCCAATGGTGCAAAAAGGGGTGGAGACAGTGATGTAACAGATGACACCCATACTGTGCGATGGCTGGAGCAGAAATATTTCTCAGGCTCTTCACCACACCTTCAAAACTGCTGCTTAGGTTGTTGAGGGTGGGACGCCGTAAGCTGTTGGTGCAGTTTCCGGGTGAAGTCTTTGCCACTGGGATCTGTGCTACTGGCAAGGCTCGAAGCATTGTGGTTACTGCTGGAACTGCTTCCATGGTCTCTGATATGGAGAGGACCAGGCCTGTTTGAATCAGGGGTGCAGGGCTGTACATCCCCATTGTACATAGCGTAGTGCGAGAATCCTTCATAGAGTGAAGGACTGCATCTGTCTCTTCACAACCAAATGAATTTTGTCGAAGGGCAGACTCTCCACCTTCTCCTGCAGATCCTTGGGGACCCCCACAGGCTACAGCCACAATGTCTGTCTCATGGCCCAGCAAAAGTCGTAACTGCCACATCCATCACAAACTGGAGTGCTGTGCAGTTGGTAACGTGCTCTTCATGGATTACATTCATGAGGACTGAGCATTGCTGTTTGGGCAAGGTGGGAACCAACTCCTGCAATTTGCAGTAGTTCAACATGTCCGCATATTTCACTGCCCGCAGGAGCAACATGCTGGAGGAATAAACTTTGAGCTCCGAGATGTCCCACTTCTTACTCATTTTGTCCTGAGGAGTGGAACAAAAGGATTTGGGTTTTTGTGGATGGCATCCTCCACTAACACATTTTGCTACAGATGGGTAAACAGAAACTCTGCATCCTTTGAGGCCACAAAGTATCATTTGTCAGTCCTCTTCTTAGTGGGAGGAATGGATGTTAGCATCTGCCAGATGATATCAGCAGGGTCCGTAACTGCCTCATCCATGGGCATTGCAATTCTGGAGGAAGAGAGAAGCTGCAGGGTGTGGAGAAGTCTACATTGTTTAACTGGCACCTCTCGCATCCTTTTTTCTGGGCCCAAGCCACTTTCCAAAATAGATGATGCAAAGCCTGAGAGTCATCTGCAGGAGGAGGCAAAACCAAAAGCACTGTGTCATCTGGTGAAGATGAGTGGTGCAGCAGGGATCCACCCTCAACTTCTGAAGGGGAATCCTCAGACCCAGAGTGCTGCGATGATGGATACATCACTGAAGTGGTGGGCTGTGGTGACATGGAGCAGTCCCTGGACACCGTGGACAATGCCAACAAAGCATGCACTCGCCAAGGTGACCACTGAGAATATGGTTCTTTACAGTATGGGTAGTGGTATGCAAACCATGGTGTGGGCAGCTGTGGGTAAGCCATGGTAGGTGATACGTCTTCCCAGTTAGAATGCATAGAGCTGGAGTGCTGTGAGGAGAAGACGCTCCTGCAGTCAGAGCCACAACCTCCTGGGATGCGCAACCATCCGCTAAGCCACAAGAACCCTGAGCACCTAGAGGAACATGGGCACATGCAGAGCGCCAGGGACACACAATGCAGCAAGTTGGATGGTGCTAGGGCTGGGGCCATGTACATTCTTGGTGGCAAGTCTTCACAGCACCACTTAGATGCCATGTTGCACTCCAGTGCTGGGGGCTTCAGCAAAGCAGTGTCTTGTTGCAGCTTTGGTGCCTTTTCCAGCGCCGCACAAGAGTGAGGTGGTGCCTCGACCCTTGGTCTTCCTAGTGCCGAGTCTGGCACCTCATGCAAGTGGTGCGGAGACTTGGAACAGAGCTGCTTGCATGCCAGCTCTGGCTTCAAGGGCTGGGTCTTATGCCCAGGAGTAGAAGCAGCCAAAATCAGCAGTGCTGATGGCATCGGAGGCACCAAATGTTGGCAGCTTGGCTCCAAGACTGCCCGCTTCAGCAGTGCCAGCCGTGATGGTGCCTGGGATATCCTGGCAGTATTTTCAACTGGCACGGCCCATCAGGTGCTGACAGAGTTAAAGGGATGCACAGAGCCCATACCCTTGGTCTCCTTGTTGGTTTCTCGACAGAGGGCTGCTCCAGCGCCAGCGTCTAGAGGAACTTTTCATACTGATAAGTCTCCAGCCTTTTGGCTTGGTCTCTCCTGGCCATTGCTGTGAGGCTGGAGCAATGGGTGCAGGACTAGGTCTGGTGGCCTTCACCCAAGCACTTGATGCAGAAGGTATGGCTTCTCTGCATGCTGTGGATGGGCTTAAAGCCCAAGGAGCCTGGCACAGTGATGACACAACAACTGTTTCTAATGCTAACGGAGCTTCTTTTACATTTTTTTTTAAAGTTATTAGATTGGTCTAACAGGAGAAATAACTTGGACAAAGGCAGATGAATGCTAAACTAACTCTTTTTGTCTTTCAGAGAGAGAAAGACAAGCTCTGTCTGCAGCCAAGGATGACAGAAAAGGAACTGAGGGGCCCACTTCAAGCAGACACTACATAGCACGAGGCGGAACTACTGTGCATGGGCGGCATGGGAAACCGTAGCTACAGAAGACTCTGTGACCATTAGCACGTGGATGCATCGATATCCCAGAGTGGAGCGCCCCTGGGGACACTACTGGAAGAAATAACCATACACATAATGCTGTAAGTAGCTGGTGTGACGTCCCCAAACACAAATCCTTTCATTGGTACTTTAAAAAAAAAAAAAAAAACTTCGAGCCTGACATATTTGTTAACATGTGCCATTTATAAGGCAAACCAGGATGCATTCACTTTTGGGAAAAATATCAATAAAGAAACATTTTTAAATAATGTAAAGATGGACAGAAATACAGAACGCACAATGTGCTGAAAAATGATACTCTATCTTAGCTTGAATAATGGGATGGCAATGTAAAATGCCAGGTATAGAATGCAAAACTTACAAGTCAGAAAGAAAATTTTCAGACATCTAATGCAGAGGTACTCCCTCCAGACACTGAGTAAGGGATAACAGTTGCTGAGACAACATTAGGCCAGACTCACGTGTACCTTAAAGGGTATGCGTATGCCACTCTGGCATTGTAAAGATGACATAAAAGGGTTTCAATACAGATGAGAATCTAGCTCACTGCGTTCATACGCACACACCTGTTATGGCTTTAAGTGGAAAAGGGGATGTAGGGAATGGAAAAGTGATGGCCGTGACTGAGTTGGCAAGAAGGAAATGAGTCTGAAGAATAAAACTCACTCATAGACTTGATTTTGTGCTTCATGACTCTCCCAATATTAAGTAGGTCTAGATACAGTTATTCTTCTGACAAGCTTTATAAAAACACCTTGCTCCTATTAGCTATCACCTCATGATTCCTACTCACTGGTTTGTGCAAACAGAAATGCATGTGCATTGCTAAGCAACACAGAATGGCTGATCACCTTATACCACTTTACCTGCAACTGAAAACTAACGATGCTTCCTTTTAAGACAGATCTGCAGCACCAGTTTTAAAAGCAAAACATTTTGCTTGAGATATTAGATGTCAGTTGAGGTTTCAGTTTTCCTGCATTGTCATGTACAGTTGAAAAACTGCAATTTGACATAACAAAAAAGCAGTCCAGTAGCACTTGAAAGACTAACAAAATAATGTATTAAGTGATGAGCTTTCATGGGACAGACCCACTTCTTCAGAAGAGGTCTGTCCCATGAAAGCTCATCACTTAATACGTTATTTTGTTAGTCTTTAAAGAGCCACTGAACTGCTTTTTTGTTTTGATAGTATATAGACTAGCATGGCTTTCTCTCTGTTACTATACAGCTTGACATTGTATAAGTTCCTACAGTTGTCTTCCAGTTGGAGGCAAAGGCACCACCTTCCAAAAATAATTTACTCCTTTTGACACTCATCATATTTTAAAGTTGGCTGAGAATGGCTTACCAAAATTATCAGTATTTAAAAGAAATTTCACCTTTTATTTACAACATATTTCATTCTGAAGATCATAAACACAGCTAAACCACTGACACCACCACAGAGCAAAAGATTATTTGAGACTTAAGTTTTCTGCCGATGAGACAGCACATCATTCATGCATTACAAATTGGGGTATGTTGCCAATTTGCAGGGAGGGTTGCTCCAAATCCTGATATTTTCCTTTCTTAAATATAATGGCTGTGTCTACACTAGCAAGTTCTTCTGAAAGACTTTTCGAAAGGAGGGGGCTGTTTCGAAAGATCCAGCAGAGCGTCCACACACAAAAAGCTTTCTTTTGAAAGTATATCGAAATAATGTAGCACTCGTTTCAAAATCACTCTTCCTTTCCAGTTTCAGGAAGAGCACCCCCTTCTGAAAGCTTCTTTCGAAAGAAAACATGTAGATGCTCTTCAGTCCCTTTTTGCCAAAGGAGCAGTCCTCATGGGGCCTGATTTTTTCAATCCGACCTGTTCTTTTGAAGGGGTGGGGGGATGTGTGGACACTCTTTCAAAAGAGCAGATCATTCTTTTGATCTGCTTCTTTGTGTGTGTGTGGGCACTCTCTTTAGAAAGAAGTTCTTTCGGAAGAGATCTTCCAGAAAGGCTTCTTGCAAAAGATCTCTGTAGGGTAGACATAGCCAATATGATTCACACTTACAGGACTAGATCCTCAATTGGTTTAAATTGGCACAGGACTACTGAATGGCACTACTGCTTCAATCCACACGCTGGTACAGGATCTGAACAACAGAACAAAAACACCCTCAACCTTCCCCAGCAATGGTGGATAACAAAAATACTAGGAAGAAATATAAGTATTTCTTTAGAGCATTGGTTTAAGAACTCAGCAGAGTACTAATGACAACTGTGGACAAAGCTAGGTTGTTGGAAGACCATTTCTTGAATCAGGAAATGAGCACAGAGAACAGAGAGAGAGAGGATAAAAAAGAAGGTGTTCTCACTGAAAAATGAGATGGGTGGACATGTTTTTGACCTCTAGGGAAGAAAGAAATCGCCAAGGCTATCTGAGGTCGTCAATGGAAAGGAAAAGACATGCAACAAGAACTGGTACCAAGGACTCTTGATAGAAGGTATACGCCATGTTTCCTTCTTAGCAGATGAATGCATCTGTGGCTCAAAGAAGGGAAGAGGAGACCCCTAGCACAAAAGCTAAGGTAGCTTTGGAGTTTCTTTTGTTATCAAATAGATTTCTGGGAGGAGTATTCCAAACCTTAGAGGCTGGAGCTGGAGAAGGCCGAAGCATGTAGTCAGAGTGACATACAGGAGTGCTGCTATGAGACAAATTTCTGGAGCTCCGAGGCATGCCTTTGATCACTTACAAGTTACAATACTGTTGCATGGCACGGGGTCAGTGATTACTCACTCCAATAGTTACTGCTATGATTCTGTCCAGTGGCTCTCCCTGCTTGGATCTTGGGTTGACTGCTAAACAAGCATTTCATTCCAATCCGAAAGGGCAGCACCAGGTATAAATTACAGTCCAGAGGTTCCCTGCCCCAAAGTTTGCCATACATACCTTTTAAAAAAATTGTATTCTCAGTGTATGAATTCCCAAGCAATACTAGAAATTCCATTCCCCTATAGTTTTCAAAGTAATTACACTAGCACTGAGTGCAGTAATGGATACGACTGTATTAGCATAGTTACTGCCTATAGTACAAACTTCATGAATTGTGTCATCATCCTTCAGCACTATCTACAGACCCTGAAAGACCAGTGGCGGGCAACCTGAAGCCTACGGGCCACATATGGCACACTGGGACTCCACCTGCAGCCTGTGGACAGCCAGCTACCCCCCAGCTCCCACATGCCTCTCTCACACTGGGGCACACTGGAGCCCCACACCTCCTAAGCCTCCCCATTCCCTCCCAACACTTTTGGAGTGCCATAAATTGCCTGATTCATGGTCCAACCCCACTCCTCCCAATCCCTCTCAGAGCTGGAACACTGCAGATCACCTGTTCATGGCATTCCACCTCTGAGAGGGATGGGGAGGAACAGATAGGCATGGGGCTCTGGTGTATGACAGCTCGGGGAAGGGAGACCAACAGAGGTCTTCAGGACCGCAGGCAGAACCCCAATGGGGCTGCAGGGCTGATGTGGCACACCGATATCCCTAGTTCCCGATCCTTGTTATAGCTGCTGGTGAAACTGGGCTATTTTTCTAGATTCCTTTGTTTTGCAGTCTCTACTAAGAAGCAGGCATACAGTCCCTTGTTTTCTGATAGGGAAAAAGGCCTATCAAATGCAATAATTCGTAAGGACCCAGTTTGCTTTTTTCAAGGTTCTTGCTGAATCCAGATTATGTCATAAGACTCACTGAAGTCTGGACTGGTGCAACAGCTACCTGTAAAGACACTGCTGCTCGCAACAAGTTTTTCTGGTATGTCAGAACTTGAAATGTCTAATCACAGCCGTTCACAACCACTACTCTACAGCTGCACCAGTGATTAATTACAGCTACAAAGTCTGCTAGTGAAGATGTACCTAGGACAAAAAGAATATAATCAGCTTTAAAATGTACAAACAATAAGATGGAAAAACACTTAGGATGTTTTATTTTTACTCTTATGGGCTATTCATAAAACTAAAAAGACCAATCGAATCCAGTGTGCTCAGAGGCCACACAATCGGCACCACGTTAAAAAAAACCTACATTGCTAGGTTAAATCTAATAATATAAAATGTCAACACAATCATCCATTTAACAGCTAGCAGAGAAACCATGGGAATAGTAACGGCAGAGGTGTGATGAAAAACAGTGTGAAATTACAGAGGCAGTAAACAGCAAGACAAAGTTTGCTGAAAACAGGGTTTGAACTTTACTCACATCAAACAATCTAGGCTTTCCCTTTCCCAAAAGGAGGAGGGAATGAAGGTACTTGGGATTCTGGAAGGCAAACTGGACTTTCCATGCTTTCCTGCGTGACAAAAGCTGCAACTACCCTCTCCCAAGCTATGCAAACCTCCATCTTTCTTTTCACGTTTTTTACTATGTGGTTATTGTACCAGATTTCCATTTTGACATATTAAAATCTGGGGCAGTATAAAAATGAGCTCAATTTATTGTGCTACCAAAATAAGATGCTGGAGAAACAGTGATGCATAATGTAAGACTATCTACCAAAATTCCCTTCAAAATAACAGGCAAGGTGCCACATAGGAAACAAACCTTTGATTATGACAAAGAAATTACGCTCCTTCATACAAAAGGCTTTCAGTTTGAGTCACAGCTAAAATTAGAGAGTAAACGGTAGAGAAGAAATAACAAATAATTATTACAAATTATTACAATATTTAGCAAGTACACAAATCTGCTTGCATGTTGCTTAGTGTAAGAGAAGCTAAGCAGAAAAAGGCAGAGATACTGGAAAACACTGAGGAGAGTTCTGTTATTTCTCATGGCCTATGTCAGGGAATACTTAAAATGTTCATGGCACACTCACTATGCAACTATATTTTCTAAATTAGACTGCTATACACCACAGTCTTAGAGATTTCTTCAAGGCAATAAAAGTTTAGTGCACCCACCAGCCTGAAAGGAGTTTCAGCCAAGCAGAACAGTCAAAGCTCATATCTGGAATAGGACTTTATTTCTCAACTTTGGCAGATGTCATGCATTACAAGTGTTAACCTCCTAAGTCTAGAACATGAGTGTCCAACCTTTTGGCTTGCCTGGGCTGCATTGAGTGAAGAGGAATTGTCTTGGGCCACATATAAAATATATAATATAGTTAATGTATATAAATCACATAATAATGTTAAAAGTTTATGATCTTGTGGGGCCGCATTACTAGCTGTCCAGGGCCGCATGCAGCCCACGGGCTGGACACGCCTGGTCTAGAAGGTTTGGGTCACCTGACCTATTCTTGACACAAATACTCATGGATGATAGTTTGCCCAGGTAAAGCAACCCTCACTATATGCCTAACTGTAAATAAGAAATCAGTTTAATTATTCATACCTGAAGATTTTGGACTCAAAGGTGTTATGAGTGCAACATTCCTCATGACCAATATAAACTCCCAGGAACAGAGCGAAGTAAATATTTTCAAGTTACAGAAAGGTTGTTGCCTCTTCAGACAAAGACTAATACAGATATAGCCTAAAAGTGAATTAAGTTGGTGTTCACACTTCTTTTGCTAGTGGCTGAAGAAATGTCAAAGAGACAAAGTAAACAAGATTATAATCTCCACAACAGAAAGAGCCAACAAATTATCGCTGAAATGAAAATTTAAAAGCAACATGGTGAAAACCGGAAGCTTAAAAATGACATTGTGTTTGGGTTTTTTCTATATAAAAAAGTAAGAGCTAACATATATTTCTTCCCTCCCAGAAACAGTGCAAATTCTCTTTTTTTGTACTGAAAAATAATAAATCCAACTCTTACAAACAACTCTTGAAAAAAAACACAATCATGACAGTTAAATACTTGTAAAGTACACCAGGTTTTTGTTCTTGGGTTTGGTAGACTGAGTTGAAGTCTAAGATTCCTATATTTAAGATTTGGTAGAAAATGTTTAAAATTCAGTACAAACTCTAAAATCTACATTTTTTGCAGTCTTTGTTTTCTCATGATTCCAGATTACAGGAGATTAAACAAATATAATTCCTCATACATCTGACAGCTTGCCAGGAAATGTTAAAACCATTAGCACTAAAGTTTGTAGAAGGAAGTATTTTGGTACCCCAGCCACTCTATAGGCAATTCATGTTTTTTCTCTCATTGGAAACCCAACCGCTCAAATTAAGAGAGTGTCTTCTGGCTAATAAACACAGTTAACTATTTACTCATTCAACATTCGATTTGCCATTTGATAAAATTCTTTTTCACGTTAATGGAAAAAAAATGGCTTCCCCATACCGAGGGGACACAATCTAAAGATCAGGTCTCACGGTGCCACCGCACTCTCCCCAGCACACAGTATCGGGGGTGGTGGGAATGCTTTGTCTTCCCACTGTAACAGCCTCTCCCCCTACCTCTCTGGCACATTCTGCCACTATCTCTGGAAGGCAGGAACCTCAGCAGGGAGCAGAAGAGGGACGCTTTTACCGCTGGCCCCTCCTAACTGGCAGCTGTCTGACAGAGTCTTGCTGGGGAAGTGGCTTCCACTCCCTGTCTGGGGTCAGGTGCCAGAGTTCAACACCTCAGCTGGGACATGGAAGAGAAGTTACCTCCCCAGCCAGGCTCTCTCAGGCAGTTGCTGCACAGTGCTGCAGGACAGCATCTCAGCAGCTGGCCTGAAAGGTGATGGTCCCACCTCTTCCACTCAGAGCATTGGGCCATGTGCTGCCTAGGTCCACCTCTTCCCGACCCTGTTCCTCGCCACCCTCAGAACCTCTGGCATGCTGCCAAACAGCTGACAGCAGCAGGCAGGACAGCTCTAGGGAAGGATGCAGATGATCTGATCAGAAGGGCCCACAACTGGCAGGTGGTGCTGGGGGATGCGGGGCCCCACCAGTGGGTGCTCAGCATTCACCATTTTATCTAGGGGTACTCCAGCCAGAGTACCCATAAAGCCAGCATCTATGATCTGAGCTCCCTTTTACTGGCAACAATAAAAGGTCAATGAGCCCTGCCCTACCGGCACTTTGCAAGGGAATGCAGAGGCAGTGAATAAGCCCTTCATGTCACCAAAGAGCTAAAGTTATTGAGCTGGGCGAAGCAAAGGAGCTGGAGGTAAAGGGAGAAATGGATAGTGCTTTATTTTTGTACAGGCTTATGGCTCGCCTAAACACAGAGAACCCATACTGTTACAGCTTTGGAAGGTGACAGTGAAAAATGGGTTAATCTAATTTACACTCTTGTACGATTATTCACCAACCCCTTAAAAAAATATGCAACTTGTAAGTTTAAGTGAAATGACAGTTCTTTAAATGGGAGAACTCAATTAGAAGATTAATAATGCCCTGCTGGCTGCAGACAAAAAATGAAGTGTTTAATTTTTGGACTTCACCATGATTTCTGAAAACTGTCATTTTCTCTTTTTACTGCCTTTCCCTGAATATGATGTGTAGGGTTACAGCATCTAAGAAACTGTTATTCAATTGGAATCTGCAGTGGTGATGATATAGTCTTTTGCCCAAAGTACTGTTAGTACAGGGCTGGAAGCCCATTACTTTAAAGCAAGACAAAGAGTACCAATTAATTAGATTCAATCTCATGGAACACTTAAACCAGGTGTGGCTGAAAGCACACAGGAAAGCAATGAAGATATTTAAAACTATTGTTTATATAAGAATAATGTATAAAAGTGTATAAATCTATACCCAAATTCCACTCATCTATACAGTTCTGTATATTACCAGTTTTAGGCTGTGAATGAGGCTTTCCAAGTAACCATACTTTCTGCTGCTATTTAGTGTCCACCTCCCTGGCTGAACAAGCCCTGTCTTGACATTTTCTTATGGACAATATGAGTGCTATATGCAGCCTGAATCAGGGACCCACAGATAAGCACTCAAAATAAGCCATGAAAAGGCCATAAAAATAGAGAGGAAAAACACAACTCGAAGATGAAGGTCTTAGCATAATGCACCTGTTTGCTATATTCAGATAGAATGAACTACAAGCTGTCATAAGCAGTTGAGTATTTGGCATTATTACAAAAATTAAGTGTGACACAGAATTCAATTAAAACATGCACCATTCCGGTTGAAACAGCTGGCATGTTACAACTAGTGCAAGGTTTGGATTTTAATTGAGCTAAAGATGAGAGAGTTAAATGGTCTCATTGTACTAAAAATCCACAGCAGACGCCTGCCAAACTGTGGAGAGTTTTTGTGGTACGGATGATAATATCTATTACTAAGCAGCCCAAAATGGAAAGCCGCAGGTCACAATCAAGAGAGATTGGCAGGTCTGCGGTGCAGAAGTATACACAGCACCTGCCTATGCCTCTGGCTTTACCTACCGTTATCAATCCTTCAATAGCTACAACCATCACCTTTTCCTATTCACTCATTGTGGCAAAAGCAATTAAAATCTGTTCCTTAATATGCTAATGTCATGTTTCATGCCACGCAATGCTATTTTTCACTCATTAAGCACCAGAGTTTCTTTGAAGCCCTAGAGGGTTTCTTCAGAGACATTACCCACCAGCAGCCAACTTCAGTTCATTAATAGACATTTTACTTGCACCATAAAGCACATGAGCAAAAGAATCACACCTCTACTTCTGTGGGGGATCAATGCCTCACTCACTGAAACAGGCTCCAAAATTTCAGCTATGATAAACTTGACTCCTTTGCACTTCTCCTTTTGCTACTTTGTTGCCATTTCATGCACTGTTGTTGCGTTTACTGGATTCCAGCTGATTACATCAGCTTGCCAACACTGTATCAGCTGAAACTAGTTATTGAATACGAGATCATGACCCATTAGCACTAAACTGACAGTCCATGTCTCCGAACATTGCATGCAAGTGCCCCAGGCTTAATTGTTTCTTCTTAAATAAGGCAATGGTGTTCCACGAAAACTGGCATTTAGTACACAAAGCACATAAAAAAAACCCTAGACGTTCATCATAAAACAGCTCAACGATGCCACAGCTAAGCTGCCAGGTGAGAGAGCAAAGTCTGAGAAATCAGACTAGCCTCTGGGCCAAGTACAATGTAACATGCTCACTGGGAGGGACGGACCCTGTGGAAGAATCAGAGGTTAGGGGATATGGAAGAGTAACCAAATACTGCAGGCACACTCAGATGTCGTGGGCAGGTTGTTTTAAACTGGGGTAGCGAACTTCCAGCCCCCAGCTTGCCTGGATATGGCCCACAAGGCACGAGGATTGCCCTGTGCCCAACAATGCAGCAGTTGGCGCAAAGCCCTGAGCCACATGGGCCTGATCCAGACAAGTCTGGGCCTAAGGTAGCTCATGGGCTTCTGCCAGGAAGGAGGAAGCACTTCTGTGTGGTACAGGCACTGCCTCCCCTCTGTTGCTCCCACTGACCAGCTCATGACCAATGGGAGAGGTGGGGGCAGCCCCAGCAGCAGCCTTCCCTGCAGCATGCAGGGCCACACAGAACGTGTCCCCCCACTCTGAGCTGAACCAGATAGGTACCTCTACCCCCATTCCCTTCCCCCTCCCTTCCAGACCCTAACCCCCCCCAAACTCCTCTTGCACCCTTCCTTCTACCCATACCCACTCTTCCAGAGCCCCACTTCCACCCCAACACTCCTGCATTCTACCTCCTGCCCAGTCCCGGCATCCCCCTCCAACCCACTCCCCAGCAGCCTCCTCCCATGCACTGAACCCCTCATTTTTGGCCCAAACCCACAGAGTAGGGAGGCCCCACAAAAATCAACTGGTCTCAATTGGGGGCCACATCTAGGAGGATGGTTGCGGGGGGGGGGGGGTCTGCTTCTCCCTTTTGCTTCTCACTTGCTTGTGGCCTCTGCCTGATTATTTTGTGGGTCAGTCCCTCACCCCCCCACCCTTTATCCCTGACTCAAAAGGTTTTCAAACAGCAGCTTCATTGCTTTTTCTGTGACAAAGTTTAAAACACTCAACTACCTCTTTTAAATTCCCTAAAGTTAAAGGCTCCACAGCAAGGGCCACGTACAAAAAAAAAAACTTTCCTTTACAATGAAAAGCCCATTAAAAAGTTTCTCTTTTCCTTCCTGCCTCTTCCCCCACCACACTTACCCACTAGACGTACTCCACGAGCAATTTGAGGATGCAAATGTTTGCCTTGTGGGATGCATGTGCACTCCTATCTATCATTAAATGTTCTGTGGAGATGATGCCCTCACCGGTACATCCTGAAACTGGTTTAGTTTTATAGCTATGCTGAATGAGGTATGTTGTGCCAGACAGAGGATAAACTAGTCCAGGGATGGCCAACCATTTCACGTCAGGGGCCACATGGCAATTTTTTTTAAAACGTTCCAGGAGCCGAACACAAAATAGCCTGAAACCCACCTGCCCCATCCCCTAGGCTTAACCCCTCTCAGCCCCAAACCACCCACCCCATCCCCTAAGCTTAACCTCTCTCAGCCCCAAACGAACCACCCATCCCCTAGGCTTAACCCTCTCAGCCCCAAACGACCCACCCATCCCCTAGGCTTAACCCCCTCAGACACAAACCTGACACCCCCATCCCCAAACTTAACCCCTCTCAGCCCCCATATCTGCCTCCCAGGATTAACCTGCTTCAGACAACAAGCTCCATGCACTACTGCTGTTCCTCCATGGCTGCTGGCCCCCGTTCTCAGCATGGCTGCACATTTCCAGAAGGTGCAGACTCAGCGACCCCTCCTGCTCTCCCCAGCTACACTCTGCCCTGCCACAGCTGAAATAACAAAACTAAATGTAATTGATTTAACAGCCAGATCCCTCCCACCGCCCTGCTGGCAATTAAACCAATCAAATTTAGTTCCATTACTTCAGCCGCATCAGGGCAGAGAGCCACAAGTGGCTCCGACCCCTGCCCCAGCCTGACTACATCCTGTGCCCCACACTCACTTTGGCCAGCTTGCGTAAAATGGTGCTGCTGCCATGGGAAAAGGGTTTGCGGGCCAGATAAAAAGGCTTTGCAGGATAGATTCTGACCTGCAGCCCACGTGTTGGCCACCCATGAACTAGTCTTAGGGAGAAGTTGGGTAACAGGATTAACTCAAAAAGTATTTTGATTTAAAGGTCATGTAACACATCTGGGCCACGTCCCTGAGAAGAAGAAAAATGTATGTTTTTTTGAAGGCTGGATCTTATTAACTAACTATTTTAAGCTAGCTCTGCATAACAGCTGGGGCCTTAGGGTTCCTGGTGGAGATGTTCAAAACTGACCTCTGCTGAAGCAGCAGTCCATCCCTGTACTTTTCGCTATCGCAAGGAGTAAGGGAGGTGGCCTGCAATCCTCTGCAGATGGTTTTTGGAAGATCTGCCTTGTTTCTTTCCCCCCAGAAAGGACTTTCCTACACCAGTCAGCAATTATTTAAGCAGGCACCAGGGCAGCACACAGGCAAGCAAAACATAGACCTTGTCCGACTCCAGAAACATGCAGTAACTCATCTTTCAGTCCTAATGAGTCAAGTATTAGCTACAAATAACCACTATTCTGTAGCGAATGGAGCCAGTATTCAGTTCAATTGCTCTACCCACTCGTACCGATGTCTGAAGTCTACCACCCACTCATCCCTGGGCTAAACTCTCTGTGACTAGGACTGCCACCATGCTCTATGAATCCCACAGGGAAGTGAGAATGTTGTGCTTGTAAACCAAGACATGTGAATGCATTCACAATACTATCACTGTCCATTGTTTCTTTAATAACTGCTACAGTGGCCTTGACATTCTCTCCTCCACGGACGAAGCAGCTCTGCCAGACCCCTCTGGTGATTTGGGTTGCAAGAAGAGGGACTGGATCAGTCATAGGAGAGGGACAGCAAGAGATGATAATGTTGCTTAGGGAGCAAACAGACATACTGAAATCCCTGGAGGAACTGCCCTCTAAGGTTACGTCTACACTAGCCTGGAAGATCAACCTGCTCAGGGTTGATCTTCCACAGTTCAATTTCGCACGTCTAGTAGAGATGTGTGAAATTGACCTTTCAGGGGTCATAGCTGACCCCTGTACTCCTCATAGACTCAACAAGTAAGAGGTCAATGGGAGAAACTCTCCCATGGACCTTCCCCAGTAGGGTTGGCCAAAGTAGCAATTACCATAGCTAGAACTGCATATCAGTGGTCAATTCACTTTACCTAGTGTAAACATAGCCCAGGGATCTGCAATCGGCAGCTGCAAAACTGCATGCAGCTCTTTAAGGACTTCTTTATGGATCCTGACACCATGGCTACGTCTACACGTGCCCCAAACTTCGAAATGGCCATGCAAATGGCCATTTCGAAGTTTACTAATGAAGCGCTGAAATGCATATTTAGCCCTTCATTACCATGCGGGCTGCTGCGGCGCTTTGAAATTGACGCGCATCACCACCGCGCGGTACGTCCAGACGGGGCTCCTTTTCGAAAGGACACCGCCTACTTCAAAGTCCCCTTATTCCCATGAGCATGCAGGCTGCCGCGGAGCTTCGAAATTGACACGCCTCGCCGCCGCGCAGCGCGTCCAGACGGCGCTCCTTTTTGAAAGGATGCCGCCTACTTCGAAGTCCCCTTACGCCCATGAGCAAGCGGGCTGCCGCAGCGCTTCAAAATTGACACACCTCGCGGCACGTCCAGACAGGGCTCCTTTTCGAAAGGACGCCGCCTACTTCGAAGTCCCCTTATTCCCATGAGCTCCCATGGGAATAAGGGGACTTCGAAGTAGGCAGCATCCTTTCGAAAAGGAGCCCCGTCTGGACGCGCCACGCAGCAGCGAGGCGCGTCAATTTCGAAGCGCCGCGGCAGCCTGCATGGTAATGAAGCACTGAATATGCATTTCAGCGCTTCATTAGTAAACTTCAAAATGGCCATTTGCATGGCCATTTCGAAGTCTGGGGCATGTGTAGACACAGCCTATAATTGCAAAGTTAAAAAACCAAAAACCTCCTGATCATTTTCAATGAGCGGTAAACATCTAAAAGCCCAAAAATGAACAATTCTCATCTAAATAGCAAATGATATGAGATCTCAAAATATTGGTTAACTCCCCCTAGCGTCCTCCACAGAAAGAGATACTTCAGGAGTGAATGTCAGGAAGAAAGTAGTACAAACACACACATAAAGTGTGCAGAAATAGAATATGTAAAAAAAATTTGTGAACATCCTGCAGTAAACAAGGATTACATTACAAATCACCACGTGTACAGTTCTTAAAATAGGGGTTACAAAAAAAACTATGGCTGGATGTTATTTATTAAGGACTGTCGCACGTTCACATGCCTTGCGGCTCTTGAATTATTGAGTTTTTTATTAAATTGGAAAAATGTCTCTTCTTGCTATTTTAGTTGACGACCCCTGACATGGCCTAACACAGCAGTGCTAGCCTCCCACTGCGGCTCAGAGCAAACTGTATTCCAGGATCTTGCTACACTCTTTCCTGCCCCTGGCCCATCCACATTCCATATATCTTCCACAGCTGCAGTAATATGCCAAGCACTGCCCCCCCCAACACCCAACCCATGCTCCAGAAAGCACACACAACCGTGCATATATCCTGCTAAAAGAGCCTACTGGTGTGCGTTTGTGAATTCCCTTCCCCTATAAAAGGCACTTTTAGCTGCACGTATGAACTTTTCGCTCTAAGTATGTATGCTTTCATGGGGCGGAACAGAAGTCTATAAAAAATTTATCACTACTAGTCTCCAACTTGCGGTGACTGTAACCAATATTCAAAGATAACAGCAATGGTTGCATTTGTCATCTTAGTGCATGCATACATCAATCACTCATTACAAGGTTCATGACACATGTACAGTTCACAACAGTAGCTCTCATTACTGTTGTTCCCTGTTAAAATACTCCTTCAAAGACTCCCTGATCTGAACTGCCCCCATTCCAGACCCCCATTGGGCATTTCTTATAGCCATGGCATCTGGCTGCTCAAAAATCAGCTAATCCACCTCTGAATGCCAGGTCTGCAGAAACTTCACCTTCGCTTCAAAGAAATTATAAAGCACATAGCAGGCAGCTTTAGCCATGGAAGAATTGTCTTCATTGAGGTCTAATTTCTTCAGTGAACAGCACCAGGGGTGATTCAAACAGCCAACAGCAGATTCTCCTGCACCTGCTGAGCCTGTTACGTGCTCCTTGATTCTGTTGAGGTGGCGAGAGTACCACTTCATGAGCTATGCAAGTAAGGGACAGGCAGGGTCTCCCATGATCACTATTAGCATTTCAACATCCCCAGTGGTCATCCTTAAATCTGGAAAAGAAGCTTCTTATTACAAATTTTTGCACAGAACTCTCTCTGTTCCAAAGGATCCATGTGCCACGCAGCTTCCCTTACCAGCACACTGTGGTGTTGGTGAAACAAATGCAGTGATCCACAAATGCTTGCATCAATATACTAATATAAAAGGAGAGATGTCCATTCATCCATCCATCCCACTGTAGTTATGAACATTTGCTGGGCCCCCCACCATCCCAACTGCAGCCCCTCCCACTTTCCCCTGCAGTCAGGGGTGGAGAGAACCCCAGCAGCCCCAGTCCCGGGGACCCAGGTGGCTGAGGCCAAGGGAATCCCAGCAGAATTGGCGCCAGGAGCCAGCAGGGGTACAGAGGTCAGTCAGCAGCCCAGGGGCTGGGAGCTAATAGCTCCAGCCCCAGAGACCCAGGAGAACCCCAGCTGGGTCCCTGTGGCTGGAGCTGCCAGGCTTCCCGGGCTCAGTCCCCATGGCTGCTGGGGTTCCCCAAGCCCTCTAGTCTGGTCCCTAGGGCTAGAGGTGCTGGCGGAGCTCTGCACCCAAGCTGGCTCCCAGCCCCAGGGTTGCAGGGCGTCCTCCAACACGAGCCACATTCCCAGGGCTGGAGCTGCTGGTGGAACTTTGCACCTCTGCCAGCTTGTGGCCCCAGGGCAACCAAACTTCCCCCAGCCCTGTACAGATCCTTGGGGCTGGAGCTGCCAGCGAGCTCCTGACTTGGTAACCACCGCAAAGGGCATGTGGCATGAAGCTTCCCTTACCAGCGCTCTGTGATGTCTGTGAAACAACCGCAGTGACCCACAAGTGCTTGCAAGATCCTAAAAAGAGTAGCCCTCTCTGTTGATGTACTTCTTTGCAAGGTGGTCTGGTGTCTGTCTAGGGGTAGGAGAGCCATCTATTAATCTCCTGCAGCTCAAGAACCCTACTGCTGCTAAACCATTCATTATTTCCAGCACTCTGTCCAGAGTCAGAGTCACATTAATGACCCTGCTTGCTTGTACCACCAAATCCCCATAGACAGATTTCCCAATTGCAAATTGCTACCTTCAGTTGGTAATCAATCTGGCATTGCCAACTTCCCCAAGCTATTACCACTTGCATCTCCACTATCTGTGTGGCTGCCGTTTTAGTGCCACTGCGTGTTTCTCAAGCCCAAAACCAGCAGTCCACCACAGTTGGCTGTTCCTTCAATGCAAAAAGCAATCTTTAATTGTTTCTTTCCACAATGTAAAGCAAGGTAGCCACCAAGCCATCTTCATTAGACTCACTACTCATGAAATACTGGAGGATATGCACTGTGTTCAGGACAACCAGGCCAATGCTGAAGAGCAGGGCAGGATCCATGCTTCGCTAAGAAATGGAAGATATGCTGGCTAGCAGGGCTTTGCGAAAAGCAGCACAAAATATAATAGGATGCCCACAGAATGAAGAAAACTGCATCATGGGATACCGAGCCTATGGTCTCAGCCGCTCCTGTGTGACTCATTCATGCCCATGAGGTGTCACAAATACCTTCCCAAAACAGCCCATGCTAGATGGTAGCAAGGTGCACAGTGGGATAGTTCCCACAGTACACTGCTCTCTGCACCGATGAAAGCACTGCTATTGTGGACGCTCACCACCAACACAAGGAGCCTAACTTGCATTGACATGCAACAGAAGATTAATTGCTGCAGCAGCTGTACATCAATGTGACTTAAGTAGCCCTAATTCTGTAGCGTACACAAAGCCACAAACTATTAGGTGTTTATTTAAACAACTGTCAGTCACAGCTCCTGCTCTCCCATGAGCATTAGCATCAGACAGGAACACTGAATAGGAACACTTGAGCAACCAAGTTGAATTTTGTGCCAAAATATTTAATTACAATTTGGAACCACTTAAAACAGAGAGTGGTCCTAACACAACACCAGAGATATGGCTGAACCACACTACTCAAGTGAAAAGGTCCATTCACCACCTCAGAGGGAGGACTCAGAATTCTGGTGTATGCCCTCAAACTGCTGAGACAGTTAAGGAGAGAGAAAAGGCAGGAGGGAGAGTTAGTTCACGATCCAACACTCTAAATTCAGTCATTGATTGACTACTGCATTTGCAAGCCACTAATTTCAGTAATTAGGGTGGGAAGTCCATTAATGCACTATCCGCTAAATAATGATCAGTAACCTTAATGGCTAATTGAAAATGAAAAAAGATTTATTGCAGAAAGCATTTAAATTCAAGTCAGCATCAATAGAGAGACAGAATATTTATAGGCTGTATATTTTAAGGTACATTTTATTACATAATCATACACAAGCACATACATAGACACACATTTTACAAAAGAAGTAGAAGACAGATTCAGGCTGCACCTCAACAACATTTCAACAACCTAAACACAAAATGTTCTTTTACATTTTTGGATGAACATTGCAAACTAAAACACACAAATTCCTTTCTGATTGTAATGTTACTGTAGTCACGTTGGCCCCAGGATATCACACAACGGCTATGTCTACACTAGCCATAAACTTCGAAATGGCCATGCAAATGGCTATTTCGAAGTTTACTAATGAAGCGCTGAAATACATATTCAGCACTTCATTAGCATGCGGGCAGCCACGGCACTTCGAAATTGACACGGCTCGCTGCCACTCAGCTCGTCCCGACAGGGCTCGTTTTCGAAAGGACCCTGCCTACTTCTAAGTCCCCTTACTCCTATGAGCAGGAATTTGCACGGCCATTTCGAAGTTTTTGGCTAGTGTAGATACGGTCAAAGTGGGTGAAGGTTTTTCTGTTTTGTTTTGTTTTAATTCCCTTAGCAACTGCATGTAAACAGACCAGAAGAGCACTGTGTGGCTCCAAAGCTTGTTCTCTCATCAACAGAAGATGTTACAGCAACGAAGGGTCCTGTGGCACCTTATAGACTAACAGAAAAGTTTTGAGCATGAGCTTTCATGAGCACAGACTCACTTCATCAGATGCTGGTCATGGAAATCTGCAGGGCCAGGTATAAAGAAGCCAGAGCAAGGCTGGGGATAACAAGGTTAGCTCAGTCAGGAAGGATGAGGCCTACTACCAGCAGTTGATCTGGAGGGCTGTGTCTACACGTGCCCCAAACTTCGAAATGGCCATGCAAATGGCCATTTCGAAGTTTACTAATGAAGCGCTGAAATGCATATTCAGCGCTTCATTAGCGTGCGGGCGGCAGCGGCGCTTCGAAATTGACGAGCCTTGCCGCCGCGCGGCGCGTCCAGACGGGGCTCCTTTTCGAAAGGGCCCCGCCTACTTCGAAGTCCCCTTATTCCCATGAGCTCATGGGAATAAGGGGACTTCGAAGAAGGTGGCATCCTTTCGAAAAGGAGCCCCGTCTGGACGCGCCGCGCGGCGGCAAGGCTCGTCAATTTCGAAGCGCCGCTGCCGCCCGCACGCTAATGAAGCGCTGAATATGCATTTCAGCGCTTCATTAGTAAACTTCGAAATGGCCATTTGCATGGCCATTTCGAAGTTTGGGGCACGTGTAGACACAGCCGAAGTGTGAACACCAAGGGAGGGGAAGCTGCTTTTGTATTTAGCCAGCCATTCGCAGTCTTTGTTTAAGCCTGAGCTGAGGGTGTCGAATTTGCAGATGAATTGTAGCTCAGCAATTTCTCCTTGGAGTCTGGTCCTGACATTTCTTTGCTGTAGGATAGCTACTTTTAAGTCTGCTACTGTGTGGCCTGGGAGATTGAAGTGCTCTCCTGCGGGTTTTTGTATATTGCCATTTCCGATATCTGATTTGTGTACGTTTATTCTTTTAAGTAGAGACTGTCTAGTTTGTCCGATGTATATAGCAGAGGGGCATTGCTGGCACGTGATGGCATAAATTATATTGGTAGATGTGCAGCTGAATGAACTCACGATGGTGTGGCTGATCTGGTTAGGTCCTGTAATGGTGTTGCTGGTGTAGATATGTGGGCAGAGCTGGCAACGAGGTTTATTGCATGGATGGGTTCACTCAGCTGCCCATCTACCAATATAATTTATGCCATCACGTGCCAGCAATGCACCTCTGCTATATACGTCGTACAAACTGGATAGTCTCTACGTAAAAGAATAAACGTACACAAATCAGATATCAGAAATGGCAATATACAAAAACCCGTCGGAGAGCACTTCAATCTCCCGGGACACACAGTAGCAGACTTAAAAGTAGCTATCCTACAGCAAAGAAATGTCAGGACCAAACTCCAAGGAGAAATTGCTGAGCTACAATTCATCTGCAAATTCGACACCCTCAGCTCAGGCTTAAACAAAGACTGCGAATGGCTGGCTAAATACAAAAGCAGCTTCCCCTCCCTTGGTGTTCACACCTCCAGATCAACTGCTGGTAGTAGGCCACATCCTTCCTGACTGAGCTAACCTTGTTATCCCCAGCCTTGCTCTGGCTTCTTTATACCTGGCCCTGCAGATTTCCATGACCAGCATCTGATGAAGTGAGTCTGTGCTCACGAAAGCTCATGCTCAAAACTTTTCTGTTAGTCTATAAGGTGCCACAGGACCCTTCGTTGCTGTTACAGATCCAGACTAACACGGCTACCCCTCCAATACTCAACAGAAGATGGTCAACTAAAAGATCTGCTCTCACCTCTTTTGTCTCTCTAAACTCCTTCCTAGACATTTTGAACATCAGACAAAATATTAAACAGTGTTTAAAAAAAAGTCTTCTAAGCAGATGTGCAGGTACCTGCACAGGTACCTGCACATACACAGGTATATCATATATATTTTGTACTGCACATTGGTGCAGATTTATATAATTTAAAAATGATAATAGAACAGTCAGTAAAAAAATCACTCTCGTGGATTTTTCTCCATCTATGTTCTAATGAGTTCTGTTTTAGGCCAGGGCCCAGCAGGCTCAAGGCAGCTCCATATGGCAGGACAAAGGGAAGCAGCACCACCTCCACCCCATTCACACAAGCAGCCACCCAGCCTGGCTGGACTGTGGCAGCTATAGAAAGAGGAGTGGCCAGGGGCTGTGTGCAGGCAGCAACTAGCTAGGGGATGTGTGTGGGCAGGAGCTAGCTAGAGAATGTGGGCGGGCAGCTCAGGTTTCAGGAAAGGATAGCTAGGGACTGTGTGCATTTAGGCAGCTAGCTCAGGGTGCAGGCAGCAGATAGCTCAGGGGAAAGGCAGAGGGTAGAGTGGGGCTAGATGCAGCCAGGGGGTATATCACAGTGTAGGGAGGGGGTAAGTATGGACTGTGTGGGGACAGGGGGTAGCTCATGATGCAGGGAAGGAGTAGCCGGTGGCAGCTCAGGGTGCAGGGAAGCGGTAGCTAGGGGCTGTGTGAAGACAGCGTGTAGCAGGCAGGGGTTAGCTAGGGGCTGTGAGTAGGCAGGCATAGCTAGAGATTGTGTGAGGGCAAGGGGATAGCTCAGTGGGCAGGAATGGGGCAACTAGGGGCTGTGTAACAAGAGGGCTCCCCTGCAGTTCCTGCTCTCTGAGGGCTCTGTCAGCTGTGGAGCTGAGTCCCCCACCCTGGAGCTCTTACTGGCTGTGTGAGAAAGGGGAGCTGGGAGCTGGCCAATGGGAGGGAGAGAGGAGGAGTGTGTCTGTTCCTGGGACTGCACTGAACTGCACTTTTAGTTAAGATTTTGGGGGAGCACACAGGGGTCACAAGGGCTCCGGCATTCAGTCCCAAATCCTGCAGCTCGCAGCTGCATTGGCCGGAGATGGTGGGGAACAGCAGGGACCAGCGCTTCAGACAAGTAGGACAAGCATACTGGGGATTGGGGGTGGGCAGGAACAGTGCACTGGAGAGCAAGTCTTCAGCCTGTAGGAACAGGCACACCAGGGATCAGGGCTTCAGCCCTGAGTTCCCAACCCTAGCCCTGTGGGGTCACCTACTTAATTATAAAATTACAAGGTCCTTCCTCGCGTCTAATTTAAATAATTGTTGCTGCAGCTTAAGCCTCGTTTTATCTTCAGTGGACATGGAGAGCAACAGTGTTACCATGCTCTTTATAAAAGCTTTGAACATATAAAGAATGTTTTCAGGTTCCCTCCTATCTTCCTTTATCTTTTCGCAAGATGAAACATGACCATTTTAAAATCTTTCCTCACAGAATCATAGAACACTAGGACTGGAAGGCACCTCAAGAGGCCATTGAGTCCAGCCCCCTGCCCTCATGGCAGGACCAAGTATTGTCTAAACCATCCCTGGTAGACATCTATCTAACCTGCTCTTAAACATCTCCAGCGATGCAGATTCCACAACCTCCCTTGGCAATTTATTCCACTGTTTGACCACTTGACAATTAGGAACTTTTTCCTAATGCCCAACCTAAACCTCCCTTGCTCCAGTTTAAGCCCATTGCCTCTTGTTCTGTCCTCAGAGGCCAAGAAGAACAAGTTTTCTCCCTCCTCTTCATGACACCCTTTTAGATACCTGAAAACCACTATCATGTCCCCCCTTAATCTTCTCTCTTCCAAAGTGAACAAGCCCAATTCTCTCAGCCTCTCTTCAAAGGTCACATTCTCTTGACCTTTAATCATTCTTGTCGCTCTTTTCTGGACCCTCTCTAATTTCTCCACATCTTTCTTGAACTGCAGTGCCCCAGAACTGGAGCACTGGAGATGAAAATACAGGACAACTGGCTTTACTTTAATAAAAAAAGACAGTTGCCTTAAATGCAAGACTGTCCTGGCCAAAGCGGGACAGCTAGTCACCTACTTTATCTAGAGTAGGAGAAAAGATATTATGTATAGCCAAAAAAGCAACAATAGCATCAAACAATTGTAGTCCAGACATTTCAAAGCATATATACCTCACAGCATGCCCACCTGTCACCCCATGTGTTTTACAAGTGAGTACTGTGCCAGTTCAGTATAACAGCTGGAACAAGGTGTTGGTTCAGAAACAGTCTATCTGGTCCATCATGTAACACTTTCCCACCATTTTGGATGTGCTACTTGAACCAGTCCACTGAGTGGCAGTTCTCCAAATGCAATCACACAATATTTCATGTTTTGATAGCACCTAAAAGTCACTGCCTCAAGGAATCTCATAACACATTGGTTTTAGTTTAAGAATACTATGTGGGGAGGAACCAAAACCAGTCCTCTTAATAAGTGTTGCTATGCACTAAGATAAAAACATTTAATGTAATTTATGCACTGCAGGCACATATGTGCTCAAGTAAATAACATTTTTATGTTCTCCTCCTCCTCCAAGAAATACTTTAATGCAGTGTTTCCCAGTTTTATTCAGCCACGGAACCCTTTTAAACTCAAAAGAATTTTGTTGAACCCTTACTAACAGTCTTATATGAGGAGCTAAAAATGTAGATCACAAATAATTAAGGATAACAACAAACAAATGCTAAACAAGATCATGAGATCAACATTTAGTTTAATTGCACATATTTAAAAACAAAAATCACATTTAACATGTACAAAAATAAAGCTCAAAAACTAGTGTGTTATAAGAGAAGTTTTCAATGTGAAGAGTGGTTTTTCCTCTTGGCAAATTCTTTTTATAGATGGTTTAGTACTGGATTGGATTCGCATATCTGGTGTGGCATTCAGTCAATTCCTATATTTCATTTATTGCTGTGTAATTTGAGAACCCAATTTTGCACAAGTATGTGCTAGCTAAGAGTAACAAGTGACAAATTGCACGTCTTGCTAAAAGCTGAATATTCTTGACATAAGCCACCCCAAAATAAGCAATGCTCCCTGATAGGGAGAACGGAGATTTACGGTGGTATACAGCTAAGGTGACCATCCATCCCATTTTCAGTGGGACCGCCCTGTATTTTGGGCACCATTCTGACATCCCGATTTATTTTGCAAAAGGGGCTAATTTATTTCATAGGATGCACCACCCTCCCCCACCTGGAAGAGCCAGGAGCTGGAAGACAGACCACAGAGTGGCTCAAGCTGCCACCTGGCTTCCCCCAGTGGGGGCTTGAGTTGAGCTGGGGCCATGGGGTTGGAGCAGGAGCTACCGGGGAGGGGGGTGAACCAGGCTTCAGTGTAGTTGTATCCAGGGCCAGGGTGGCAGGGGTTGGAGTGGGAGCCGGGATTGGAGCCAGAGCCTTGGGGGGCTGAGCTGGAGCCAGAGCTGCAGAGGGTTGAACCGGGCTATGAAGGTTGGAGCGGGAGCTGGGGTGGGAGGGTTTGGAGTGGGGCCACTGGAGTCCAGGGAGTGGGGGGAGAGGCTGGACCTGGAGCTGCAGGGGGTTGAGCCAAACTGTGGAGGTTGGAGCAGTGCCGCGGGAGGCGTGGAGGACAAGATGGTGAACAGTGGCCACAGTGGGGTTGGAGACAGACCCGACCGGCTTCCCCCAGCTGGGGCAGCCAGGAGCTGGACCTGTGCAACAGTGTGGGCTGCCACCCACAGCTCGGGGAAGCTAAGAGATTTGCCAGTGGGGCGGCAGCCCTGTTCCTGGAGCCACAGATGGAGTGACCATCTGTCCCATTTTGGCCAGGATGGGGGTCATTCCCCATGTCCCATATTTGACTGTGGGTAATATGGTCACCTTGTATACAATAGGTGATCACACCACTGACTGACTGAGTGCACACTGCTGAGTACTGACATCATCACCTCACTCTCCGGCTAAACTGGCATTACACAGGGACACATTCTGGCAAACACAAATGAATGCAATTCTTAATAAAATTCATAAATGCTTAAATATTAATTATTTTTAAATCAAAATCTTATTGTAATGGAATTTTCTTGCAGAACCATTATTTTCACTTTACAGAACCCCAGGGTTCCATGAAACGCCATTTGGGAAACCCTGCTCTCACATGTAAACCACGCAGATTATATTCTTAGTTTGCAAATTTCCTAGGACCAAGTCTTTCTTTTCTTATATGTTTGTACAATGCCTAATACACCTGCATCCCACATACCCTAGCAATCAGGCATTTAGAGTGAACAAATAGGCTAGCAGAGCTGACAAGAACAAACCAGCTAGAGCTGCATACTCCTTCCATATATGAAGAGAGCAAACTGAAGTCAGTGTTCCAGGCATGCTAGTCCTCTCTTGGTGGAGGATGGGAGGATCACAGCCTAGGAGTTGCTGTTTTTGTTTGTTTTTAATCTGAGCTGGACAAAAGCCAACAGTGAGAGCATGTGAATGGATAGCTGCATGTGAATGAAAGAGAAAGGAAGGGACAATAGGGGAAGAGAAAGACTCCTCCTTTTGGGAAGAGCAAGCTCACAAAAAGCACAGGAATGAAGACAGAAGCCTAAGACAAAAAGAAAAAAAAAATCAGAGCCCTAATGGAAACAGTTCAATTTGCATAAAAAAGCTGATCCGCAGACAAGGCTAAAGTAACTTGTGACTCATCCACAACTATTTCAGATTTGGGGACAAATTATACCTTCAAATCAGTAGCACTGCTATGGGCACCTGCATGGCCCCACAGTATGCCAATATTTTTATGGCTGACCTGGAACAATGCTTTCTCAGTTCTCATCCCCAAGCGCCCCTCCTCTACCTGCGTTACACTGATGACATCATCATCTGGACCCCTGGGAAGGAGGCTCGTGAAGAGTTCCACCATGATTTCAAGAGTTTCCACCCCACCATCAACCTTAGTTAGCCTAGACCAGTCCACACAAGAGATTCACTTCCTGGACACTACTGTGCAGATAAGTGACAGTGAAATAAATACCACCCTGTACTGAAAAACCCACGGACCGCTATGCTTATCTACACGCCTCCAGCTCTCCATCCAGGGCACACTACACGATCCACGGTTTACAGCCAGGCACTAAGGTACAACCGTATTTGCTCTGATCCATCAGACAGAGACAAACATCTACAGGACCTTTACCAAGCTTTCCTCAAACTACCCACCTAAGGAAGTGAGGAAACAGACTGATAGAGCCAGACAGGTACCCAGAAGCCACCTGCTACAAGACATATCTCACAAGGAAAACAAGAGAACACCACTGACCATCACATACAGCCTCCACCCGCAGGCCTCTCCAGCGCATCATCAGTGATCTACATCCCATCCTGAACAACGATCTTTCACTCTCACAGACCTTGGGAGGCAGCCCTGCCCTCACCTACAGACAGCCTGTCAACCTTAGACAAATCCTCACCAGCCACTGCAAATCACAAACCAGTGACTCTAGGCCTGGAACCAGCCCCTGCAACAGTCCTCGCTGCCAACTCTGCTCACCTATCTACACCAGTGACATCATCACAGGACCTAACACCAACTATACCATAAGGGGCTCCTTTACCTGCACATCTACTAACATAATATATGCCATCATGTGCCAGGAATGCCCCACTGCAATTTACATTGGCCAAACTGGACAGTCTCTCCATAAAAGAATAAATGGACATAAATCAGACATCAGGAACGGTAATGGACAGAAGCCTGAGGGGGAACACTTCGATCTCACTGGACACTAAGACTATGTCTACATGGGCACAAATCTTCGAAATAGCCATATTTCAAAGATTAGTAATGAGGCGCTGAATTAAATATTCAGCGCTTCATTAGTATTAGGACACTTCCTGCCGCGGTGCTTCAAAAGCCTCGCTTTCAAAAGTGCGTGGCTATATGGGGGTCCTTTTTGAAAGGACCCCGCACCTTTCAAAATCCTCTTATCCCGATCACTGACCGGAATAAGGCAATTTCGAAAGGGGCAGGTCCTTTCAAAAAGGACCCCCCTGTAGCTGCGCCGAGCTGCACACTTTCGAAAGAGGGACTTTTCGCAGCGCCACAGCCGGAAGTGTCCTAATGCTAATGAGGCACTGAATATTCAGTTCAGTGCCTCATTAGTAATCTTCAAGATTTGTGCCCGTGTAGACACACCCTAAGTGGCAGATTTAAGGGTGGCAGTCCTGAAACAAAAAAATTTCAAAAATCAAATGGAGAGAGGTCTCTGAGCTGCAATTTATTTGCAAATTTGACTCCATTAACCATGGATTAAACAGAGACTGGGAGTGGTTCACAGCTTACAAAGACAGTTCCTCTGCTGTGGATGCTAATATCTCCCCATTAGACTCTGACAAAGGCTCACATCCCCCTGTCTGATCTGACTTGTTTTTTCCTCTTTTGATAAGTACTGTTGATACCGTGGCCATTTCCACTTTGCTGAATAGACCTTGTAAGCTCTGGCCCTCCCTCTTACTGGGACCCCACTCTTTAAATACCCCTCTGAAACCACCCTCCCCACTCATGCATCTGATGAAGTGGGTCTTTGCCCATGAAAGCTTATGCTCCAAAATATCTGTTAGTCTATAAGGTGCCACAAGACTTCTTGTTCTCAAGGCTAAAGTAAGTTACTTGACTAAAATCTTAAAGAGTTGACTGACAATGCTACAAAAATACTTGCTTTAAGTTGCATAATGGGAGCATGGCAGCATTCTTCATCTCAACTACTAAACAGAGAAACTTTTCAGTCCCTGATTATTAATATTGAAGATACAATTAATTTAAGAATTATTTGGTTATGACTGCACAAACTATACTCTGGGCTACTTTCAAACTATCATCACATTTTAAAAGAAAAACACTATTCAATGTGTTTATAAAATGTTTAAATGCCATGTTTCTTCATTTAGAAAGCACCTTTGTTTTGAAGGTGCCCTCCATTTATCACTGTAGAGTACGTAATTAAACTTTATGGAAGCTAAGGTTTCCAAACAAAGATAAACAGTGTCTGTAATCCTCCCTTCTAAGTTACTCTTATTCACTTCCTGGCTTTTTTAAGAAATTCCATTTCTAAATAGGAAAGCACTCTCCCCCTCTGTGGTTTTTTTGTTGTTGTTGTTTTTTGTTGTATTTTATTTTTAATTTTGTGCATTCCCAGCCTCCACATGGATGCAAGTATTATCTGCACCAGGAGTGAGCAAAATGGGGGGCAGGACTTCTCTGGGGGTGAGGGTGCATGTGAAATTTTATAAGGGGGTGCAGCATGATTGACTGCTGGGTCTCAGGCTCACCCACCTCATTAAAAATGTTTAAATAGATTACTGATTTTAAGTATCTGTATTCACATTTATATACCTATTAATGAAGTTTTTGACATTCTATGGACTTACTTTCTTACACATGCTGGAAGTTTTTTTTTTTTTTTCTTTTTTTCATATGAACATAACCAAAATTTCCATCAGTTTGGATTACATTGGACAGGTTGTGGGCGCACCCCCCCCCCCGCTAACTGTGTAACTCCACTTGGAGACAAAGCAGCAACAAGTCTGATACTATGATTTTCACAAACATGTTACAGTGGAGACAACACCATGGCCCGACCTACACCAATGCTCCCAACACAGCTATTGTTGCTAGAGTTCAGCCAGCAGCAAACTTGAAAAGAAACAACAATATAAACACAGTCAGATTCTGAAGGATTTGTGCAAAGAACTGTGTGGATTTGGGAGATGGAGTACTGTACAAATATACTCCTGCCAACCCAGAGAAAAGCCACAAAGTTTCAACAACCCTGTTGATAACCTCAAATCAAACCTGTTGTCTGGAATAGTTGCCAAAGCCCTTCTAAATACATCCATGTAGGTGACGGGACAGCTGGATCCACTTTGGGCATTTCTTGTGGTCCTTCTCCCTTGCGGTCCCTCTCCCTTGCCTGTTCCCTGTGGTACACTCTGCATTAAAATTATCTACTGCCTCTTCTCCCCCCTCATTCACACAACCAACCACACTATGTAGGTCAAGTAGTGGAAGATACTGTGTAGACTCACCCCATTTGTGTCAGTTTTACCCACAGTGAATAAGTGAATGAATCCCTTACTGTGAAACTCCAACTGATCAGATACATATTTACGATTTCCTACATGGACTCTAGTAAAGCAGGAACAAAAAAAAGCCTGTTACTGAAAAAGTAATGCCCTGCCAATCATGTGCAAACTGTCAAATTTAAACAGCAAGGAGGCTGTAGCACAGACAACAAATAACGGGTGGTTGGCATGTTTTGGCTGGAATAGAAAATTGGCAGCTCGTCCTTCTAAACACAGTTAAATTTCAATTTAACTAAATTACAAGGTTTGAAATTAGCAGTGTCTCAAGAGCCCTAGGCTACTACCCCCATTAGAGCACTTTGAATGTTAATACCTGGCTCAAGCTGCAAATAAGCCAGGGAAACAGACAGTAAAATAAATAAATAAATAAATAAAATAATCATCATCATCATCATCATCTAAATTGGGTTTAAGAGCTGCCTTGTTTAATCATAAACTTTAGTAGTGGCCATGCAAGCTATGTTATACTCATATTTCAATTGTTTAGCTACTCAGGACCAAAGGTGACCAGAAGTTTTGCTAGCTGCCTCACTGCACAACTCTGAAAATATTTAGTCTGTTAAAACTTCGCTATTACTAACAGTCCAATCATCCCAGGTAGAGTCATGTGTCTGTACTGAGCTTTCATCTTTTTAAATGAGATTCTATGAACACTGTTCCAGTATGACTTGGCCAGAGAGCATGGATGGGATGAAATTATCCTAAAAAACCTAAAATAGTAGTTAAGAACAATGCCCTCAATTTGGCTATTGGAGTGAAGAACAGCACTATTGGCCTGGTCTTCATTGAATCTTAACCTTGTGCTCAGCCTAGGTTTCCCATCCTTACTATGGTTTACAGTGCTTTCTACCAGAAAGTCAGAAATAAGAAGTCCACTGATTCTATAGCAACATATCTGTTTTACAATAGAAAAGACCATGTTCTGAGTACCCACACAGGCACTGCCATGACAACCTGGCTCAGCTAGAGAGCTGGAAGAGTACAGAGCTGGGTGCAGAACTTGGATGTCTGCAAAGGCTCAAAATCAATGCATGCCAAAGACAACAAGCTGAAGAAGTCCCAAGGGTCAGATGGAGACTATCTGGTAGAGAAGCTCAGAACCAATTCACTGGAGCTGTTACTCTAATCCAAAGAGAACACAATTGTGACAGAGGTTTTTCACACCCAAGAAGCAGGAGAGGACTCAGCAATGGATGCAACTAATTTTCCTAGGAAGTTTATTAAGATTTACCAAGACTTAGTTCCCACAGGATGGGCTGTGTACTGATGGGGGATGGTAAGAAACTGTTAGTGACCCAATTCCAGTGCTGTTTTATTTAAGGTTTGGGAAATAAAGACGACACAGCTAATTGGACACCAGGGGTAGTAGGAACGCTCTGTCCAGTAGTTGGTGGAAAAAATATGGCGAAGTGAGGTAAGGGAAAAACTTGGAAGCAAGCAGAGTGCAGCCTTAAACTGCTTCAGGTGGTGTTAGGCGAAGGTCAATAACCAGCACCACCCTCCTTTGTTAGTGCATTAAAAAAAACCAAGGTTTATTAGTGGTTCTTTCCCAGAGCTTTTCCATACCCCTTTGGAATCATACCCTGGCAAGATGTAGTCTGTGAACATTCAGACAATGCTTACGACTAAGGCTAAGATTTTATTACAGTTATTTTTAGTCCACTCATGAACGGGTTGCAGGCAGTAAACAAAAATTCACAGAAGCCTGATACCTATCCCTGACTTCTATTAAGTACCGTGGAAGGAAGGGCAAACAGAGTATTGCTGGGACTTGCAGCTATTTCAGCGCACTGCTGTTCTCGGATCAGGAGCTGACTGCTGCTGCTCCAAGCCCTGGCGTGCTGACCCAACCCCAGCTGCTGATCCGGCAGTGCCAGGACTGGCCATTGGTCAGCTGCTCTGGCTCTGCCCCTAAAGATGTGACGGAATCATAGACTGACATAACTATTGTCTTACTAGGCTAGAGAATGTATGGCTGCACATGTTTATAGGTACATTTGGCATCTAACCAAGACCACCAAGTGGCCTTTAGATTAACAAAGGAATTGTTCTGCAGAAACCTGAAGATCCAGCCAGAGGACCAAATTCAGTCATGAATCCTGGGTCATATGACACATGATAAATGGGCTAAGCAGCACCACCACCACCAATCTCCATTGCTCATGGTGACTAGTGACAGAGAGGTAGCTGTGATAGTCTGTACTCCAACAAACCAAAGCAGCAGAAATGTAGCACTTTACAGACCAGCCCTTTCTCATGGGTTCATTCTTCTTGGTCCCACAATTTATACCTACTCATGCTAATACCCTAATTCAGGGGTGTGCAACCGAAATAACAAGAGCATTTTTTCAAATTCAGTTACAAAGTCAATACTTGAAGAGTCACAATGCATGTGAATACGACGCAGTTCTTAACAAATGACATCAAACCATACTTTCTGTAACCCCTGTTTTAAGAACAATGCACACACAATGACTTGTACCAGTTAGAAAGCTTAAATTACTTTCATCCCTGGATTGGACAGCTAATGATGAGAAGGAAAATGCTGTGCCTTGGGGACAGGCTCTCAAGCAGGAAGGAGCAATGTTCACATCAAGCCTCCATGCCTCTCCCACTTCCATTCACATCTATTCCCCCCCACCTTGGCCCACAAACCTGCACCCCATCTCCAGGCTTTACCCACCTCAGCCCCCAAATCCACACCCCCCCCCCACCAAGGTTCACTTCCCATTCTGCAAATTCACCCCACATCTGCAGGCTTAAACCCTCTCAGCCCCAAACCCACGCAGCCTTCCACAACATCAACCTGCTTCAGCCAATGAGCTTCAGCAAGTGCATGCACTGCCACCGCTCCTTCCGCCCACCACCTCCTTCTCAGCGGGTCTCCAGCAGGGGCAGACTCGGCAACCCCTCCTCCCCAGCTCTCCTGCAAGCTTAGCACTTTCCCCTCCTGCAGCATGGGCAGCTCCACGTCCTGCCGCCTGCTGAAATAATGGAACTAAATTGGTTTAACAGCTGGATCCCTTCCACCACCCCTGCCGGATGTTAAACCAATTACATTTAGTTCCTTTATTTCAGTGGCAGCAGGGCCCAGAGCTGCAACTGACTCCTTAAAGAGCCGCATGCAGCTCCGGAGCCACAGATTGCTAACCCCTGACCAAATTCAATGATATAATTTACTCACGCATAATATGAGCCCATAGTCCGACACTCACTCAGCCCGGTAGGATGGAGGCTGCCATCTATTCTGTTATTATGAGAGATATTACAAAGTATATGGGTGGGTTCTTAGCCTAGCTGCTGCTTCAGCTGGGGTTAGACACTGACCCACTGTATTTGCCAATCCCACCCCCCATTCAGATTGCCCAAAACAACAGCCAAGCCAAGATAAAAATGGAAAGTGGCACTTCACAGCAAATCAATCAGCAGGGGCTGAGAGGCGTCCTAACTGGAAAGCATTAATATAAAAGGTTTGTGACCATATTCTGGCCAAAATATGAACTGCTATAAAACTATGCTTAAAGGCACTTACTACCATTCCAAACCAACTTCAGTTTAAGATTCACTGTCACTAGTGCAGAAACTGGCTTATTACTCAACTGATTTTGGTCCATGCCTTGACAGAGTAATAAGAAAGCATTTTTCAAGCACTAAAAGTTCCAGGTTGTTTCCGAGATTACTTGGACAGGCAAGCCATCCACTGCTACCCTTGTCACTTGTAATCCCTGTCACAAAGATTTCCTTGATGTAAATGGAGGGTCTCATCCTATATGATTAGCATAACTGGTCTTCCTTGTGGTCCAGTTTTTGAAGCAGCACAACGTTATGTACAGTTACAGCATCCAGAAAAGTGTGCCACATAATCATCATTGCTGCTACTTCTTCGAGTAACTACCTCCCCTCCCCGAAAATATATAATTCATACATATTAATTGTATTCTGCATCATAGCCAGAGAGTAAAAATAACTCCCCATTTCTTAAGAAAAGTTCTGACAGAAGTTGGATGACAGGATGAGTCAGAAAAGGGAACCGCATTCTTCTGAGACAAAAATTGCTATTTTACTTGCAGCTGTGTAGCTAAAGAATAAAACTGTCTGGACTCAAGGGCACTCAACACTTTTTTCCCTCTCTGTCAGGGACAAGTGCAACAGTCACACTCATCAAAGGATGGCCCAGCAACTAGGCAGTCAAGTCTCAGTGACAGTAATCTGAAAGTAAAGCAAGAGAGGAAGAGGAATGACAGGATAACAGAGGTGCATGAGGAGTGCTCTGGGCACTAAAATAAGTGCAAGGCATTGGAGGAATGAAAGGCAAGGAACTGCAGCTGAGCATAAGATGTGGGGACAAGACAGTTTCACAGCTACGCTTTAAGACTTTTTCAGGTCACTTGCCATAAAGGTGAATCCCTAAGAGCCATGAGCCCCTTAACATTGCCTTGATGTTACTTACCAAGGATTGCAGAACACATCAAACAACTTGTCAGTGAGACAGTGTTCTGCTACAAACCTCTACACCCACAGTGGAACCAGCTTCCCTACACTTGATCTAATGAGCCAGTAAAAGGGCAGCTATGCGAACAATTTGGACAAATCTTACCAGCAAAAAGGTTTTATGTTTGTATACACTTTCACTCAACTAGAGCAGGGGATAAAAATCACCTTTTTTTTTTTTTTTTAAAAAGACTCTGAGTTTCAGTGAACTTGGATAAAATAATCTTTTTCTTTAATACATGCATATATACGTTTGAAAGCAAGAGCCTCAATGCCACCACCATACCACCATTACTTAATTCCAATGTACTCCCATTGAGCTTGAATGATCAAGTGCAAATGGCATCCCTTTTGGTCCTTTTTTTTTTTTTTTTATACCAGACCCTGGGGCAAGATGATTGGCTACTATGCATGGATGAAGACAAGACAACTTTCCTGCACACTAATCAGAGGTCAAGACAAACTCACTAATAGAAGGCTGGCCACATACACAAACTGCATTACCTTAAGAAATTTCTAAATGCATTTACTAAAATGAGCGCATCATCCTTGAGAAGACACTCAGGGCTATTCTGTACTACGCAGTTAGGGTAACACAAGGCAGCTTACATCTAATTAATTATGCCAATGTGCACACTACAGCTATATTCCCGCTAATAATAATTCACTCCTTTCGTCCGTCCGTCCATCCCCCTTCTGCCCCATTCTTCCCCACACACCTCCATATCCCTCTCCCAGTTACCAGGAAAGGAACTGAATGCCGGCCTGGCTCCTTCCACTCCTGCAGCTGTCTCCGACCCACCAGCGCGAAGGTAGAGCGTAGCCATGCCCAGCCTGCCAGCAGCCTCCAACACCATGGCTGCTGCTCAGTGCCATTGCAGGCAACAGCACCCAGGCACCAACATGCTCCATGCACACAGGGCTGGGGGAGAGCAGCTCCTGAGCCCAGCCACCCCCCCCCCGCATGCACACACAGAGTGACCCCAGCCACTGCAGTGGCCCCTCCAGCCCCAGTGGCCCCAGCTGCTCCAGTGAGTCTCTGATATTTATTTGCGGGGAGCGGGGAAGCTGGCAGACAGCATCTGTTACTTCCAAAGTTCGTTATATCAGGGTCTGTTAAATCAAGGATTTACTATACTGCATTATGTACACTGGCTGTTGGCCAGCATGTCAATTTCACGACACCATGCTGGGAAAAGCTAGCAGACACAGCTTTAACTACCCTCCACCCCAGCTCCCCAATTTCAGCCAGGCTGCTACTCGGAGGCTCCCTACTCAAGGGAACAAAAAGCCCTGCCCCCACTCCTGGCTAGGAGCAGAGTGATTCTCACACTGTCCCTCTTCCAGCGGTGGATGCACTTCTGGTGAGGACTCATCACCAACAGGAGGGTAACATGGATATCATTTGACAGTGAATGTAGTTCGACTTAGGGCTGTAATATAGACACTCTCTCAAATTGCTTCAAGTGATTAATATCAACTTTGCTTAGTTAGTGGGATTTTAGGATTTTTTTTTCCTAGTTATTATTTTACCAGTGGTCTGAAATCACTCCAGAGACATCCTCAGAGTGCTACTGGTAGCCTTTCAGCACAGCTATTATCAGCACAGTTTAAGCCACAGTAGGACTAGCCCTAACAGGAACCTTTGCGAGAAAAAGTCTAAAGAAGAGTGTGTTTTGTTACCATCCTGCTATGATGATTTTTTCCCCTTCCAGCTGTGTAGCTGGAAATGTTTCATTTTGACTGAACTGCCACCATGCCTCAAGATGTTGGTTTATATGCTGTTAAGAGTTCCAAACTGAAGTGTACTTTTGTTTTTCAAGTCTCAAGACTTTTGACTGAAGTGTCTATGTATGGATTAGTGTTCTGTTAGTAAGTATTCCCCCATGATTTGTTGAGTTTAATTGGACTCCAGCTGGCAACGGTGTGTTTCTCCCCACCTTTCTTGCTGTGTCTCATTTCTTTTAATACTAAAGATTAACAGACTGAAAGGAATAAAGAAAACAATTTGTGCTTGTGAATCATAGGGAATGAAGGAAAAGCAATTTCATTTTGCAAGCATAGCAGAATAAGGATGATTTTAAGAAAGAAAATTCAGTCAAGTTCAAACCACCTTACTAATGTAAATACGTGCATGGCAGTTATATTAACTCTACCTTATGGTTCCAGACAACCATGCATGTTAACTACACCCTCCAAACTGGAATGTTTAACATTTCCAAACATGGCCAATATTTAATTACAAGTCAATATTAATCAACAACCTCTAAATATAGTAAACTCTTACATATCCAGCAGCCTGGGACCGGGAGATTGCTGGATATTCCAATATGCTGGATAACAGAGAGGTACACCCAAAAATGCGTGAGTAACACTGAAGAAAAAACAAGGTTAGACATTATGAAACAAAACTGGATGCAAATAATTTATTTACCTACAGCAGTACTGTTCACTGAAAACATACTGTATTTGCTGTATTTACTTGTATTTACTTTCACTATACTGTATTTATGGAAAATGTAACTAAAATTTACTTAATATTAAAATACCAATTATTTGACAGTGCCAGAAGATAGAATGCTGGATATGAAAGAGTTTACTGTAGATTGTGTCATTCTGCCAGTCACTAACAGCTGCGCCAGAGGATGTCCAAGATGGCTTGTACAGAAACAAGAGTTCACTATGCACCTTTCCTGCTTTTATATTTAAAGGTCATCTCATTCCTAACCCCACTGTTTTATCATCTTAGAACTAGAATCACAGCACACACTTTGTTGCATCTGTTAAACTGAGTGCACAACACATCACAGGGTCTCCATCTGTCCATTCCCTTGCCCAGACAGTCCTAGTTTGCCATGTTCCCATACCCTTCTGTTCCAGGGACGCCTTGTGACCCCACCCACTCCTGCAGGCCAGGGACTCTGGTGTCCCCCATTCCCACCAGTTGTGTGCCCTTCATTCCCCAGTACCCCATTCCCCCCGCCCCTCAAATGCCAGAGCTCTGTGTCACCTATTACCCCTACAAAGGGCCTTTTTTTCTCTCCAGACTGATGGGACAGAAGAACAGCTAGCATCTCTCCTCCCCAACCCACCCCCGCAGCCTTCCCCACAGTATTGAGTAGGCTTTGCAGCAAGCTAGGCGGGATGAAAAAAATTAATCTCCTTTGGTCTCTTCTCCCTCTAGCTCCCCCAGTTAATTGTACATGCCCCCACCATGTTGGGAAAAAGGGCAAAGATGAGCTGGGGATTGCTAATATGCTAGAAGATGCTAATAGCATTACCAAACACTTCTTATGAGCTACAGATCACTGCAGACACGATTACGGCTGCTGGGTCTGCTAACCAGATCTCATGTGTCTTCCCATTTCCCCCCCGAACTAATGGCACAAAAATTAATAGAGATCTACCTGTCCATTGATGCTAAGTACTGTAATTGATCTGATGTGCCATTTCTTTGTTTATCTGTAATGTGAACGCCATCCATTTGAACTTATGACTACGTAAACTGCCAAATGCTTGCTCTGTCCTGTTTGCCAGAAGACTTTGTAGACACTACAGAACTGGACAGTTGCAAAAGCAGAGGACTTTTCTGCCAAATACCCATCAGAAATGAAATCAAATTTAAACCACTGTTAAAGCAAAATGTTTTAAAGAAATAGTTTGACAATCTCCCCTTGCTGCCCATCAGGTATCACTCCCGTCTCTTGACATATTAGTTCTACAGTTGACCACTGGCTCATCCAGCAAAACCTGAGTAGACGTAACCTGATATTCTTCAAAATCATGAGGAAAATAAAAAAAAAAATCAATCATCCTGTACACACTATGGTGAACGAATACAAAAAATACTATATTTTCCCCTGAAGATCACCTTTAAATACAAATGGCAGCAATACCTGGCTTATATCGTAAAAAGTGAGCCTTAATCTTCTCTGTGAATGAGACTGTGAAGTCCAAAGAAGAGAGATTTATCACTAAACTCACTATCGCTGCTCCATTTTCTTTCCAAAGTTCCTAATCCTGAAACTAGAACCTGGACTATGCTTTTGATTTTAATTCAATGTAACCATGTCAACAGGTGTAACTAACTGTTTTGCCCATCTATTTAACGTACTATAAAAGCCTGTAGTGTGGGCACAGTTACAACTGCAAGTGACTGACACAAGCAGATTACTTTTTCCTCTCATATACTGGTGTAACTACTTTCACACTAAAAGGGGTTTATCAGTAGAACCCAGCACCTACCCAGAGCCTGAGCAGCAGCCTGTCTGCAGGGAGTCAAGTTACAAAATGAGGGCCATAGATATTTCAATTGCATATGGAACCTCAAAGTGCTTTCAGGTATATCAAACTAGAAAGGCATTAATTTTACTTTAGTGTCAAACAAACATCCTGATGAGGCTGAATATTATAGATAAATAATATTTACATGAGCCATTTTTTTTTAAATTCCCTAACATTATATTAACTGCACCATGGGGCTTCTCATTTTTTCCCCTCAGTGTCAGTGTTCTAGACTATGAGAAACATAGGGTAGGAATGGTCTTCAAATTGTTCAAGCACAGTGCCAAGCACATTGTTATAGAAATACAGCAAACGTAGCTATTTGCACTGGAAGAATAGTAAACGTCAAAGCGTAGTATAGTTTTAGAGGAGCAGACGTGTTCATCTGTAGCTTCACAAAAAAGAGCAGTCCTGTAGTACCTTAAACACTAGCAATTTTATTTATTAGATGATGAAGTGGGTCTTACCCATGGAAGCTCATTACTTGTGAGATTTTTTTTGTTCTGGTTTGATTTTGTTTTTTCCATAAAGCGGCATATGTAACTAGAGTCTGCAAGCATCAGGTGACTTAATAAAACATCCAAGGCCAGAAGCTTTCAAAGACATGCAGTCTTCCTGACTTTGGTAAATCACTGGACATGCTTATAGGCAGTGCTTTTATTTGTGCTGGTACTTGCCGATACTGCATACTGGCACGTCAGCAGCCCCAGCCACGGGATTGGCTGGGGGGAGCTGGCAGGGCACTTGCTGAGTACTGGCACCTCTTTAAGATGGCCATTTACTGTTTCTGTAGGGTGTGGGTGGTTTGGGGTTTTGTTTGTTTGTTTTTCAAGCTAATATTGTGAAGTTTTGGTTCTTTTTTAATGTATATCTAAGTCTTTTCTCTTTGCACTAGTACTAAGGACCCCAGCCTGGTCTACACTAGAAGATTAAATCAAATTTAAGGGACTAACGATTTTATAAACTATCCATCTACATCCCCGCCCTCAACAGGTCGATTTTAAGTGACTCTAAGGTCAACTTTTGTAATGCTGACCCCCGCCCCCCAAAGTAACTCAAGAAGCTGAATTTGCAAAGTTTAACTATGCAAGTGAAGATGGTATCGTTATTAAAATTAATTTTATTAGCCTTCAAACTTCCCACAGTGCCCTTTGAGGTGTCCTTTCTGGTCACCACTCCAGCTCTGCTGCTCTCCAGGGGATCTGGAAGTAGGCAACAGGAAGCAGTGGTCATCAGTATGCGAATTTTGATTAAATTTCCTTTCCTCTCTGGCCACCAAGGTGAGCAGATGTGTGGATCACATCTCTGCAACACATCTAGCACAGCCTGTAGCCATGATTTTCCAGGATCACAAAAGGACCCCAGCATGGACCTATATAGAGACCTAGGACCTCATTTCAGTGTGGGGCGAAGAAGCTATCTACATCCAGCTCAAATACAGCAAAAGGAATGATGATATTTATGCAACAATTTCACAAGGCACAATAGACAAAGGGTACTGCATGGACACTCAAGAGTGCCACATGAATATCAAGGAGGTGAGGCAGAGCTACCAGAAATGCAAGACAGACCACAGTCCATCTGGGACATCTTGCCAGAAACTTCAATACTATGAGGGGCTTCACACTCTTCTAGAGACAGATGCAACCTCTTCCCCCAAAAGTCACATTAACACCTGTGTTTGTGGGGATGATGCTAAAGTGCATCCTGATGTAGAAGGGGTGGATGGCAGTGCAGAATTTGATCCGGAAAGCCAGGAGCTGTTTATCCAAGCTGGAGCCCTTGGATCCCATCCCATTAACTCAAGAGACAACTTCACAGACCAGCCCAGATCCTGGAGTGGGCACTTCTGGTAAGTGGGCTTTTTTGCTACTGATAATAGTATGTTGCAAACATGAAGTGATGGGCTATGCCCCTTTCCCTTAGAACAGCTTGTTAATAAGCCTGCGGATGGAGCGTTGATCCTGTTTCAACAAAAAGGTGAAGGTCTTAGACAGGCACTTGTGGATTCTCCTCATGGGATTTTTGGGGAGACCTGACTTATTCCTGCTTCCACAGTAAAACACCTTACCATGCCAAGCCACCAGTAAGTGGTCTAGAAGCATGGCCCCACAGAGCATTCTTGCAAATTTTCCAACACAGTATCCAGACAGAATGACCAATCCTTCCTTATCCCTTTTTGTTAGTGTGATAAGGCTGATGTCTTATTTGGCCACCTAGAATGCACGGGAGTTTTGTGAGTCACTAATGAGTTTTTGCCTGGGACCTACCCAGTGCAGAGCAAAATTCAAGCATCTCAGGGTGAAGCTGCTTTAAAATCCAGGCACTGCTTTAAGCTGCAAGCTCTCCAGGCAAAGGCCCTCCTGGACTGGTGAGTGATTGCATACCTGGCAGCTCCACACACCACCTTGCAGTGACAGAGGGCGACTGGACACTCCCATGGTTAATGTGTGTGCCCCCAGTGACTTTTAATAATTATTTTAACTCCTGGAGCAGCCACTTTAAAATCCAGGAACTGCTTTAAGCTGCATATCCTCCAGGACACCTCTACTGCCTCTCTGGATAGGACAGCAGGCAGCCACCCACTCCTCCATGGGCCAGCATCCCTGAGACACGCTGCACCCCACCTCCCTCCCGCATTGCTTTAAGAATTTTTTTTCCCCAAATGAACTGACGATAGCTTACCATAGTCGTGAGGTTAAACCTCCACTGTAAATCATTCCGCTTGGTACCATGCATTCTTTAGTCTTAAGAGTAACCAGAGTGACTTTGAAGTTGCAACATGTCCTTCCATAGAGACAGACAGCTGTTCTGTCACTACAGTCCTTGTTCCAACTAAAGATAAAAAGGTTTCTGCTGCTAAAAACATTAACATTTTTACATTTGTTTTATCACCAAACAACCCTAGTAAAAGACAGAGGGCCCAGTCCAGCAGATAAGAGGTTGCATCAGATGTGGAGGAAGAAAATGACCCAAATGAATTGATGGAGAATTATGTTTATGTAGTCACAAAGGAGAAAACAGAGCTCCGTGAATGGAGGAAAAAAAATGGACTGTAAAGAATGAATGCAAGCAGACAGAATTAATTAACTTGCTGATAGAGAAATCACAGTCAGCGACCTCTGCATTAATTGAAGCTGTGCTTGACAAAAAGTCCGTCAATTGTGCACCCCTCCACACACACACACACACACACACACACACACACTCCATTTCATGACCCACTATCAGTACACATTTCCATGTCTCTTTCAGAGACGCACCATCCCTAGGCCACCCCAGGAGCCACCAATACATGCCACCTTTACCCCATTCATTCTCCTCCCCTGAACAGGGCACTGCATCCCCCAGGCACTCCACACACCATCAGCTGACACATCGCTCAACCCTGTCAGCCTGCTCCTTGCTCTGCATCCACCATCTAATCGATTGCCTCCCCCCCACAACCCTCCACACATTTGGCACCCTCCTCTCTTTGGGGACGGGCCACAGAGCGCTCTGCTTCATCGCCCCACAAAATCAACACCCACCAGAAGGCTGACTATGACCATATTATCTCTATTTTCCCTATACCCCCACTCTTCTATTAGTGCCCCCTTAAAAAATTATTTATCAGGAAAAGACTTTTGTTTATTGGCTGATGTGCTTTGGGTTTGGGTGGGTGGTGGTGGCTGTCTTGCAGTTGATGAAAGGTTTCATGAAGGGCAAGGAAACAGCATGGTTGGGCGGGGGCAGGGAATGCCAGTTAACACCCTTCATGGTCATTCACAAATTTGGTTTCCAAGGCATCCCTGATTTTCAGCAAGTCTTTCTGGGATTTCCTGTTTTCCTTTGGGGTCGGCTGCTGGTAATTTCTTGCAAGGATCTCTTCCTCAGCTCTCCACTCAGGCATGAAACTTTCACCCTCTGCCTTGCAAATGTTATGAAGAATACAGGGCCCCAATGACAAAGGTAGTGTTTTTTCACTGAGGTCTAAGTGGGTCAGAAGGCACTTCACCCTGGCTTTTAAACAGCCAAAGGCACATTCTACGACCATTCTGTATCCATTCAACCTGTGATTGAAGAGTTCCTTACTGGTGTCCAGGGTGCATATGTAGGGCTTCATGAGCCAAGGGGTAAGCAGGGTCACCCAAAATCACTATCATATCCACACCCTCCCATGCTAATTTTCTGGTCTGGGAAGAAAGTACCACTCTGGAGCCTCCTAAACAGACCACAGTTCCTAAAGATTTGCATGTCATGCACCCTTCCCAACCACCCCACCCTGAAGTGAGTGCAATGACCTTTATGATCCACCAATACCTGCAACACCACAGAGAAGTACCCCTTGCCATTTATGTACTCTGAGGCCTGGTGGTCCGGTGCCAGGATGGAAACATGCATTCCATCTATGGCCCCACTGCAGCTAGGGAATCCCATGGCAGCAAATCTGTCCACTATCTCTTGCACTTTCCCCAGAGTCACGGTCTTACACAGAAGCAGCATGTTGATCCTCTTGGCTACCAGCATGACGACAGCCCCTACTGTAGATTTGCCCACTCCAAACTGATTGCCCACTGACTGGTAGCTGTCTGGCATTGCAAACTTCCAAAGAGCAAGTGCCACGTGCCTCTCAACTGTCAAAGCAGGTTTCATTCTGGTATTGCTGCACTTCAGGGCAGGAAACAGCAGTTCACAAGGTTCCCTGAAAGGTTCGCAACCACTGCTGATTATTCCATCACTGCAAAACAATGCAATCCCACCAGTCTGTGCTGGTTTCACAGCTCCAGAACCTGTGTTCCACGCTGTACAGTGACTCCAGTGCTGCAGAAACTCTGTGGTTCTTCTCTCCAGACATTCATGTCCATCAATGCCCCTGGAAACCATGCACTCATATTGCACGGGGCATTACATTCAGAAGATACTGCATCACAGTATGGAAACTGAGCACAAAACACTGCATCAAACTTTGAAGTGTATAGGGATCCATGTTCGTGTCTGTAATGGCAGCTGACAGACATGAAAATGCCGGGTTTTTATAACCAGAAATGGGAGGTCAGGAAAATGCGTTCTGGGATGATGACATCAGAAAACCAGAACCACCTCTGGTGACTTTTTTCCCCCCACAAACAGGACTCTGGCACAAAATCCCAAAATGCAACAGGGCTGCAGGAACGGGGGCCCAGAGTCAGATTCAGGCAAACATGTGGGATACACTAAATTGGCTTTCTGAGCTGGTCAGGATACTCAACCGCAACTTTATAGAAGTGTAGACATACAAAACCAAAGCTGCTCAGTGGGGGCTATCACTGTTTAAAAGCCAACAATGAAATATAATTAAAAATAGCCACATTTTCCTTTTAAAAAAAAGAGGCTTTGAACAAAACATATCTGTGTGGTTTACAAGCTTTAAACATTTATCAGTGACTGATAAATAAAGAAGTAAATATACTCAAGTGTTTGTTCCAAACCAATAACCTGCATTCACTTTCAAAGTCAATGATTAGTTATTAAAAACAAATGTATTATGTAACCATAGGCATAATTCAAGGTGAGTTTCATATGCAGCTCTTTCCCATTTTGTTGAAAAGCTGCAGCTCTTGTAACTAATCAACCTATTCATTCATATCCTACAATGCCTTTCTTTAATAAAACAAAAACTGGCATGTACCTCTACTCTCATAACAAGTTATATTAAAACAGATATAAATTAAACTACATGGAATTGCTTGGGCTTTTTAAAGTGTGTGGCAAACCTTTACATTTTTTTAAATGTAAAGCTGACATTTGGTCCTGTATTCATGTCATGCATACACAGAGAATGTGCGTTGGGGGGCGGGGGGGAGAATAAAAAGCAGAACAATGAGAGTTAAGGACAGTGTCACCAATGAAAATTTCCCTGGATTTTGTCAACATCTGTCAAACTTCAGCTTCATCTGGCTTTTGGACCAAAGTTTAAAAAAAAAAAAAATATCACAGACTGTTATAAGCTGTGCACTAAGTAAATATCTGAAAGATACATTCACACAACAAATGAAAAATTAGGGATTAAATCCTGATGTCTCTCATAAATAAATATGAGCTCTTTAGGAGACTATTAATCCAACAGGAGGCAACAACGTCCAACCCATTTTGCACTAGGTGACAGAAACATACAGAACCCTATGTCTACAGGAAAATACATGTTCAACCTCTCTAGTCCGACACACTCTGGTTTGACATCATCCGTGGTCTGGCATGATTTTTATTTAGCCAGATAGCCACTTACCATAGGTATGGCCAAGCTTCCCATGGTCCCATAAAGTTTGTTTACAGCCACCACTGTTGGCACTCAGTGTTCTGTGCTGTTATTTAGCTCCAATTTATGCCTAAATGCCTTCTAAAAGCCCAGTAAGCCGTGGAAGTATTGGTAATGTTGATAGACAAAATTGACCTCCTGTGCTCCAGCAAATTCTCTGACCAGATAAGGTCCTGAGGACTCTGGACTAGAGTTTCAACCTGCATATGAACAACATGAATACCCACTGGCACTGAAAATATTTTAGTTCAAGTTATTGGGCATGTACATGTGTAACTGAAAATAACTTTGGCCTGCAGAACACTTATTACTGGTAAAACCCTATGTGAAAGTTGAGAACTCACAATGACAGATCTGAACTTAATCGTGCAGGGCTGAAAACAGGAAAAAGAAAAACAACAAGTCTCCAGGACCAGACGGTATTCACCCAAGGGTTCTGAAAGAACTCAAATGTGAAATTGCGGAGTTATTAACAGTGGTTTGTAACCTATCCTTTAAATCCCCTTTGGTACCAAATGACTGGAAGACGGCCAATATAACGCCAATATTTAAAAAAGGCTCTAGAGGAGACCCTGGCAATTATAGACCGATAAGTTTAACATCAGTACCCCGCAAATTAGTAGAAACACTAGTAAAGAATAAAATTGTAAGGCACGTAGAAGAGCACGAATTGTTGGGCAAAAGTCAGCATGGTTTCTGCAGAGGGAAGTCGTGTCTAACTAATCTATTAGAATTCTTTGAAGGGGTTAATCAACATGCGGACTAGGGGCACCCAGTGGACATAATATACCTAGATTTCCAGAAAGCCTTTGACACGGTCCCACACCAAAGGCTTTTATGTAAATTAGGTGGTCATGGGATAGGAGGAAAGATCCTTTCATGGATCGGGAATTGGTTAAAAGACAGAAAACAAAGGGTGGGAATAAATGGTAAATTTTCACAATGGAGGAGGGTAACTAGTGGTGTTCCCCAGGGGTCAGTCCTGGGACCGATCCTGTTTAACTTGTTCATCAATGATCTAGAAAATGAGGTAAGCAGTGAGGTGGCAAAGTTTGCAGATGACACCAAGTTGTTTAGGACAGTCAAAACCAAAACAGATTGTGAAGAACTACAAAAAGATCTCAGGAAACTGAGTGATTGGGCAGCAAAATGACAAATGAAATTTAATGTGGGTAAGTGTAAGGTAATGCATGTTGGAAAAAGTAACCCAAATTACACGTACTACATGATGGGGTCAAATTTAGCTACGACAGATCAGGAAAGGGATCTTGGAGTTATAGTGGATAGTTCTCTGAAGACATCCACGCAGTGTGCAACGGCAGTTAGTAAAGCAAATAGGATGTTAAAAATTATTAAAAAAGGGATCGATAATAAGACAAAAGATATCATACTTCCCCTATATAAAACTATGGTACGCCCACATCTTGAGTACTGCGTGCAGATGTGGTCTCCTCACCTCAAAAAAGATATATTGGCATTAGAAAAGGTTCAGAAAAGGGCGACAAAGATGATTAGGGGCTTGGAACGGGTCCCATATGGGGAGAGGCTAGAGAGACTGGGACTTTTCAGTTTGGAAAAGAGGCAATTGAGGGGCGATATGATAGACGTATATAAAATCTCGAATGGTGTGGAGAAAGTGAATATAGAAAAATTATTTACCTTTTCCCATAATACAAGAACTAGGGGACACCAAATGAAATTGATGGGTAGTAGGTTCAAAACTAATAAAAGGAAATTTTTCTTCACACAGCGCACAGTCAACCTGTGGAACTCCTTGCCCGAGGAGGCTGTGAAGGCCAGGACTCTATTAGGGTTTAAAAAAGAGCTTGATAAATTTTTGCAGGTTAGGTCCATAAATGGCTATTAGCCAGGGATAAAGTATGGTGCCCTAGCCTTCAGAACAAGGGCAGGAGATGGATGGCAGGAGATAAATCACTTGATCATTGTCTTCTGTTCTCCTTCTCTGGGGCACCTGGCATTGGCCACCGTCGGCAGATGGGATGCTGGGCTGGATGGACCTTTGGTCTGACCCAGTATGGCCATTCTTATGTTCTTATGTTCACATTTACCCTCTGTGATATGAGTACATTTGACAGGGAATTACTATCACAATCATGGAATCCCACCAGGCCATTCTTACAGAGTTGCTTCCCAGAACAAAAGCACATTTAAAGAGTTTTGGCTAGGAACATAATGGCTATGCACCTATGCTCCAATTCTGCTAACATTTCTGAAAAAAAATACCTGAGTCTCCCTAGAACATCATGATTGTTCTATTCACATTGGCCCCTGCTGCTCAACAGGCTGCAGTTTATGTGATGTGGTAGTTAAAGTCTATACAAAAATTCAAATGCTCATAGTTTTTCCCCACAGTCTATTATCCTTCCCACGTATCTTCAATTTTAGATTTTAGTTTCAGGATTTCCCAGACACTGTTTAAAAAAAAAGAGATGAAAAAACTCCAACAATGCCGAGAAAAAAAAAAAAATTAATTCTTTCAACAGTTTGCAGGGGTGGCTTCAGGAAAGTGAAAGAAATTACAGGTATTCTAATGAACTAAAGGATTCTAATAAGCTGTCTGGGACTATAAGGGACCATTTATCTTTTATCCCAGGTTGTTTTCTCATCTTACCAAGGAGCAAATGGCTTACGCCTTGCAGTTTTGCTTTGCCAAGTCATAAAGCTACGAGTTCCGATTTTCCTGGGAAAGGACGTTTTTAAAAAAAGTTTTATTTCACAGTGTACACCAAACCGGAACTGATCATTTTACATTGAATATGCATGATGTGCAAAGAAGTTCTCCAGAAACATCCATTTAGTCAGCCCATCCACGGCAATGGGACAGAAAGAAAACATGCACTGATCCCAAGGACTCATCCCTCCATGTGACAGAAGACCAACTGCAAGTTTCGGTGTTCTTCCATTACATATCCGTGAAGATCAGTTTGACTTGCTAAAAATGTCTCATCCCCCCTGCCAATTCCAGTTTATACTCAAGCTGGCACTTACTATTTCCATTACTGTAGAACATAAGATCCCCGTCATGGACCAGGACCTTCTGCTGCTAACTAGCACCCAAACCTACAGGTAAAGATGACTCAAGAAGCTTATGATTACCTGTAAGACTAGAGTTGACAGATGGATACAGACATACGAGTACAGGTAAACAAGAGACAGTATTGCTCAGCAAGCCAGGCAGTGATATTACAAGTTTCTACACATTCAAACTAAGAAAAGCTTTGTTTCAAATGTAATTACAAATCTTATCAAGCCATGGAAACTGAGATTAATTAATGAAAGTGGCACCGTCACAGTTTTAGCTGGTTAAAAATGATCAACATACAGTAAACTTTTCATATCCAGAAGCCCCAGGACCAAAAGGTTGCTGGATATGAAAGAGTCTGGATAACAGAGAGGTACACCTAACAGTGCATAACACTGAAGAAAAACAACACTAGACACTAAGAAAAAAAAATGTATGCAGAGAACTTTTATTTACCAACAGCAGCAGTATTGTACACTGTTAACTTATACCGTAGTTGCTGTATTTATTTGTACTTATTTTCACTATACTGCACTTGTAGAAAATGTAACTAAAATTTACTTATAGTCAAAATGCCGGTTATTGGAGAGTTCTCGATGATAGAATGACAGATATGGAAGAGTTTACTGTGTCAATATAAACCTCCAATATGAGTTTACGCATTTAAGTTACAGAAGTGCAATTGCAGCAGTGAGAACAGAACATATGCAGTGAATTGACCAATGCAACGATGTACCCTAATTGTAGTTCATTATAATGTCAAAAATATCGAAAGCATTAAAGACTTAACAGCAGCTTCTCATGGCACTGTGTTACAGAAGAACACTCATGAAAACGTTAAAACTACAAATAAGGTATTGCAGTACTCTGTCCTTGTTTGCCAGGCCAGTAAAGGAAATAAATTATTAAACTAAAGTTGACTACTCTCCATGTACTTTCTGTAAATAATGCATTTATCCAGTGATACTGAGGTTTGTAAGTTCCCACCTACCACTAGAAGTTTAGCTAATGAAAATGCATTCTCCTCCCGACTGTTAGTAGATTCTCTACTTAAAAGGGACTGAGTAATATTTTCAAAAGCACTTAAGTCCCTTGACTTTCAACGAGAGGAGCCTTACACCATGCCTATACTAGTATTTCATCAGCAAATTTTTTTTACTTGGGGTGGGGGAATAACAGTCCCCTGAATGACAGGAGTTTTGTTGGGATAAGTGTTTATGTGCACAAAGCTATCATCAAGAGAAGCTCAGTAGCCCCCATCACTACCTCCACACATCCAACTGGTTTTATTAGGTCACCTGAAGGGCGCTCTGTCAGCATAACATGGCTACATGAGCACTCTTTTGTACATGTACATACAGCAGGAATAGGCAAAATCTGTCCCATCAAGCCACCAGATCTGGCCCACAGACTTCCCTGCTGTGACCCTCAGCAGACATCACCAGGAAGCCACTTTAAGCAGCTTCTTGCTCCATGTAGTTCTCTGCTCTGGACCCCACGGGGGTGGTTTGGATATTTTCTCCCTCCCCCCAGCAAAAATCTCTCATCTCCCACGGCAAGTTTCTGGACAATAGGAGCCCAGAGATTTTGCTGGAGAGATGAAAGGAGCCTCCACCTCCCTTTACCATGTGGAACAGAGAGCCACATGCTGCATGCTTGACTGAGCTTGAGCTGCAGCAGGCAGGGAGCCTTCCTCAATACTACCAATTATCACTGTAGATGTAGAAGTTGTACAAGATTGGGCTGAATCTAATGAGCCTAGAACACACCCAGGAAGCTGCTTTTTTGAATCATGCTCTGATAATAGCTTGTTTACTTGTCTTCTGCTTCTTTTGCATAAAACTACAGTGCAGAATGTGCAACTGCATGTTCTCCTGGGCAGTATACAAGTCCCAGTCACTAGACTGAAGATTTGTTTTGGAATATACCAGAAATCCCAGTTAATAGAGCTTCCCAATTGGTAAAGTGACGGATAACACATCTTTTACTAAATATTGACCAGCTCTTTTTCCATGCTATGTTGTTTAATATCAATACCCTTCTGAGGAAAATATGAGCCTACTACAGAAAGAGAGAAACTTTGTAATCTTCTTCCATTATCTGCAAATGCTGGCATACATGAGCCTGTTTTATAAGCCAATATGAGTAGCAGGCAACTTAAAACTTACTGCCCAAAAGTTAATTATAATTTACTGCCCAAAAGTTAATTATCTAAAGGATATAATATGATGAAGGTTTACGTCAAGTAGATAACTAGGGCTAGACTTACAGGAGTACTCTGTAGTTTGAACTTCAAAAGTTTACATTAACAACCTTTCCTTTTTTTTCCATCGGCTGACACAGATCTAGTACTGGGTAAATACTGCTAAGTAATTTTTCCTGAGAAGAGGCATGCACTTAGTGTTCAAAAGGTGTATGTTTTCTCTGCATCAGTATTTTACTAAACAAGTTTACTTGCAGGAACATCCATGGAGCAACTAAGGAAACATTTACAGAGAGAAAAAAATGTAATATTAACATGTATGTACTTGCACTCGTAACTTGATTTTAAGAATTATTTATCTAGTCTGGGATAGAAATACACTGTATTACCTCTCTCCCAGAAGTTTGGAAAATCAAACTGCTCAAACCAGCTGCAGACCAAATTATTCACATAAGTTAGCTAAATAATTTAAAACAAATACAGTCAAACAACAGCCCTCAAGGACACTTCTGAGGCAAAATTTGAATGATCTATCTTAAGTTTTCCATCCTTGTAAGAATGTGATCCCAAGTTAGCCAGAGCAAAACAAAATAACGAAAAAGCCTAAGGCTGTGTTTACACGGCATCTTCCTTCGAAGGAAGGATGGTAATTAGGGTGTTGGGAGTTTACTAATAAAGTGCTGCTGTGCATAGGCAGCACTTCATTAAGCAAATTCCCCCCCGTGGCAACTTCGATGTTTTAAACTTTGAAGTACCGGCACTCATCTAGCCGCGGCGCACCCGCTGGTACTTCGAAGTGCCGGAGCAACTACGAAGTCGCCTTACTCCTCAAAAGTTTAAAACTTCGAAGGGGGGTAATTTGCTCAATGAAGTGCTGCCTATGCACAGCAGCACTTCATTAGTAAGCTCCCAACACCCTAATTACCATCCTTCCTTCAAAGGAAGGTGGTAGTGTAGACAAGCCCTAAGAGTGGCAAATGTGGAATATAAATCAGGCAAAATTTAGAAAAACAGAATGCAGTTATTTGAGGAAAATGATGTTTTGTGAAACTTTATAGATGATCTGAACTGACTAAAGAAAGCCAGCCTCCCTGAGAGGACACAGAACAAGTTAATGGCATTCATGGAGGCAGGGAACTAAGTCAAATCCATGGTAAACTGCTTGGTTGCTTCCTTGTACCTGGCAGGGGAGGAGAAGTAAATTCCAGGTTAGGGTCTGCAGACTTGCTGTGATCACAAAAGCTTAGTGGTCAAATCTCCACAATTACTTTTGGCACTGAGTACAGTAGTTTTGCTCATCCTCTTACACTTTGACTTTTGTAAGATGGGTTTGAACATGTTTTCCTCCCAATCTTCTAGCAAAATTTCTTGCCATTTAATGTGCTACAAAGTCATAAAAATGAAATTGTGACATATTTTGTGAAAAAGTCCAAGTAAAGATCAAAAATGTGCACATGGGCTGCAAAAGGAAAAACTATGAACTTGAATAATTAGCCAAAAAGTATCCGGTGAAATGATTTAAGGTGGAAGAGAAAAGGATCTAAGGCTTGATCAGAATGTAACTGGATTTTCTCCCCAGCTGAGTTCCTACACTTCCTTTTCATTTATTTCTTACTCAGGGAAGCTCCTTTTTTAAAATGTACATTCACGTAGAGCAGCTTGCCAAAGCAAGATATTTTTCTTTGCTTAGTTACGTGTTTCTTCCTTTGTGAATGACACTGTACTTCATAAAAAAGAAACAGCCAAGCCCAAAATCAGTTAACGTGGGGAGGGGGGAGAACCTAATAGGACATTTGGCAGAGAATTAACATCATGTGAACATTTTGCAGGTTGCCCACATTCTCTGATCCCAGTCTAAGCTATGAAGACCATGGATAAACATAGGAAGGGATTTAAAGGAAAAACGAGCTCTTTGCTTTCTATCACTCCAAAGCAATGTAATCACTATTATCTAAGAGAAGGAAGACTGTTTGCTTTTCACACCTCTACACCTCCACTTGTGCTTATACATTAAAAATAACTGAACAATACACTTTTTTGTTGTCATTAAAGGTTGCCAAGTGCATGTAAGTCCCTACTATCAAAATGGCAGAAATTGGTAATGCAGAATCATAACCATATACTTCAGTTTTAAATACATTTTGGTCCAATCAATTTTGAAGCTTTTGTTTCACCACCCAGGCACTTCCTTTTATCTTAAGGAAACAGAATAGTCCTTCTCCACTGTAAGCTAATTACACCATCTGTTTATCCTCAGTACTGTAATATCAAGACAAAGCACATTAACTCCCTCACAGTTCCACTTCCTCACACTCCTTCAGGTTCTAAAAGACAAAGGCAGGGCAGAAGGTAAGAAAATTGGTTTCCCATTATTTGTATTCCCTGCTTCCTCCAACATAACTGCTCTGCCAGGCTCCAAAGGGACTTATGCAATCTGACACTTTTTCCCTCCACCTCACCTCAGAAGAACAATGCCAGTTGTCAGGATCAGCAATAAAAAACATCAATCTCAAACTCTAGCCAAAAAAAAAAAGAGTGGGGTGCGGGGTAGGAAGAATTTATGTAAGTCAGCACTGTTTGTCGTAAGAACTAGATTGGTTCCATGAATAGCAGCCAAATAGACCAGCACCTGAAATGCATCTATATAGGTTGAAGCCAGCCTCACAAAACCATAAGATTCCCCCTAGGTTAAAGCAGTGCTCCCAAAATTTCTTGAAGGCGAGTCTCCCTCTTCAGCAAAATGGAAACATTCACACCTCCTTGAGCTTCACCATGTGGTACTAGTGCCAACACCTTAATTCATACATCTTTCACATTCTCTCCTTAAAACCGACATGCTTTGAGAAATGCTGGTATACATCTTAATAGTATATTTCCTCTCTTTTCCTACTTTCATTAAGGAGCATAGTAACAGGAACAGTGACTCAACTAACAAGCTTCACATTTCACATACTTTACGCATCTGAGCTAACCCTAATTAAAATCAGTGAGGCAGTTCACAAGTCCGAGCTTCTGTTCCAGGCTCTTAGAGTAAACTCAGGCAGACATCACCACCTCAATTACAAGTGTCTCACATTTTGCAGGTTTCTTTCACAGCCATAATAGCTGGAAACTTATTTTTTGATTTGAAGGAAATCTGTGTGGCTGGTCAATCATGCCCCCTAGAGAGGCTTGCCCCTGGCTTCAGGAAAAACTTTGTGTAGAACGGCCATGTTACTGTTCAAAAATTACAGTGCCACCTGATAATGCCTTAATTGTTACAAGATTACCATAATCATCAGATAAACATAATTTCATCTAGGGATTTAAAAGCACTCTACTTATTCATTCATTTTCAGTTTTATTGATTGTCCAGTCACAATATACAATACTTACTTCTGTAACAAGCTACTCTCTGGAAAGGGAAAACAATGGAGTTGGAAGAGACAACAGCACACTTTTGTTTAATCTAACTGGGCGTGTTTGTATCATAACTGGAACAAAAATTCAGGTGGAACTGAATATGCAAGAAGCAAGCACATACACAGAGGGAGGAAAAAGAGGCAGAGGATTGGGCCCAAGCATGTGAGATAATGTAATCTTACATGCCCACCCGCAAGTACCTTCTAAGTATCTGTAAGTATTTAACTGCCTCCTCTCTCTCTATTTTAACTATTACAGCGTATTCTCTCCCAAGAATGTCAAGGAGGTTTGTTTTTGTAAACTTGGTTGATATTTTCAGGGTGACACAAATATCAAACTGATGACATTTGAAAAAGTATTTTCATTATCGAACAAGGGGGAAAATGTGTTAACCACCTTTTTTTGGGGTTGGGGGAGGTTTGAGAACACTTGTTAACAATTATTCTTTTAATTATCCAAAAAAAGAGACTGAAGATCAAGAAATGTATTCTAACTGTACATATTTACTAATGGAAAAATGCTTAATGGATTAAATCTCAGCACATATGGCCAGCATCACCAAGGCATCATGTAAGTATTCAGTAGTGCTACAAACAAGCCCTATTCGTGTATTAAAAAATTAGAACATATCCACAGCCCAGTGGAAAGAAATTGAGAGAGGAGAGCCACTCAACTTCAACTTTAGGGGCAACTGGCCACAAAGGCTGGGGGGACATGCTGAATGAGACCAATAAAACCTCAGAGTTGTATTTACTGCTAGTGAGACAAAATATCAAAACAGATGAACAGTCAAAGGCAGTGCAACTACCTGTCTGCCATTTCAGCTAATGAAAAAGTATCAATCAAAAAGCTTCACTATTTTCCATAGAGGATGATCTCAGTGAAAGATTAGACAGGTGTTAGCTGTCATTTAGCATGTTCCTCACACTAGTTTCCCCTCACCAAGGCCAAGACTGAGTCATGGTTTTCAACGATTATGTATCCACTTACCTGGACTACATGAGAAAGGCTACTCAATTTAATTTAAAACTGTGGTTTTATTTATTTTAAAGCAACATGCATAGAATGCTCCCATTTTAAAGGTCAATTATTTCCTACTGAAAGCTAGAAACATTTTCCACATGATCCTTCCTTGAAAAAAGGATAAATGTTGCCTAGCAGCCACACTGAACAATGTAGGGAAGATTAAACTGATCAGTTTAAACTGATTAGTTAAAACTTTTAACTGTGTAGGAAACCGATGTTTCAATTAATTTGAGAGACCAATACATAATGTCTTCCTCATGCGTACCACATATCTACTCAAAGTCATCCCTGGGTATCTTATTAAAAAACCTTGACTCATGAAGCAACTGTACACAAAGAAATGTAAAGAATAACACAGTGCAAAGAATTATGTCATATAAAATGGGTACAAATTAACTTTGGCAGCCTTTTTCCCCAAAAGCTGTTGCCAGTTAAAAGCACACCCCAAATTTTGACTTCTGAGTTATATGGACCACAAAATTTATGGCTGGCTGACATACAGAAATTGAGAAAGAAAGGCATCCTGAACACCACAGCCTAACCAAGAGCCTTCTGTCATATGTAGCATTGAGCTATTTTCTGTTTAATGAACAAAGCTACCCTGCTAATACTACTACTAGCTAATTCTGCTCCCAGAGACATAATTTTGCCTTTCAGAAATGGCAAATTATCAGGGAGGAAAATGATTCACAATGTTTTTATGACGGATGTATTACATCTAGCCACAGCAGGATAATGTGGTCTTTTTCCAGGCAGCTCTCTAGTACAAACGTCTTGGAAAAGGACTCCATTGAAATCTGTGCCAAAGATGTACAGATTAAGTAAACATGCATGGAATGTAAAACACCTATTCATTATTAAATAATCTCCTTGGCAAAAAAAACAACCACATTTTTACAGATACAACAGTTTCTGCATTGTGCATTTTTATTTTGAAAGAAAGTGCTCTGCTGGATTTAAATCTAAACTCTGAGAACAAATACACTGTTTCATCTACACAGAAAGCCTGTAAAACACCCAAACCTCACAACCATATGAAAATATTTGGTCACACTACGTCTTTTGAAAACAATGCTGCACATAAAGTAAAATTCTAACTGATACCTGCACAGCGGTAGTAAATCATTTTTGAGATCTAGGACACCTTAAATTTTCACTTTAGTGTCTTACTATGGACACATCAGCAGCTGTTTCACATAGTTATCTTATAAAAGACTACCGAAAAAAAAAAACGCTTGCTTAAGAAGCCAGAACACTGCAGCATCTTTGAAATCTTACAGAATTTAACCTTATATAAACCAAAAAGCAACTATGTTATGTTAAAAATATTAATTTCACATTTGTATCAGTTTCCACCTTTTCAGAAGAGAGTACAGGCTTCCCCCCACCTTACGAGGGTAATTCGTTCCTGAAAAACTCCTCATAGGGCAAATTCTTGTAAGTCGAAAACGTAATTACCATTAATTTCAATGGGAAAAAATGTTATGCATTCCTGAGCCCCAAAATTTACACACATTTATGCTAAAACACCACCAAATCCAATTAAAATAAACACAATTACTTCAATAGTTAACATTAGTTATCATAACACAACCTAACAAGGCATTTCCCTTCATAAATTATTCTATAATATGGCTGTTTACCTGCTCCCATTAAGCTCTTTCATAGCTATTACACACCGCACACTTAAGACTATGCTCACAAACAAAACATACATATGATACTCAATGTTTATGTAATTCAACCTTTAATGCAAAAAAGAACAGAACAGTAAAGACAAAAGAAATCAATGAAAACAATGCAAATGATATCACACTCAATGAACAAGTTGAAATCGTGTGGAAAGGTGATGAGGTGAGGGAGAGTGCAAGGAGAGTCACTGTTGTTCATTGGTTGGTGATGGTGGCATTGGTGTGAATGGAGTACAAAATGAAGGCAAAAGTGAGGACAAAAAGAGTGGCTGAGTTCTTCACACTCCATAATTTCTAGATCGTCAATGTCATCATCTCCTTCCTCTTCCATTGCAATGGGAGGACGAGAGATGCCAGAGGTTGAAGGTTGAGGCTCAAAAGTGGCAGAAGTACCAGCAGTAGCAGGGGTAGTTGGAAGAAAAACCATTAAAATACTTGTCTGCTTCCCTTCTCGCACCTTTCTATCATACAGTTGTTTGTAACATTCAATTGATTCTCTCATGAGAATTTTAGCTTTCTGAGCTCTTTCAAAATTGCTATCGTCTTCATCCAACAAAGCACAAGCACTACTGATAACGGAGAACAAATTGCATAACTGTTTCATGCTAAATTCTTTTACTGGTTCTTCCTCTGTCGAATTTCCCTTCTTTCAAATGTTCAGCCTCCTCCTTCAAACGCTCTTCTTCTCGTTGAATTAGCTCGTCATCCGTCAGGTCTTCAGAGTGAGATCCAACACCTCTTGCACATCTTCAATGTCGACCTCGTCAAAACCTGCTTTCGCTGCCAGCTATACAATGTTATCACAGATCGTTTTGTTCATGGATTCAAAACCTTGAAAGCCATGCACAGCCTCAGGAAGAAGTTTTTTTTTCCAAACAGCATTCGTAGTGTTCGCTGTCACTTTGTCCCAAGCAGTTGCTATATTTTCAATGGCCATTTTTATGTTGTAATTTTTCCATAATTCCCTGACTATCACTGCTGTCCAAACCATCAATGAGATACTTCATCACAAGCTGTATATAGTAAGCCTTAAATGTAGCAATGACACCTTCGTCCATCGACTGTATCAAAGATGTGTTTGGAGGCAAAAATACAACCTGAGCATTGCTACCGTAATCACGAATTGTTGCTGGCTGGTCTGGAGCATTGTCGATGATTAAAAGCGCTTTGTTATCTAAGTTATTTTCTTTGCAATATTTTTCGACGAAAGGACAAAAGTAACTTTGCATGTAGTCTAGAAACACTTGTTGGGTCACCCATGCACTTCTATTTGAATGCCAAATCACTGGAAGGCTTATCTTACTGATTGCTTTCAAAGCCCGTGGATTTTCTGAATGGTATACAAGCAAAGGTTTGACCTTTACATCGCCCTCAGCGTTGCCACCAAACGACAATGTTAACCTGTCTTTAGAGGCTTTATGTCCTTTGGCTTGCTTTCGTCTTTGGAGATGTAGGTACGAAACATCATTCGCTTCCAAAACAAGCCAGTCTCGTCCATATTGAAAATCTGTGTGTTAGTGTAACCGCCTTCTTGGATAATTTTCTTCAGCTTTTCAGGAAAAGCACGGCCTGCTGCAAAATTGGCAGATGCTGCCTCACCTGTAACCTTGCAGCTCTGCAAGAGGAGTCTCCTGTTCCCGAAAACGGTTGAATCATCCATTACTGCCTTTAAAGTTCAAATCCTTGGCCGTCTCAACACCCTCCTCAATTGCCTGTGCCTTCAATTGCTCAAACAATGATAGTGCCTTTCCTCTTATGAGAAGAAAGCTAAGAGTCATGTGGCGTCACACCAAATTCTCTATCCATTGCAAAAAAAGTGTCTCAAGTTTCTGCATAACGGGGTGCCTACTCAAAGACAACGTTGTTAAACTTGCACCACCAACAGCAGCCTCAGCAGCTTTCAATATTTTTTCCTTTTGCATGTAAACAGTAAACACAGTAGACGAAGATAAATGGAGTGCCTGCATCACATCTTTGTTACACTGTCCCTCATCGATACACTTTATCACATCCAATTTTACACTTAGAGGTATGGCTTTTCTGGTTTTTTTTTTTTTTGGTTTTTCTAGCTCATTAGTTGGTTTTTTTAGCAGTTTCTTCATTTCAGGGAACACGATGCACAAGATTATCACTGCTGTAAACTATCAAACCACGAGTACTCAGAGAAGAACTCAGCGCAACATGCACCAACTTCATATGCAGTTGCAAAGCTCAGAAAAGTCTTCCTGGTAGTGTGGCCTGGGGAGCAGAGCCAGGGGCCAGGGGGCTGTCCCAGGTGCAGGGACAGGGGAATGGAAATCAAAGAGCACCTGGGGGTGGGGGGGTGCAAAGCTGGGTAGTGGTGTGCAGGGCTGGGGACTCATGCAGAGCTGCGTGGGGACTCATGCAGGACTGCGTGGCAGAGAGGCCCTACCGCCAGCGGCTGAGGCACAGCTGTGCAGGGTGGACAGCAGCGGCCCCCTAGCCGCCCAGGGGTAAGCAGGAGGGGCGGAGCCGGGATGGGCTGCGCACCCAGCAGCCACATCTCCCAGGAGCACCTCGGAGCCTGCGGCTGCCGGCTAAGCTGGGGCGCACCACTGCCGCAGCACGGAGTCGGAGACCCAGACCAGCCACAGGTAAAGGCTGGGCTGGGGGCTCCGGGAAACCACAGGCAGGCAGCAAGTGGCGCCCGAGGCACATCTGTGCAGGGCGAGTGGTGGCGGCCCCCTAGCTGTCCAGGTGGCGAGCAGCAGGGGCGGGGCCAGGACAGGCTGCGTGCCCAGCAGCCACTTCTCCCAGGAGTGCCTGGGAGCCTGCGGCCGCCGGCCAAACCAAGACACACTGCTGCTGCAGTGCCGACGCAGAGACCCAGACCAGCCACAGGTAAAGGCTGGGCTGGGGACTCCAGGAAACCGCTGGTGGTGCTGTGGAGAGATGCACCGGGCGAGCTGCAGCTGTGCGTAGCCGTTGCCTGGAGCCACGGCCCTTCTCCCGCCGCAGGATGTCTGCGTCCCACTGAGGCACTCGTAAATTCGAGGAAATGCCTTGTAAGGTGAAGTTGTGGTTTTAAATCAAGGTGCTCATAAATCTGAATTCTCGTAGCCCGAATGGGCATATCTCAGGGTATGACTGTAAACTCAATTCACAGCAGAAAAACCACCGAAGCTTTCTTAGAATAGGTAAACTATTCTTGGTTTTCAGGCCAGGGGAAAGAACACAGGTTACGTAAGATTCTGAATTGGAAAAAAAAAAAAAAATCCAATTTGTTGGTCCTCTCCCGGATTAGTCTTCCACTGAAAAATAAACTTTCACCAGAGGCATCAATACCATGATCTCAAGTATTAAAAGGCCTACTGAAAAACAAATATGACCTTTAGTAAAGCAATCAAGTCAAAGTTATACAGGCCAACAAAAACATTTGGAAACTTGAGTAAACTGAGTAATAGTTTTGGGAGAGGCAGAAAGGGAAAAAAAGGCAGAAAAAAAAGAGACCTTTACTATGACAGTGTAATCTGTGAGTAGAAAGCATATAAAAATGACAGCTAGCAGAGTACAGACACTCCAAAGTACCAGCAAACACTGTCAGAAGATTTTCCAGTAAAATCTGGAGAAAAAAGGTAACCTGACAATTCTTACAAAAACATACTACTCTGCAATGAAACATCACATATATTACATAAAATATAACCCAAACACAAGATTCAGAATGCCTTCTCGCAAGTTCTTTTTAAAACCATCTGTAACCTTTATTTAACTGAATGAATTGAAAGTTCTGTGGTATATTACAGTGAGACCAATTCTTACAATGCAACAGTTTTAAGATCGGTAAGGTGGAAATTAGCCTCCTTAAATTTGGAGGCTCTGGGAATAAACGAACACCACACACAGTGGCCACCCACAGTAATAACACAAACAAGATTTTTAGTTTGCAAGTTATGTTACACTCACATACCCATTTTCTCAACCTGAGGAGAGCCCAACCAAAAGTCAAGGCCATAGTCATGCCAAAGATACTGTGGAACCTAGCGGGTCTCTCAGATGGTCATGAATAGAGAGGTGGTTCTTGTTGGAGTCTTTGCAATGGGATCTTCCAATTCTATCCAGACAATGGAACCAGCTCTGATGTGAGTTGCAAAAGCTCCAATCACTTGTTGTCCTTTTCCTGCTGCAGCTGCCCAGTGGTGACTTTCCTGGCTGCCTTTTACACCACAAAGAACGAAGCGTACAGCTCTGTCTGCTCCATTCCTCACTTCTTTGGTCTAGCTTATGAAGTTCCAGCAAAAGCAGGACTGGACATCAACTGACTCTGCTTGAGTGCAGGAGAGCATTTAGCAAAGGACAACTTCCATTCCCCTACACAGTCATTAAGGGCAGCCCAGAAGAGTTGGAAAAACAAAAAAAACCCCAACCCAATTCTTGATTGTGTACTCCACCTGTGGTGTAGCTCTAGCAAAGCCTGAGCTACTCTAACATATACCCTGTAGCTTCAATCCCTAAAAGAACCTTATCCCAGCTGGAGATAACCACTGTAGGGCCCACTGCAGCCACTCCCCTCTCCCATGCCCATAGAGATGCCCCAGCTTTTAGACTGCAAGGAAGGAAGGCACACAAGCCAGTTGTGTCACACCTATCAGGAACTCATCTACAGTGGAAGACTTTTTAATTGGAAAAGTGTAAGGTTTCCACTCCCTCACTGTTGCCTGAATCCACCCTACAATATTTATTGACGTTCCCTGGCCTTGAAAATATTGCACGTAAGCCTAACAAATGTGTCCAGTACTCAACCAAGGGGGCACCAAAACACCACAAAAGTAATTTTCACTTCCATGACAGAAAAACAGATGCATTGTTGCTTCTTCCCCCTGCAACATATATTTGAAAGCTTTTAAGGTAGGCCTCTAATATTTAGAATTTCTATTTGGAACAGCCTTCTCCTATTTAAGATTGTCAAAGTCCAAAAGAAGGAATACATCACTGAGCAATTTATTCATGTGGAGGGTTACCGTTTGCCTGGAAAATATCCCATTACCAGAGTTTTCTTTCAGCTATGTTATTAAACCTATAAACCAAAGTACTTTAAAATTCTAAGATACACTACTCCCATAGCCAAAATATTCCTTCTCTGCAACTTCTCTCTTGGGGCCTGTGAACAGTTGGATTGTGGTTCAATACCCTAAAGCAGCTGAATAAAAAGTATAAAAATCAATGCAACTCAGAACTGTTGTGTTTTTGAACACCTACGGGTAGATTCTCATCTCACTAACTACAATGGAGTTACTCTGGATTTACACCTTATATACTTACAACCACAATCAGATCATAGCCCACAAAATGTTATTTTTTATAGCTTCATTAAATGAGCTTTAGGAACCTTCTCTGTAGTGCTGGGAGGGAAGGAGAAGTTATGCTATACCGTTTTTTTTCTTGTGTATGAACGAACCAATGCAAGTTCTTGTCCACTCTTCAAGTATCTAGATAGGTGACTATTTCCTTATTCTGCTGAGAGGTTTTCCATTGAGAGAGTTAGATTTTACGTTCTCCTCTTGCATTTTGAATTAACATACAAGAGGAAAAGAAATCCAGTTATTATAATTATTTGTGCTGGCACATGAACAACTTCCTGGGATTCAAAAGGTACTGTTTTAATCAACAAGAGCTTTAAAAAACACAGGAGTTTAATGTTAGCCACTAATATAACCCAATTTTTATTGTTTTGTGGTAGCAACACTTCCTTTGAAATTGTATTTGATTTGCACAATGGCTAGTCTGACAACACCACTTATGAGTCTTGAATGTATCCTCTAACACTAAAGTAACACAGGAAATGAACGTGCAAACTGAGCCATCCCATTTTGTTAGCATGCCTATTTGTGAAGTGACTGCCTCTAGATGCAAAAAGAAAATTTAACCTCCATGTCCATTCCTTAGCTTCTGTGATCAAAACTGTCAATTAGTATTAATTGGGTGGAATTGGTGTGTCATCTTACTTCATGTAAGCTGTTCAACAGAGGTCACGTATTAACAAGTGAACCTGGATCAGATGTGAACATGCATCCTCAGGGTGCAAGATTCTGTACCCCATCATCCATCCTCTACAAATCACGTGTCAAATTTGACATAAATGCTAAGTTAGCCACCACTGATTTGTATAAAAAGCTTTACAGCAAGTTCAATGTGACAAATTAAATGGACCTAGAAACATGCTTTCACGTATTGAAACCTGTATCTCAAATTTATGCTAGACAGCTTTCCATAACTCTGTGTGTCAGACTTTAAGTGCCTTACTAACACCCAGAAAAGCAGAAAAATCACTTCTTAAGAGCATGACAGCCCCAAGAAAAAACAGGAAGGCAAATATCTTCATACTGATGTCCAGTTTCATCATATTCATCTCGAACTAGACAGATGTCCAAAACCATCAATGTCAACAAGGACAAGAAAAGAACCAGTAAAAATTATCAAGAATATCTAAGTCTGACCAGAAGCTACTACTACTACTACTACTACTTACCCCTTGTACTTTATGTGGAACATAGGTCATCTGCAAGTCTCCTCCATGTCACTCTATCTTGGGACAAACCTTCTAACCTCGCTCCCGGAGCACCCCAGTTGTTGTCCTTCAATATCAGTAGACCTTCTCCATGTTGTCCAAGGTCTTCCTCTTTTGCGTTTTCCTTGCAGGTTCCATGTGAAAGCTTGATGGACTATGCTGGGCGATGGTTTTTTGAGAGCGTGCCCTAGCCATTCCCACTTTCTTCTCTTGATTTCAATGCCATGTGGTGCTCGTCCTGCTCTGTTCCAAAGCTCCTCATTTGTAACAAAGCCATTTGATGTGAAGGATGTACCTCAGGCATCTGTTTATGAATGTATGTAGCTTGTGATTTGAAGAGATTGTGATTTAGTACGCCAGGTCTCGCATCCATACACGAACACACTTTTCACATTTGTGTTGAAAATCCGAGCTTTTGTCTTCACAGATTTTATTTGTGAACTTCATATGGGACAGAGAATCTTGAATGCAGTTGTTGCTTTCTCTACCCTGGCATTTATGTCCTTATCTGTTCCTCCATCTATGCCCATAATACTCCCCAAGTAGGTGAACACTTTCATTAATTCCTTAATGGTGAAACTTTAGACAATGAAGGCTGCCTTGATATAGCTTTGATTAACAACTATGGATGGGCAAAATAAAAAAAATATTTGAGGAGTCTTCTGTTAAGTTCCTCAGATCACAAACTACAATATAGTTACTATACGAGAAAGTCATGTGGTAAAAACTTTTTTTTTAAATACATATCAGCTTTAAAGCCACACTTCAGAAACTTCCAAATGGAAAGTTGTATGTTACAACACTATTGCCCTTAGAAAATGAGCAATCTGCTATTAAACTCTTAAGAAATGTCCTATTTCAAGACCTGAATGGACCATGAAATATTGGTCATGCAAATTCATTGATTTCTAAGAGCTTTGGGTAAGACCCATGGTCATAAGCATAGCAGTTAGTCAAAAATGGGTGTAGCACAATATAGGCTCTACAGAATTTGAATGGAAGTGCAAAAAAGTCCCCAGAGAGATTCAATGTGCAAATGACAGTTTTAATAGCTTGGTCAAAGTAAATTTATACCAAACAACAAGAGTACTTTCCTAGCGGCTGCATCAACACTAGCAAGTTACTTCGGACAATCAGTCCCTTTTCCGAAAGACCATGCGGAACGTGTACACACACACACACACACACACACACACACACACTCTCTCTCTCTCTCTCTTTCAATCCAAAAGTGAAAGAACGTGGCTCTTTTCTTCTGGAAGCCCTCTTCCACTCCTGGATCAGGAAGAGCACCTCCTTTCAGAAGCTTCTTTTGGGGAAAAAAAGCACATGTAGACATTCCACAAGTACTTTTTTCCCAAAAAGGGCAGTCCTCATGGCACCAGATTTTTCAGTCCCCGGGCCGTTCTTTCAAAAGAGCAGGCTCTTTGTGGACACTCTCTATCAAAAGAGCTGATCAATATTTTCATCCACTTTTTTGTGCGTGGACATGGTCTTTCAAAAGAAGTTTTTTTTGGAAGAGATCTTCCAGAAGAACTTCTTCCAAAAGATCCCTGTAGCGTAGATATGGCCAGCAACTTTCAGCATTTTACTCTCCATCTCTCCTGCACAACTGCTTGAACAGAAGCAATCTTGGAATCTGTTGCTGTTGTTTGAAGTGCAATACTCAAAATATGTTTCTATTTATCTTCTAAACAGAAATAACCAACCTTCTTTTCTAAGAACTTCCAAAAAGTCATTTCTAACACACACACACACACACACACACACACACACACACACACACGATGTCAAATCCCAGAAGATGCTATCAACTGAAAAAGAGGGAATAGTATAGGGGTCAGAAAGGAGGCAATGCAACCCAGCATACAGAGCACTGCATTTGACTCTACTTCTACTACTGTAAAATGGGAAAAATGGTTCCTACTTCCTCCTTTGTAAAACACAGAGTGATCTAGTGGTAGAATATACTATGTAAGACCTGGTACTATTCCAGCAATCTTTTACTATAAGGATCCATGTTAGTTCTTCTCATACACGTTTTCCTAGTGGAAGGGTACATTCATCGCAGCAACTGTACACTGAACCAGATGCAGCTGTGTCATTTTAAAAGCAACAGTCCCATATTTAAGCATTCCTGAAGATGTCCTGACTTTTTCTAAAAAACGAGCAATGTGTCCCATATTTTTGGTCTTCTGCCCATCAGTACCAGCAGGTCCTGCCCCTAGGCATATCCCTGCTTATCAGCCACTCCCATACCGCAGTGAGTTGCAGGTCCAGATTGGAGTGGGTGTGAGACTCTCAGCCAGCAGGGCCCTTACCCCAACCCCATTTCTGGCTGGCATTTGCTGTGATGCGCATTAGCTGGCAAGTGCAGCAGGCAGTGGCCAGTTACATGTTGCCTCTGGCTGCCCTACTTTTATGTGCTCCCTCTCTTGTTGTCTTCTCCCTTCTTTGCCATTCCCCCTACCCCCGACCTCCCCACTCCTCCTCCCCACGCAGGGTATGTCCCATTCCTAGAGCTGCGTGGAGAACCTGTACCTGATCAGAGCACTCAGCTCACCAACAAGCTGGTCAGCAGGCTCCTTCCTTCCTTCCTCCACTGCCTTTGGGTGGGCCCTTCGGTCCAGGGTACTGTCCAATACAGGCCAAGACCTGTCTGTGCCAAAGCTATGCATAGTGCTGGCACAGGGAAGCCTCTCTGTCTCTCAGCTAAGCTCCAGAGGTGGTGTGATGGGAGAAGGAAGCAATTTCCAGCCTGTGCATGACTCAAAACCCGCAAGCTTCACAGCAGCTTCCTGTACACGGACTCATCACACTCTTCACCTATGCCTCGCCTCCCCTTCCCTGCTCTGGGTCCTATCCCCCTGAAGCATAGTGTTGTCCAGTCCCCTAGGCACCCTCCCCTGCTGCGCCACTGCTCTTTTTGAGTTTGCTAAAGACTCTGTGGTCAAGTTCCCTCGGACCTGATGCACAAGACCTCCTAAGGGATTATCTCCCCTTCCTGCTTGCACTATAGCCCAGGGACAGGAGGTGCCAGGGTTATGTTGGTGGGCAGAACTGGAGTCGTTTACTGTCTTTCAACATTCTGCAGGTAGCTGTTTCTAGCCCCTTTTGGGATAGGAGATAGGGAAAGATGAGCTCTAAAAAGCCATGTGCCAGATTATCCCACTTCCCCTCTCCTGTCCCTTGCCTCCCACACAATATCCAAAGGCTGCTGCTGGCCACTTTCTGATGTGAGCCCTGGCAGAAATCTGGGGAGGGATGGCATATAACACTGCATGACCTCCCCCAGGCGTTTCTTCAGGAAGATGTGGTGCAAGGTACCAGGTGAGGCAGGTCAGTTATGGGGGCCCATCCAGGTGAGGGGGGGCACAGAGGGCAGGGATAGTCAGGTCAATCAACTCCCTGTCTGAGAGAGAGTTGTATGAGTGCGTGTCACTGCTCCCTGGAGGCAGTGGGTAAGAGTGTATGTGTCACCGCTCCCTGTGTGAGCCAGTCTTAAAGATATGGTAAACATAAAAAAAATCCAAGTACTCATTATTTCTTTTTAACAGGAGCTTGATGTTAAACTTGAACATCTGTACTGCATAGTTCTACTTGATTGCTGCTAAATTCACATGAATATGAGCAATTTTACCAGGTGTCCCATACTGAGCATAGGGAAATATGGTCACCCTAGTTTTAATCTTTCCTAAAAGGTTAAATCTATTTACATGGACTGCACAAACAGAAATCAAACAGTCTCCATGCCTAGCTAAACCAAACAGCCAAAGTCTTAACCGCAACAGATGTGACTGAATGCTTAGCAATTCCAAGCTGTTCTTATGAGTATTTTCCAAAATATGCAGCCCACCAGCAGACATAGTGACTTAAAAATTTCTGGAAATCTTGAAGTTTATTCAGAAAGGCCAAGTTTGTTAATAGTCTGCCAATAAATTGTTTAGCTAACTATGAGTCACTATTGAAGAGTGTGCTGCTACTTTAGTTTGCGTATTTGAAATTGAAGGGACAGAGTATCTTAAATACATCATCAGATTCCACACAGTTGCCCAAGAAAAGGTCAGGAAAAAGAGCACTTGCGGCCACGCAAACCATAAAACCTCTCATAATTAATTTTCAAGTGAGGATAACACCGAACAAGTGCACTGTGGGGGCAGCAGCACATTAAAGTACATTCTTGATCCACATCCTAAATTTGGTAAACCAGAGATAAATGTAGCCTTTCCTTAGATCTGCTTTACCAGCCACCAGCAAGGGAACTGATTCGTCCCCCCTGGAGGCAGAAACAATAGGCTGCAGTGAACTATCTATTCTTTTTGATGTCATCAACAGATTAAATTGTACCATTTCCAGCTCCTGGTAGGGTGGCACCATCTGGACTGGTGTGAACTAGTAATCTAATTGATCACAATTCAATTTTACACCAAAAAGCTTTTTTACAATAGCACAAGTGTAAAGTACACGTTCGGACGATAAAAAAAATTCTGTAGCAAGAACACACACAGGAAACCATTTCCTTGCAAATGACATCTATATTTTTTACTGAGAAGAGACTAGAAGCTCTCATTTTACAAGTGACAGAAGCTTATGCTATAAAATGGTCAACTTAATGTAAAGTGATGTGTTGTACAACATTCAGACACATTTTGTGGGGTTCTATGAATACATTCAAATAACAGAGTATTAAATATAGCTAGAACCAATTTAAGAACTGGGTATTGGCGTTTATAAAAAATAAAAGGAGCCTCATACCTTTGTTGTAAGGTTACTATTCCATAATATAATTATAAATTATACAAAGAAGGAAATTTAGCTTTCCATATACATGTTTATATCTGTGATTTGCGGTCTGCCAAAGTATTTCCTACTTTCCTTTTGTTTTTGTCTGAGAATGACTGAGCACAGAGCAAAGAGATCCCTGGAAAGTAGACCACATGGCAGCATTGTTATATTAAATATCAAACTATCAATAACTCACTCTTCCTACACACAGCAGAAAAACAATAGAAGTTCAGACTGGAAACCTTTATTAATCTCTTACATCCTTAAGTTTATGCCATTAGTTTGTTTCTTTTAAGACAACTCCTCACACTCCCTTTCACAAAAGGGAATGAAACAGCTCACAACAACAATTCATGTGAGAAGTTTAATTTGATTCATTTAAATACTGTTAAATTTTGTTTAAACTAGAAGATCATAAAAAAAGAATATGAGCTCATGGTTAAGTTGCCATTTCAAACGCTTTTTAATTCTAGATCATTACAAAATACACTTTTTGGCAAAAGAACTGACTGTTACACTTAAAATAAAAGTACCTTTTAAAAATATATCAACAGAATGTAGCCATAAACCAAGCACATCTATCCCACTTTTTTCCTGGGCTGACCATTACACTGTATTTAAACACATCTGAGGATAGCATGCATTCAACTGTAGCGACCCATTCCACGGCTGATTGTACAAAGAACATTCAGCAAGCATTAAGTGTTAAGTTATCACAGACAAAACACATTGATTTTCAAGCCTGGCTTTTTTGAGCAAACTTAAAACTTCAAAATGAAGTGGAAAGAGGAATGAGCAAAATGGGAGTGTCAAGTTGCACTGTTCTTTGCAAATAAACTATAAAGCAGCCCTGGGAAAAAAGGGCATAAAGCAAATGGATTATACTTCATCTTCGGCTCAAAGTCATTATCAGTATTAAAAACAATATAATTGCTCCCAATTAACTGAAGACACCACTCAACAGTTCAACTATTTCTACAGATGTGAGCACTTAAGTTATTCCATTTCCACATACATTTCTCAAAGTGATCACAATTAGTAAATATATGTAATTCAATAAAAAAAACTAAGTTAAGTGAATGTTAAAGTGCATAGTTAAGTGGATATTCAAGATATGTCAAAGCTAAGATTGCACGGGCAACCCCAACTACTTCAACTCACAACTATTTATATGAGTGAACATATAAAAAGAATAATTTTCCCTAAAATTTTCTCAAACAACACAGCTCAACTATTTTTGCTCAATTTTTTATTAAAAATTAATAATCTTTGGAAAGAGACAAAGCCAAAAGGCTCGAGATTTGTGAAGTTACAATCAAGGGACAAGGGGAGGTTATATTGGAAATGCTTTGCAACCTTAACTGAAGTCTCTACACCTCTGTCTACCTTACATAAATCACCTTAGCCAGCATTTCCTTATGAAATTGTTAAATGCTTTGTAGTAAGTGGATACTATCTCACAATTCTCACAATTTTGGCTGCTCGGCTGCTACAGCTGTTTGAAAAATCATGACAGCTTCAAGAACATTTTGAAGGGAAGTCATTCAGTAATTAAATCAAGAGAGGAAATATTTATAATAAAAAAATATTAAACAGATTTTTATAGTCCTGAATTTTGTGGAAACAGGAGGTGGGGAGTGGCAAAAGACATGGAATATAAGTTAAAATGAAGAAACTTCTGTGTCGGTTTGTGTGTGTATTTTTCTGCTGCCACCTGCTGGGCACAATCAGATCTATTTAAATAAAAACAACTAAAGCTACATTATTTTTACAATTTTCATAAAAATACAAATTTGAGAGGTTGGCACAAAAATAAAATTCTCTAGTTAAAAAGATGTGAAATTCAAACTTACCACTAGTCTTTTTTGATTTCCCGTGCAAAGCAAAGCAAGCAAATGAAGATGAGAACATATAACCACACACATTTTTTTAAACCAAAACATACTGAGGCAGAGCTGACCATGCAGAAGACAGACCAGGACAGCACCTTGTAAAGAATCAGTTGGCCTGCTCTCAGGTTGCACTAATAGACCAGAGCACAGAAAGTGGAAGAGGAAGAAAGTATAACAGACTTGGCCAAACAGTCCTGTACTGTTTCCTTTTGAAATGTGTACATACATCTTTGTCATCTAAATTCTTGAGTTTCCTTCTTGATACTCTCACCAGTGTAGTTACCCGGGCAAGTGCCTCGCTTCAGCAGCCTGTCTAACCAAGCAGCTCCCCTAAAGTAAGCAGGACAGCCAGTGCTTGCTGAGCTCCGGGGGACTGACCTATTCAGAAATGGTGGCAGGAGAGAGGGGCCAATACTCAAGAATTTCTAGACCCCCTTTCCAAGTTTCTAGCAAATGCCTGGCTCTAAGTAGTAATGTTTTCTCACGGAGAGTATTGCTTTTTTTATTCTCTTTGCCTTTCCTTTTTAATAGTTTCATCTCTCTCAGGGTAAACATGCAGACACCACTGGCAGATGTGGCTAAACAAGAAAGTTTGGTTCTGCTTCACAGCAAGAGTTACTATATATGTAGTGTAAGATTTTCAGGTAGATGCAACAGATTTTAAAAGCAGGAAATGTTGATACCTGTTAATTCCCAACCTACTGTAGAGAAGAGCAACATATCAGTATGTGGGTCTACATTTAGCAGTTTGTGCCATAGCCCAGTTCATCATAAAGAAGAGCTACAAGTGATCATCATGTAGAAGCTTTAGCATGCACTGATGGAAAAAATGTGATTCTTCTGTAGGCTACACCACAAGTACACAGGTGACTAGAAGAGCAGCGCACACACACAATGCACCAAGTCACCTTTTTGGTCATACTTTATATTAATCCAACAATGGAAAACTCACCCAGCCTAGATACAGAAAGGATGGATAGATTGATAGCTCCTTCTCGATTCTTTGGGCGGTGGTACATGGCTGTTCTTCAGTAAACCAAAGTCTTTGGGTTCCTGGAGGAGTATGGCTGCAGAATTGACACTTAAAGGAATTGACAGAAGGGTACCACAGGGAGTGGAACCTGCAACTTAACTTGACATTAATGTTACCTTTATAGTTTGTGAAAGTAATAAATTACTAGATTTAATATATGACCATTTTATGTATTGTGGAGAATTCCACGAGGCTGCTTGTAAAATATTGGCTTATAAACTTGTAAAAATGGTTTATAAAGATCTATAATGGCTTTATCTGTTACACTCACCACCCTCATAACACATACCACAGGTCTGTAGTGTGCTTATAACAACTTGCAATTGTTTATCAACTCTTTATATAAAAGGTAACAGCAACGAATGGTCCTGTGGCACCTTATAGACTAACAGAAAAGTTTTGAGCATGAGCTTTCATGAGCACAGACTCACTTCAGTCTGTGCTCATGAAAGCTCATGCTCAAAACTTTTGTTAGTCTATAAGGTGCCACAGGACCCTTCGTTGCTGTTACAGATCCAGACTAATACGGCTACCCCTCCGATACTTGATATATAAAAGGTGTATTCACAAATGGTTTATCAAGCATCACTATCTTTTATTTCTTAGAATTATTTACACATGTAACTGGGTAACCTGCATTTCTGCCTAAAGAAACCTAATCTCTGCTTTCTTACAATAGATATTCTAGAGGCATGGTGTCCACTATGCTTGTTGGTTGCAACTGTGGTGTGGCAAAATGCATCTCCTTAGAGTTGCAGACGTGGACCGCCCTCCGCCCGCTCCATGCACACACCCCACCACTTGGTGGGACAGCTGTGTGGCTTCAGCCCATGGGCCCCAGCCAGCATGGCTTCAGCCAGTTGCTACTAGTTTGTGGGATGGGGGATGACGTCCTTTAATTTTTAGTGGACACCACCATTCTAGCACCTTGAAACTGATTTTATTGAGGTATATGATTGAATGAGTTATCTTTGGATTATTAGAAAAAAAATCTAAGGAGAAAAACCAATCACGAGTGAACAGAAGTTAGAAATACGTAAGAATCTCATCAGACTCCCTGCTGTTACCTAGAAGTTACAGGCCACTGTAGCCAAGAAATTCCTAACAGTCTTGTAAATTTAATTCTGCTAATTGTGGAACAGCAGATGTTACCAGAGTGAAGCAGGGTGTACAAAAATCAGATCAAGGCACACAAAGCAAATACAGAGCAGCTTGAAGCTAAGACCCCCTACAGTAAATGCAAAAGATGGTTGCGAATGGGAAGCAACTGGAGGGGAAGAGGAAGAAAAATTAATAACCTATAAACCTAGGTCAAAACAAAAACACAATAACTGACCCATTAAAGGATGCTTGCCCTTGCAAGGCCTTGTGCAACACTGTGGACAGTAAAGAGGTGGTTGCGCTTAATGCACTGAAGTTGGACTGAGGACTTGAGCAAATAACTCCAAAAATAAACTGTGGTGTGAAACTGCAGAGGTGGAACTCATATGCAAACTTGACACTAACAGACTGGGTCTGAACAGAGACTGGGACTGGCTAGCTCACTACAAAAAGTAATTTTTCCCCTTTCAGTATTCTCCCTTCTCATCAACTGTTGGGACTGAACCACATCCACACTGACTGAAATGGCCTTGTTAGCACTGGTCTTCCACACAGTAATGCGATACTCCCATTTTTGCATGTGTCTATATCCCTGCTGAAAATGAAGTTTGAACTTGACGCATCTGATTAAATTGATTCCAGATCGCTAAAGCTTACGACAAAATAAGTGCCGTAGTCTTTAAGATGCCATGGGATTCCTCATTACTTTTTTCTGAAAAAGACTAACACATCTGTGAGGCTTCAGTACCTTGCCACCCAACATTACTCCCTTCTTTCTCCACCACAAGAAAAAAAACACAAATCTATCAGTGCAGTAATTGTAATCTGGTTTGCATTTATGAATCACGATGTACATGAAACCTATAAATTTGAAGAGTGATTAGAAAAAGGAGTCTGTGCCTCCATATAACATTTATAGCATCAAGAATTGAGACAGCTTCTCTGAGCCGCAATAAAAAGAATAATCCTCAGATAATAAACATTGATAATTTGCATCTTTACGGCCACCCAATAATAAATACCAGCTGTATAATTACAGCTGCAGTAACCAATTAGGAAAATGTACATAAATTAGCTGCCACTTTCAGTGATCTATACAAATACTAACCTGTAGTTCCTTCTGTTCAGCTTATCACAACATACAAAGAACAGGTAACATTTTTAAGTTCTATATGCACCCATTTTCGATTCTAGAGGACACTAGCCCTAAATTTCCAGAGAGAAATCATGCTGTTAGCCTTTCCAAAGTATTTTTCTTTTCAGAGGCCTCCCATAAAATGATCTCATCATTCAGCTGTTTGTTTGGTTTTTTTTAACCTGCACTAAGTCTCCCAGCACATAAATGATGTCGGTAACAGACTGGCTCCCTAGTTGTCCAACAATTTCTGTGTATTTAAGGAGGCTCACTGCAAGGCTACATCAGCACTACAAGCTATGCCAATATCCTGTTTGTGTATGCATATAAAAGCTAGCTCTCATTCAGCTGGCTTGAATATAAATAGTATAAATATATAACCACAACAGCACAGCTAGCGGTCACAGAGATTCCAATGGTTTCAGGTGGGCTCACACGCTGCATGGGTCAGTCATACTCTGCTCTGACTGCAACCTGTGCTACTGTAACTGTGTTACTAATTATGCTCATGCCAGCTCCAGAAGCATTAACTCTAGTATGTGTACACAAGCAAGATATTTGTACCCCTAGTTCATATTGTTGACATAGCCAAAAGAATCTCTCTCTCTCACACACACACACACACACACACATTCTCTTTAGTAACAGAGAGAAAGTCATGCTAGTCTATATACTATCAAAACAAAAAGCAGTCCAGTAGCACTTTAAAGACCAACAAAATAATTTATTTGGCGAGCTTTCGTGGGACAGACCCACTTCTTCAGACCATAGCCATCCCAGAACAGACTCAATATTTAAGGCACGGAGAACCAAAAACAGTAATCAAGGAGGACAAATCAGAAAAAAATGATCAAGGTGAGCAAATCAGAGAGTAGAGGAGCAGAAGGGGAGGGGGGCGTGAAGAATGAGGTTAAGCCAAGTATGCAAATGAGCCCCTGTAGTGACCCAGAAAATTCCAGTCTTGGTTCAAACCACATGTTAATGTGTCAAATGTGTTACTCTTTAGGAATACCCTTCCTGATGTCATCACAGCCAATCTGGTGTCTGACCTCTGTAACTTTGTTCTCACCAACAATTATTTCTGATTTGGGGACAATTTATACCTCCAGATTAGTGGAACTGGTATGGGCACCCGCATGGCCCCACAATACGCTAATATATTTGTGGCTGACCTGGAAAAACAATTCCTCAGCTCTCGGGCCTATTAGCCCTCCTCTATTTATGATACATCAATGACATCTTTATGATTTGGACCCATGGTATAGAGACTCTAGAAGAATTCCACAGAGACTTTACCAATCTGCACCCCACCATCAACTTATGCCTCGACTACTCCATGCGAAAGATACATTTCCTGGACACTACAGTACAAATCAAGGATGGCCTGATCAGTACCACACTCTACCAGAAACCCAGTGATCACTATACTTACGTACATGAGTATAGCTTCCATCTGGCACACATAACTAGATCCATTGTTTACAGTCAAGCCCTTAGGTACAATCGCATTTGCTCTGATCCTACTGACAGAGACCGAAAACTACAAGATCTCTACCATATATTCATAAACCTGAATTATCCACCAGGAGAAATAAAAAAAAAAAAACAAATCAAAAGGACCAGACGAATACCCAGAGACCAGCTACTCCAAAATGGGCCCAAAAAAGGCAATAACAGAACACCATTGGTCATTACCTACAGCCCCCAACTCAAACCACTGCAGCACATTATTAAAGACCTACAACCTATCCTTAATCAGGATGCCACACTCCAGAAGGCCCCAGGTGACAGGCCTGTTCTCTCCTACAGACAACCTCCCAACCTTATGAGGATTCTCACCAACAGCCACAGACTATACCACAGGAACACCAGTCCTGGAACTTTTCCTTGCAAAAAGGCCCATTGCCAACTTTGTCCACATATCTATTCTGGAGATACCATCACTGGATCTAACCAGGTTATTCACAGAATCACGGGCACATTCTCATGTTCCTCAACTAACATCATATATGCCATCATGTGCCAACAATGCTCACATGCTTTGTATATTGGACAGACTTCCAACTCTCTTAGAAAAAGAATTAATGGCATGAAACAGACATAAAAACACTCCTGAATCACAAACCTGTCAGCTAGCACTTTAATGGAGTGGGCCATTCTGTTAATGACCTGAAAGTCTGCATTTTACTGAAGAGGAATTTTCACAACAGTTTGGAAAGCGAGGCTGCTGAACTCTTTTATATTCAAATTTGACACATTAACATTCTTGACCCCACCCCTTCTGCCCCTCTGCTCTCTGATTTGCTCACCTTGATAATATTTTTCTGATTTGTCAGCCTTGATTACTATTTTTGGTTCTCTGTGCCTTAAATATTTAATCTGTTCTGGTATGGCTATGATCTGAATAAGTGGGTCTGTCCCATGAAAGTTCACCACCTAATAAATTATTTTGTTAGTCTTTAAAGTGCTACGGGACTGCTTTTTTTACTCTTTTTAGGCCATGTCCACAGAAGGAAAAGTGTTTTCAACGTCTGTCAACACATTAGAAGTCCTAGTATGGAAAATGCTGTTGTAGTTTTCACCTGTTAGCTAGCTGGTTACGGCCTGGATAAAGACAAACGATGAGCTTGTCTTGTGTATGAAAATAGTACATTCTGAACTAGAGTTAACGTAAGGTAAAATCGAAGCAAAGACAAAACAGGTTCTAGTTTTCACAAATTATCTGTTTGAGTTAAACCTCGGCTTCCCCAGAGTTTTTATCTCCATCTACTACAAAGTTTTGTTTTTATTATGATTTTACTTCACATTAGCTAAACTGCAAGTAGAAACATACTTTTTTTTAAAGTGAAAACAAGGCCAATGTCAGTCTTGAAAGTTCTACCCATTTGGCAACAAGGACGTAGCCAAGTACTCTTACCATATTGTATTCACTGATTGCCAATTATCTCTTTAATAAGAGCTACTCTGGACAGTACCTGGACATTTTTTCTAGCAATACAAACCTAGGGTAAACTACGAAAAAGTTTGTGTCCGGGAACAGAGACTTTTGAGGAGTGTCCCAACTTGCTTTTAGAAAGGTGTTACTGGCAATCAATTCAAGGTTAAAACCTCTAGAAGACAATAATTTATGCTTTAACAAGAATATTTTCTTCTGTGGTTTAAATTTTGAAAGCCAATGTAAGTTCATCATACTCTCCTTAGCAAAAGATTTCCAATGACCACCTAATAAAATTAGCAGACTGTCTTACTATTGTTAAATAAAGTATCTAAAACTGGGAGACAGATTTTACTAAAATTAACCCAGGCAAGCCACCTAAGAGACATGGGTTTGACTCCACTCACTGATCTTTTACTTCACTGACCAGAAAAAAAGCTATCATCACTGCATTTCTCGTGTACTTAATCCAGTAAGAGGCTCAAACTCTTCAACAGCAATCTTCTCTGACCAGTTCAGAATGGGCATCTATAAACTGTGTACAAGAACACTCTGGAAGTAATTCAAGGTTTAGGACATCTTTGCCTGCAGCTTTGACATGGGTGATTGCCAACTGGGTCTGCCTGGACAAAGTGTGAGCAGTATACTGCATTAAAGTGTTCCCCCAACAGGTGCCTCACTCACCAGTCTGCTTCACTAGGACTTCAAAGGGCATATCCCTTGGTTCTTTGTGCTTCAGTAAATGAATTTTACTCTAGTGAATCATAAATTTGTCTGTCCTGAGAACACAGGGTTAATTCCTGGAAGAAATTAGTAAACATCACACAAGTGGTTTAGCCACTGCGAAGTGGGTGGTTGTCGTCAAAGCTGAATGCAGAACCTGTTTCTTTGACTACAGCCCCGATGAAACAGCTAATCCAGGTTGTATGCACTACCAGGCAATGGTGAAAGAAGTTTCTGTGTGAACAAGAGTGACATTAAAGGCAATGCACTTTAAAAGGCCCTAGTTGGTACTGCAGCGAAGACATATTCTAAGATTAAGATGTTAGGAAAACAAATGGTTAGGGAGACAGAGGACACAATCATTTTAAAACGACAACTTCATCGCAACACTGATGTTAAACTGGGCCACATCTAAAATAAAAGTGTTCTCAATACTATCAAGCATTAAGAGGTGGTAAACATAAGCCTATTTGTGCATTCCATATAAGATAACAGGGCAAGGCTTGAAGAAATTTACTCTGGATCTCTATTAATTAGTAGCACTAAACCTACTAGTATCAAGGATCAATGTTTTAAGACAAGCCTGGTCCAGAGCAGAGAACACAGGGATTTGTATATGGATGCTTTCCCTGGATCTTGTCCAGAACCTTAAGCTTTCATTTCAGCCTCTGGGTACCAGCAATCTAATAAATTCAACTCCATTCCCACCCCAATAAAAAGCTAGAAGGAGTTAGTCTTCAGCCTTCTGGCTGCTCCAAAGGGAAACCGGGTTACCTCCAGTCTCATAGCCGCTAGAAAGAAAAGTCTCTGCTATCTGAGCTATCCTATTTCTGCTATTATTTGAAAGGTCTTCCCCACTCACTCCAGTTCTACTGTCTGCCTTGTGAGGCTGCTGCTGCTTATAGCTAGAGCCCTACCAAACTCATGGTTCATTTTGGTCAATTTCACAAGCAACAGAATTTAAAAATAATAAATTTCACAATTTTCTGAAATTTAAATCTGAAATTTCAGGGTGTTGTAGTTATAGGGTGCCCAACCCGAAAAGGAGTTGTGGGGGGAAGGTTCACAAGGTACTGTAGGGATGTTGTCATACTGCTATCCTTATTTCTGTGCTTCTACACTGCTGCTGGCAGCTGCAAAAAAACAAGAATGGCATTGTGAAGTATTGCCACCCTTACTTCTGTGTTGCTGCTGGCGGGTCAAATATAAAGGTAGCAATACCTCGACCACCCTAAAATAACCTTGTGACACTCTTCCCCCTTCCACCACACCCATAAAATCCTCTTTTACCTCAGCTTGAGGAATGCAGGTGAAATTGGAATAATATACAGTAAAATCACATGAAAGACCAGATTTCTGGTCTATGATACACTTTTCATGACTGAATTTGATAGGGTCCTGCTTAACATGCCCAAGCAGCAGTAGCATGTAACTGACATGTTTTTTGACAACTTCCCTGTTCCTCCAGAAGTTCTGAAGGGGAACTATGAAACTGACCAGAGTTAGCTATTTCATACTGCTGCTCCTGCTCATAGCTTTACCACGTAGGAGAATACTGAGACTCACACAATACAGATTCAGGAAAACAATATTACTGCAGCACATATTCAGTTTACATTCATGAAATTACTTTAAACAATGAAAATACATGGAAGTCCACTCTCCCCTACCTCCCCCGTCCCATCCACACACTTGAAAGGAAGCTTAACTTCTGTGAAAGTCAGTGGTTTAGGATCCCTGCATTCTCCCACTTGGTGAGCACAACAGTTGAATTTTTCAAAACTATGTAAGGAGCCAGCTTGTTTTCTTTCAATAGTAAAAGCAATGGGGATAAGACTCCAGAATTGGAATCCAAAATAAGTCTCTTTGACAAAAATGCTATACACCATAGCTATCTATTTCTCACAGAAACATGCAGAAATCATTTATCCATAAACACATTTTACTATGGGCATTTTGCATGAAAGGGATTATGTGTAGAGAAAGACAGGTTATTTTAACAAGTTGATCTGATTCTGGTGCTTATTTCTTCAATTCATAGGCAGTCATTGCCACAGCCACATGCCTATGTGAAACAGAAATTACAATTTCAAGTAGATAATAAGCATATGAAGCCTAAAAGGTGTCTTGTTTCATTACTGTCCCCAGTAATAAAAAGGAAACGATGACCTATAGGCAGAATTGTTTCTAAACAGTATTTTGTTTTTAAGTTTTTCCACTCAGCTGCAAACTGCTACGTAAATTACCACATTGCGCACAGTCTCTTACTACAATTTTGCCTCAAAACACAACATCTTCACACTTTTGATGATCTTCCACTCCATGTTCAGCTGAAAGTATGTAATATACATTACACATAAGGCTAAATAGTGAACTGTGAATTTAACATACCACTTGCCAATGAAGTGAGCCCGTAGGCCCGTTTGCAAGAATAAACTAGATTACACTAATCTGGCTATAGGAATTTAAAGATTGGTGTCATATTGCAACTGGCTACATAAACATTATTTGTTCCTCAGGTTTTTCCTTCCATCTTTTTGGGCTGGCCATGTTAATCAGCTCATTCAGGCAGTATGTACAGCTGCTGCACCAGATCAAGAAAAATAATAATAAAAATTCTGGACACTGTATAAATACACACAAAACTACAATGAATTAAATGGATTTAACATAGAATTATGCTAAGCAATTCAGTTTTCATTAGTGACATAAATTTTAACACTGCGCCTGAAAGCTTGCCTTAAACAGTTTCTGTTGGATTTTCATTTTTAATACATTAGCCCAGTATGAGAGAGACTTCCTTAGGAACGTGAAGAGAAGTTTAAACTAGAAACCACATAGTTTACTCTAACCACTGTAGGACTAGCCAAAACATTTTCTGAACAAGGTTGCCTGCGTTTGAGCAGAACTGCATGAAATGAAGGAATGCGGAAAGCTAATTAAAGTTACAGTATTTTCCCAGCAATTCAAGGGAATGCTTAAAAAGGTGTGTGTGTGTTCTGAAAGATGTACGGGGCTAGTATTTTAAAAAAGGATCCAAAGCACAGAGAAAATGAAATACAGGTTGAACCTCTCTAATCCAGAACCTCTCATCTGGCAACATCCATAATCCAGCACGATTTCAGTTAGCTAAATGACCGCTTATCATGGGTGTGGACAAGATTCCCGCGTTCCCAAAAAATTTGTTTATGGACACCACTCCAGGTGTTCACTGTTATGTGCTGTTATTTAGCTACAATTTATCCCTAAATGTCTTCTAAGAGCTCAGTAAGCAGCAGAAGTGTTGATAATGCTGCTAGACAATACTGATGTCCCGTGGTCAGGCAAATTCTCTCATCTCGCCCTGGTCAGGTCCCCAGGGTGCCAGATTAGAGAGGTTCAACCTGTAGTGAGTTCACTGGCCTTATCCAAATGAATGTGTGGTGATTAAAATCTTCCCCTCGAAGAACAGTATCACAAGCCAGGGACTTCCTGGGTCACTGTTATACTAGTCAGTTAATTGTGATCCCTGATTGACATAGCTGTGCCAAAGGAAGTCTCTAGTGTAGATTTAAGCTTTTTTTATACAGGCAAAGTTTGGTCCAAAGCGGGGAAAAGTGTCTTTTGGCAACCAAACTGCATGAGTGTTCATACTGCAAGGTAACTCTTGTTACAAAATAAAAAAGCAGTCATGCAGCACTTTAAAAACTAACACAGTCAATTTTCATCAACAAAAATCTTCCAGCTCCACAGGAGACTTTCCTCTTTTCCCCTCCCTATACCGGTGACAAAACATGCAGTGTAGACACCCTAATGCATTTTGTCACTTATTCTGGCCTCCAGGTAGTAGCCCACAACTCCCAATCAGCTGCTGTAGTCAGCTGTTTGAAATCTGCTGCCCTGCTGTCAACTTCACAGGACACTAGAACTGCGGGGGATCTCAAGGGGTCATTGAGTCTATTCTCCTGTCATCATGGCAGGACCAAGTACCATCTAGACCAGTGGTTCCTCACCTTCTCGGCATCACGCCCCCTTTTGATTTTTGAGAAACCTTCAAGCGCCCCCCACCTCTTCTTTACCATCATCTAACCCCCCTTTTAACAAAAAATTCAATTTCTAACTTAAAACAAACACAAAATCTTGATACAAAACTTATTTAAAATTAAAAATAAGCACAAATAATTTTTCTTGGACCATTGTGGTTGTCTGGTGCAGCCCCGGCCGGCCAGCTGCCTGAGCCCCATGGCAGCCTCCAGAGATGCCTGCACCAGCTGCCCACCCACCTGAGACCTGCACTGCCAGAGCTGCCTGCCTGAGCCCCATGCCACCGGGGCCAGCCAGCTGCTTGCCCACCAGCCATTGGGGCCAGCCAGCCACCTGCCTGCCAGCCATCCAAGCCCCATGCTTCTGGAACCAGTCACCCACCCACCAGCCACCCACCCTAGCTGCAGGCCAGCCGCCTGAGCCACCCGCCGCCAGGGCCAGCCTCCAACCCACCAGCCCGAGCCAGCCCAGTCCCATGCTGCTGGGGCCAGCCGCCCAGGCCCTACTCTGCTGTGGCCAGCCACCTGAGCCCCAAGAGTCCCGCAACCTGGCTAGCTGCCCGAGCCCCACAAGCCCTGTGAGCCACCCACCCAAGACCCTCCCCTGTCCTCCCGCAAAGCCAGGCACACCATCTAACCCCATCCACCTCCTCCTCCCACCCATACTCTCTGTAATTTGCAGAAGGTGGCTTGCTCCACGTGGGTCTTTGCCGGCTGCCTGCTTTTTATAGCGCCTGAGCCGGGTCACCCACGTAAAATAGCAGGGGCTGAGTGCCGGAAGCAAAGGCCAGATCTTTCTTCAGGTGGGGAGAACGATGAGGGGAGGCTGGGTCCCCTCATGCCCCCCTGGAATTTCTTCATGCCCCTCCAGCGGGGCACGCCGCCCAGTTTGGGAAACCATGATCTAAACTATCCCTGATATATGTCTGTCTAACCTGCTCTTAAATATCTCCAGTGACAGAGATTCCACAACCTCCCTAGGCGATTTATTCCAATGTTTAACCAACCTGACAGTTAGGAAGTTTTACCTAATGTCCAACCTAAACATCCTTTGCTGCAGTTTAAGCCCATTATTTTTTGTCCTATCCTCAAAGGCTAAGAAGAACAATTTTTCTCCCTCCTCCTTGTAAACTGCTGTTGTGTCTCCTTCTCAGTCTTCTCTTTGCTAAATTAAACAAGCCCATTCTTTCAGTCTTTCCTCATGGCTCATGCCCTCTAGACCTTTAATCATTCTTGTTGCTCTTCTCTGGACCTTCTCCAAATTCTCCAGATCCCTCTTAAAACGTTGTGCCCAAAACTGGACACAATACTCCAATTAAGGTAATCAGTGCAGACTAGAGCTGAAGAATGACTTCTAGGGCCTTGCTCACAACAATCCTGTTAATGCAGCCCAAAATCATATTTGCTTCTTTTGCAACAGCATCACACTGCTGATGCATATTTCGCTTGTGGTCCACTATGCCACATGCCCCACCCACTTGTAAGCCCAACAAAAGTTAAATCACATTTCCTCCTGTCCTGTTTTTCTGTGAGAGTTCATTGAGGAGGATAGTGATTGTCTGGTTTCAGCCACGTGGTTGTTGAGGCATCTGATGCGAAGCATGAAGTACACTACACAGCACTAAACCGTGGTGCCCTATGTAGGCTGGGTGTTACCTTCAGCTCTGTGTTTTTGGCACACCAGAGCATGACCACATGTCAGCCCTGTGCTCTCGGGGAGTCAGGGAGTGACACTCATGGAAAACAAATCCCCTTCTCCCAGGACCCTGCTTGAATCAAAGACTAAGCACTGAAACTGGCAGGGGTAGACACACCTAATTCCCACCCACACAGGTGACTGGATGGAGAAAACATTCCTAGCCTTACCTGCATTGAAGATGGAACAGAAAGACCTCTCCATTAGCTTAAGGAATGGAATCATAGAATCACAGAATACTAGGACTGGAAGGGACCTTGAGAGGCCATTGAGTCCAGCCCCTTGCCCCAATGGCAGGACCAAGTACTGTCTAAACCATCCCTGATAGACATCTATCTAACCTGTTCTTAAATATCTCCAGCGATGGAGATTCCACAACCTCCCTTGGCAATTTATTCCACTGTTTGACCACCCTGACAGTTAGGAACTTTTTCCTAATGCCAACCTAAACCTCCCTTGCAGCAGTTTAAGCCTATTGCCTCTTGTTCTACCCTCAGAGGCCAAGAAGAACAAGTTTGCTCCCTCCTCCTTATGACACCCTTTTAGATACCTGAAAACCGCTATGATGTCTCCCCTCAATCTTCTCTTTTCCAATTAAATTCTTTCAGCCTTTCTTCATAGGTCACATTCTCTAGACCTTTAATCATTCTTGTTGCTCTCTTCTGGACCCTCTCTAAATTCTTCACATCCTTCTTGAATTGCAATGTCCAGAACTGGACACAATACTCCAGCTGAGGCCTAACCAGCGCAGAGTAGAGCGGAAGAATGACTTCTCGTGTCTTGTTCACAACACACCTATTAATGAATTCCAGAATCATATTTGCTTTTTTTCCCCCAACAGCATCGCACTGTCGACTTATATTTAGCTTGTGGTCCACTATAACCCCTAGAGCCCTTTCTGCTGTAGTCATTCCGAGACAGTCTCTTCCCATTCTGTATGTGTGAAATTAATTGTTCCTTCCCAAGTGGAGCACTTTGCATTTGTCCTTATTAAACTTCGTCCTGTTTACCTCAGCCCATTTCTCCAATTTATCAAGATCATTTTGAATTTTGACCCTATCCTCCAAAGCAGTTGCAACACCTCCCAGCTTGGTATCATCTGCAAACTTAATATGCGTACTTTATATGCCAACATCTAAATCATTGATGAAGATATTGAACAGAACCGGTCCTAACACAGACCCCTGCAGAACCCCACTTTTGAAACTTTTCCAGCAGGATTGAGAACCATTAAGAACTACTCTCTAGGTATGGTTAACCAGCCAGTTATGCACCCACCTTATAGTAGCCTCATCTAAATTGTATTTGCCTAGTTTTTTTTTTATAAGAATATCATGCGAGACCGTATCAAATGCTTTACTAAAGTCTAGGTAATACCACATCTACCGCTTCTCCCTATCCACAAGGCTTGTTATCCTATCAAAGAAAGCTATCAGATTTGTTTGACATGATTTGTTCTTTACAAATCCATGCTGGCTGTTCCCTATCACCTTACCACCTTCCAAGTGCTTGCAGATGACTTCTTTAATTACCTGCTCCATTCTCTTTCCTGACACTGAAGTTAAGCTGACTGGACTGTAGTTTCCTGGGTTATTCTTATTCCCCTTTTTATAGATGGGCACCATATTTGCCCTTTTCCAGTCTTCTGAAATCTCTCGTCTCCCATGATTTTCCAAAGATGATAGATAAAGTCTCAGATACCTCCTCTATCAGCTCCTTGAGTATTCTAGGATGCATTTCATCAGCCCCTGGTGACTTGCAGACATCTAATTTTCTTAAGTGATTTTTAACTTGTTCTTTTTTTTATTTCAATTTCTAACCCTACCCATTTCCCACCAGCATGGAGAACAGCACCTTCAAAGCAGGAACCCCAGTGAACTATGGGATATTAAAAGCAGAGAAGCACTGCCTGATGGGAAACCTCTGCTCCAGATGCTAATGAACCCAGGCCTGCTCCCACCCAAATTAATTGCCATCAGACCTATTCTAGTAATGGATCCTATTCATATCCAAAATGCAGAAACTGCCTAGTTGCATTGTGAGCTCCTTCAAGGAACATCACCCATAGCCAAGCATGAACTGCATCCATTATGTTGCCTCTGTTTACCCATAATCAAACCCACTGTTCTTCTTGAACTATTGTCCTGTCTCTACAAAAACACCTACCCTTGCTTAAGAAATTATTCTGATGCCTGGATGTAAACACTATATCAGTTCCCTTGAGACACCATCATCATCTTCTGTCTGATCATGCTGGGGGCTCTACTTGTCTCCTGCCCTCTGGAATCCCAGCTACCATCACCATCTGGGACCCGACCCCAGATCAGTGCAAGCTCCACAGAGTGGTGAGCTCTCTCTCTCTCTCTCTCCCCGCATAGTCTCCTTACCTTGCCTTATGTAATCAGTTGTATGGATTGCTAGCCCTAACATTTTGTAATCAGTTTATTTACTATTGTAACTGTTAAATATATAGTCACTACCCAGAAATAAATAACTTCCATTGTTAAACTGGTTGCTTCTCTCTTTTTCTTACTGTCTGGCTCACTCATCCTCGGGGGTGTCGTTTTGGCTTCCTCATTCACTCTGCAACAACACTTCTTGTACCTAAGTTAAAAGATCCCTGTGGTGCCCAGAACTCCTGTGGGGTTTGCCCATCGAGTGGGTTACTAGTAGAATGATTATGCTGTGAAAGTGGGGATTAGGGAGCAGGTGCTGAACCGGGGCGGCAGCCGAGAGTGCTGTTTTAACCCACTGAGTCCAAGAGCACATAAGGGCCACAGCTTGACACTGCTGTGCAAACCAGCCCACCGAGTACAGGGACATGTAAGGTATCAGCTTGTAAGTGCTGATTAACCAGTCCTTTCAGATGAGCTCTGGCCAGTGGGGGAGGGAGGGAGAGAGAGTGTGCGCGCGCACACACCTGAGTCCAGGGTGGAAAGAACTTAATCCTGCAGATCCTGGGTCAGGCAGAATGGCTCCATTGCGAGGGAGTTAGCAGAAGGGGAAAATGAAGAGCCTTAGGAACATCACAAGCAGCAGACTGACAGAATTACTCACCTCTCTTCTCTGTAACCCCAAATACATAAGCATACCCCAGAGTAATGGCAAATCTAGTGAAATTTCAGGACCAGACTCCAAAGAGAAGTTGCTAAGCTACAATTCATCTGCAAATTCAACATCCTCAGCTCAGGCTTAAACAAAGACTGCGAATGGCTGGCTAAATACAGAAGCAGCTTCCCCTCCCTTGGTGTTCACACCTCCAGATCAACTGCTGGTAGTAAGCCTCACCCTTGCTGAATGAGCTAACCTTGTTATCCCCACCCTTGCTCTGTCTTATTTATACCTGGCCCTGCAGATTTCCAAGACCAGCATCTCATTAAGTGAGTCTGTGCTCACGAAAGCTCATGCTCAAAACTCTTCTGCTAGTCTATGAGGTGCCACAGGACCCTTCGTTGCTGTTACAGATCCAGACTAACACGGCTACCCCTCCGATACTAGCGACATGGGCACCCAACCCTTCACCTCCCCACACTCCCGCAGGTTTGCTCAGCATGCAGTGGCCTTTACAGCATTGTCCCAAGTGCCCATGCCTGGCCTTCATACCAAATGCTCCTGCACTACGACTGCTGCAGAGAACAGCCCATAGGAACTGAAACACAGACAGGCACATTTTTCCACCCTTGTGTGAAAAGGGGGATAATCAGGACATGCTGCCTGCAATGCAGAGCAAAGGCTAAAGAACTGAAACAATCATATCATGAAGCCTGTGAAGCAAACTGATGCACTGGTACTTCAATGAAGACCTGACATTTCTACAAGGAACTGAATGCTATCCTCCACAGTGATCCCACATCCACCGAGAGCCCAATGGATATTTCAGAGAGCATGGAGACACTATACGGAGGACATAATGTAAAGAATGAAATAGCAGATGAAGACGTCGAGGTAGGTGAGGACCAGGGGCTCAATCCAAGGTCATTAAGGCTACATCTACACAGCAGCATTATTTCACAATAATCCATTTCAGAACAGCTTTTCTGAAACAGCTTATTTTGAAATAACACAGCTGCACACAAGAATGAGCACCCAGCAATTTCGAAACAGCGTGTCTAGATGCATAGGCTTCATCTTCACTACATTCCCCTTTTGGAGGAGGAATACAAAAGAGGGAGATTTAAAATGCAAATGAAGCATTGATTTACAAATCTCGCACTTGATTTGCATAATCTCGTATGACTGAGTGTCCAGAAAAGACTTTGTCAAAAGTGAAAACAGCCATGTAGACCAAGTTCCTTGGGGCAGGGGGGAACACCCATTTTCCAAAGAACCCTTTGTCTTATTTTGTTTCTGCAATGACGTTTATGACATTTGAAATAACATGGTCTAATTTATTTCAAAATAGAACATGCATCATGTAGACAGCTGTTACTTCAGAATAACTTTGCTGTGTAGATGTATCCTGCGTGTGTCTGGCAACCAGGAACTGTTCTCCACTGCTAATGAACATGGTCAGTCTGAGCAGTCACCCTCCAGGAACCAGGATGCATGGGATGAACCAAACGATACGTGGCTATGCCTCGTGGAGTGCAGGACTATTGGCATGGAAAAAAGTGGGAAGCTGGCTTTGTTTCTGGGAGCTGCATGTAGCCCCATGCAGCTAATCACAGAATACTGGAACTAGAAGGGACCTCTACAGGGAAGTCCAGCTCCCAGTCCTCACGGCAGGACCAAGCACCATCTTGCCAATCCCTGACAGGTGTTTTCCTAACCTGCTCTCTTAAATATCTCCAGTAAAGGAGATTCCACAACTTCCCTAGGCAATTTATTCCCGTGCTTAACCACCCAGACAGCTAGGAAGTTCTTCCTAACATACAGCCTAAACCTCCCTTGCTGAAACTCAAGTCCATTGCTTCTCCTCCTAACATCAGTGGTCAAAGAGAAAAATTTTTCTCCTTCTGCCTCCAACAGTACTTGAAAGCTGTTACAATCAATATGGCCAAGCAAGATGTTGATGCTCACTGTGACTCAATTGGGCTCCTCTGAGTCATCTTCCTCTGTCAGTAATCTCAAAATGATCTTGGCTCCCACATGAGAGGTCCTCAGGACTGTTCACTGAGCATACAAGCTAAGTGTGCAATCCGTTCTCTCTCATGGCAGATTCCAGTGTGCACAGCCAGGGAATGTGCCTTTTTTCCAAGTGCCAAAGGGACCCTGGAAGCCCCTGAACAAAGCAGTGCCCAAAAGGCCATTTTGTAATGTCCCAAGAGGACCTGTGCTCTGTTCCACTGTCCCATACCACCTAGCAACAGGTGGTGTCACCAGGCACTGTGGGATAGGTACCCACAGTGCCTTGCTCCCACTCTCGATGGAAAAGCTCCCAATATGAATGATCTATTTACAGAGAGGACTAGTGTGAACACACACTGGTGACTTTTCGCATGTTGATTTCTGCATGTTAACATTAGTCTGCTCAACAAAACTTAGTGGTATAGACACACCTACCGTTATACCAGTGCGGCTGAGTTTTATCTATATAATCTATTTCTTTGTGGGTGATGGGAAGAGCTTACCACATGAAGCACAGCTCTGCCAGGAGAACTGCATCCATCTTAGCAGCACTACTATACAAATAAAGTGTTCCTACTTTTGATGTGGCCTGTATCTTATACAATTTTAAGGACAGTGCAAAAATCCCTGTGGGGTGATCCATTAGGTGTTAAGGAATTTCACTTCAGTGCCTTCCATGAGGCTTTCTAGTATTCTAGACATGCCTACTTTATTCTTAAGGTAAAAAGCACTGCAGAGAAAACATTTAAACACCAAAAGAACCTGTGCACCTCCTAGTAAGACTACCAGCACCCCATCCTATGGCTTCCTTTGCTTACAAGTTCATCAGATCTTCAGCTTGGAGTTGGTATCCAGTCCCATCAGGCTTCAGTATATCAAGCCCTTCCAACCCCACCCAATGAGCAGGCGTCCTCCATGGAGCAAGGATCGTCCTGTATGCTTGCCAGATCAGAAAGAAGGACCTGAGTCAGCCAAAATTCAGGTGCCAAAAATATTTCCCCTTGTCTAAGGGTCTCCGGAAAATCCAGTTTGAACCAGTATCTGCATCTCTCTACAGGGGGACTTCTAAGGCTGATAATAGACAAACTTGATTGGCAACAACTTCTCTACTATACCGAGTACCTACACATCCAAACCATCACCATATAATTGTATCTTAATGCAGTGCCTTTCAAAAGTGTTAACCATAAATCAGCAAGATTTAATCCAAGACAGTAAAGCTGAATTATATAAGTGTTTCAGAAAAGTATAAAAAATACTGTCAATCTGTCAGACCTACTCTTGCAATTGTCAATATGCTGTAATTTTTTGCACTGAGGAACACTGGAGCCTTGGGTTGCTGGGTAGGAAACAGTTGCAGAGTTTGGTACATTTTGGGATTGTGGAACAGACATATTAGCTGAATGCTTCTATTAAAATGATCAGCAGTGAAGAACATTATTTGTTCAAAGTGTTGTCCTGTTTAGGTTTCAGAATCAACTTTTCAACAAACAAACGAACAGTTGAACTACTCTGCTAAAGCTCCTGCAAACTCAGGAAAAAATCATTACACCATGAACTCCCCCCTCCCCAGTTTTCACAATAACGTGAACTAGAAGAAGGGGGGGTTGAGGGAGGAGTTATATAAAATGCTCCAATTCTGCAGCATAAACTGAGTTCTGTAAAAAAAAAAACAAAAAAACCTTTCTTGGCCACTAATTACAAATAATAGAGGTGATTGCCTTGTTAAGAGTAATCCAAACAATATGCAGTGAAGTATTTCATATCTGGCAGCCCTGGGACCAGTAAGTTGATGGACATTCAAATATTCTGGATAATAGAGAGGTACACCTAGCAATTCATAAAGAAAAACAGGATTAGATACTCAGAAAAAAAAAATGTATGCAGAACACTATTTACCAACAACAGTAGCATTGCACACCATAAACTCATTCTGCATTTGGTGTATTTATTTGTATTTACTTTCACTATGCTATATTTATGGAAAACGTCACTAAAATTTACTTATGGTTAAAATGCTGGTTATTTGAGAGTTCCAAGGGTTGGGTTTGCTTTTTTTTTTTAACTGTATTCTGCAATACATCTGCAACATTTTTTATTTTCTTTTATTCATCAACTGCTTCTGAATTGCTAATCCAAAAATTACCATTAGAATGACTAGGAAATTCTTCTGAAAAAGCAGAGCTCCTAAAGTTAGTCTGAAGATACTACAACATGCAAGTTAAACTATGGGAAGTTACCATGTATGCAAAAGTATTCTTTAGCTTAGCTCTCCCTGCATACACTTTGCTTATATGTTGATGTCTTCAAATAATCACCTCAGAGAAAATACCAGCCACAGAAATGGTTCAAACTAGACTTAATCCCTCAGGTCTGGTCTCCACACAGACACAGAAAAATTAAAATAAATTAAGTAATCCTCTTTGAAGAGGCTTTAAGCTAAAGTGAACTAAGGCCACTTGACTTCTGAAGGAGAGCATACACTCAGGAATTAAATGTGCTTTAACTTTACCCCTTCAACTAATTAGTCCTAACTTCCTCGGCATCTTCATGTAGACAAACTCTCTTACTAATATTTCAAAAGAGCATCTTTATAATGAATCCAGTTCACACGTTGTCTCTGGGTTGTAGAGCATAAGCAAAATATCGCAAGCAAGCTCTACCTCCTTCTGATATAAACCCTTACTAAAAAGCTCTCCCTCCCTCCATGAATTTAGGAAACATCAGAATTCCAAACTCCAATTAACACCTTAGTAGATTTATGAGCATCTCTGGGCTCTGAATGCTTTGAAAGGTAATTCTAAACAGAGCAGAGACCAGCGAGGACAGCAAGATACATTTAACAGCGTTCTGAACTGTTTAGTTAGAGGTCTGTGTGGATCAATAATGGCTCTTCTTAGAGGAGTTAATCTGGATTCTAGCCCCTTAATGGAAAGCCTCCTTAAGAGAGAAGTTCTGACTCCAACAGCTAGTATTTACCTCTGTGTAGCCCACTGAAGTCAACATGATACTCTCCCCCAAACCCCAAGGTTGGAGGGAAGGGTTATGTCAATTAACTATACTAAGACAAAAAAATACCCTACCTTGTCTCCACTAAGATTTTATCCTGACATAAAAATATGTTTTATTTGCATTAAAGAGACAAGCTAACAGAAACCTAAAAAACAGGGTCAATGCTCATTAGACCTGTCTTAAGAATCCAGAATAACCAGTGGATAGAATTACCAGCCCACTGTACTCTTAAAGGCAAATTACAGGCGTTTTTTCCACCACATCATCTACGCATGTAATTAGAAAGCAGTAAAAAAGACAATGTCCCATATATATTAAAGCTGCTGGCTACTACTGATGGAGCAACTACAAATCCGGTGGAAAGGAGAGATGCTTTAAGAAAAATACCACTGCAGACAGTCCAGATGTACAGGTCACCACTCAGCTAGCATTTGTGTCACACAAAGGCTCATACATAAAACAATGTGTATTGGAGAGCTCAGAATTTGAGCACAAGTTTGGCTGCAAGCCAACACTTTTCAAACACTCAGAGAGAGCTGTCAGATGAACCTTTTCTGAATACACTGTGTCCCCCCCCACACACACTTTTTTTTTTAAATGACAGTGGATAGCATTTTACTTGATCAAAATTGGATTCGGGAAGGAAGTGGTGTCAAAGTATTTTTTGCTGGTTTTGTTCAAAAGATAAGAGACCTTGAGAAGAGCAGGATAAAGGGCAAATGTTTACCTATGACCATTTTTGAATCAATTAAAGGGAAAGGAAGAAACATTTTAAGTAACAGGGGGTATGTCTACACTGGAATTAGATACCCAGGACTATTGGCTCCCAGGTTCTCAGTGCTGTTTAACTGCAGTGTTGATATTTTGGCTTGGGGTACAGCCTGAGCTCTGGGACGCTCCCCACTTTCAGGGTACCAGAGCCTAGGCACCCAGTTAAGCCTAGGCATCTACACTGCAATTAAACAGCCCCACAGCCCAAGTCAGATGACATGACCCAGCCTTAGGTTTTAAATTGCAATACAGACATACACAGTGTGACAAAGTACAATGGGTAATATGCCTGAATAGAAGAAAGTTTTAGGCTATGTCTATACTAGACATAGTTGATCGCCAAAACACAATTTTAGCTGCGCCAATTGTATACCAAAAATTGACTTATCAGTGGTCAACTTCAATGTCTGTCTATATGAAAGAACCACTTCTTCCATCAACCTTCCCTAATCTTCACCTCTTGCAAGGAGTTCTGGGGTCACCTTTGACCCTAGAACGCACCATTTTGCATATGCAAGAAACAAAACCCTGGAAGATTGACCCTGAGCGGGTCAATCTTCTGTGGTAGTATAGACCTAGCCTTAGCAAAGTAATCATGAGCCTACAGAGAAGCTTGTAATCCTTCTAGATAAAGTACAATGTAACATTTTAATGTTAGATATGATCAAACATTCAAAATTCAGGTTTCTGGAGCTTCTTCTACAGAGGGATGGAGAGGTTACACACGTTTTTGCCCATATTATTATAATTTATGAAATGCACTTATGCTTTCAAAACAGGTTTATAGAGGAAGTCAAAAAATATTTATCATCTTTGTTTGATAAGGATATTGAGCTTTCACTGTTGACAAAAATAAGTCTTGGAACCTAACTGGATCTGCAAACGTCTCATAGTATACAGTATGAAGAGGATTTAATAATAAAAGGGAAGATGCCAGGAATTTGCCTTCCAACATTAATAATCCATTTTAGTTTTGTTTGTAATCATGCTAAAAGTAACAAACATTAATTACCTTCAGAGGATACATTTTTAAAAAGCACAGTAATAGACTTTGAAAGAAACAGCATCACCACCTCTTCTGGTTAATGCTCCTTTATCTCCCTTCCAAATCAGATTTTCTCTATTCTATATGATATTAATCTCCTTGGGGGTGGACACCTCTGTGAAGATGTAATGGCTCTCCCCCCTCCTCCAGTCAATTCTCGTTTTAATCTCATTTCCAGATCACAGTCTTCATATATAGTGTGATATTAATCTCCATGGGGTGGACATCTCTGTAGATGCCTGGGCTCAACTTCCCCAGACAATTCTTGTTTTAATTTTTAATTTTCTACAATTTGTATGTTTTATTCCAAGATTAACGTGTTCCTCTACATTTACCTCCCCATATTCCTCTCCCCCCACCCCCGCTCCACCCTCCTCTTCTTTGAAAGGTTTGACATATTACTACCGGCTTGGCCTGCATCCCCCTCTAGTTCTTTAAAACTTCATATGGTACGGGCAGGTCTTATTACCACAGACACAGTATACTCCAGTCTCTGATTTTATATATGGGGATCAGCTTTCAATGCTGGACTTGTCACATGGACTCTTCTTTTACTTTTTCACTATTGGAGGAAGGTCCAGTAGTCTGCATGCTAGCTTGGCACATGGCCGAACAGGAAACTGAACTCAGATCTGTCATAGACTCCTGCATGAACAAGTCCTATAGCCTTTCTATGCCACTGCTTCCCATCTGTAAAAATGGAGATAAAAGCAACCTTTAACTCAAAGGAGTATTGTGAGGAGATGTACATCAAAGACATCTAGCAGAGGTGTAGCCGAGTTAGTCTGTATCTTCAAAAACAGCAAGAAGTCCTGTGGCACCTTATAGACTAACAGATAACTTGAAGCATAAGCTTTCATGGGCAAAGACCAGCTTCATCAGATGCATGAGAGATGAAGCAGGTCTTTGCCCATGAAAGCTTATGCTCCAAAATATCTAGCATTCTATAAGGTGCCACAGGACTTCTTGTCGATATCAAAGACACGAATTCACTTAAATACTGCAGTACTGGGGAACATTTTAGATATGCGAATATGGAAGAAAAACAAAAATTGGCCTTGGTCACATCTTGTCTCAGCTACTGCAGACTTCTCCTTTGCTCCCAGTAACAAGATTTTGAAGAGACTGAAGTGGGCAGAGATGTGATAATGGGAGATGATTTGTCCTTCCTCAGCTCAATACTGTTACTACTCATAACAGATATGGAAGCACACAGAAGCCTTCATCAGGATCCCTGAGCGATGGGCCCTGTACAGAAAAAATATAGTTCCTGTTCCAAGCTTACAGTATAAATAAGATCGAGAGGAAACAACTGACTGGAGCGGGGAGGAAGTACTAAAATGTGGACAGTCAGCAGGACAAACAAGAATACAAAGTTGCATAGGTAACTATGTGTGTAATTTACAAAGTGTTTTTAACATATGAACAAACAAGTAACTTAAAAAGGATCTGGAAAAGTCTCTCTTCCTCAGCCATCATAATCATATCACGTGGCTTTTCCTGAATTGTGCTAATTTCCTCTTTATTTTCCATACATTATCTATTCTTCCTCTCTCCTCTCCCTTCTCCTTTCACAAACATAAAACCTCTCTATTCTTGGAGTGTCAAACATAAATCCATCATTCAGATTTTACCTCAGTCCTTGGTCAAATGTACAAAGATGTCCAGCCCAAAGCAGCCACAGCTCATGTCTGCTTGCACACAAGGAGTAGATTCCCTCATCCCCAAGAAAGACGAAGCTCTCAATAAAACCACTCATGGCATAACCAGAATTTTGCTAAGGAAAAGGCCCAGATTACCTATCTGGTTGTCCAAAATTTCATTGGCATTACAATCACACATGGCAGGGTGCTCAATTTCATTGAACAGCTGCCCAGATCCCAAAAAATATACCATATTTTGGAAATACTGTGCATGTCTGCATCCCTCTTGCCTCCAAAACTTCCCATGACCAGGAAATCTCAAGTTTTGGTGAGCTTTAGTTCTGCTTAATAACAGTCAAAACAGACATTACTTTTCAGTGTTCCCTTGGCAATAGTTTACAAAACCTCTGAACAATAGAAGCCCTGGAGCTGTCTGTCCTCTTAAGTCTGCAGATGACACTCCATGGCTACGTCTACACTAGAGAGTTTTGTAGACAAAACTGGTGTTTTATTGACAAAAATCAGAGCATCTACATATAAAATGCATTTCAATCTGCGTAGGCACTCCAGGGGGCCCTTTTGTTGACAGACTAGCTTCAAAGATTGATTTGCTTTTATGTGTAGACGTGATCTGTTGACAGAAGTTTTGTCAGAACATGTCTTCTGACAGTAACTTCTGTAGACAGATGCTTCTAGTGTAGACATAGCCCACCAGTTTAACAGTGTTTTGTCTTTGGATGTTTTAGAAAGCTGGGGGGAAATGGGGCAAGAAGAGACCAGAGGGGAGCAAGTTCTACAGATGGCACTCACTAAGGACCATTTCCTATTCACACATGGTAAGTGGATTTTCCAAGCTTGTGTGTGTAAACTTTTGAGTAACAATATGAAAAGTGCACATTACATAGTACGTTCTCTTTAATCTAGACCAGTGGTTCTCAATCTATTCACTAGCGCGGCCCCTCAGTCACACTCAACTGTTCACAGACCCCCGAAGAAAACAGAATTGGTTATTATCATTTTTATTCATCTGTTATTTTTTCAAGGCCACTCTGCAAGACATGGACACCATGTTGGGACCCACTGCTCTAAACTAATAGTTCATGTAATTGCAGCCTGCATGTCCATCTGACATGTGGTCTCCATGATAACAAATTTGTCAAGCCACTATTTTTTGCAGCAGTTCAGCCTGTCTCCAAAACCACTGTTTGTGGCTAGTATAACCCTTCTGTCCTTTTCTTAAAAAATGTTAACCAACTGTTCACACACATTTTTTCTCCCTCTTCTATCACAGGGATCTCAGGCTTCCTCCCATGCCTCAAAAAATGTAAACTTTGTATCTAAGAACAAATCACTCCATTACTTGCAGCAGGGCAGACAAGATATGACTTGCGTGCCGCATGCAACCCACCAAGCCTTTTAATCTGACCCACCCCTGTGCATGGAACAGCCCCATTCAAAGTGGTTAGCTGCTCCCTACGGCTCTCTGTGCTACCGAAGATGCGGAGAGAAGTTCCACACGCTACTCTTCCCCCAACAAAAATCTTTCTGCTCCCACTGACTGGTTTTCAGCAAATAGGAATGGAGAGATTTTGCTGGGGGCAGGGCAGCACTCAAATGCTCCCCTGCAGCACAGAGAGCCACATGGAGTGCACTAGGGCTGCTAACAAGCCTGGAAGCTTGCCCAAGAATGCTGCTGGCCTGGAGCTGTTTAAGTAAGCGCCTCACAACCAGAATCTGCCTCTGTCACCTCTCCTCCTGCACCCCAACTCCCTCCCAGACCTTGCACCCATTCTACACTCCTCCCTCTGACCACACTCCTCCCTCGCACCCATACCCCGCTCCCAGACACTGCACCCCAACCCCTTTCCTCAGGTCACCACCTAATCCCACTGCAGCCCGACACAGGTCACAACTCCCTCCCAGACCCTGCAGCTCCCCTCCTACACCCTCCCGCAGGTCAGAATCCTCTCCTGCACCCCAATCCTCCACCCCAAGTCACAAGACCCTCCTTCACCCAAACTCCCTCTCAAACCCGACACCCTTTCCTGTACCTCAGTCCCCTACCCGGAGCTCCCTTCTGCACACAACCTCGCTCCCAGATCCCACATCTCCATAGAAAAGTGCAGCCCTTGACCACTTTCCAAAATCTTGGCATGCCCCCCACTAAAAATTACTGCTCAACCCTTACAGAAAACTACCAATCACATGTTAAAGGAAACAGGAATACTCCAGACACCCAAAAATACATTATCTGTATAGTTTCGTAAGTATAAAACAAATCCATCCAACAGCTGCAAGATCTGTCTGTGAACTAAAAATTTACAACAGCCAGCGTTTAAAATGTATATATCTACTGAGAGATGAGAGTCACCTAAGTGTGATGGTAGTAGGGGCTTTAGACATGAGCACAGAGAAAATGATCCTCTCCATCTGAAAAAAAACTTGTATTTTCACAACTGGGGAATTCTGGATAATTTTTTCCCCTTTCAACTCTAGAGCACTGATTGAGATAACTACAGCAAGATGAGGTGAGTTATCACTGATATAGTAGAGAGAGTCAGGAAAAAAGAACTCAACTTTTTACATACAGGTTGAATTCTAAACTATTACTCTTTGGTTCAGCAAAATCCTTGGGCCAGCACGACCACAGATGTTGCTGGACCAGTGAGCCCTGGAGTTGGGGACAGGGAGGCAGAGAGAGGAAGGGCAGCAGCATCCAGCCAGGGCCAGGGAGCTGGCAGACTGGGGCCAGACCCAGGAGGGGAGCCTGCGAGAGGAGCTAGAGGCCAGCAGGGGATTGGCCTCCCCGGTCTGGCAAAATCCCTGGTCCGGGACCACTCAAGCCCCAAGGGTACTGTACCAGAGAAGTGGAACGTGTAGCAATAGAAGCCCAAATTTAAGTTTCTTTGGTATTTGCCTTTGCAGTCCACCTTTAAAATTTTAGTCTTATTCGTCACGGGTGCTTTGCAGACAAGAATCCAATTAATTGCCTCAAGGCCTTTGTAGTGCATTTTCACTACACAGTCTCATCCTCCTTTCCCCTTCAAAATTCCAGATTCCCTCTTCTCAAAACCCATGTCAGTTTTTTTCTCATACATACAAGTAAGAGTTCTACTTCAACATGAGTTCTGAATCCCAGCTGGTCCACTCCTGAACGACATCTTAAAAGGCAGCGTAGATCCAGTGTGCTGGCATATGCAAGACTGAACTGTAGCCTTAAATCATTTCTATTGCAAAATGAGATATTTTATTCAACATAGCCTGGTTCCATGACGTTTTGCATAATAATTACTGACTCACTGTGACAAATACATTAATCATTGTTTTATATATTTATACATGCACACAGACAGGTTTTGGCACCTCATGCTAGGCATTTTGCACACTCTCCCTCTTCCTCCCCCCGAAAAAACCTTATTCCTATGTTATGCTTTAACTACCCTTATTCATTAGTCAAAATAAAACATCCCTGTATTTCCAGAGTTCAAATTACGCAGTCAAAATAATGTTTTGGTTTTTTCCATGCTACAATTTTGTTGTTACTTTATTACAACTTTACTTATATCATTACAAAGAAATTTCTGTTTAGCAAAAATTATGAATTAAATATCTATTATGCAGTCAGCACTTGCATTGTGATGCCTCAAAAATAATCAGGATATCCTTCTACAAGTAACTCAACATAAACCAATTTCATCCAGTATTTGTTGGATCCTCTGGGGACCATCAATATAAGCTAATTAAATTAGGGGGTGCACTGTACTATTTTCCTGAATTCTTGATTGCCTAAAGCTGCTTAGTCATGAGAACTGACACTGAGTTTTCAGACTCAAACACAGATTTCTCCACTCAATGCATCATGCACACTGTTCCATTTTAAAAGATTTTTCTAATGATATTAAATTTTTTGTCACAAAATTATGCTGACCATTACATTTTATCTTCGGATGCTTTTCCTGGGTTACTAAAGGAAGGAAAGACAGTGTGTTTATAAAAAAAAAAAAAAAAGTATTCTGCCATATTTTACTTTCCATTAAACATGGACTTCTGAAACACAAACAAATCTAAACCTTATTGTTTTCATTTCTGTACTCAGCAGTCAGTGATGAGATGTTTATAGTCAGCATCTGGATACTATTATTGTACACAACCCTGCATCTGATTATTTCAATATTTCTAGGGTTCAGAAACACCATTAATAATTATAAATCTGTTCTTCGCAATTCACTGGATGATTATATGTCCCACAAGATACAAACTCTATATTTTAACCTACAAGCTCTCTCAATTTACAGTGTACAGCATTTATACGTACAGTTATAACAAACATATGGGCACACTCTCTCTAGTCTAAACGGGAACACTGTGACAACCACCCCAAATGACTTACCAATCACTCAACACAATTCCTTCTTCTCCAACTGAGAGAAATACAAATAAACCACCAGTATAAACGTAGCTTTAATTAGGCCATGTCTACACTATCACTTATGTCAGCAAAACTTATGTTGCTTAGGAGTGCCAGAAATAACCACAGCCCTGAGAAGCGTAAGTTGCAACAGCACAAGTGGCAGTGTGAACAGCATTATATCAGAGGGAAAGCTCTTTGCAGGGTGGGGGTGGAGGTTAATTATTTCAATAGAATAGCTCTTACACTGGTACAGAGTGGCTACGTAAGAGATCTAACAGGGACACAGCTGCATCAGTACAGCTCTGCTGCTGTATGCTCTATAGTGTAGACCTAAACCCAGATCTACAAACGAATTAGCAGAGAGGAAAGACGAAGTTTGGAATTTCAACAAATATGCAAAGCACATATGCTTGAATGTGTTTTAAATGGTGTATAAACTGACCCAGCTGCCTAACAGCCATGCAACCACAGCGCACATACAAATCAGTTGTGGAATCTTAGGTCTGGTTTATACTTACCATCAGTCCACTCCAGCCCACCTACCACAGTAAGTCAGCCTACCTACCGCAGTGTCTTCCAAGCATTAAGGTTGATGGGGGCTGTCTCCTGTTGACAACAACTACTCTTCTCATTTTGCTGAAAAGTGTTGATGGGAGCACATTCAGAAATCAATTTATTGCATTGTCAATGACCCCTGGTGCAGTGAAGCCATACCATGACTCACTACTGTGAGGGACTGGGAATATGAAAGCAGTCCATACTTCAAACTACTCAAGCAAAGCTGTAAACAGCTCAAAAAAGAATCCATCTAGTCCTTAGCTCAAATGGATATAAAAGAGGACTTCAAAGCATGGTTTCAAAGTAGAGAACAATCAACCCTTGGTAGTATGTGGAATCTTCTCCCACATTCATGCAAGGCAGTGTAAAAGCTTAAACCAACATCTCTGCCAAAGAAAAAACAGCTTAAACAGACCAGCCATATTTATTGATTTAAACTTGCTTTTGACATTCACCATTAAAACTAAAAATAATATCCATTGTCCACTGAGAGGAGAGGGTGATTAAGGGTGTGTTCTTTGGAAGCATTACAGATTCTAAACGAGCTTAAGAGAAAATATAGTCAACAACAGAGGTTTGAGCCTTGCTAGGATATTAGCTTTAGTTGTTAGGCCTATGAGCCTTATAATAACTAAGCTGACCAGCCGTGACCCTAAGGCTATGTCTACGCAACAGGGCTTTGTCAACAAAATTGGCATTTTTTCAAGGTGTTCTGCAAAGAGTAAAATTGACAGAAAGCAGCACTTTTGTTGACAGCCATACCCCCCTCCCAAAAAGGCATAATGCCTCTGTCAACAGAAGGCCCGTGTGGATGTTCCAGGGGGCCCTCTGTCAACAGACAGGGCTTCCAGGACACTGGGCAGTCCTGTCTGCTTTGCTTCTGGTTGGCTGTTTTGCAAAGCAAGGGGCCAGGCAGCCCAGCCACTCTCTGTCAACAGAGTAGATCATTTGGCAATTTGGCTACCATCTGTCGACAGAACTTTTTTCGGAAGATATCTTCTGACGAAATCTTCTGTCGACAAATTGGTGGAATCTAGACATAACCTAAATGACAAGATGGCCTAAGATTATCTTGGAATATATAGTTTTGCTGATATCTTGATTAAACGCTCACAGGTAACTACAAGAAGTTAGCTCACAATAAGTTTGGGATCTTTTGAGATAGAAACATCAGCAGAGGAACACCTGCAAGATTGCAATAGTAAATGATTAATCTAGATTATAATAAGTTTGAGATAATTAACATACCAACCTATATTATAAAGAAACCCTGATATTCTCAGGGTGAGAAAGTTAGTCTGGGGCATAGAAAGCAGATACTGTTCATAAAATACCAGGGCAGCTATCAGAACCTTTAAGAGGCTCAATCACGATCTAGGCAGGTGAGACCTTGACTGTTGGGCTCACTTGATGTCCCAGAGACAGAATAGGACCCCTGTAGACCAACACCTACCTTCCCACCTCTGCGTCCCCACAAGAATTGTGTACGTATGGATGCATGACACGGCACGGAAAGCCGAATTAATTTTGCACTACTGCTATGGTTCAAAACATTTGTGTTTTTATAAACAATGCTAATGAAAATATTGAAAATTTAGCATCTATTACATGTTATGGTTGGTCTACTAGTTTTTGGTTTTGTTTTTTTTAAGCAATTCCTCATCTAGACTCTGAAGTATTCACATGCTGCACTACATGCTAAACTACAGCTGCAAGTCATCACACACTTACTACCCTACATTTTCATTTCAACTAACTACATCTTTTACATATGGACAAGTATACTGTAAATTTATCATCTGTGCATTGTTTTATGACCTTGCCCACTACAGACCTTACAGCCTAGAGTGATGGTTGCCCAGCAACAGTTCATGCCTTTCCTGAACACAGAGGACAGCAACATTAGAATGTGTAAAAACCCAGAAACATGGGGTTAAGCACACACCCACACCTTAAGTGCCCTCTCTATGAGTGCTCCAAATTACTGTAGTTGCACTCTGTCTATTCCACTCTCAACCACACAGGCCAGGTGTACACTAGGAAATTAGGTTCTATAACTACATTCTTCAGAGATAGGAAAAATTCACTTCCCCGAGTAATGCAATTAAACAGATCTAACTTCCAGCGTAGACAACACAAGGCTAATGACAGAGTTCTCCATTGACATCACTACCACCTTTTGAGGAAGTGGGGCTCTCCTGTGCTGGTGGGAGAAGGTCCCCCATTGGTGTCAATAGTATTCACTGAATTGTTTTAAACGATAGACCTGTCCTAGTTTACTTTCCTGAAACTGCCATGTTTGGAAAATTTAACACTTCACTTTAACTCACAGGATACCATCTAACCCTGAACTTTCTCTTACCCATTATACTAAACCCAGAGACTTCTCATATCCCACTTCATTACTGACAACTGCCATAGGTGCAAACCCTGATCTTTCCATATCATAACACAGCTCTGGCTCGTCAAACTAATCCTGATCTCTTCAGTACACAAACAGATCTCTAGTTACCACTGCTTCCACCATTCACTACAGGAACAGTGCACACCATAAATGAAGCTGCAGATAATTTTCAGAGCTTACTGCTTGCTCTGTGGGGCAGAGACAACATTACAAAGACAAGTTCTTTAATTCTGTCACCTGGTTTTCATTAATTTGAGTTTTGCTGTACTTCATGCCCCTGCAAGGACATGAACTATCACCAGGCAACCTTAACTGTTAATTATTTTCATTTCTTTGCCATTTAAAACCTATTTAACTTCAGTGAATAACAGTTCAGAAGAAGGACATCTATGACTCAATGCCTTCTCCCTTCATTTAAGGTGCAAGAATTAACAATATTTATCTTCCAAGGTCATTCAGGCATCCTCCAGCAAAACCTGGGAAGATCAACGTTGACATTCTTTGTATTTCTAAAGGTTAAAAAAAAGCAAGCAGAGGCAAACAAACCAACCCCTGTTTTTCAGGCCTCTTTTCACCTCTAAAGCAGTAAAAAGGCAGAAGTCTATTATATATATTTATACGTCGTTTATAACAAAACAATATTCATCCCTCAACATACACCCCTGAAAAAGCCTTCCTGCACAGGAAGGAAAATAGACAAATAGAGAAATTATGCTTTGAGAGGGAAATCAGAGGTTAGCAATTGTACAAAATATAAAATTTCCGTCTGTACTTTACATTACTAGGTTTTGATGAATTGCCTTTCTGCTGGGTATTGACTTCTGCCTCTCTGATAAACCTCATGAAAACTTACCCCAGCAATACATAAGAAAGAAAACTGTGAATTTTCAAAGAAATTCAACAGTTCTCCCACATTTATAGCCACAGAGACAGCATCCAGAGGAAACCCCAAGAATTGCCACAACATAGCCAGTCTCCCAGTCTGATTTTAAATCCTCTCATCAACATATAAAGCCTAAAAGATTCCAAATGACAACGTGTTACGAGTGGAAGAGTTGTTCTACCACAAGCAATAGATACGATATGAAAATGACCGAATGCTTGTAATTTTCACTTGCTGCGCTTGACCGGAAATCAAGAACACCCAAGTGAAACATTTGAACACCAAGACACTTCTGTTTACCAATGTCAAGGTACCTCAGTCTACTCAGTAACTAGGAGCTTACTCTCCAGTGCAGGTAGCCAGGTGCTAGCAGCATTTGGGCCCATGTGCTAACAGCAATGTTGCTACAGTGGCACAGACGGTGGCACAGGCTAGTCATATGATTATTTACAAAGAGGGTCATTCAGATTTGTGCTCAACTGACTAACTTGAGTTACTGGGGTCAGATAGCCATTTTAAGCATGTTTGCACAATCACTAACTTCTGTGTAGACATGCCTTTAGGATGAGGTAAGCACTTGAAGTCATAGGTATTTTAAGCCAAGCTACTGAAAACCTATAAAAAAAATGAGTAATAACTGGTCTGAAGAAGTGGGTCTGTCCCACGAAAGCTCACCTACTAAACTACTTTGTTAGCCTTTAAAGTGCTACTTGACTGCTTTTTTGTTTTGATATAGAAAAATGAAAGCATGGAAATGCTACTTAGCACTAATCATAGTTAAAACCTACAACTTTGTAAAATCAAATGTTTCCACTCCACAAAGGACATAATTTATCAGAAGCTGTTAGAAGTTATTTTAATTAGAATCTAATTTGTTTTGTCATGGTATTTTACTCCGCCAGTTAGTTATCTTCAAAGCCAGCAGTATGGTTTCACTTTGTCATTACAGAAAGGGAGTGTATGTGTACACGCGCACACACACACACACAGAGCCTACTACTCAATGTAAATATGGTATTCAGTATACAGTAAAAATATGTCACAATTTAATTATAGGAAAAAAAAAGAAAATCTGGCTTTAAAATGTAAGCCGAATTCAAAATTCTAAGTACCCAACAAAGAGAGAGAGTTGGGAGAGCGAGAAATATTACATTTTTCAATTAATGTATGATTTCTCTGGGAATTTCAGCAGTATTAAACCACATGCTTACCAACTAATAACTTTAAGGGCTTAACCCTGTAGCCTAACCACTTACTGCAGTAAACTGTTATGTATCCAGCAGCCCCAGGACAGGAAGTTGCCAGACAGTCAAATGTTCTGGGCAATAAAGAGGTATACCTAGCAATGCGTAACACTAAGGAAAAACATGATTAGATATTAAGAAACAAAGAAAAAAGTATGCAGAGTACTTTACCAACAACAGCAGTATTGTATTTACAATATTTATTAGTATTTATTTGTATTATGTATTTACATAATTTACTTAATCATGGGTAAAATGCAAGTTACTTGACAGTTCGGGATAACAGACCCCCAGATATGAAAGTTTACTGTAAAAACTATTGGCACATGATAGCAAACTCAGATCTAAGCTCAATAGTATAATAATCCCATAAATGTGTCACTCAAATACTTTCTGCAAAAATCCTGTTAGGGCTGCATCAATAAGCAGTGCCATAGCATAATGTCAGCCAAATTCATTTTAAAAATTCTCTCTCAAGGCACGCAGAAAAGCTGTAAATCAATATATTCTGTCTTTGTCAGATGAGATTTAAAACAATGTTTAAGTGTACAAACTAATGGGTATTCCCAAAAAACAATCTTTGAGGTGTACTTTGAGTCTAAAATATTGAAGTTTTTTTTCTTTATTTTGCTGAACAAAGACTCTCACTGATTCTGGAAAGTTTGATGTATTTGGTTTACTTTAAAACACGACAGTCAAACTAAGACTAACTTTGGCACGGAAGTTACTGAAATGAGAAATCATTCATAAAATACACATATTTCTTACTTGGGGCTGCGGCTACGGCTACACCACATTCCCCTTTCAGAAGGGGAATGCATAAGCAGCTGATCAAAAATGCAAATGAGGTACTGATTTACATATTGTGTGCCTCATTTGCATAACAGTGGTTTTTTACTGTCCCAGAAGTGCTGTTTTCAGGGAAAAAAAAACAAGCAGTGTAAGCAGGGTTCATTTGAAAGGAAACCCTGCTTTTGAAAGCATTCTTTCCTGAAAATTATCAGGAAGGGTACTTTCGAAAGCAGGGTTTCCTTTCGAATGAACCCCACAGCACTTCCAGAACAGCAAGTGTCCACAATTATGCAAATGAAGCATGTGATATGCAGTTCAGAGCCTCATTTGCATTTGATTGGCCGCATTTGCTTTCCCCTTCCCAAAGGGGAATGTAATGTAACCACAGTTAATGTGTCACTAAGTTATTGGCAGGTCCCAGTTCTGCAAATAGGCCAGAACCAGAATTAAATAGTTTGGGTCAAATCAGGTTGCAATTAAATACATGGTGCTTAGGCAGTGGTGGGAAACCTGTGGCTCTCAGGCAACAGGCTGTTCACTGGGGTTCCACCTGCGGCCTTTGCACCTGTCTGCCCTCCACCCCCACTGGGGCACTGGAATCCCACACTCCCTATTCCTCCCAGCACTTGCAAAGAACCATGAACCTGCTGATTCTCACTCTGTCCATGCTCCTCCCCATCCCTCCCAGAGCTTGAATACTGCAAATCAGTCGTTCACATCTGCTTAGGCTCTGGGAGGAAGTGAGGGAGAGAGGGAGAGGATGAGAGACAGACTGGCTGTGTCTACACTTACAAAAATCTTTGAAATAGCCATGCTAATGGCCACACTGAAGAATACTAATGAGGTGCTGAAATGACGTGCTCACCCCCAACTTGCCTGCCCAGTGGTCCTTTTCAAAAGGACCCTGCCAACATCGAAATCCCCTTATTTCTATCAGCTGATAGGAACAAGGAGATTTTGATATAGGCGGGGTCCTTTTGAAAAGGACCCCCGTGTAGACAAGCCATGGGCAAGCGAACCACGGCACTTTTGAAGTGCCATAGCCAGCGGCATGCTAATGAGGCGCTGAATATTCATTTCAGCACCTCATTGGTATTCTTTGATATGGCCATTTCGAAGTTTTTTGTAAATGTAGACGTAGCCACTGTGAATCAGCGGATTTGTGACACTCAAAAAGTGCTGGTGGAAGGGAGGAGCAGAAAGTACGGGACTCCAATATGTGAGAAGTATGGGACCAGAGGGTTGAGAGGGGATGCAAGGGCCACAGGTGGAATCCCAGTGGGCCACAGGTTGCCCACCACTGCCAATCATGCAGCCCATTAAGATGAAGAAGGGCCACTCATGTGGCCCATTCACTAGTCTTGGTTGCCCATACTGAGCTAAGCATCCACCACCTCAGTGGGTTCTCAGCTGTGTATTGCTACCCACGTGGAAGTCAAGTAGTTCTTAACTGAATTTTCTTGTTTTAGTTTGTCTCTGTCAACCAGTACCTTTTAATCTATTCAATATTTTAAAACTGATGGTGAACTGTTGCAAGTAAGACAAAATGTTGACTCACAGGCAGGGATTTGGCTGTGAAAAGACACACAGCAAAGCAAATGGATCATTTAAACACACATACCAGATTCCTTGAGAAAAAAAGTATACCTGGAGTTTTTGTGGAAATAAATTTCGAGAATAAAAGGCAGAACACAACAAGAAAACAGCACTGTTACTTCAGCTACAAAAGAATCCATAGTGTGAGTGCCCTAAACTTTTACCATGGATTTCCCCACCCCATTCCCTACTCTGAACAAAGGAAAGAAACCAACTTGCGTAACTACCTGCCAAGTGCTAAACAAAGCAAATGGAACTCCTTTGTGTCAACAATCCTCACTATGGTCATCTGTGACTTTACCTTCCACAATTCAAAAAATTATTTGAAGAGTCTAACTGAACTGCTCAGCACCCACACAAAGACAAGATTAAAAATAACTTCCACAAGCAGCCTGGGGCAGGGGTATTGTTTAACTAGAACTATAAACTTTGTTCTCTAACACAATATTGCTGCTGTGCAAACCTAATAGCCTATTATTTTAGGATACACTGCAGCTAAGGCTGCCAGCCCTCCAGGTTTGTCTTGGAACCTCGAGGAATTAAAAGACTGTCATGTGATAAAAACTCTAGGAATACGTTCAACCAAAACTGGTAACCCCAGCTGCAACATGTTTTTATTCTCAGGCATTTGTATAAATAGCTTATTATTATTATTTTTATTATTTATTATTTCAACAGCATTTTAATAGGAATGCTTCCAAGTCACATACACATTAGCCTGAATTACCAATAACAGAAAAAAGTTCTCCAACACCCCGCAGTTCATGGCCAAACAAGGTGTACAAAATACAGGCAACAAAATGTTTTGGGTGCTATATTTGCTCAATGAAATACAATTTCTGCTATAAGGTTTACAACCAAAATTCTTCTTTAATATTATATGCCTCATTTTCTGCCTTTCCGCCAGTTCAAATTACATATTTTTGCTAATGAAAAAACATGCACCACAAACAGTACAGAATTGCTATTATTTCAGAGGATAGCTAAGTTTTTAAATTTTTAATAGCTGCAAGCTACTCAGTAACTATCACTAATGTCTGGTTAACACATATTGGCCTCTAGAACTTAATCCACATCTCATAATTTTAAATAGTTTGTCCATTAATTTAGGCCCCCTACTGCAAATATTTATGCAAGACTGGGGCCTTGAATTAACAAGGCCACATACAAGAGATACCAACATACAAGGGAGAATGCAAATATATTCCGTGACAACATGGCTTCACCTATCTCCACCCATCACCCACCTATGAAGCTTGTCAGGCTTTTAATTTTTTTTTTTTAATCCAAGGTTATTTTAAAATATTACACACATATATAGACTATGTACACACAAACACACACACACGGTTTGAGTATTGGCCTTGTAAACCCACATTTGTGAGTTCAATTCCTGAGGAGACCATTTAAGGGTCTGGGGCAGACAGATTAAAAAAAAAACTGTAAGGGATGGTGCTTGTTCCTGCCAAGAGGGCAGGGGACTGAACTCAATGACATCCTGAGGTCCCTTCCAGTTCGATGAGATGGGTGGCGGTGGGGGGATGTAAAAACACGTGTGTCTACTGCACACAAATTTCAACCTGATCAGTGAGAAAATACCAACCAGACTTTAGTTACTTTCACATTAGAGGGGTCACTCAGTTAATATTTCATAATTATCTGATTAGTTGAAAAAGTTTAGGTATTTACCAAATATTTTTTAAAAATATTAGATGAGGAATTAAAATGGTTTTTGAAACTCTCTCATTTCAGTCAGCCTGGCTAAAGATTCTGATATGCTTCTCTGCATCAAGGGTATCTCTTAGATTACAGATTCCTTAAAAAAGAAATAGCACGTGTGTTACTCTACAATATCAGATTTTGACAACAGTAGGGTTCTTTCTTTGAGAAATTAATTCTACTAAATTTTAAACAAACATAATAATCAAGGTCCTTACACATTTAGCCCTTATTCATTTAGCGCCAGTATGTAGAGACTAAAGCATGCATAGTTTGCAGGACCATTACTTCAAATTATAATATACTTTATACAATACAATTTACAAGCACTTAACCCTTTAAAATACAATTACTTATTTTTAAATTATTTTAATTATTCCTCAATAAAAACATGTTCTGTGAGATTAAAATTTTAAATGTCATACCTTTAGGCATCTAAGGCTGATCCATCTCTAGGGATTTTAGCTTAATACCTTGTATTGAACACAAAATAAAATGATAAACTGTTGTAATGAACATCATCACAGGTTATATAATTACAATATTGCTATTTAAGCTAGATGAGGGAGAGTAATTTTTTTCAGTTTTTTTCCAAAAAGTTCAACTGCTATTATTTAAATGGTGCTTAATGCTGTTATTTATAATGAACAAATTGCAAAACTGATCAATTCCTTATTGAACGCCAAAAAATATTAAAAAACATGCTGTATACGAAGTAGCTAGACTTCTGTGAATTTCAGGCGCTGCCAGGATGTTGTCACCCAGTGTATGACAGGCACATGCCAAGCTGAAGCGCCACCTCCCATTACAGCCTAAAAACTAAGTATAGAAAGAAGCAAAAGCATAAAGGAACACACTAAGAGGCAGGAGTTATTAAAAATACTTCTGACTGCACAGTGGGGAAAAAAATAGACACCTACCATGTGTCATCTGCATATGATGGTGTTGAGGATTACATGCCAGAGAAAATTTCCATCTGTGGCTATCTCCTTTCAAAATCCATCGTATTGTGTTGGGGTTGGTTTTCCCACCCCCCACCCCCTTTCCTCATTGCTGTTCTCATTTTTTCCTGCATTTCTCTTTAATTTGTGCCACCTTATCATCCTCCCATGTGCTTTCAGAGAATACACAGGGAGGGAAGTCTGCTTTTAACAAGATTGTGAGCCACAGTTTGGCCAGCCCTGTAATACAGCACATCACACAATCCAACCTGAATATTAAGTTAAACTGTCTTGTATCTGGCCACTGTTCCTAAATTGAAAACTGTGTGAAGGACTCAGAAAACAAAAGAAAATAATATGATATGTTGTAGAGGTGTCAGTGGGGTGCAGCATATACTGGTAGCAGAACCAAATTGAGTCAACATCTTTATTAATGATCCGGAAGCAAGGATGAATAGTAACTTTGTTCTAAATTCTTATGAGACTGAGCATATGAATATAAATACAAAGGAAGCTGGAGTGAAATTAGAATGAGCTTTAACTTGGAAAACAGCAGGCTAATACACAGGGAGGGGGAGCAAGAATCAGTCCAATGAATATATTCAGACAGCAGTAATGCTGCTCAAAACTTCAGGGTGCCAAAAGGCAGCTAAGTGGATGTGTCTTTGGCTACCTGCACACAGACATCTCATCATGGGCTACAGAGAAATTTCCTTTCGGTATGGCACACATACATACCCTTACCTTGTGTACAGAATATACTTTTGAACACCTTGATACAAGAGAGATGTCAACAAACTGAAGGGAATGCAGAGAAAGAGAAATAATTAAAGGTCTTTGGGGACTGCCTTTTGAAAGGAAACAAATAGGTTTATAGAGTTTTACAAAGTCTGAGACATTCAAAATTAGACTAAACATCAGGAAATACACACTAGAGAACAACTCTACACTGGCAGGTGGTAGATGGACAAGGTGATTTAACAGGTCTTTCCAATCTCAAGCATCTAGATTATGATGTATAACACAGAACCTTAACATTCCATATTTTGTAGCTGATGCTATTTTTCTTCTAACCTTTAAAAGTCTCACTGAGCATGCTTTTAATTGATGGAGCTCTAATCAGCACTTCTCATACTTGCACTAGAAACTCAAGGCATTAGATACTGAAACACTCAGGATGTGACATACATTAATCCCATGTCTTTCTACAGAGGTGGTTCTTCAACTCATTCAGGCTTTACCTACAAGGAGAATCCTACATTCCCTTCTCGGCTCTATACATTCTAAGGTAGTGATACAACTTTTTGTTGTCTCTGTTAAATATGAAAAGGATTTTAAGTCACATTCTAAGACAAGACATATCATGAAAGCCTAGAATACACAAGTGACCACACTTCTATGTAAATATACAAGCTTGTGAATGCAAGGATCCTGAAATAGAAGTCTACATAGTACATTGATACAGCACCGTCAAGTCACTGCAATTTCATATGGCCATAGCCAAATTAGCATACAGTATTATGCATACATGAAGATATTTTCTGTTTTAGCATAATAATTTCTAAAACCTTCAAATACAGGAAAAAACAAGGACTGCATATTCAACACTCTTCTTTCCTTTTCCCCTCTGAAGAACTTTACCACACAATACATTAAATGTTTACCTTTGCTTACAATTGCTATATGCATGCATGAAATTATTATACACCCCCAAGTCAGGCACCTGTCTGGTATGCACCACTTATGTGTCCTAACTTCCATCTTCACCTTATCTTTCTTGATTAAAAGACAACTACAAGGTTCAAATGTTTTAGCAAAGAGGAAGAAATGTATTCAGAGGAACAGAGTAACACCTTTCTCCCACAATTAAAATTTTACACTTCAGCTATAATGGCAACAGCATCTCAAAGTCTCATGAATACAGATACCTTCAATCATAGCAATGTTCCAGCTGGAATTTTCAATCAACAAAATAAGGTCCCAATAGGATGGGACTCAAATGTCTAATTTCTGCAGACAAATGGAGACAGGTGACAAGGAAAGAGAAAAAAACAGTCTTCTGTACTATTCTTGCATGTAATGCATCACATGAGGCAGACAGACCAAAAAGTGATTTCCATCCTACAGGAAAGATTTACAAAATAATTGATTAGGTGAAGAGCTTTTTGTGGGGCAGACCCTCTTCCTCAGATCTGGAGGTGTCTGAGGAAGTGGCAGATCTGGAGATATCTCCAGATCTGAAGAAGTGGGTCTGCCCCACAGAAGCTCAGCACCTAGTCAATTATTTTGTTAGCCTTTGAAGTGCCATATGAGGGCTGGTTTGTTTTGTTAGAATAGACTAACAGGTACCTCTCTATTACTACAAGATGAATTCAGAATGTTTACTACAAACAAATTAAAAAATATGCTGTGACCCAACACTAAACAAAACACTTGCATTCCAAATATATCACTCCTTGTCTAGCATGGTCAGAACGTCTTTTATTCTGTTTGCTGCATTTCATCATCTTTGCATGACTGCACTCCACACCGTGCATGTGCGGCCACCTGAATATTTACCTCTCATTTTGAGCCACTGGAAATGCCCTAGTTGGGACCCCCCTCTACTTGCAGCTCCTTTTCGGTGTTTTGTTTGTTAACCTGGGCAATCCCCACCTGCTTTCCCTGTGGGGCTGGAAATTTGCATCAGTTTTCCGGAGACCCGCAAACATCTACACTCTCGCCTGGAATATAAACTCTTGCAGGGACTCCTCGCTCGGACGACCTCTGCGGCCTCCTGCAAAAGCGAACGAAGCAACCCCGAGCGGAAGTCACCGGTCAGTGCTGACATGGGAAGGTGTGAGCGTGGCCAGGAAAGTTCAGAGTCTGGCAGCCGAACGCGCCCCAGACCCCGCCTGATATTTACCAGGGAAACGGCGCGCGCCGCACGGCGCCGCACACCAAGCCAGCGGCCCCGGCACCGCTTCAGAAAGTTGGCCCGGCGCACACGGGCGACTCCCAGGCAAGGGGGAAAAGCTGGTTAGCTGAGGACAAGCAGACCGCGATGGCCCCATGTGCTTCACCAGCCCCCCCCCCGCCCCTTGGAGAAAACTCGGGTGGGGGGGGGTTACCGGCTAGGTTAGAGCAGGGCTCGCCGCCCCCCAGCCAACCCGCCCCTGCCGCCCCTCCTGGTACCCCAGAGTCGCAGCGGGGTTCTTCCCCCCACCCCCCCAGTTCCCAACCACACCTCTTCAGCTAGAGGCGCTGGCCAGGCCCGCCCCGCGGCAGGGCGCTCCGGGCTGCCCAGCTCCCCCGCTGGGGTTAGAAAAGGAGCCGGGACGGCCACAGCCCCTAGCGACACCCGACACATGGACCCTTTCCCCCCCAGCCGCCCCAGAGGAGAAAGTTACGCGAACAATGGGAGCAGCGGCGGCTCGGGCACAGCGCTACCTGGGGAAGCGGCTCGCGGCTCGGCAGGGACTTTACAAGACAGCGAAATACCCCCCGCCGCCTGGGCCCCCCCGGTGCTGTCTGCGCCCCCGGCAGCCGCACGCAGCCCGGGAGATCGGGAACTGGAGGCCCCGCGGCGATAGCCCCGAGTCAGTGCCCGCTCCCGAGCGCCGCAGCCCGGCGACCGCCTGCAGCTCTGCCCGGAACTGGACGCCGAAGGCAAGCGCCTGCCCGGGACGCCTCCTTACCTGGGCTCCAGCTCGCCGGGGGCGGGACCCTCACTCCCTCCCCCCATCCTGGCGGGGGGCAGCGCGGGCGCTTTGCCCAGGGCACCGGCCGCGGGGCGCTTACCTGCGGCGAACTGGGCTCGGAGCAGGGCGGGCGAGGGCCAGGCCAGCAGCACGAGCAGCGGCAGCCAGGCGGCGGCTCCCGGCTCCATGGCGAGTTTGGAGAAGTTTGGGGCAGAGCGGCGGGCTGGCGCCGGTCCGCGGGCAGGACTCGCCGGGAACCCGCTGCAGCCGCCGCGGCCCTCGGGCCCGCCCCCGACCCACCCCTCGGGCAGCCCCGGCCCGCCGCGTGCACGCTCGGCGGCGGCTGCTCCCGCAACTCCGGAGTTACTTTGGCGGCGCGCGGCGCAAGGGGAGGGAGGAGCTTCCCGGCGCTGGGCAGGGGGATGTGGGACTCCGGCCCCGAGCCCAGGCGCCGCCGGAGCGGGGCCCGCTAGCGCCTCCTGCTGCACGCGCGCGGACCTGCAGCCTGGCTGCCGGCCACGGGCGCACCAGCTGCTGCGGGAGCCGCCGGGGCCCGGCCTCGGTCATCTAGCCGCCGCCTCTCCCGGGCAGCCGGGGCAGTTTCAGCGGTGGGGAGCGCTTCTGGCTCGGGCTGCGGCGCTTGGCTGTCTTCTCCAGCCCCGGGAGCAGGAGGCTGGATCGCAGACTCGCGTAGAGTGGTGTAACGCCGGCATCATGTTAGCCCCGGGGTAGATGGAGTTCCCCCCACAACCCCAGCGACTTGCTTTGGCTGGAGTTTCTCCTGATTTTTGAACTATAAATACCGGACTGGAGGGAGGTGGGTGTTATTACAATGCAACCCTTAGATGCAAACTGCACACGTTTTGGAGCCAGTTGAGTATTTGCCGTTATCATGGGGAAAGGGGACGGTATACACTCCCTCTCTGGCAACACAGATCGCTTGAAAGGCCAGTAAGTATTGCCTAACTGTATTGGCATTGAATAAACCAGCTACTCCATGATCTCCTTATGTACTGTGTGGGCCTGAGCCTTTCTCCCACATGCTGTCCCCGGACTTTAATAAGACTCTGCCAGGGCAGAAATGTAGTTCCTTAGCAGATCCAGACTTGGTGTATGCTGTGCAGTAAAATCCTGATCCTTCACTACTGAATGCAAGGGGGAGTTTTGCTATTAACTCAAATGGGCACAGGATTAGGCTTTTTAAACAAGATTTGAAATTATGGGTAAATTCTCTCCCCCCACCCCTGCCCCAATATTTAACTGTGAATTTGGTTAGTGAGGTGTGTTTAGCTCTTTGCATAGCAAGTTATACTTAGGGGTGTCACAGAATGATTTCAGCAAAACTTGAAACCACTGAAAACAGACAGGTTTTGTTACTAGCTTGAAATTCTGCCCAGGTTCATTAAAAGGTTTGCTGTGTTTCAAAACCTCTTCCAGCCAACTTGTGCCAATTGATAGGTTTGCCTCTGAACCCTGCAGAACTCATGGTGTCACAGCAAAAACAGGTAAAATGCACCAGGTCGGATTTGTATCAGAGTAGCAGTGTTAGTATCTGCAAAAACAATGAGAAGCCCTGTGGCACCTTTTAGATTAACATATTTTGGAGCATAAGCTTTTGTGGGCAAAGACCTGCTTCGTCTGATGCGATGTAGTGGAGATTCTAGAGGTCAGTTTGTATTATTTCCTATTTATTTGAATACAAAGCACACACAGGTGTGAAGTCCTGTAAATCAAAATCAAATAAAAATATTCCCACAGGGTCCTGTGTGTGATAATGCTGAGATTTCTTCTGCTTACATGACCTGGGATTTGTGGATGAGAACTGGAATGTAGTTAGCCTACAACAATTTAGCTGTAATTTAAACTCTAGACCCAAGACATTTAATAAGTCTACTCAGAGTCAGGGCTAATGTATTAGATTTCAGTAAGTACACAGAAAACCCAAACTTTGGTCTAAAAAGAAGCTGTTGGCTTTTAAAACTTTTACCATGTACAGGAATCAGATTATTGAGCCCAGGTAAACATTTTATTTGGGTGGAGTGATTGAAAACCAGTCCAGATGTATTTCTATGGAATACAAATAGCTGTGCTTCAAAGAACATGAAGCCTTTGTTTAAACTGACAGACCCAGCGAAATTCAGAGTTCCAGGAGCATGACACATTAACTCGGGATCTAACTGCACTGGTATTTTAGGTGTTGCAGAAACAATGGGCCATTTACTGATTTCCAAATACATATACCACAATTTGTATGTTAGCTCTAATTTTGACTGTATTGATTTTAATTACCAGTTAATATTATCTGCCATTCAGGTTTTGTATATATACAAAATCCTGAAAATATATGGGAGAAGAATCATTAGGTCATCTCATATTGCCACACTAGCACAGGGCAATATGTGGATTCACTTGCCCAGTTGGGTCATGTAATCCATTTTACTGCAATTGAATACCTACAGTACACTTACAAGTGATTATCCAAACTATTTTTAACATCTTCCAGTGGCAGAGTCTTTTGATTTCCTCTCTTTACAGCCATTCTTATTCAGCTTAAAAAGCAATGAATGGACCTTCTTCCTGTGGAATTAATTCTGCTTCTTAAATGAATGGAGAGGTTATCAGTGAATAAAGAACTGTAAAGTAAATGGCCTTCATTTTCCTAGGGTATGTGCAAAGACTATAGTGCTCAAATCCATGTTGGCTTGGAGTTGTTGTTGTTGTTATTTTTTGCTTTTTTTTAATGTTTAATAAACATACTTAAAAATACTTATATTGACATATCAGGTTTGAGGTCTATAGTAGTCTGATGGGACTTGATTCATTATTGCTGCTTTAATATTGTTATAGTCATGAATGTTTGCAGCCCTTTGCTTTAAATTAAGAGCAAAGTACAATACATTTAAATTACAGCTTGCACTTCTTTTAAAAAATATTCTGAGCTAAGAACTCGGATGTCGTGTAAGCCTGAGGTCAACTAAAACAGCAGTGAAAGGAATTCTCGGATGACTTTCCCCCAAAATCCCCTTGAGGGGGGATTCTGCATTGCACATGAAGCCCTGAGGAACCCATCACCATCTTTACTCCCTGATGATCACAGTCTCTAACTAAGGTGCAAAATAAATTTCCCCAAACTAGAAAAAGCTTAATGTTCCCAGAGCTCGGCTGGATTCTGGACACTCAGTAACAGATTCAAAAGTAGCAGTCCTACAACAAAAAGTTTCAAAAATAAAATGGAGAGAGAAATCTCTGAGCTGCAATTCATTTGCAAATTTGACTCAATCAACCAAGGATTAACCAGAGACTGGGAGTGGCGGGCCCCTTACTAAAGTAGTTTCTCTTCTCTGGAAGTTCACACCTCCCCATTAGAACCTGACAATGGGTCACATCTCTCCTGACAGACCTGACTTGTTTCTTCTCCTCTCTTGATGTATCCTACTAATAATGAGCCATTTCCACCTTGACTGAATAGACCTTGTCAGCTCTGGCCCTCCCTTTTACTGGGACTCCGCTCTTTAAATACTCCTCTGAACACCCCCACACCCCCACTCATGCATCTGATGAAGTGGGTCTTTGCCCACGAAAGCTTATGCTCCAAAATACCCATTAGTCTATAAGATGCCACAGGACTTCTTGTTGTTCCCATCCTCTCTCTTTTCTTATTGAAACCTCTCCATTGCTTTCAGGCCCACCATGAGGTGGGTTGCCCTGAGGCCCAGCGATTCAAAGGGGCTGGGTTCCACTGCAGTAATGGTGGTGAGTGGAGCCTCGTGTCCTTTAAATCACCACTGGAATCCTGTGTGGCACACTGCTGAGCCATGAGTAGCACGGGGGGTAGAGGAGTGGTGGGGTTGGGGGACACACAGGGTTGTCTGCTCTGGCCTCACCTGTTCTTCCCAAGGCGCCCTGTCCCTTGCAGGAGCATGGAACCACCCTGTCCCCCTTGCTAAAGAAGCCTGTTGGCTCATTTGATTGCACTCTTGGGTGCCCCTAAATCAATCATAAATGCAGGAAACCTTGAAGCAGCCAAGCCAAAGAAAACTTTTTAAGAACTTCCCCTTTCATCAGGGAGGAGCTTCTTTATCCCAGGATTTGGGGAATATTTTTCCTGAGTACGACAAAAAGCACTTTGCTATCTGTATGAACTCTGGTTTATCATTGACTTGTGTGGTTATTGACTGTAGGTAGAACAGGAGGTCTTTGTTCAGCAACAGGCTGTGGATTCATATCTAATTGGTTGACTTTCAAGTTTTTTCTAACTGGAAGGCTTTTTTAAGTTCTGGCTGTTTTATCACTTAAGTCAGATGGGCTTATATCACACTCACCTGCTGATGCAAGGAAATGCAAATTCCACCCTCTGCACCAGTGAAGGCCACCATTCCCAGGGGAGAATCCACCTCTGTTTCCGGGATGGCAGACTTTCCAGTGCTGTCTTCCCCTGAGGCTTTTGACAGAGAGGTCAGTTTTAGTCTCTGCCACAGGTGTCAGAAAGCCAACAATGGAGGCTGCAACAGTAAAATGATGGCTCTGTACATTCCCCAATGGCCCTGGCTATAAAAGAGATTGCACATAAATTGTGCTGCTCTAACCCCACCCTCCTGAAACATTTTCTGTTAGAGGGCCTCTTCACTGGAGGAGAGTGACACAGACTGTTGGTACATTTTTTTCCACAATGCCTAGTGAAGGGTAATTGAGAAATTTTCTCATAAATCCAAAAACACTAGCTCAGAGTCAAAGATCAAGAATACACACCAGTCAGGTGCTGTTCTAATAGTCTATAAACAAAAATGCTTTAGCAGATGGGATTTTTTTTTCAAAATATGGTTGCCCTATTGCAATGCAGACAAGAGCAAAAAGAAATATTTTTTCCACTCAGAACTACCTTCTCTGCCACTGGTCTGCAGAAGGGATTCCAAGGAAATTATTAAAAAAAAATCAAATGTCAAACTGGTATGATCAGATTTTGGAAAGTATGTATCACAGCATAGCTCCCATTATTTCTGTCCTCTCCCCTCCAGTCATTTCCATCCACTTCATGTAGATGCCTAAATGGGAGCTGAGCTGTTGTGAACATGTGCCTCTTCAAGGTTACATTCAAGAGTCTTTTGATGGAGCCACTCAAGAAGAGAAAGCAAGCTATTAATCCAAGGGTTGTTTTTTTTTTGATTAAATCTGATGTTCTAAAGGCAAGGTCTTTGTTTTATTTTGCACTTTGAAGAAAGCATCACAATGAGACCTAGAGAAAAAAATCTCAACTAAGTGGATTACTTAATTATCCAGGATTCAAGCTGCAATTTTTGAGATTCACTAATTCCATGGAAAGTCTATGGCTGACAACAGACTGCCATAAAAGTTTGGAAAAAAGGTAGTAGTGCACACAATCTCACTGTTGCCTTAGAAAACCCTTCATACACATCCTCAAACAATGGTTTCTTGGCATGTGTCCTGTGGGCCAGAGTCTCACTATAGCCTCATTTAAAGTTGCACCTTTGTGAATATCCATTATAACAGGGTTTAATTAATATTTTTCAAATAATACAACAATGCAATTTTTTCTTAGCTATTGTATTTAGTAATTTATAATTTCCTATGTGTGCTGGGCATTTCACAGAAGACTTAAAGCTACTGTCCCATCTCCAAACAGGTTATAAATGGAAAGCTGGATCCCAGAAACAGTTGTGCGCGTGATTAACCATACCCACATGATTAGCTGTAATGAAGCCGACAGTTCTATCGACTCTGAAAAAGGTGTAAGGGTTCTGGTGGATAATGAACTGAACATGAGCTCCTGAAGGCTAAAAAGGAGCTAATTCAATGCTGGGATGAATAAATAGGAGAATCGTGAGTTGGTGTGATGTAGAAAGGCTATTTGAGGCCATGTGGCATTGAGTTCTGGTGCCCACAAATCAAGAAGGATGTTGATAATCTGGAGAGGATTCAGAGCAGAGCCAGGAGAATGATTAAAGGATCAGACAACATGCCTTATAGTTGTAGTCTCAAAGAGTTAAAATATTTAGCTTAAGAAAGAGAAAGGATGACTTGATTACAACCTGTAAGTAACTACACGAGGAACACATTTGATCTTCAATCTAGCAGAAAAGGGTATAATGAGACTTGGTAACTTTAAGTTGAATCTAGATATATTCCATCTAGTAATAACTTTTTAAGAGTAAAAGTAATTAACTATTGGAAAAAAATTACCAAGGATTACCATGGATACTGACAATTTTTACTCAAGATTGGATTTTTTTTCCCTAAAAGATCCGCTCTAGCCATTATTTTGGGCAAAATTCATGGTCTGTACTATACAGATGTTCAGGCTAGGTAATCAAAATTGGTTCCTTCTTGCCTCAGAACTTATGAATCAATCTAGGAAACTTAGTTCCATGTATCCACAGGATCAGAGCCCAAAAATAACAGAAGGGAGGCAGTCAAAAAGTAGGGAACATATGGGAGAAGGATTGATGTGGATAACTAGAGTATAATCACACAAGATACTACTGAGTTGAAGGCACACACTCATCGTGTGGACAAGTTCAGGAAAGGGATTCTTATGTAGGATGCAATATGAAAAAGGGTGCATAGAGGTTTGTGGGAGAAAAGGACAAATGGCATCAAGATTGAATCACTGGTGGAGTGGAAGAGGCAGGAGCCCATAAAATGAGCAAAACCAAAAGAAAATAAAGTAGGGTAGAGTTATGCCAAGCCTAAGAGGCAAGCACAAGAAATTTCAATTTGATGCAATGAAGACTAAGGAGCCACTGGACAGATTAAAATAACAGGGTAATATAGATAGCTTGTCCTGTCTAGGATGAACATGTTAGCAGATGCATTTTGGTTGGATTTGAAAGTAATTGGGATATCAAAGAGGAGGAGGGATGATAATCAAATGAGATTCAAGGGCTTGGCAAAGAGCTGTAGTTTCTGGACAAAGAGAAAAGTCTGAGTGTTCTCAATTCTCTGAAGCAAGAAATGGTAAATTACAATTTTAATTTATTCTTGTATCATTACATATATTAGCGATATCCAGAGCTCTGGCCACTCGTCCATGAAGAAAAGTGGATTGCAAAGTAGATGTATATATTTGTGATAAATGAAAAACACTTTAACAGGTCTGCAGATATCATTTTGGAATGTTATGTATAAGAAGCAGTAAGATATACTGTATAAGCAGTAGGGCACAAAACTAAACCTCCTCTCCTAATGCCTGATCTAATATCCTGTTCACAAATTAGTATAAAATAAGCAGATTGTTAAGGATTTTAGTTGAAACTTGGCTTAATTTTCGGTGGTAAAGATTCTGTTTTGGAACATGTGTTAATGAAAATGGAAGTTTCAGTTCCATTGTATATATTGAATGTAATACAAAATTGGTAGTATTTAGTATCTTCCATATCTCCACACAGTGACAAATCTTGTCTGGCTGACAAATGGGGATAAAATGAAAGTGGGTGACTGAAACAGTTATGTAAAAACACCAGAAAATTGTTAACATCAATTCAGTAACTCTCACAAATAGCAGATAAGTACAGTAATATTGTCACTTTTCTCCAGGGTACCCAGACTTGTGAGACATCTCACTACTACTGCCCTTTAGTTTGATGAAGCTGTTCCCCAGCAGCACAAGCCTTTGGTAACACAAGCACTAACATCAAGACCTTCAAAAGCAGCTTTCTGTCTTTACCAGTTAATGATAGATGCTGCATACACCAACCCCTGACTCCTCCAAGCATTGTTCTGGAGTGACCAGCTCCTGTTCCACAGGGTAGTCCTAGAACTGATAGACCAGCTATTCCCGAAGGAATAGTACACCCCAGCTTACCAGTTTTATCTCAGGATCATCCCTCTGCTTAATACACAACACTTAGATATGTTCATAGTAAAAGCAACAATATGTTATTTTAAAAGAAAAGAGATTGATAGCAAGTAGATGTAAGTATTTGAAACAAAGGCTTATGTTTATAATAAAATCATGACATGCATTCTAGAACCTACGATTGCCCAACAGCATTTTTCAGAAAGGGATTTTTTTTCATGAAATAAGCCACTCTTTCAGCTTTTCTCCATAGTCAAAAAATCCATTGTCTTCATTTGTAAGGAGGATTACCTCCTGCTGTGTTATTTCTTCCCGTAAACTCCTTCTCTGGAAGATTTCACAATCCCTTCATCAGCATTTGGCTCAAATTGTAAATGGGAGTCCCTTATGGACCATACCATACTCAATTTGCTTCTAGTCAGACTTATAGATAAAACCTCCCTTGCCTGAAAGAGCCTTGTTTAACAATTTTTAGTGACCAGCCCCAAGTCATTGGCACAGGGAACATAATTTTCAGTGTAAACACTAAACTCCTTACATGCCCATGCACACATTTAGCATTGGCTATGACCAGTGCAATGCAGGCTTTCACTAGAGACCTTTCATGACGCTCTTCAGTAAATTGGTATGTAAGTATCAGATCCAAGAGAGCTGGGTAATCTTAATGTGTCACTGGGCCCTCTGTCAGTTGGCACTGGGAAGTCCCTGGTCACACATACTTTGTACTTTGCTTTCACCCTTCAGTGGAGGATGCCAAAATATTGTACGCACATGATTAATTAAATTCCACAGCAGCTTGATAAACATTGGCATAGGAGAAAAAAGTGAGTGACTGGAAGTTGCACAATAAGTCATTGACAGACCCATGAGTAGAATTCAGGAGTCCAAAGCATGGAGATATACATCTCACAGAGCTGGACGGGACCTTGAGAGGTCCTTGAGTTCAGTCCCCTGCACTCACAGCAGGAACTATCACCATCCCTCACTGGTTTTTTGTTTGAAACAAATCTAACCACTCAACAGCCTTGAAAAGCCCCCCTGAAGGACTGAATTCATAACTGTGGGTTTACTAGGCCAGTGCTCTAACCACTGAGCTGTGCCCCTCCCTGAGTCCTTGGTATCCTACTCTAATAAACTTTTCATATTTTTGATTCTTACCTTTGTGGGTATAACTCAAAACTACAAGTGCTTTTGTTTGCCATAGAGAGTACGATTTTCAAGTGCACTCAATATTGACTCCACTCTTTTCCTACTGACTGAAACAGGCACTGAGTTAGGGCAACAATGGAAGCTTTGAAAACCACATTCCATTGACTTTTATCTCTCAACTGAGTACACACTTAATAGATAATTTATTTTCTACAGGTAGCCATCTTCTCTGCTTACATAATACTCATATGCAAACTGTGGTGGTTTTTAATTTACTCATTCTTCAAAATTATTCAAGCATTTTGTGTGAAATTTTAAAATTATTTGGCTGGACTACAAACCTTTTCATTGAATATCTGATATTAGATATTCACAGTCTGATCTGCGTTATTTAATTGTGATTAGTCAGGTAGGTCACATGGCATTTTTACTTCAAGTATTTGCCTATGCAAATTTTAAAATTCATGCCAAAAGAATGTGAAGAATTGTTTGTAGAAAGTGAACACAGAAATGGACATGAAAGGAGCAAATGCATTAGAAATAAAACCAATATGCTCAGACATTGTTTTGTACTGTTCATGAAACTCTAAGCCCTAGAATACTGAGGTTTAAACAGACAGCATTCTATGCAGATTTTAAACTCGTATGCTATACTTATCACTTGTGTAAGCAGGTACATCTTCACTTAAGACAGAGCTGAAATGGGGGTAAATGTGACCTAAAAGGTGGGTCGTGATATGAATTTGACCTCTCACTGTGCAACTCCCATTGACAATTATATTAATAGAGAAGAATGTTGGATTACTGCTTAGGGTACCAGTTGGAGACTTGGGAGACCCACACTAAATTTCCTGCTCTGCCATAGAATTACTGAGTGATCTTGTGCAAGTTGCACAGCCTCTCAGTATCTCGGTTCACATCTGTAAAATGGGGCTAATAGCAATTCCCTACCTCTCTTTGGTGGTTAAGTGTTATGAGGATATACACAATAAAGATTGTGAAGCTCTTTGAAATCGATTGATGAAAAGAGTTCTACAAGAGCTAGATATTATAGTTAAAAAGTTATAATTCTGTGACACCAAACTGAGAATTTTAGAGTTCAGTACTGTTTGAGAGTTTAGGAAAACCAGGGGTAAATCTTGGCTCCATAGAAGTCAGTCAGGGAGGGCTGCTATTGTCATTGAGTTCAACAGAACCAGGATTGAAGTGACTCTGTCAGTTCTATATAATGAGGGAATAAAGAACATAAGAACAGCCATAGGGCATTAGACCAAAGGTCCATCTAGCCCAGTATCCTGTCTTCTGATAGTGACCAATGCCTGGTGCTTCAGGGGGAATGAACAGAACAGGTCTCCTCAAGTGATCCGCCTCCTGTCACCCATTCCCCACTTCTGGCAAACAAAGGCTAGGGTCACTCTAGAAAATGGTTTTGTATCTCGATCTGTCCTGGCTAGTAGCCACTGATGTCACCGTCCGCCATGAACTTATCTAGTTCTTTTTTGAACATTCAAAATGTAGCCTGTTTGTGACACCGGTCAATCTGAAACCTCAAATCACAGAATCATGGAATCCTAGGGCTAGATGGGACCTTAGGAGGTCATTTAGTCCAGCCCCCTGCCTAAAGCAGGATCAACTCTATCTAAATCATCCCAGCCAGGACTTTGTCAAGCTGGGACTTTAAAACCTCTAGGGATGGAGATTCCACCACCTCTCTCAATAACGCATTCCAGAGCTTCACCACCCTCCTGGTGAAATAGTTTTCCCTAATATCCAACCTACACCTCCCCTTTTGTAACTTGAGACCATTGCTCCTTGTTCTGCCATCCGTCATTTCTCATCACTCTTTTAAATCTAAATGACTACAAGATCAGAGCAGAGAGATGTTAGACAAAATAGACATCAGAAATGTATTTGTATGTGTCACAACCTGGTCCCATTAATAAAGAAAATGTAGATACTTCATTTGAAAAGTGTGATTTATCTAGGCAAAATAATGACACTGAAATTGTCCATTGCCTCAAGACCTTTCACAATGCTAATACATCCAGCGGTGCTACATACAGTGATCAGTTTGTTAAGGAGCCTTGGGGGGGCAGCTGCTTAATTATTTAGTAGTAAATCAATTGAGAAGTCAGTTCTTCCTCCTTTAATGCAAATAACATTCTGGAGATGATGATTTGGTCTTTTAACACTACCTTTTGCTGAACTTTTCTCCAAAAAGAAGATCATGTAATGGAAGCCTTAAAATGAAATGAAACTTGCAAATAAAAAGTAACACAGCAGTTGGTTACATTTAACATGTGTTGTGAAAGGTAGAGACTTTGTTTGGCTTACAAAGGCGTGAATGTCCAATATAGATCACTAAAAAGCCTATTACGGAAATGAAAAATGCTAGTTTGGGGTTGGAGCAGAGTAATTACTCTCCCTAAAATAATTGTGAGTTATATTGATAGATTAAAAATATCTTTTCTAAGATCCAGATTCTTTCAGCTTTCCACCTCTTCCTGGTTAATTGGAAATTGATACATCTCAGGATAGCTGCAGAGCCTCCCTGAATGTAAAATTATCTAAAGAAGACAAACTGGAGTATGAAGATGATGCAGTTAGCAACAATATGAAAAGCATTATCCAGTCCTTTGGCACATTTAGTTGTTTAAAGGCTTCCTCTGTTAACTAATGAGCCAGTACGATTTAGTCAGTTTCACATATTTTAATGATAGCAGGGGTTGAAAATTGGACTCTGCCACCAGTCCATACTCCATGGGTAAGAAGATGATTAATGACAAAGACCACAATGCTCTCCATTTTACAAGTGCAATCCTGCTCACTACAAACTGAAAGCTAAACTGGGGACCATGTCTATAAAACGGTATTTTATAACATTTCTGCTGTCCAATGATGACATTTCAAACAAAGGAGGGTTCCCATGGGACAGTCTCACTATGGTCCAAATGTGACACCCTCATCCACTTATTATCTCCCAATACAGGAAAGATATGAAAGGTTAATGCTCTTTAGCTACATCTACACTATAGTGATCTTCTGGAAAGCCTTCTTTTGAAAGATCATGTCCATACACAATGAGCATATTGAAAGACCATCGGCTCTTTCAAAAGAAAGCGGTCACACAGCTCAAGCTGCTTTTTTGAAATAACGGGCCAGGAAACACCACGGATGGGATCCCCTGGCTGGCAAACCTGGGGGCTCTGGCCACACACTTCCTTAAAAGGCCCCTCCCAAACCCCTGCTCCCTGCACATACTGATGCATGCCCTGCTGCATGCAGCTTTGCAGAGATTGTGCTGGGTCCTGACACTCATAGCTGGGAGCCATGGACCAGCAGCAGCCTCAGACCCTCAGGCTCACCCTAGCTGGGCTGCTGGCCACCATCCTAACGGCTGCCCTCCATCTCCTCCAGTGGCCAAGACCTGCCCCCGGGACTCCCAAACTACCATGGTTCCAGCCACGCCCCTCCCCAGGCCATCCAGCACATGTGGAGCTACCCAACCAGCTCTGACTGGTGGGACTGGCTGGTCCTTGGTGAGTGGGACGAAGTGCAGTGGCTGCAGAAATTGCACATGCAAAAAGAAACATTCATGGAGTTCTGCAGCTGGCTCACCCTTGCCCTCTGGTGCCAGGACATCTGTATGTGGCCTGCCCTGACCATGGAGATGCACGTGGTCATCACCATTTGGAAGCTCGCCATCCTGGACAGCTACCTCTCCATTGGGCAGGTGTTTGGGGTTGGCAAGTTGACCACTGGGGATGTCTTCCTTGAGGTAAAACATGCTCTGCTCTCTGGTCCAGCACAGGGAGGGGCAGGGGGAGGGGGCTGCCAGGCAAGGGGGGCACTTCAGGGACTGGGGTGCAAGGAGGAAGGGCCAGGGGTTAGGGAGGCTGAGCCCTGAGGGACTGTGGCATCCCATCCTTACACAGGCCTGCTTTCAGAGGGGCAGCCTGTTGTGGGGGGTGCCCAGAGATCCCAGGGGAGGGAAGGGAGGAAGGGGGCTGGGAGGGGGCAGGGGAAACAACTGAGGCCAGGGGCATCCCTTCACACTCTCATGAGTGTACTCGCACTCTGTGCCCTGCAGGTTATGATGGCAATCAATCAAGGGCTGCTCTGGAGGTTTGTCTGCATCGGGGGCCTGGATGTGGCCGTCACAGGATTCACTGCCCTTGGCTTCCCCCCCTGCTTTGGCATTATTGATGGCATGCACACCACCATACAAGCCCCAGACCACAGCACTGGCTGCTACATCAACCATTCAGTGGTGCTACCATTCGGTGGTGCCATAAGCCCCGGTGGACCATAGGGGCCAGTTCATGGACATGTACGTGGGCTGGTCGGGCTGGGCCCATGGCACACAGGTCTTCCACAATTCCAGCCTCTGCCAGAGGATTAAGGTGGAGACCTACATCCCCCATCAGGAGCTCATGCTCCGGGATGTAACCATGCCGCTGTGTATGGTGAACAATGCAGCCTACCCCCTGAAGTTCTGGCTCATGTGGTCATACACAGGCCAACCCAGTCCCACCCAGAAGCTGTTCAACAATCATCTTAGCTGAGCATGCTACCCGGTAGTGTGTGCCTTTGGCCACCTGAAGGCACAATTCCATTGCCTCCTCATATGCTGGGATGTTGGGGTGCAGAACATTCCCGAGGTTGTGGGGGCATGCTGTGCCCTCCACAGCCCCGTGGAAGCCAAGGAGGAGACCTTCTTCATGGGGTGGATGGCTGAGGCTGACCCCAGGTATGAGTAGCCAGCCACGGCCTCTAATCATCATGCCACCACAACAGACTTCAGTTCCACTCCATTCCTCCCATGACCCTTCCCTCCCATCCACTCCTCACCCCATCCCCCCATGATCCCTCCGACCTATCCACCTGTCCCCCTGTCCCCCGCAATAACGATGGACACAGGGGCATTGAAAAAATAAGCAATGTATTTAAATAAACTAAAACTTTTTCACAAGAAAATAATCACAGAACTGTGTACGGGGGAACTACATACATTAAGGGTGCCTGGGATGGGGGTGGGGGAACCAGAACTTAGAGGAGGCATAGGACAGGGGGTGGAGGGCCTAAATCTTCCATGGGGATGGGGGGCTGCAAGCCATGGTGGCTGCAGGAGCCCCACCCACCCTGGGTGCAGGGTACCCATTGCAGCTGAGATGGGGCCAGGATCACAGTGAGGTAGGAGCATGAGGGGGTGCATCAGGCCCTGGTTCGGCAGGGCAGATGGGGGGTGGGGGGTAAGGGAGCTGGCATGGTGGGTCCACCATGGCTAGTATCCAGTGGGCAAGGCCCTGTAAGGCAGCAGCGGGTAGTTCAGCCAGGAGCAAGGCAGTGAGGGCAAAGAGGCGGGGAGGCAGCTGTGGGGTGCATGGGCCTTCCTGGGCACTGGTGGTGGGGTGGCCCAGTCCTCTACACCACTGCTCCCAGACTTCCCAGCTCCAGTCCCTGGCACCCTCCTTTTTTGTGCCCAGGGTAGGCTCCTGGGACCCCTCTGCTTGCTACCTGGGGGGCCCCTGGGAGTCACAGGACAGCTGGCTCTGCGCCATGCAGCTTCTGGTTACTGCATGAGATAGCTGTGAGGGTGTGGGGCTCTGCGGGTTCTCTCGTTGCTGCCTCCACAATTTCAGCTTCACACCACAGTGTCTCTGGGGCTTACTGTGCCTGTAAGTTGGCTGGCTGCAGGGAGCGTGGAGGTCTGATAGTGCTGGTCAGGGCGTCTCTGTGCTCCAGCTGGCCAGCCCCATGGAGTACTCCTCCTTTGAAAGAAGGGCTTGTGAAGCCTCTAAACATCCTTTTTTTCAAAAGATTCTTTTGAAAAAAGGCACTCTTCCTGACCTGGGAGCCGAAGACAGACACCAGAAGAAAAGCCACGTTCTTTCAACTGCATATAGAAAGAGCACATTTTGTGTGTAGACGCTCTTCAGGTTCTTTTGAAAAGGGCCCAGCTTTTTCAAAAGAACTTGTTAGTTCAGACACACCCTTTAAGTTAAAATGCCTCCATCTCTCTCTGGTTCTGCCAAGTGGATTCTTGCACTGAAATTGGTATGTCCTATCATTCTAATGGGGGGCAAGTGAAGTAGGCTTACCTTTTTTTCCTCTATTCTCTCATAAAACCTGCAAGTTTGAAAGTTCTACAAAGATTTTTGAAGAAATGGTGGTTAACAATTTGTGGGTACCCTCTTGTCTATCATTCCAGGAAGATTATAACCCTGAGGGAAATTAACTCAAGTCACATTAATATATACTCAACAGATTCACATCTCATTACTGGTTTCCTATGTAGTGATTGCTAATGTCATTTCAGATAATCTTTCTCTCTCAGAAACAGTCTTTCGTACGATACTGCTAAATTTCTCTTCCAGGCCAGGAAAGTCTTCACAGATAAATTTTACAAACTCATAAGGACTTTGTCTCTTGGGTCCAGCAAGGATTTTTGAGTTGTCTTCAGAATATTACCTCCTGAACACTATATATTTTTACTGAAAGTTATCGTATGGCTTTCATATATCAGCCTTAAATAGCAAGGTTTCCCCATTTCTGGTCTTGCCTTTCCCAAGCTAAAATATTTTCCTCAATTACCCTTTTAAAAATAGGTTCTTACATGTAAAAGGGTTCCAAATACTCCAAAAATGGTGGGGGTGACATCCAGATAGATTAATTTCTGCCCTAAAGATTACTAGCTGTTAAATTATCATGTCTTTTTTGTATTTGCTAGGTGTCAAGTGGCTTACCCTGAACTGCAATACATCAGCATATCAGACTCATATTTAAAAATATTCCATCCCGTTTTTTAATATTTTACTTCTAAATTTAAAACTTACATTTTCTAAAAATCCACATATATGCTGTCTTTTATCTGGAATGTCCCTCTTGCCCCCTACACTGCTAGCTCTCCCATGTTTTAGAGGATGTTCTGACACATGATGTCAGCAATAAAGGTGAAAATAGCACAGGGAAGGTCAAAACTGTTCAAGACTGAGTAATAAAGTTGACCTAGTAGTGCCAGAATCAAGTGGAGAATGTTGAAAAGTCAAACCCCTGTAGAATGGAATCAATGGAATTCCTTAGGAAAAGTGCATTTAACTTTATTGCTTGTGCAGAGGGGGAATGATAGATTTTATTAGAAAAACATGTTTTGCCAGTCACTATTGTATATTCTAGGTCTAAAACTATGTCCCCAGTGGCTTCAAAAATTCTTTTGACTTCTGCAGAAGTACTGTTAGTCCAAAGAAGACAGGTTTGGATTTCACTTACATAACTTTTCGCGAAGTCTAAATACTTTTCCCTTAGGCTATGTCTACACTATCATTCCTCTTTCGAAAGAGGTAATTAGGGAAACTGAAAATGCAAATGAGGCACAGATTTACATATCTGGAATCTCATTTGCATATTCTTCTTTCGAAAGAAGAAAAGCAGTGTAGACACAGCTCTTTCGAAAGTAAACCCCATAGTCGAAAGAATTCTTCTCCCTATTTTTTTTTTTTTTAGAAAGAAAGGTTCTTTCAAAGATGGGGATTACTTTCGAAAGAGCCGCGTATACACTGCTTTTCTTCTTTCAAAAAAAGCTCTTTCAAAAGAAGAATGTGAAAATGCAGTGCCAGATATGTAAATCTGTGCCTCATTTGCATGCCTCTTTCAAAAGAGGAATGCTAACGTAGACACAGCCTTACTGTGTCAAGATGGCATGTACAAGGAATTCTTCTGTCGATCAAAAGTTATCACTATCTGATACTGAAAACAACTCTGAAACCATTATTACCTATTTTAAATGAACAGTGGTAGGCTTGGAAACAGCATTGTATGCTGCAAAACAGAAGCTCTGGATCAAGAACAACCCTGGTGAAGGCTCCTTGTAGCAGGCAGAGTAGGCATCGCCTAGCCTATTTTTGAACATCCTTTTCTGATACCGTAAATAAATCCTGAGCATACCTTTACACTTCCATAGCTTTGCCTACTTTCAAATGTCACCAGCCTCCACTTACTGTAGGGTTCTGGTTTCCTACACCAGTGCGCTGCAACTGGGGTGCCATGGTACACTGGCACTCCATGAAGTGGCACTTAGTGTGCCATCAAATTTTGAGAAAAAATATTTTAATAGAATAAATCTGGGGTGGCCAACCCGCAGCTCTTGAGCCATATGCAGCTCTCTGAGCCATTAAATGTGGCTTCTTCTCAGAGCTGCCGGCAGCTGTGGCAGCAGCTCTGGTGAGTTGCTGGCATCAAGTTAGAGCAGTGGAGGGGGCTGAGGGGGCTTGGCTCTGGGAGAGTGGGAGGAGAATGGGCTACATGTATTGGGTGTGCCATGAAATTATAATAAGTGCTGAAGTGTCCACAAGGTGATAAATGTTGCTGAGCACTGCACTACGCTGCCATGCATCAGCTGCATGATAGAGATGCACCTTCTTTGCAGAGTTTGGTGGCATGCAGGAGAGAGTGGTCTTCATTTGCTGTTTGGCTGATAAACTGACACTCCCTGGCTGTTTGTTGTGTCCATCCTGTTATCTTTTCTACGACAGAAAGCAAGTTCTTCAGGCAGGGACGTGCTGGGTTTGTCCACATTGCAGCTCGCAGGTGTGATTCCCAGCATGGGCTGCAGACTTGTGTTAGGTCTGCTCCAGCAGGTGTGCTAAAAACAGCAGTGTGGATGTTGTGTCATGAGTAGTGGGATGGGCTAGACACTCAAGCTAGACTTCAGACATTCAGATGGACTTGAAGTCAAGCAGCTAGCCCAAGCCACAGCCCATACAGCGAAGTCTTCACCACTATTTTTAGCATACTATTTCAATGCCTCTTCTGGGAATCATCCCGCTGAGCTGCATTGTAGCTCTACCCACACAATGGGGTCCCAGTTCCTAACTGGCCCCCTAATGCTACCCTTTATTATAATTCTGATTATGATTATGATGCAAACAGCCACATAGAGATCATCACTGGACCTTTGTTTGCTTTAACATAAATCACATTACAGTACAGAACCTAAGGTGATTATATAGACATCAGAATGGAACAGCACAGGTGTCAGTCTGTGAGGAAACCACTAACTTGGTGTGGAAAGAGTTGATGGTGATCATGGTGATCATAAGAACATAGGAATGGCCATTACTGGGTCAGACCAAAGGTCCATCTAGCCCAGCATTCTGTCTGCTGACAGTGGCCAGTGCCAGGTGCGTCAGAGGGGGTGGACTGAAGACAATGATCAAACAACTTGTCTCCTGCCAGCCATCTCCAGCCTCTGACAAACAGAGACCAGGGACACCATGCCTACCCCCTGGCTAATAGCTTTTTATGGACCTAACCTCCATGAATTTATCTAGCTCTTCTTTGAACTCTCTTATAGTCCTAGCCTTCATAGCCTCCTCCAGCAAGGAGTTCCACAGGCTGACTGTGTGCTGTGTGAAAAAGAACCTTGTTTTATTAGTTTTAAACCTGCTACCCATTAATTTCATTTCATGTCCTCTAGTTCTTATATTATGGACACAAGTAAATAACTTCTCCTTATTCAACCTCTCCACACCTGTTATAATTTTATATACCTCTATCATGTCCCACCTCAGTCTCCTCTTTTCTAAACTGAAAAGTCCCAGTCTCTTTAACCTCTCCTGATATGGGACCCGTTCCAAACCCCTAATCATTTTAGTTGCCCTTTTCTGAACCTTTTCTAATGCCAAAATATCTTTTTTGAAGTGAAGAGACCACATCTGTACACAGTATTCAAGATGTGGGCATACCATAGTTTTTTTTTATAACGGGGCAGAAAAATATTCTTTGTCCTATTTTCTATGCCTTTTTAAATACTTCCTAACATCCTATTTGCTTTTTTGACTGACGCTGCACGCTGCGTTGATGTTTTTAGAGAACTATCCATGAAAACCCCAAGACCTCTTTGCTGATTAGTTGTAGCTAAATTAGCCCACTATCATATTGAATGTATACTTGGGATTAATTTTTCCTAATGTGCATTACTTTACACCTAACCACATCAAATATCATTTGCCATTTTGTTGTCCAATCACTTAGTTTGGTGAGATCTTTTTTTGAAGATTTTCACAGTCTGCTTTCATCTTAAAATTGAACAGTTTAGTATTGTCCGCGAACTTTACCACTTCACGGCTTACCCCTTTCTCTAGAGCGTTTATGAATAAATTAAACAGGATTGGTCCTAGGACTGACCGTTGGGGAACACCACTCGTTACCCTTCTCCATTCAAAAAATTTACCATTTTTTCCTACCCTCTGTTTCCTATCTTTTAACCAGTTCTCAATCCATGAAAGGATCTTCCCTCTTATCCCATGACAACTTAATTTACATAAGAGCCTTTAGTAAGGGACTTTGTCAAAAGCTTTCTGCAAATATAAGTATACTATATCTGCTGAATCTGCCTTGTCTGCATGTTTGTTAACCCCTTCAAAGAATTCTAATAGATTAATAAGACATGATCAGAAAATGTGGAATTCCCATGGTTTTTTTTGTGCCGGTACGGGACAGTACACCATACTGGCACCTCAGCAGCCCCAGCTAAGATCCCCATCCAGATGGCTATTAGCCAGGGGGTAGGAATGATGTCCCTGGTCTCTGTTTGTCAGAGGCTGGAGATGGCTGGCAGGAGACCTTGCCAGCCCCATACCTAGGAGCCGGCTGAGGGCAGAGCTCCACTCACAGCTCCAGCCCCAGGGACCCTGCTGGACTCAGGGACCCGTGGCAGGCCCTGGGCTGGGAGCTAGCCAGAGCACGGAGCCCCTCCATCAGCTTCAGATCCAGGGACCCACCTGGCAGCCCCAGCCACAGGAACCTTGTGGGCGTTAGGGTGGAGGCCAAGAGCTGGCGGGTAGCTGGCTGCATACTGGCTCCTTTTTTTTTTAATACAAAATAGCACTGGGAATTCCTAAAAACCAAAGGTTAGGATTTCTCTGAACTCCTCCCCCCATGTGGATACATGGAAAGCCTTTAATTAGACAAGATATGGATTCACATAAAATTTATGCTTGCATAGCTAACAAGGAAAGCCCTTTCCCCTACTAGAGTAATTATCCATGGAATGAGATAAAAAAGTGATGGTTTGGCATTTGTGAATAGAATGTTAATTCTGAATTACTAAATATTCTATTCAAAAGGGAAGGCAAGCAACTTAAAAATCACTCTTCTGTCTGAAATTTTACCATTTGTTGTCACGAGTAACATATAAGATTACTCTAACTGAAAGACTACAGAGAAATATATTTTTCTTCTATTTTTCCACCTCCTTATTTTGCGCATTTTGCAGCACTTAGTCTAGTAATTTTCAGTTTCCCTTATATAATCAGTTAGGGCCCAATACTGCAAACACTGACGCTATGTCTATACTAGGGGGAAACTTCAAAATGGCCATGCTAATGGCCAAATCAGAGAATACTAATGAGGTGCTAAAATGAATATTCAACTCCTCATTAGCATGCTGCCGGCCTTGGCACTTTGAAAGTGCCATGTTTCGCTCGTGTGCGGCTCCTCTACACGGGGATCCTTTTCCAAAGGATCCTGCGAATGCCAATAGGAATAAGGGGATTTTGATGTTTGCAGGTGCTTTTGAAAAGAATCCCCGTGTAGACGAGTCATGAGCAGGCAAAACGCAGCACTCTAGAATTGCTGTGGCCAGCAGTATGCTAATGACTCATTAGTGTTCTCCAATTTGGCCATTATCATGGCCAGTTCGAAGTATTCCCCTGGTGTAGACATAGCCTATCAGGCATAGTACTTACAACCATAAATATTGACATCAAAACCAATGTTTCCATTACTAGAGCCATGTCTTAGTTTCAGCGGTAGGTATATATGTTTCTCCGTCTTTGATCTCAGACCTTTAGAAATCTGGTGCTTGAAGGGATCTTGAGAAGTCATGAAGTACAGCCCCTGGCACCGGGGCAGAACCAAGTAAACATAGTCCATCCCTTAAGGTTTTGTTTAACCTGCTTTTAAAACTGATTGTTAAAATACTCACTGAATGGGGATTCCAATCCTATTCCAGGGCCTATTGCCCTTATAGTTCCTAATATCTAAGTTAAATCTCTCTTGCTGTAGAACAGTTGCTCACCATCCCCTTTATAACAGCCCTTAACATATTAGGTCCCCTTCCCGCACCATCCGTCTTCTTTTTTCAAGACTAAACACACATACTTTTTTAACCTTTTCTCATAGATCATGTTTTCTAAAGCTTTTCTCATTGGTGTTGCTTGCCTCTGGACTCTCTCTAATTTCTCCACACCTTTTCTAAGTAGGAGGCCCAGCATTGGACACAGTTCTCCAGCTGAGGTGCCAAGCAAATCAGGACAATTACCTCCTGTGTCTTATGTCTGACACTCCTGTTAATATTTTTAGGAAGAATACTAGGGTAGGTCTACACGGCAAAGTTATTTTGAAATAACAGCTGTTATTTGGAAATAACTATCCTTGCATTTACACAATGCAACCTCTATTTTTAAATAATTTTGAATAGTGGCTTATTTCAAAATTGGTAAATCTCATTCTATGAGGAATAGTATGTGTTTTGAAATAACTATTCCAAAATTGCTCTTAAACAGAAAATAGAGCCTATTTTGAAATAAGCCATACTGCGTCCAATGGCTGTCTTTTGACATTGGCTCTATGGCCGTGTCTACAATACAGCAATCTTTTCAAGATGAGCTTCCAGGAGATCTCTTCTAGAAGACTTTCTTTTGAAAAAGCACGTCCACACAGCCCCTCTTCTTTTGAAGGAATGGGCCAGGGATTGAAAAATCCAGTGCCATGAGGAATACTTTTTCAAAAGAAGGGCCCATGGAGCAACTACATATGCTTTTTTTTTTTTTTTTTTTTTTGAAAGGAAGCAGTCTGGGAGTGGAAGAGGGCTGCTGGAAGAAGAGCTGCATTCTTTCAATTTTGGATTGAAAGAGTGCATTTTGTGTGTGGACACTCTGTGTGTTCTTTTGAAAAAGGGCCTGATTTTCCAAAAGAACTTGCCAGTGGCCGATGTATGTAGATACTATATTCTGAAATAGCTAAGTGCTATTTCAAAATGCATTTCTGTGTGGCGGTGTCTACACTAGCCCCCCTCCTTTTGGAAGGGGCATGGTAATGAGGGATTTTGGTAGATGCTAATGAGGCTCTGCCTTGAATATGCAGCACCTCATTAACATAATGGCAGCCACACGGGATTTGAAAGTGCTGCTTTCAAAACACACACTGCCTGTGTAGAAAAGGGCCTTTTGAAAGGATCCCCCAGTCATCAAAAGCCTCTTTTTCCCATTTGGTTTTCAGAAGAAGGGGCTTTCAAAATCAGGGGGTTCTTTTGAAAGGCCCCCGTCTACACAGGGGGGCTGTGCATTTTGAAAGCAGCACTTTCAAATCGCACGTGGACACCATTATGCTAATGAGGTGCTGAATATTTATAGCAGCTACTCATCAGCATCTGCCAAAATCCCTCATTACCATGCCCCTTGCAAAAGGGAGGGCCTAGTTTAGGCACGGCCTATGTAGTAGTGTTATTTCAAAATAAGCTCTTCCAGAATATCTTATTTCGAAATAAGGCTGCCATGTAGACATGCCCTTAGCCTTTTTACCAACTGCATCATATTGACCATTTTCAATATGTGATCCCCCAGTTCTAAGTTACCACACCACCCTTTCCCAGAGCACATTTATTTTAAGTACAAAGGTGTCCCAGGGACAACATATTAAAAAGTCCCATAAGTTTACTAAACATACCAGGAATTACCCATCTTCCACATGGGAAATCTGGTAGGCCGTGTCCTTTCCAACCCTCCAGAGATGAAGGCCCCTACTACCAAAGGTCCTGTTTGTCTGCTGAATCAACATACAGACCCTGAGTAGTGTATAAACTAAGCTTTTATACCCAAAGCCATTTCTTTGACTGAATAAGCATATGCAAGCCACCCGGGAGGTGGAAATTTTCTCAAAAATTGGTTACATCACCTTCTGAAGGAGCAGTGATAGCCATACCTATATGGAGGAGACACAGTCATACATTAGTCATTCATAAATTTTATATAATGACCCCCAGAGATATTGAATAGGGTTGCAATATCTGTCACAGTCTGGGAGTGAGGTTTCATAAAACTGGATTATTAGCAAATTTCTCTAGTTCTGTAGGCTTTTGAGATGGAAATAGGGAGAGAAAAATATGTTTAAAAATCACAGGAAAATGGCAGGAGGATTCAGTTACAGGTGTAGTGCTAGAAACTACTTTCCATACTTTTTAAAATTTTGGTGAAAGCTTGTTTTATTGTAGCTGTGTCTACACTACCACCTTCCTTTGAAGGAAGGATGGTAATTAGGGTGTTGGGAGTTTACTAATGAAGTGCTGCCATGTACAGGCAGCACTTCATTAAGCAAATTCCCTCCCGTGGCAACTCTGAAGTTTTAAACTTCAAAGTACTGGCACACGTCTTGCTGCAGCACACCTGCCAGTACTTGAAAGTGGCAGGGCAACTTCAAAGTCCCCTTACTCCTCAAAACAAAAAAGCAGTCAAGTAGCACTTTAAAGACTAACAAAGTAATTTATTAGGTGAGCTTTCGTGGGACAGACCCACTTCTTCAGACCGTAGACATACCAGAACAGACTCAATATTTAAGGCACAGAGAACCAAAAACAGTAATCAAGGTGGACAAATGAGAAAAAAATTATCAAGGTGAGCAATAATAATATTTTTTCTGATTAGTCCACCTTGATTACTGTGTTTGGTTCTCTGTGCCTTAAATATTGAGTCTGTTCTGGTACGGCTATGGTCTAAAGAAGTGGGTCTGTCCCACAAAAGCTCAACTAGTGAATTATTTTGTTAGTCTTTAAAGTGCTACTTGACTGCTTTTTTGTTTTGACAGTATACAGATTAGCACGGCTTTCTCTCTGTTACTCCTCAAAATTTTGCCAGGCACTCTATGGCCTTCATATCAACTTCGAAGTCCCTTTACTCCTCAAAATTTTGAGGAGTAAGGGACTTTGAAGTTGTCCCGGCACTTCGAAGAACCAGCAGGTGCACCGTGGCTAGACACTAGCTGGTACTTTGAAGTTTAAAACTTCAGAGTTGCCGTGGGGGCGGAATTTGCTTAATGAAGTGCTGCCTATGCACAGCAGCCCCTCATTAGTAAACTCCCAACACCCTAATGACCATCCTTCCTTCGAAGGAAGGTGGTAGTGTAGACAAACCCTGTAAGTTGTGTGCACTATGATGTTCTTGGGTTGGCATATGTGAACTGACATCTGCTTGGCAAGGCCGGAATATTCCTTTCTTGTAAACAAAGAGTGAGTCACTGCCATAACCAAGGGTATGTCTCCACTGTAATTAAATAATACCTGTGCATTGCCTGGATCAGCTGTCTTGGGCTCAGAGGGTTTGGGATGCAAGTAGGGTGACCATCTGTCTCTTATTGGGCAGAAAGGTTCTTGGGGTATTTGGGATGCCAAAAAGGTGTCCCAACTTATTTTTTAAAAGGGACGAATTGTCCTGTACTCAGGCCACCCCTCTCCCCCCAACCCTTTCCAGAAGCTGTGCAGGCACAGCTGCTGGTGGACTCACTTTCCTGAGCCTCAGGGAAGTGCTGGGGGAGCGTGGGCAGCTGCAGCTTCCCTGGAGCTACAGAGCAGGGCTGGCAGCTGCTGCTTCCCCAGGCCTCTCAGGGAGGCTAGCAGCTGTGCCTTCCTGGGGCTCGGGGGTGTCGCTGGTGGCTGCCACTTCCCTGGGCTCCCAGGGAGAGCTGGGGACTGCTGCATCCCTGTGGCTCCCAGGGAGAGCTGGGGACTGCTGCATCCCTGTGGCTCCCAGGGAGTACTGGCGGCTGCCACCTCCTTCCCAGCTCCCTGGGGCTCGATGGAGCTGGGAGGAACTGCCCCTCCCCCCATATCTCCCTGTCCCAAATTTGGGACAGGGAGATATGGTTGCCCTAGATGCAAGGTGGTAAAATTGTAGAGTAGTTGTTCAGGCTTGGGCTGGAGACTAAACTCTTGGATCCTGAAGTAAGGAGGGTCTCCGAGCCCCATCTTCAGCCCAAATCACAATGCCTACAATTTTACACCTCTTCAACTGGAGCCCCATGGGCCCAAGTCAGCTGATCCCGGCCATCCATGGGTGTGCCATTATGGTGTAAACATACCCCAAGGGAAAAAAGGTTCTCTATCCCCTCATAAATTCCAGGTAGTCTCATTTACTAGTTCCATTTTAGCATATGCAAGATTCTTAGTGCTGTTGATATGAAGGCCATAGAGTGCCTGGCATTGTGTACAGATTCCAGAGTGGTTTGTGATCTCTCAGTCCCGCTGTGTTCAAAGGTCTAGAGTGTCTTGAAGGGAGCAGTTGATGGATGGCACACAGTACTCTGTCACCCCGCTCTGTGAATCATATAATTGTTTCTTGTGCCAGAGAACTTAACTCGCATCAACCATCATATCCCACACAGACACCTAAATGTTTCTTTTTCCTGTCTCTTAAGTACAAACTTTCTGAGTTTTATTTTATGTTCTTTCTTCATGACTTCTGAAGTGAAATCGAGTTCGAGACAGGGAGTTTGCTGTTTTTTTACTCTTCTGTATAGAAAAGTAAATCCTGATTTATGGTAAGTTTCTTTTTGCAGCGTTCTTTCTTTTATAAGGCAATACCTGTTTTCTCTCTCTCTGTGAAAGATGAAAGATTGACAGCCCAGGGGACTGAACTCCTCTGTTTATCCACAGAACAGATAAAACATGGGTAGTAAAAATGCAAGTTTCCACAAACTCCCCTACCAATGTGTCTCATCCCTCATCTGTATTGCCAGTGGGAATATTCAGGGTGCAAGGGGATATTTTAGTCTCCATAGCCATTTGATCCATAGCTTTTGCAGAGACGGCCCACAACTGTGATGCAAGTTTTTGTGTTATAGCTACCTGAGAGTATCAGCTCAGTTTCACGTAACCATGGAACGGTCCTCAGAGAGCAGTGACATTCACTTAATACTGAGCTGAGCTGCCTTCGATCCAGCAGTTCACAGATCAAAGCCTTTGTGCCTCATTTCCAATCTTCTGTGTCATCCAGCAAATTTGAGTGTCCCCTAAAGGCTCTTCCTGATTTGAAAAAGTAAAGTTAAAAAAGAGGCTCCATTTTAAATTTCTTGGACTGTGGAGGAAACATTATCTGCGGACACAGGAGGATGATTGCACTTACTTGACTGCCTTTGTGTCATGGAGAGATTAATAATACTGAAAAAATTTACTTTTTTTCATCTTACCACTTTGATGTTGCGGTAATGTTTTCTTTATTTCCCTCTGCATTCAAGGCCTGATTTTAAAAAGCTTGCATGAGTATACATCTCAGGAAGCGTACCTACAGATGTGTAGGTATGCTTTTCAGAGTGTGCATGTGTGAATGAACAGGGCAATGGAAGAGTGGCTCTTCACACATTGCTTATTTTCAGTTTTGCACAGGGCCAGTTTAGGAGGATTTAGATAGATGTTGGATAGTGGAAGCCAGGAGGAACTCCATGGTCCCATCTGTTGGTTGCTAGGCTGGCATATTCCAGTTCAAATGAAGTAGCAAAAAAGCGGGAGGGGAGGACACTGCAGCATCCCTTATATCGTGGGCTGGTGAGGCACCTCAGGATAACTACAAATGGGGTTTGATGGCTGCATCAGGAAAACATACAAGATTTGCGGAGTCCGGAACAAAATGGGAATACTTTATCTGTGGTAAATGAAAGACAGATGGCAATAAGGAGATGCAGTGGGTGGCTTTAGGGGAACTGGATTGCTGGTTCTGACTAGCCAGAGGTATTATAGAAGCTATTTTGTGCTGGACAGGTAAATCTAAGTGTTGGAATACCCACCAGCTTTGGGGAATGCCTGTCACATTCTGTGCATTTACTCTGATGAGTAACCTTAGTGCGGCTCCCTTGGGACTCCACTCCCAGGGCACATAGGCTATAAAGGGTAAAAACGAGGTTCATTTAGAGCAGAGCTGGAACAGACGAGATTTGTATGCACAATACTGCAGCAAGTGAGCAAGGCTCTTGCAGGAAAGGAGCCAGGTGCCCAGAGGAATTTGGAGGTTGGAGCCCAGTGAGCAGGAGGCACCCGCGGAAAACCCTGACAGGGCTTGTCTCTGGAGGCCAGAGCCAGAAGGCTAAGCTGCTGCTAGGAAGGAAGATGTGTGTGACTGGATGTGAGAACAGACTGGGACAGAAGAAGAACATTAGTTCTGACAGAAAATGCCGGCACTAAGCATGAACTCTTGTGTTGTGGGGGATGGGCTTTATTCTGCGCCTCTGAGGACAGTTCTGATCTGTTGCTGTGATTAAGCTAACTCCAGGCAGTGGGAATATTGACCCAGGGAAGCCTACATGCAGTTATAAAGGGCCTTGAAGATGGGGAAACGGGGTACTGCAGAGTGACCTTTTGTCCCGGGAGGGCTGCTAACCTTGTTATAGTGCCTGTGACACTTGTGCATGCCTGAATGCTGGACACACTTCTGACAGGCCAGATTTTCAACCTCCCTTAGAAAGTTGGCATCTTTATGGGAGTCTGGCAAAGTGATCCTCAACTAATTTTTTGTAAAGCTGTAACCCAATGTGTACCAGATCAGACACAGAGCTTTAAAAATGTACACTTCTAATTTGGGATGGAAGACAAAAGAATGATTTCATCCCTGTCACCTCTTCACCTGCAGTAACAATGGGAAAACTCTTCTTGCCTCTCCTGTATAATTATGATTATCTAGTCCATTTGGGAAAGTCTTTTAGAGTATCTGTTTTTTGACTGTGAGAATACCTTTACTGCCTCCTGGTCTGTCATTTGATATGCAGTAAGGCTCTAAATTTGCAGACTTTCTAACATAATTATGTTGACTTTCTGAAACTCTAGCAATTTGGATGGCAGTTCTAGCAAGCTTACTTACATTTCTTGGGCCTTGTTGAAATATTCTCATTTTTTGGTTCATAGGACCATCTTTAACAGAAAAGCAGTGCTCATATAGGCTACGTCTACACGTGCAGCCAACATCGAAATAGCTTATTTCGATGTTGCGACATCGAAATAGTCTATTTCGATGAATAACGTCTACACGTCCTCCAGGGCCAGCAACGTCGATGTTCAACTTCGACGTTGCTCAGCCCAACATCGAAATAGGCGCAGCGAGGGAACGTCTACACGTCAAAGTAGCACACATCGAAATAGGGATGCCAGGCACAGCTGCAGACAGGGTCACAGGGCGGACTCAACAGCAAGCCGCTCCCTTAAAGGGCCCCTCCCAGACACAGTTGCACTAAACAACACAAGATACACAGAGCTGACAACTGGTTGCAGACCCTGTGCCTGCAGCATAGATCCCCAGCTGCCGCAGAAGCAGCCAGAAGCCCTGGGCTAAGGGCTGCTGCACACGGTGACCATAGAGCTCCGCAGGGGCTGGAGAGAGAGCATCTCTCAACCCCCCAGCTGATGGCCGCCATGGAGGACCCAGCAATTTCGACGTTGCGGGACGCGGATCGTCTACACGGTCCCTACTTCGACGTTGAACATCGAAGTAGGGCGCTATTCCTATCTCCTCATGAGGTTAGCGACTTCGACGTCTCGCCACCTAACGTCAAAGTTAACTTCGAAATAGCGCCCGACGCGTGTAGATGCGACGGGCGCTATTTCGAAGTTGGTGCCGCTACTTCGAAGTAGCGTGCACGTGTAGAAGCAGCTATACAGTTGCATTTTTGGATTTAATACAGTAAAACTGCCATTAGTATACTGAAGTTTTCTTGATAGTGGTAAACTTTTCTATCAGTTCAGCCAAAGATTTGAAAGACTAACTACTATGACCTGATATATAAACACTTCATTTCTCCTTTGTCAGGCCAGTCAGAGTGTTTGGTATGATGCACCCAAAGAAAAGCTTTATCTTTTCAGCACTGTAATTGTTTGCACTTCCATGAAATGCAAAAGGCACAAATAATAGGTAGAATGAAGACTTGCAATCTATGGTATGTCAGGAAATCTGCAATGTCTATTAAAACCCCACCTTAACTTGAAATTCCTTTAATAGAAGATATAGGAAGGGCTTTCTCTGGCTCTTGTTTGGCTGATGAGATAGGTGCCAAATATCTTTACACATAGTCTTATAGAATCATTTCCTAAAGGCAGTATTTTAAGAAAAGCTGAGTGGGTTTATATATACTAAATCACTGCATAAGGATGATCAAAGGATGCTATTTAGCAGCAAAATAACTTTATTTGAATGTTATGTGTTGGTATATAGAGCAAACCCTCGAAATGCGTGATTTTGAGTTGCACTTAATTCGTATTAACATAAGTTAAGCGCAACTCAAATTCCCGCTCCTCCCAGACCTGACTCAACTCCCCTCCAGCTCCACATGCAGTCCCGGTTCAAACCGTCCTATGCCTTGGTTCAACCCCCCCATGGCCCAGCTCCAGCTCACCACCCCCACCCGCAGCTCCAGCTCAACCTCCCCCACCCCAGTTCAAACCCCTCTCACACGGCTCCACCTCAACTCCACCACCGTCCCCCTGCGGCCCTAACCCACTCCAGGTTTAACTTTTCTGCCCCGCTTCCGTGGTCCCAACCCACTGCCAGGCTTAACCCTCCCCACCTGCACACCCCAACCCAGGACTTACCTTTCACAAGGAGCTCCAGGTGCTCCTGCTGCTTCCCTGGCTACAGTACATGCATTCTGATGGAGAAAAAGCCGCCCCCCAACTTATGGGAAATTCAAGTTATGTGAGGGTATGTGGAAACATAACCCATGTGTAACTTAAGGGACTACTGTATATATAATGAATATATGAAATTTCCATCAGTCATCACTCTGCTGATTCAAACATCTTTCAGCCTTTAAACTTTCACTCCTGCATATTTAAGTATAATTTTAATTTGTTTTTGTTAACTTTTAATACATTTGTTGTGACTTGCTCAATTTGGTTGTTTTAATATGAACCACTGCTGCACTGTGTACTGATGAATGAATGGGAAGCCTATTAAATAAGTTAAAAAGTTAAATCTCAAAACAGTCCCAAATACTTACTTTGTTCTCTCTTAGAACATTTCTTTTTATAAAGAGGTATTACATTATTAATGTGTGTGTGTAGAACATCTGCAAATAGTTGTAGAAGATATTACTTACTCATTATTACAGCACTAGTATAGAATTAATGTATTTCCTTGGAGATTGTAATAATAATTATACCAAGTTTCTTGTGACAGCCCCTAAATGGAAAATCTCTACACCTAATTATCCTGACATCTTTTGACATGTGTATTGACTTATGTGTGTTTCTCCTTATTTATTTCTTTTCTTTTTTAAAGACAAATTGACTTTAGGGTCATTCCAGAGTAGGATTTTTTTCTTATCCATGGTTGTTTCCTCAAGTTGAAATACATATCCTTTCCTAAATGCAGCAAGTTCCTGAAACAATGTCTTTGAAAATAATACTATATTTGTGGTATTTTTCAGTACTCTCAGATATAGGTGTGAATTAGCATAGATTAAAACTAGCAAGAGCAAAATTGTAAGAATGAAAAGACTGCATTTGTTGTTTCATTTCCTGTAGTACCAAGTGCAATCAATACTCTACAACAGGGTTAATATGCTCTCTTCAAACATGCTATTATTCTTTCAGAAGAACACAATAACTTTATTAGTTATGCTGTCTTCAGTTTTTCTAATGTGACAAGACTGTGTGGGTGTTCAGATCATGAGTAATTCTTAGTGCCCTCTGTTGGAGTATTTTCTGTGTACACTAACAATAGCAGCTAGCACTACACAGCTGCAGGAAACTTTAATGGTGGAAATTCTAATTTTAATTAGTATAATTAACACATACACATACAAACCCACACAGAGACTTACTGTTTCTGCTCAGTAGTTATTGAATATTCAGATTTCACATCTGCCAACCCTTTCCTATTCCTATCTCCTTTTCCCAGATTTGAAGAAGAGCTCTGTGTAAGCTCAAAAGCTTGTCTCTTTCATCAACAGAAGTTGGTCAAATAAAGAATTTTACTTTGTCTCTCTAATGTAGTTGGACCAACGTGGGCCTGCTATAAAAACACCATATATTTTCCTGTTTAAGTGAGGTTTGTGTTTGTTTGGTTTCTTTTCCTTCCAAATATTGTGGCATTGCAGCGCATTTTAAAAGTAGTTTGAAAACACACCATAAAGATGCTTTCAAATGGATCCTAAATAGTAACTGTTTGTGCTACATTCCACTTTTGGAAGATAACTATTCTGTAAGTAAATAGAAATCTAGCAGTAAGGAACCCTTGCAATGTATTTTACATATGACTCCAGATGTCAGAGATTACTAGAAGGCAACCCCCCCACTGCACAGTTGGAGAAAGCTCGTGATGGACCACTTAAATAGACCTTTCACCCACATGGAGAATAAGGTGAGCCCCAACTTCAAACTTTACCTGGGCCTAGGTATAGAGATAAAATTGCCCAGGATGGATCCCTGCTTGTCTAGCAAATATATAAAATGGCATGATGATTGGAGTAATCCAGAATAATAAATCAAGATGACACACTCCCACCCTCTGGAAGGCTGCACAAACATTCAGTCAGGAATTTCAGCGCTTCATTAGTAAACTTCGAAATGGCCATTTGCGTGGCCATTTCGAAGTTTGGGGCTAGTGTAGACATAGCCTTAGAAAGTGAAAGCTAAATCTTGGTGGGGAAAATAGAAAGAAGCATAAACTCTGTCAAACAGGCCACATCTACAAGAGGGGCTCTTACAAGCAAAACTGGGCGATCTACACACAAAATGTGCTTTGTCAACACAGCCGCCAGCTTTATTATACCTTTCCCTGTTCAGGTGTAATGCCTCTCTTGAAAGTGTTCTGTCGACAAAACAGCCAGTATGCAGACGAGCCCTGATAGTGACTCAAACTGGGACGGTAACTTTCTGAGTCACTATAGGGGCTCGTCTCCATACTTGGCTTAATCTAATTCTTGACCCCCCCGCTACCCCTACACTCTCTGATTTGCTCACCTTGATTATCTTTTTCTGATTTGTCATCCTTGCTTACTGTTTTTGGTTCTCTGTGCCTTAAATATTGAGTCTGTTCTGGTCTGGCTATGGTCTGAAGAAGTGGGTCTGTCCCACGAAAGCTCACCTAATAACCTATTTTGCTAGTCTTTAAAGTGCTACTTGACTGCTTTTTGTTTTTATAGAAGAGATATCTGATGGGAATGGAGCTGTACAAACTCAGATAGTGAAGATTAGGGCTGAGAGAAACAGATCACCACCAGCTTGCTGGTGGAACACCCCTGATGTTATGTTGCTAAGGGTGTACTTAAGTCAGGACATTTCCATAGTACAGGCTTTGCTTTGTCAATCATTGTGACCAGATTTGAATTATGCTTTGGCGGATTTTATGTATTTCCCTCTGACCTTTGCATAGGGTGGTACAACACAGTGAAACCCCTCCCCTAATAGAGATTCCCCTTTCCCACACCCACTTTCAGTGGGCCATAGAAGACATCACAACCCAACATTTTTTTCCTGCATAGAGGAAGCAAATGGTGAGGTCCATTGCGGCTTGCACTGCACCCCCACATACACTCACCCATATAACTCTCCTGCTTGCTCCAGCCCACCACAGCTCCTTACCTGCAGCTCCTCCTTGGCCCATGTGGGTTTAAAGTTGGGCTCCTTAGAGCAGTTGTATACCCTTCCCTGGCATGCACAAGCAGCAGGGGGGAGCCGAGCGGGCTGTGCTGGCGGGGAGGGAAGAGGGACCCACCGCTCCCCTTCCCTCAGAAGTGCCCATGTGCTTCTGGACTTCAGGGGGAGGGTTTGGCCCCAGGCTGTTCCCAGAAGAGAATGAAAGTCAAAAGAAAAGAAAAGAAAAGAAACCAACACAACACCTGCTCCACCCCTTCATGGGAGGAATGGAGGCCAGGGCAGGACTCAGCTTGGAGGAGAAAACACACAGAACTGTTTTTCATTGACTACCCCTGCCCACTGTAAGCTTTTCTGCCTGCCTGGGGAAAATCTTTGGGGTGGCGGGAGGGAGGTAGGCTGTTCTCATAAGCTGTGTCTACACGTGCACGCTACTTCGAAGTAGCGGCACTAACTTCGAAATAGCGCCCGTCACGGCTACACGCGCCGGGTGCTATTTCGAAGTTAACTTCGACGTTAGGCGGCGAGACGTCGAAGTCGCTAACCTCATGAGGGGATCGGAATAGCGCCCTACTTCGACGTTCAACGTCGAGGTAGGGACCGTGTAGATGATCTGCGTCCCGCAACGTCGAAATTGTGGGGTCCTCCATGGCAGCCATCAGCTGGGGGGTTGAGAGACGCTGTCTCTCTAGCCCCTGCAGGGCTCTATGGTCACCGTGGGCAGCAGCCCTTAGCCCAGGGCTTCTGGCTGCTGCTGCTGCAGCGGGGGATTCATGCTGCATGCACAGGGTCTGCAACTCGTTGTCGGCTCTGTGTATCTTGTGCTGTTTAGTGCAAGTGTGTCTGGGAGGGGCCCTTTAAGGGAGCGGCTGGCTGTTGAGTCCGCCCTGTGATCCTGTCTGCAGCTGTGCCTGGCACCCTTATTTCGATGTGTGCTACTGTGGCGTGTAGACGTTCCCTCGCAGTGCCTATTTCGATGTGGTGCTGCACAACGTCGATGTTGAACATCGACGTTGCCAGCCCTGGAGGACGTGTAGACGTTATTCATCGAAATAGCCTATTTCGATGTCGCCACATCGAAATAGGCTACTTCGATGTAGGCTTCACATGTAGACGTAGCCATAGAATCATAGGGCTGGAAGAGACCTCAAGAGGTCATCGAGTCCAGCCCCCTGCCAAAACCCCAAGGAGTCTGTTTCTCCTTGCTTGAGTGGCAGGGGGCTCCTTGGGCTGTCCATGTGTGCCTGGGTGGACTGCACTTAGATGTTCCATTAACATCTAGTTGGGGGCCGCAAAAAAAAAGTGATAGGGCCATATGCAGCCCCATAACAGGGTGTTTGACATGCCTGCATTGGCCAGAAGGTATAGATGTGAGTGTGGAGCCAGGTTCCTTGATCTGGATCAATGCTCCAATGTTGATGAGTTAAAAAGAACCCAACCCTGTAGTGGTGCACACATCTTTTATATGTTTTAGTCCATAGTTCTGGTTGGCTGTGTCTATACTTGCATTCCTCTTTGGAAAGAGATATGCAAATGAGAGAAATCGAAAATGCAAACGAGGCACAGACTTGTATATATGGCACCTCATTTGCATCTTCTTATTTTAAAATAGCTTCTTTCGAAAGAAGAAAGGCAGTGTAGATGTGGCTCTTTCAAAAGTAAACCCTATCTTCGAAAGAATCCTTCTTCCCTTTTTTATGGGAAGAAGGATTCTTTTGAAGATGGGGTTTACTTTCGAAAAAGCAGCATCTACACTGGCTTTCTTCTTTTGAAAGAAGCTATTTCGAAATAAAAAGAAGGAAATGAGGGGCCAGATATGCAAATCTGCACCTCATTTCCATTTTTTATTTCCCTCATTTGCATATATCTTTCAAAAGAGGAATACAAGTGTAGATACAGCCATTGTGTCCCACTGCCCCAGGCACCATGAGTCACCAGGCAATGGCAGAAGGGGTTGATCCTCTTCCACTGCCCCAAGTTACTGTGTGACTGATCACCTGCAGATGGGACAGTTTCCATTATTCTTCAGCCACCAAGTCTTTGTTGTCCAGAATGACTGGTTGGAGAGGCTAACTCAGTAAGCATCTACATTTACACTTCACACATCCTCTCACAGAGACAGCACAAGGCTTATAGGCTAATACAGCAGACCATATCCCTCAAAATGGAGTCTTAGGTACAATATGGAGTCAGATAAAAAGTGCCTATAAATACAAAATAACAAATATAAAAGTAATACAAAGTGATGAAGTAGTGCAATGTTTCTATTAAAAGATACAGTTCTATCAAAAGATACATTTCTGTGGAATGGTACAGGGCTGCTACAGGCAGCCCCAGTCATGCGATTGGCTGGGGAAGGGAGGGAGAAGGAGAGATGGCTGAGTACCAGCACTTTTTTTTTTTTGATGAAAAAGGCACTGGTGAGGCCAGTATTTTAGTTGTGGTTAACCAGTATGCCATTTAGAAAAATTGTTAAATGGACTGTAATTCACACAAGATCATTTAAACCAGTCTCCAGCCCCATTCTCTCTCTCTCTCTCAATCTCTATCTCTCCTTCCAGTAATACACTGCATTTTCAGGAAACAAACAAGTGAAGCATAATTTGAAGTAGGTGTGAAAATAAGTGTAATTACAATTGTTCACACTGCTAAATTTATGTAAATGAGAATCAGCCCACAGTGTTCATAATATTAAAAAGACAAAGTTTTATTGAGTCCAAATGCATTATATTATTGTAGTATGGTGTTTTGTGTGTGTGTGTGTGTGGCCTGAAAAATGAGAGGAGTAATCATCTTTAATACAGTCAAACCTCTATTATCTGGTACCACCCTCCATCCCCTGGGAAAACTGGTGAGTGGCAGATAATCAAATGTGCTGGATATTGGAGCAGAGCCAGAGGCCCCACTCCCCCAGCCTGCTGCCACCAGCTGATCAGCCAACCCACAGCATGCCAGTTAACACAATTTGCCAGTTATCCAGGTGCTGGATAACCAAGCTTTTACTGTAAACAGTTTTGAGCAAAAAATATGACCCAAAGCTAGTGCAGTATATGTTGAGTTTGTAGCTTGTTTGTAGCTACAGTACTAAACAACACTCATGGGGAAACGGATCCACTATTCTGCTCCCATTGCAGCTGTCTAACAGGAATCCTCTTTGGAAAAAGGAAAATGTATGTGTAGGCCATAGTTTATCAAAGTATGTATCTCAGAGTGATCACTTGCAGTAGTTTGTTTTCTGAACTCCTATCTGTTACGTTGGTAAGATTACAAATGTACCAGAAAAATCTGCTCAGTAGAGTGGCATGGTGCTAGACATAGTTTTAATGTTTTTGGTTTTTTTTTTAAAATCAGTCAAATTTTAATCGCAACTTTAAAAGCAATATACATGCTATTGTGACACTAATTTTCACTAAGTGTTGTGTTAGACTGAGGTTTAAAAAACAAGTAGAATGTTTTCATGCTTATGGAAGTGACAAATTGATAGTGTGGATCTGTGCTATGCAAATTAAATGATGAAGGTCATCAGCATAGCTTAGCTGTGAGCTGCACCATGCTTCTTACACTTGTCTTGGTTCTTTCCAGAATAGTAGTTTTATGCTGAGGATTAATATATCACATAGAGTAGTTTGCGAACATGGTCACACTGTCTGAAGTGGCTCACCACTGAGAGTGCCTGTCTCAGCGCAGATTGTCAGAAAAGAAGGACAGATGCCTAAAACTGGTGTTATGCTCTATAATCAGATTTCACCAAGCTATTAACAAATGTGAATTCCTGGATCACTACACTAGTCTTATCAGGGGGTCACAGACAGTCCCCTTAGCCTCTCCAGCCTAAGTGAACTTTGTGATAAAAGTTCAGACCTAAATCTAAAATCACACCCCATCAGGTTGCTCCTATTCCCAGAGGGCCATTCACTCACTCTGGATCAGTTGGTTCTCTGGACAATGTAAACATCCAATTCTACAATAAACTATGTGTTTATTAACAAAGAAAAAGAATAAGAGTACTTAAGAGGTTAACACAGGTAAAAGAAAAAACAGATAAATCACAGTTTGTAATTCCAAATAGGAGCAATAATATAACAGGCTGCCAGTTTCACAAACTTTTCTTCCAGGGCTGCCCAGAATAATGCTTGGAATCTCAATGCCTGTTAGAATCCAAGAGTCCAGAGATAAATGATCTTCCTTCCTTCCTTCCTAACCATCTGAAAAATGTTTTTACTCACAGAATGGCCAATTGCTTTGAATTTTTAGCACTCTTCTTGACTTCCATTTAATGAGTTATTTAGTTACAGGCATATACCTAACAGAAATGTCTGCCATTACATTTAGAGTAGGAACAGATACATGAAAACAATACAAGTAAAGTTCCATTAGTTTCATGAAGTTTTAACATCTGAATACATTCTTATAGGCTTATTTAATTACTAGACTGGCATAATTTAAACGTAATAGTAAACTAAAAGATACCGATCGGGGTGGGGAACCCCGGCTTACAGTCTGCATCTGGACCACAGCTTGCTTGGATCTGGCCCGTGAGGCTTGGGTCTCCCCGCATCAAGCCTGTGGGGGGTCCAGAGCCTCAAAGCTCATGGGCTGGAGTCAGGCAAGCTGGGGCTGGATCCAGCCCATGGGCTTTGCCTGGTGGGAGCAGGAAGCAGCGGCACCACCGCTATCCATGCCTGTGCTGCTGCCACCGCTGTGTGTGCTGTTAGCGCTGCCACTCCTCCTCTCCCTCCTGTGACTGAGGAAACTGCAGCTCATAGCTGTCTTGAGGGGCTTTTCTTCACCCCACCCCCACCCCAGGCACTGCTCTGATTGGCTGGAATTCTGTTCGCTGTGTGGGAGGGGGTTGCTGGGGAGCGAGTGCGGAGCCTGAGTGGGGGGAGGGTGCAGGATCTGGCTGGAGGTGGGGTAGAATTCCAGCCAACCAGAGCAACAGGAAGGCAGTACGTGGGAGAGGTGGGGAGAAAAGCCTCTCTAGGGAGCATTTCTCCAAGCTGCCATTCCCCCAGCCAGGGGAGGGGGCAACAGTGGCAGTACACAGAGGTAAATACCTCCTCCTATTGCTTAGACTACCCACCCCCAGCCCACTCCTGCACCCAGTCCATTCCTGAACCCTCCTCCTGCCCAGGCTCCCACCATCAGGCAATTCCTGCACACTCCCTCCCACCCAGGCCCCATGCCTTCCCACTTTTGTGTGGTCCCCGACTGATTTGTCCGTGGGTCAGTGGCCCCCAATCCAAAAACGGTTCCCCATTGTTGACATAGATTAAGACAATGCAATCAACATCTTCTTTGATCTCTATAATACAAGTGATTAACCTGTATATTATATAGCAATATACATATATATATATTAGAGTGTGTCTGTCTGTCTGACTATGTGTCTGGCTATCCATGTATCTGTGAATCCATTTGTTCAAAAATTTCTCCTGAACAGTAAGAGCAAAGATCACCATTGTGATATGCAGCTTCATCTAGTCCTCACTTAAAGCAAAGCCAGGGTTTGCTTGTTCCAGGAAGATGGGATGTGCCTGGAACCTGAATGTCTTCCTTAACTTGGAAAGGGAAGGGATTGATACGAGTCACTGCTATATTTCAGAGTGACCACCGGGGGCAGGGAGCACAGGGAACAGCTATATTACAGCGTGAGCACAGGGAGATGACCACATGAGGAAGACAGTGGCCAGTTGGGCATGGGGCTTTCCACACTGCCAGCCACCAGACCAGGTAAGTAGCCTCCCTGCCCCCAATCCCTTTCCCCCACCCACCCTTGACAACAATGCCAGATGGGGTGGGGAGCTCCGCCAGCCACTGGGCCTGCTGTTGCAACTCTCCCAGGGTTACCTTCAGGGATGGGCAGTGCAGCTCCAGCCCCTCCCTCACCTTCCTCCCTCCTGGGCCAGGAACCGCAGTCCAGTTGCCCTCCCACTGGGGATGAGCAGCACAGCCTTAGCCCCCCATGACTAATGCCACCTTCACTGCTTCAGGAGGTCCCAATAAGCTTCCAGACCTGCAAGCCCCCTTCCCTGAGCTCCCACCCCATCTCCTGATTGCTACACCTACCCTGCCCTAAGTCCCACCATAGACCCAGCCCCTATGCTGCACCCCCTTCCATGAGCTCCCCACCCCATTGTCACTCCTGCACCCCACCGGACCATAAGTCTCCAGACTCTTCTGTGCCTCTTCCACCCCACACCCCAAGCCCTCCCATACCCAGCCTGAGCACGCACTCCCTGCCATCTTCCACCCCTGCCCTGAGCTTCCCCAACCCTCCCAGCCCCTGCCTTCCCTCCTGCATCCCAATCCCCTGGCCAGAGCTCCTCCTCACACCCCACATCAAACCCCCTGCCCTGAACTCTCCACGTCCTGTCTTGACGCCTGCCCCCCCATGTCCTGAGGACCCTCCACACCCAACCTCCTACTCTATACAATCATTTAAATACAGCATGTCTATTTTCCTTTTAATTTAAAAAACAAAACACCCCCAAAACCATTACTACAGTTAAGGACCCAAGCAACTCTGGGTATATCTGCTAGTATAATATTATATTTAACTCCTTTTGATATTCACACACAACCAAATTGGCCGATGTTGCTGGCCTGAGCTCATCTGTCAGGGTCACAAACAGTTGACATGATGATGGTGCTGCAGTAGAGCTGTCTGGTACATTTTTGACTAAGTTGAATTTCATTGCAGCATGAAGCTATTCTATGTCTTTGTGACATGAGCATTAAAATGGGCTGTGGGAGATCCACATTCAGTTCTTTACTTTAGCTGATTTCAGAGCTGAGGATTTTTTTGTAATCCTAGATGTCACTAACTCAAGCAGAGCAAGAACATGAATCTTGTTTTCTTTCATTCTGGGTGAGTATTAAACCATCAGGCTACCTACTTACCTATCCAGTCCCTAACTGAAAAAAGAACCAAACAAAGAAACAAAAAACCCACTCACATTTAGATTAAAAAAAATATTTCTGGAACAGCATTCAATTGTTTTTGTTTTGTTTTGTTTCTTTGGGGGATGGGGGTTCATATTGCACTAGGACTAGGATGTCCTGATCAGTACCACACTCTACCAGAAACCCACTGATTGCTATACTTGCTTACACGCATCTAGCTTCCATCCAGCACACACAAATAGAGCCAATGTTTACAGTCAAGCCCTTAGGTACAATCACATTTGTTCTGATCCTACTGACAGAGACCGAAAACTACAAGATCTCTACCATATATTCATAAACCCGAATTACCCACCAGGAGAAATAAAAAACAAATCGACAAGGCCAGACGAATGCCCAGAGACCAGCTACTCCAAGACAGGCCCAAAAAAGCCAATAACAGAACACCACTGGTCATCACCTACAGCCCCCAATTCAAACCACTGCAACGAATTATTAAAGACCTACAACTATCCTTAATCAGGATGCCACACTCTAGAAGGCCCTAGGTGACAGGCCTGTTCTGTCCTACAGACAACCTCCCGACTTTATGAGGATTCTCACCAACAGCCACAGACTATACCACAGGAATACCAATCCTGGAACTTTTTCCTTGCAAAAAGACCCATTTCCAACTTTGTCCACATATCTGTTCTGCAGATACCATCACTGGATCTAACCAGGTTATTCACAGAATCACGGGCACATTCTTATGTTCCTCAGTTAACATCATATATGCCATCATGTGCCAACAATGCCCACATGCTTTGTATATTGGACAGACTTCCAACTCTCTTAGACAAAGAATTAATGGGCATGAAGCAGACATAAAAACACTCCTGATTCACAAACCTGTCAGCCAGCACTGTAATGGAGTGGGCCATTCTGTTAATGACCTGAAAGTCTGTTTTTTACTGAAAAGGAACTTTCACAGCCGTTTGGAAAGAGAGCTGCTGAACTCTTTTATATTCAAATTCGACACATTAACACATGGTTTGAACCAGGATGGCAATTTTCTAGGTCATTATAGGGGCTCTTTTACATATTTTGCTTTATCTAATTCTTGATTCCCCCCCACCCTTCTGCCCCTCTGCTCTCTGTTTTGCTCACCTTGATAATATTTTTCTGATTTGTTAACCTTGATTACTATTTTTGGTTCTCTGTGCCTTAAATATTGAGTCTGTTCTGGTATGGCTGTGGTCTGAAGAAGTGGGTCTGTCCCACAAAAGCTCACCACCTAATAAGTTATTTTGTTAGTCTTTAAAGTGCTACTGAACTGCTTTTTTGTTTTGATAGGACAAAACTGAATTTTAAACCCACAGGCTGTCACCAAACACCAGTTTTGTCCGCTGCTCAGCCCTCCTCTTTGGTTACTATTTTGCTGACTGGATGAGTGAACATTCCTAGAGAAAACACAGAAGACAGCCCCCCTCTGTACGTCCTACAGGAAGAACCCTGTGCTCAGGAAGTACTTGTGAGAGTTACCTAACTCCTGTGATTTGGTTGCAAGTGTTACGGTACTTGATTCTTCTTCTTAAAGCTCCAGCTACTGGACCTCTGTGAGTGTGAGATTCTCAGCTTTCATTGGAGATGAAAACAAACTCTAGCTTTGCTGAGGAAACTTTGGACCCTTGTGAATTCTTCAGGCTCAGGAAACCTGCAGACAAATAAACACAAACAATTTAACTCTTCTTAAAAATCTTGTGTGCTGTGAGTGCTTGGGATTGGTAATACTGGGACATTCATGGGATGTGACTCTTGGGCCTGCTTGTGGTACAGTGGGTGGCTTTAGTTAACAGAATCACCTACAAGAGGAGGGGCAAGCCTCTGCAGCCTCTACAAGTAACAGACATGGTTCTCTTGCTTAGTACTAACATTGTGCCTTTTTCAGGGGTTGGATCACAAGGGCAGCATGCTACACAGTTGCAGATTCTGGTTTTTTAACCAAAATTCACTGAGGACCAAATTCCCTTTTGGGACCTTCAATTTAGTTTAAAAAGAGTGATACTAAGGCTGAATTTGAGCTAGTAGGGAGGTACACATCTAATAGAACTGGAAGGAACCTTGGGAGGTCATCAAGTCCAGTCCCCTGCCCTCTTGGTAGGGCCAAGCACCATCCCCTTTTTTTAAAAAAAAGGACAACTGTTTGCTCCAGATCCCTAAATGGCACCCCCCTCTTAAGGTCTGAACTCACAACCCCAGGTTTAGCAGGCCAGTGCTCAAGCCACTGAACTAATATTTTCAGGCCACTTGCAAAAAGAGAGCATTATCAGCATGGCTGGATGGAATGCATTAGTATTCCAAGTGTGCTGAAGGGTTCCAGTTATGTATCCAAGTCTCAGTGTCCTAAACACTACCAGGTAATGGTCCACTGCCCTCAGGCATTTATAATGAATAACATGAGAGACAAGAGGTGGCTACAACAGATGGGAATACAAGGAAAGGAGACAGTACTGGCTGGCATGATAGGCAGTGGTTACAGCACACCAGCTGCCCAATTACTTTTAATTTTTTTTGTAGACTTCATGGCAGGGGATATGTACTGGAATAGTTCCAGGCACTTCTCAAGCAGTTATTTTCATGGCTGCAGCCCTGAGGAAGAAAAATAGCTTAGAAAAAGCACTTCTAGGCACATGAACCATATGTTCCTGACTGTTTCTTTGGGAGACCAGCAATAGTTGTAGGTTTGGCAGAATTCATTTTTTAAATATAATTTCAGCTCATCATATCAGTTTGTTTCTATGCATTTATTTCAATTTTTATCATTTTAAATTTCCAGTTGCAGAGAATTACTGGGGGAGATACTAGACAATAATTATTTAATGGCAGACAACCAGATTCACACAGTTAAAGCTTTTTACCTATCACAATACAACATTTCAACATCACATTAATATGTATAATAAATACCCATAATCAAACTCTGAGGTTTTGAAGCAGTGTTTTCTTACGTTGCCTGCCTGTACATTTCATTTCTTTATATTACATTATATTTTTCAGTTTCTGTATGGTGAAATCAATGTTCACCAACATCTACTGATAAGAATCTAAAAATCCTTCCACTCCTAAATATGTGGAAAACATTTTCTCACTGCTGAACATTAAAGAGACCTCAAATGTACCTTCTGTTCCAGCTTTTCCCATTCTATTTGTGCTTTGTCTCTTGACTTAGAGGGAGCTATTTATGTTTTTTTTCTTGTATAAAAATATCTGAGGGTCTCAAAAATCATAAGAGAAGCAGTGTCAAAAATCAGCTCTTTGCTGCTTCTGTTGGTACTTATGAGTGACTTTCTGCAATTAGATACTTAGGCTTCTCAGTGTGTCTCCCCTCTCTTCCTCCCAAGCTCTTCTGTCACTGGCCGAGAAATCACAGACTGCATAAATACTGGCTGTAAATGCAGTTTATTTGCCTTTGTATGGCAAATGTGTATGCATGCCCATGCAACACTTCCATAAGGGTAAATACAGAAGGCCAGAACATCAGGCATAATTAGTCATTGTAAATACATTGATATGAATGCATACAGTAAAAATGCACTAATGCAACATTATAGCTGAGAATTAGCATACACATTCAAAGATGTATAGTAACTTGTTCACTTGCACAGATGTGCCAGACTGATGCAATGGCAGAGCAAACGGCTACTGAAAAGAACCTAACAAAATGATCTACTTCCCCATACGGGGATTCATTCATACCGGACAGCAGTGGGAGGCTATTAATTTTAATATTCTGATTGGTTTTTATCCTTGGGCAGTTCCACTTTATCTTGGTATTTGCACGCCTACATTGTAACTATAGAGCTGTAACTATTCATCCCATTTTGAAAACTCTTTGTGGATTGATATATATGGGGAAGGATTTAGTGTTAGGTATTGAGATGAATTGTGCTGCTGGTCATTTTAAAGCTGCCTATTCAACCTTCTCCCACTCCAATGCAAGGGTTAGATTGTTTCCCTATCTGGTTATACACAAAGGTGGCAGGGTCTCTCCAGGAAGTCTCCCCTGCATCCTTCTGCTATCTGTTTCCTCCCTACATGGAAGAAACCAAGCATCTGGCTATAAGTCGTATGTATCTCAGAGATGCCTAGGTCAGCAGGATTATTGGTACGTTTGCAGAAATCTTTTGATTTTCAGGGATCCCCTTGGCCACAACTGTCCTTGGGGTAATTTTCAATAGGGATTTTTCCATCATGATAGGGTGACCACATTGCACTTTGGCAAATATGGGACACCGGCCTCCACAGGTGTGGGGGCTGCTGTCTCATGTCAGGGTTCCTCGGTGATGGGGGCTGCTGCCTCACAGTCAGGCACTGAGAATGGGGGCTCTGCAGCCTCCCGATGAAGGGGAGTGCAGGATGGGGGTTCCACAACCTCCTGGCCAGGGAGGGGGCTGATGAGAATAGGGGCTCCACAGAGTCCCAGGAAAGGGGGCTGGGGAAGGTGGCAGCTACCCCACAGAAGGGGTCCTTGGCAGCAGGGTCTGCTGCACTGAGGAACAGGGCAGCTGCCCCTTTCAAGGAGCTTCCCTGCAGCAGGAGCTGCCTCTCTTAGCAGTGAGATTCTGGGGAATGAAGCAGCCATCCTTCAGAGGGACAGCTGCCCTGAGACACTGGGTGCTGGGAAGAGGAGACCCACAAAATATGGGACAATTTGCTCATTTTCTTAAAAAGGTTAGGACACCTGTGAAACAGCCTAAATAAGGGACTGTCCCATTTTTAATGGGACAGATGGTAACCCTACATCACGGTCAAGGGTCTGAAGGAAAATAAATATAGCCTGGAACTATTCCCTAATCTTCAAAGGGCTGGTGGTAGTCCGTGTTCACCCACATTGCTCTCAACCCAGTACATCCACCTCTCCCGAACCCTTACTTCTTGTCTTTTACTCTTTATATGACACATATAACAAGAAAATACAGGGGCACAGCTGGGTCTTACTCACACTACACAAAAATGCCAGAGTCAGTGATATTCATACTGCACTTCTGTCTGGTGTCCTGGAGCGCTGAACACTGATCACCAGAGAAAGACTCACAAGCTATTTAAAGGGATACTGCCCTCTTTCTATAGTTTGCATACTACTTCCCCTTTAATATATTTACATATTATAAAATAAAAGGATATAAAAAGTTACAAAGGCATTATTGTCAAAACTATCACTAAATACATATCATGCTACAAATTAGGTCTGAGAGACAGCGTTTATTCAGAAACAATCTAGCCTGACTGAATTAATAACATGCTAAGCCCTCACAGATTTCACTGTTCGAAGTGCTGATATACCAGTATATATTTTTGTTTGTTTGCTTGGTTTTTTTTGCTTTTGTTTTTGTGTTTTTGAATCCGCTACAGGCTTTTTGTCTGAGCAAAAGATCTGAAAAATGGAGAAGAATAAAATCAGACTAGTGGTCAAATATCTAGACAGAGGGATTTGACCCGAAAATCCATCTGGACATGATTGCAGCACTGCTCATTCATGTAAAACAGTTGGGAGGTGGGGAAATCTGACTTTAAGTGAGGGAAAATCAGCATGGAGGGTAAGATAAGGTCACAATGGCCCAGAAAGGCTACCACATTGGAAAAAGTGAATGCCATCCATAAGATGGTGATGAATGAGAGATCAGCAGTCAGACACATAGCTGAGACAATGGGCATCAGGACTGAATAAAAACATGCCCTTCTTCATGCAGAATTGGGCATGAGAAAGGAGCCAGAAATATGGATCCCTGGAATGTTGAACACTGATTAAAAGACAATATCAGAATGGCCTAATATTCTGAGGGAAATTCAGGAGCAGGAATTTGACTGGGGATGAGACATGGGCTCACCACTTTGATCTCAAGACCAAATAACAGAGCATTCAGTGGATGCATATGCCATCTGCACATGCCAGAAAATCTAAGAGTAAGGTCGTGACCACATTTTTTCAGACAGTGAAGTGGTGACCCTGACTGGCAAATACTCGAGATGAGAGCATCAGTGGAGAATGCTGTGCAAATGAACTGCCGAGCTAGTGAAATGCCATCAAGAACAAGGTTTGTAGAAAATTTGAGGAGTGCTGCTTCTCCAGGATGATGCATCCAGCTTGTGCATCCTAGCTTGCAATGGCCACAGTGACCAAGTGTGGCTTTCAGGTGCTTTCCAGTCTAATAACCAGATTTGGTTCCCTCAGGCTTCAAACCACTGCAACGAATTATTAAAGATCTACAACCTATCCTCAATCAGGATGCCACACTCCAGAAGGCCCTAGGTGACAGGCCTGTTCTCTCCTACAGACAACCTCCCAACTTTATGAGGATCCTCACCAACAGCCAGAGTCTATACCCCAGGGATACCAGTCCTGGAGCCTTTCCTTACAACAAAGGCTGCTGCCAGCTTTGTCCACATATCTTTTCTGGAAATACCATCACTGGACCTAACCAGGTTATTCACAGAATCATGGACACATTCTCATGTTCCTCATCTAGCATCATACATGCCATCATGTGCCAACAATGCCCAGATGCTTTGTACATTGGACAGACTTCTAACTCTCTTAGACAAAGAGTTAATGGGCACAAAACAGACATAAAAACACTCCAGATCCACAAACCGGTGAGTCAACATTTTAATGGAGCGGGCAACTCTGTTAATGACTTAAGAGTTTGTGTGTTACTGAAGAAAAATTTTCGTGCCACTCTTGAAAGGGAGACAGCTGAGCTGTCTTTTATATTCAAATTTGGCATATTAACACGTGGTTTGAACCAGGATGGGAATTTTCTGAGTCACTATAGGGGCTCGTTTGCATACTTGGCTTAATCTCTTGACCCGTCCCCCTTATGCCCCTCTACTCTCTGATTTCCTCACCTTGATCATTTTTTTCTGATTTGTCCTTCTTGATTACTGTTTTTGGCTCTCTGTGCCTTAAATATTGAGTCTGTTCTGGTATGGCTATGGTATGAAGAAGTGGGTCTGTCCCCTGAAAGCTCACCTAATAAATTATTTTGTTAGTCTTTAAAGTGCTACTTGACTGCTTTTTTGTTTTGATAGTCTCTGGAACAGTGTTTGGACTTCCAGGTACAGCTGTATGAGTCACATTTTCCTGCTGTGTAGTGCTAAGATCACTTGATACTTATCGCACAACATTGCCTGCAGCTGTGCTATAGACTCAATATTTTCAAAAGGTGCCACTAAAGTAGAACATCCCGTTGAATCTGTACTTAAAAATCAGTTTGTCTCCTCTCTGACATGTGTAGTGCCACTTTTATCTGCTCAGTCAGAGGACAAGTCTATGATGTAATCACTCTAGTTTTTCACTGATTATTTTAGTGGTCTCTTACCAAGCCTCCTTTTCTGAAGTGAAAACTACAAAGCCAGGTGTGACTGTTTGTGGCCACTTGATTATGCCGGTTTTCAAGGATGTCCATCTATAGATTGGTCTTAAACAAGTCCAAGTAAGACCTTACTGGCATCTGATTTACTGTAGCATGTGCTACTTGCTTATAGGCCAATAGAAAGTTCACAGCCTTGTGATGTTAGCTTCCATTATCTATGAACCTTTAGCACAAATGTCTGAATAAACTTTTTGACAAATCCATTTGTGGCAGGACAGTAAAGTAGTGGTATATTTTTAAAATCATATAAACTAACCTTCTCGGTGTTCCACATAAGGCAGAGGTAGACTGCATATTCCTCAAATGAAATGTAGGTAAACCGATTTTCTCTCAACTGCACAACTGGGAAGAAGCAGATGATGCAGCATGGTTGTAGGATCCCCTGGCCTCACAAAAGAGGGATTTAGCATGTACTGTTTACAGTTGCTATCTTCAGTGTCATCAGCCCCAAGGAAATAAGGGTTTCCCCTGTATACATTTTAGCAGCAGAGATAATCTTGCTGTGGAATTACAGAAACAGCAGGCCCTGAATTAAGCTGCATTTTCAGTATTTTTCCTCTTACTTGTTGAGAAATCCAAACGCCTCTCTGCTTATTGTCCAACTTAAACAGTTGCAAGGATGCTATAGAACTTTCTTTGTGGACTCCATGTCGTCACCTGCAAGCTGATGATTACAAAATCCTCCAGCATTGCCCTTATGGGTTAGTGTTGGGCCATAAGCTAAAGAATACAAAGTAGAGCTTCCTTGGCCCAGCCTTCCATTTAATTCCCCTAAGGCTTAAGAGCCTGCTCCCTTATTCTGACAGGAACTCACTAAATTCCCCCAGCCTTCCCTTCAGACCTTCCCCTAGAGCATGGTTTTCCAAACTGGGGCCTGAAGAAATTCCTGCGGGGGGGGGGCACCGGGCAACCCAGCCCCTCACCATCATTTCCCCCCACCCAAAGAAAGAGCTGGCCATTGCTTCCAGCTCTCAGCCACTGCTATTTTATGTGTATGACCTGGTGTAACCACTACAAAAAGCAGACAGTGGGCAAAGACCCATGTGGAGCTAGCTGCCTCCTGCAAAACTGACTGAGAGTGGGTTGGGGGGGAAGCAGGAGTAGGAGGAGGATGGGATTAGATGGGGTGCTGGGGGTGTCTGGCTCAGGGGAGGGACAGGGAGATCGGGTAAGAGTCGGGAGCTGGTGGTGCCTGGATTTGTGGGAAGGTAGGGGCTCAGGTGGGTGGCTTGTGGGGCTTGAGCAGGTTGGGCTGGAAGGTGGCAGCTGTCCCCAGCAGTGTGGAGCTTGGGCAGCTGGCCCCAGCAGAGTAGGGCTTGGGTGGCTTGGGCTGGCAGGTGGGTGGGTTCCACATGGGTCTCTCTCTGGAGGGGAGGCCATCCTTCTCTGCAGTCTCCCTCTCCCTAATTCCTGATAAAGGTCCTAGTTCCTTTTATTCATTCCCCACCCACTTCCTACATACACCTGGGGTTAATCTTCACAATCAAGCTTCCCTTGCTGGAAAGGTACTTTGAAAAACAATGGGCATTGCTGAGGGCTCTCTGCTTGGTATCCCTTCCCAGTTACCTGATGTTTGCCCTATGGCCTACACTCCCATCCTTGTTTTTAACATTGTTGTCCCAAGTATTCAGTTATGACCTGAGTTCACTGGTTTCTCCTCTCTCAGATTAGTGTGAGGGCCTTTAGCTACAGACAGGCTCCGGCTCACCTTTTCCCAAAGCTACAATGAGTACTAGAGTTAAATGCTCTGTCTCTTAAGCTATGTGCTGAGCTGGTACAAGTGCAGTGATCTGATCTGACCGTCATGGGCTGGTCACCCTATCTCAGGTAGCAGTTGTGATGTTTCTTTGTTTGGGGAGGGGTTATTCTGTTTTTTCTTTTGTGGTTTTTTGTTTTTGTTTATTTTTGGACATTGATCTGCATGTTTTCTGTGTGTCCAATTTTGTTGAAGCGTCCGCAGGGTTGTCCTTGAACCAACAACCATTTGCATTGTGTTATTCTTTCCAACAACAAAAGCACATTGTCTTTGCATGTTATCCATGGTGTGCTTTCTGTTTGGCTTGCCTGTTTATTTGTTGTACAGACTATATACTGCTGCTTCAGTTTGCTGGCATCTTCAGACACTGTTTCCATTGATACAGCAAATTTGAAATCCCTTTTTTTACTTCTTATGAGCAGTTTACTTATATTTTCACTAACTGCAGGGCAGAATTTTCTTTTTTCAGAATCAATTTCTGCTGACCTCTGCAGCCATTCTGCATTCCACTGTATTCTTGGATTAGGATCCCATCCTCATGGTGACCAATAATGTGTTTTTTCTCTTTGTACACCAATGAAAAAAGTCAACCCAAGCTACAAGGCCTAACTTCATACATATTGCTGCTCAGGTTGCTTTCTGGTAGCTACTAACACGCAGAACACTCTAAGCACCACTAGATGGCCCACACCATATCTAAAGGGATACCATCCTATACCTTCACATTACAGTATCGGAGGGTTACCTGTGTTAGTCTGGATCTATAACAGCAATGAAGGGTTCTGTGGCACCTTATAGTCTGTTAGTCTATAAGGTGCCACAGGACCCTTTGTTGCTGTTACTTCACATTATACTTTCCTGTTCCTGTCTTCATCCTCTGCGTGGCCTAAGGGAAGGGTGTGTAGAATTTGTCTCTGAAGGCATCTGACCTACTCCTTTCCCATTCCACAAGGGCAAAAGCAGACCCGTATGAGAAGGATCCATTAGGTTCATGGAGCCAGTGGATGAGATCAGGCCTTTATTTGCTGCTGTATGTTGGGATAGATGCCTTCTATCCACCAATTCTCATTAATACAGTCTGGATTTGGAGTGTTTATTTATTTATATTGCATGTATTTTAAAGGACTGCTCACAGCAACAAGGAAAACTGAGTTTTTAGTTGCATAATTTACCTGGCTTCATGTATGCGTGAAAATTGTTGTACCCGAAAGCTTTGAAATCATGTAGCCTTAATGCAACCATAATATAGCATTATTCAGTATAATGTGCAAATCTGTCCCTTTTAGTCTATGAATTGCACTGATCTGTCAAGGCCCAGTTTAATCCATTCCTTCTAATAGGATTTGTCTGTAGCTTGAGGAAACAGAAGGTTGTAACACATGGGGCTTACTAAAGAATAGGATAGAGGCGATTTGGGATTTACAAAAAAAAGTTGTTCTATTATCAGTACATGCAGTGAATATGGACACGGGGTGGGGGGGCTGTGCTTTTCACATCACATCCTCTCTATACCATCTCAGGGAAGAATGGAAGCTACAGCTATTATGAGAGAACCTCAGTGACTGCCTACTTCAAAGTCAATATTTATGCAATGTAAGGGCTAAACCCAGAAATTTATATTCCTTCCTGCTTTAACTTCTACGATCACTTCCTTCCGATTCAGATTCAGGAATCCCAACTTCCTTTGCCTCTGCTCTAGCAACTGAACTGCATTCCTGCCCAGTTCTGGGAACAAGGTGCAGGAGGTGTCCATCCATATTAGTGAGAACCTCTGGAATCAACTGCTTATGTTGCTTCCACGGATGCTTATGCATAGCCCTTATACCTCTAATTCCAAACAGGGCAAGACACAGCTGGTGAAAGGAACAAAGCACTTGGTCCTCTAAACCACTTCACTTCTTGTGTGACCAATAGGCTGTGTCGACACTAGCCCCAAACTTCAAAATGGCCATGCAAATGGACATTTCAAAGTTTACTAATGAAGCGCTGAAATACATATTCAGCGCCTCATTAGCATGCGGGCGGCCGCGGCACTTTGAAATTGATGCGGCTCGCTGCCACGCAGCTCATCCCGACGGGGCTCCTTTTTGAAAGGACCCTGCCTACTTTGAAGTCCCCTTATTCCCATCTGCTCATAGGAATAACGGGACTTCGAAGCAGGCGGGGTCCTTTCAAAAAGGAGCCCCATCTGGATGAGCCACGTGGCGGCGAGCCGCGTCAATTTCGAAGCGCCGCGGCCGGTCGCATGTGAATGAGGCGCTGAATATGTATTTCAGCGCTTCATTAGTAAACTTTGAAGTGGCCATTTCGAAGTTTTTATCTAGTGTAGACATAGCCATAGTGAGACAAAGTCTTTTCATTGTATTTATACCATCTTCTACTGTATTGTCAGGAAGCACAGAAGTGGAAAGCTTTAATTAGCCTTTTTAAAGGAGGTTTTGATTCTTCAGCTTCATGGATAAAGTTCATTGCATTTGCCTGTTGCAGATAAGATTAAGAGCTGGTGACGCCAAAACTTTAATAGGACTACAGCAATTATTTTCCATTGGATATACAATGTAGAAGCCACCAGCATTAGGAATCAGAGGGGTAGCCGTGTTAGTCTGGATCTGTAATGGCAACGAAGGGTCCTGCGGCACCTTATAGACTAACAGAAAAGTTTTGAGCATGAGCTTTCATGAGCACAGAGTCCACATAACCAGACAGTCCTTCAGTGAGAGTGCCAATGCCGGAGATGATGGGGCGTCCAGGATTTCTAGGTTTGTGGATCTTGGGTAGTTCACACCTCCAGATCAACTGCTGGTAGTAAGCCTCACCCTTGTTGACTGAGATAACCTTGTTATCCCCACCCTTTCTCTGGCTTATTTATACCTGGCCCTGCAGATTTCCAAGACCAGCATCTGATGAAGTGAGTCTGTGCTCACGAAAGCTCATGCTCAAAACTTTTCTGTTAGTCTATAAGGTGCCACAGGACCCTTCGTTGCTGTTACAGCATTAGGAAGGAGCTATTAGGAATTATTCTTTCCACTACGCATGCTCCTGAGCACACTGATTCATTACGGTAGAAATGGGAGTAATTTAACTTTAGGCACCCTGCCTGTCAACTCCATGCACAGTTATTCCACCACAGCCTTAGTACAAAGGTCACTCTCAAAGAGTAGAATGGAACTTGCATTTGCCAAGTGTCATTATCAGCCTATGTCTCCAGTAACTAGAGTGATTTAATACACAGACATCCAGTGAAGTGAAACAGTTGTGCAAGTTATATTTGTCAGTCAGTTTCAGCTCTAGGGAGCCTACCTTATAGGAATTTAGCTATTTACTCCACCAACTGATACAACTGTCTAGCTCAGAAGCAGAACCTATGGTCAGATAGACAATTGCATCTCAAGTTACACCCTGAAGTTTAGTGGGTATTTCTTAGAATGTCAAGGCCTTTTCTGTCCTTGGGGATGATCACAAGTAGTGAGACAGCTTTAATTTGCTTTCACTTTGTCCCATGCAGAATTTTGATAGGGTGGCAGTGATGGGCTGGAGGAGAGGGTGGAGGCAGCAAATCTTCTCATCTGTGATTTTTTTGAAGTTAAAAGATGGACTTTGGGACTGAAACTATGAAACGACATTGCTATTTCAATTTGGAGAACAGCAGAAGAAAGGTGATGAAATAAAAGGCAATTTTTCCTGAGAGGTTTTGCCCAAGGACTTTTTCCAACATCAAATAAGAGAGGAAATACGAATTAGCTTTTAATTAACATGAATTCGTTTAGAAAATAAGGAGGTTCAATTCCTTCTATAAAGAAATTTGGCAAAGTGATTAGTTTTGGGCTACAGCTCTGACTGACAGAGGAGGAAAGGATATGTGTGGTTTTGAGTGTGCATGTTTGAGTTAAAAATCACGTAATGCAGTGTCTTATAGTTTGGAGATAGTGAGGAAATGCAGCCTTGGGAGAGATTTAGGTTATCTATCTGCATCAAATGTGTTCCTCTGAGCCTTTTGCCCAGGACTAAGTTAGCAACAGGAGACTTTCAAGAAATTCATAGATCCAGCAGGATGTTTGGAAAATGAAACAGTGTAGTTACTTTAATGCAAGCCTCCAGTACTGATGCATAATATGAGGCAACACAGCCTCACTGGACATTTAGCACTGATATGAAGCCTCCTCTCAAACTCCTAAGTGGGGTCCACTTGGGGGTGAACTTTTCTTTTCTTTGCAACATGAGATATAAAGAACCATCAGTATAAAGGGTCTGTGATGGATATTTACAAACTCTGTACCACACAAGCAGAAAGGTGTCTCCAGCAGACTGCAGACAACAAAACAAACTTCTGTTCAGCTGTGAGAAATGTCAAAATAAAAAAGCAGTCATGTAGCTCTTTAAAGACGAACAAATCCTGATGAGGATTCTCACTAGCAACCACAGGCTATATCACAATAATACTAATCCTAGAACTTCTCCTTGCAGCCAGCTCTGTTGCCAACTCTGTCCACATATCTATCTGGAGATACCATCACTGGACCTAACCACGTTAATTGCAGAATCCTTGGCACATTCTCCTGTTCCTCTGCTAACGTCATATATGTCATCATGTGCCAACCATGCCCACACACTTTGTATATAGGGGCAGACTGCAAACACTCTTTGCCAAAGAATGAATGGACATAGGGCAGACATCAAAAAACTCTAAAATACACAAACCTGTCATCCAGCACTTCAATATTAAAGACCTGAGAGTTTGTGTTCTGCAGAAAAGAGACTTTAACAACCATCTACAGAGGAATGCTTAGAATTAACATTCATATTCAAATTCTACACATGAATACGTGGTTTAAAAAGGGACAGCAATTACCTGACCCATTATAAGGACTTTTTCGCATACTTTGATGTTTCACCTGACATTTACTTCCCCAACCCTCACCCCGCTGTTTCTGCTCTTCTATCTGATTTGCCAACAATGATAACAATTTTTCTGATCTGTCAACCTTGATAAAAATTTTTGGACCTTGGTGCTTTATATATTGAGTCTTTTCTGGTAAGGCTATAGATCTGAAGAAGTGGGTCTGTCCCATGAAAGCTCATCACCTAATAAATTATTTTGTTAGTCTTTAAATTGCTACATGGCTGCTTTTTTGTTTTGATAGAATAAGAACTAACATGGCTATCTTTCTGTGAGAAATGCATAGTGGAGAGACACTTAAGCACATGCCAAGGTCTAATGACCAGAGGCTCCCTGATATATTGCAGTGAAACACAGCTGGTCTGACCACCTCAATACACCTCACACACTGTTGTAATATTCTGTTTCTGAAAGGTGTCATACAATATATCGTTAGAAAGCTAGCATCATGCTGGTTACTAATATCACTGTGGATTTATGCAATGACACTGTATGTGAAATTATACACACTTTCTGATGTTGGGTTTTGCGGTCTGCAAATAGACCAAGGAGGCAAAACAGTGTCTTTCAAACAAAAGCTGAATAGCCAACACCTTTGGGCTCAGTTGCAAATCAAGCTGGGGTGGTCAAGAATAATGGGCTATTCATTGTGTCTGGGATTTCAGGAATGAACTGTGGAATCAGAGGAGACTGCAAAAGCTAACATGGTGTGGACTCCTTGGCTACGTCTACACGTGAAGCCTACATCGAAGTAGCCTATTTCGATGTGGCGACATCGAAATAGCCTATTTCGATGAATAGCGTCTACACGTCCTCCAGGGCTGGCAACGTCGATGTTCAACTTCGACGTTGCGCAGCCCAACATCGAAATAGGCGCAGCGAGGGAACGTCTACACGCCCAAGTAGCACACATCGAAATAGGGATGCCAGGCACAGCTGCAGACAGGGTCAAAGGGCGGACTAGCGCTTCTGGGGCAACAGCTAGCCGCTCCCTTAAAGGGCCCCTCCCAGACACACTCAGCCTGCACAGCACGCGGTCTGAGGAGCCATAGGCACACAGACCCCGGGCGACGCAGGCATGGACCCCCAGCAGCAGCAGCTAGAGGTCCACCCAGCCCTCCCAGCAGGAGCAGGGCTTGCCCTGACCCAGGCCATGTGGGAGGCAGCTGAGCACCTCCTTGCCCCAGGGGAGGAGATGCCCCCAAGGCAGCAGGGCTCAACCCCTACCCCTGCAGCACCCCGCTCCACCCCCCGCCTCACACGCCGGCGGCTGTGGAGCTACCCCACCAGCACCGACTGGTGGGAGCGGCTGGTGCTTGGGGAGTGGGACGACGATCACTGGCTCAGGGACTTCAGGATGACCCGGCAGACATTCCTGGAGCTGTGCCAGTGGCTCACCCCCGCACTCAGGCACCAGGACACTGCCATGCGGCGTGCCCTCACAGTGCAGAAACGGGTCAGCATCGCTGTCTGGAAGCTGGCCACTCTGGACAGCTACCGATCCGTGGGCCAGCAGTTTGGTGTTGGCAAGGCCACCGTCGGGGCTGTCTTCATGGAGGTAAGCGAACCCACGGGGGGAGGGCAGGGCAGGGCAGGGGAGGCCAGGGCCAGGGCAGGGCAGGGCAGGGCAGGACAGGGGGGCCAGGGCAGGGCAGGGGGGCCAGAGCAGGGCAGGGCAGGGCAGGGCAGGGCCACGCACACCCTGCTCACCCCTCATTGGTGCTGTCCCATGTGCTTTCTCTGCAGGTTGTGCGTGCCATCAACGCCATGCTCCTGCACAGGCTCGTGAGGCTGGGGGACCCAGATGCCACCATCGGCGCCTTTGCCACCCTGGGCTTCCCCAACTTCTTCGGGACTCTGGATGGGACTCACATCCCCATCCGCGCCCCGCATCACAGTGGAGGACGATACCTCAATCGCAAGGGCTACCATTCTGTCGTCCTCCAGGCCTTGGTGGACAGCCGGGGACGTTTCCAGGACATTTACGTGGGCTGGCCTGGCAGCACACACGACGCCCGGGTTTTCCGGAACTCAGGCCTGTGCCGCCGGCTGAAGGCGGGGACCTACATCCCCCAGCGGGAGATCCCTCTGGGGGACACCACCATGCCCTTCTGCGTCATCGCAGATGCGGCCTACCCCCTCCGGCCATGGCTCATGCACCCCTACACGGGCCATCTCTCCGCTAACCAGGAGCGCTTCAACGAGCGCCTGAACCGTGCGCGCCAGGTGGTGGAGCGCTCATTTGGCCGCCTGAAGGGACGCTGGAGATGTCTCCTGACCCTCCTGGATGCGGGCCCCAACAACATCCCCCAGATTGTGGGTGCCTGCTGCGCCCTGCACAATTTGGTCGAGAGCAAGTGGGGGACCTTTTTCCAGGGCTGGGCTGCGGAGGCCGCCAGGGCACACGTCCAGCCACCTGCTGCCCCCAGTCGGCAGGTGGACCCCGAGGGGACCAGGGTCCGGGAGGCCTTGCGGGCCCACTTTGATGAACAGGCCGTGGGGTGAACTCTGCCCAGGCCCCCTACTTCCCGCCCCTTCCTCCCCCACACCATGGAGCACCCCACCGCCCCGCCCCCACTTGTCCTGGACAAATGAGAGCACGCACTTGTGGCTGAACGTAAATTATTTTTTTTCTTTCCGAAACTTTTTTTTTTGGATGTAAATAAATATGTGAACCACAAACAGAAAACTATGTACAAACATTCAACAAAAGCAATATGTACAAAAATAAAACAATACAAAGAAACAACTGTCTGACATAATAAAAAGAAAACCAGGGAGGATAAAGGGGAGAACTATGTACATGGGGGGGACGGGGCAAACGGGGGGCCGACAAAAACAGGGCGCAACTATATACAGGGGGGGGGCCACGTCCCGGGCCCCTCGCCCCTATAGCCCGGCACTGGGCGTGGCCGGCCGGGAGCCCCGCCGCGCTCGCAGCCTGGTCCGTGGCTGGGTGGGAGCGGGCTGGACCAGAAGGTATGGTGGCCGGCGAGTGTCAGGTGGCTCCAGGGGTCCCTCGGCGCTCTGGCCCTTGCCGATGGGTGGCGGGGCGACGGCGGACGGGCCGGCGACGGGCGGAGCACCTGGTGGTGGGGCTGCAGGAGCAGGCAGGGTGGGCGATGTTTCGGCCGGCGCAGCATGGGGGGCCAGGTAGTCCACCAGGCGGTTAAATGTGTCCATGTAGGCCCCCCATGCCTCCTGGCGCCAGGCCAGCGCCCGCTCCTGCAGCTGGAGGTGCTGCTCCGCGCCCTCCAGCTGCCGACGGTGGATGGCCAGCAGCTGGGGGTCCGTCTCCGTCGGCGGTTGGAGGCGCGGGGTCCGCCGTCTAGCCCGCCGAGGGGCTGCCCTGGAGCGATGGTCCCGGAGGGCTCTCCGGGACGACTGATGCCTCGCCGGCCCTCTTTTCTGGTCCTTCTGATGGTGCAGGTGCAGGACACAGGAGAGGAGGCGGGGAAGAAGAATGGAGACAGGCGTTAGTGTGGGCCCCGAGCCGTGGACTTTGTGCCCCCAGCCCTGTGCTGCAGGTTCCCCATCCCCGTCCCTGGGAGATGCTGCTGTGATGGATGGGGTTCAGGGGTCCCCCTGCCCTGCACCCCGTCCCCTGGTGGGAGCGACTCTCACTTCACCCCGCAGGGTCTGACAGCAGGAGAGATTTCTTAGGCCACAGATGGCCAGTTTCTGGCAGGAGTGACAGCACCAGCTGTCGGAAGAGACAGTCCTTCCAACCCGTCGTGGTGAGAAGACCCCAAGGGGTGCCCCTCGGGGATGCAGCTTTCCCCCTCCTCAGGCTGGCTGCCTACCAGCTCTCCCTTCCCCTAGGCTCTACCTGTGGCCCCCGCCCTCGCCCCCCAATTCCAAGCCAGCTCGGCTCCTCCCTCCTGTTTGTTCAGTGCAGAGGTGTCACCTGCCAGCTGTAGCGCCAGGATCCTCCTTTGGCCCTGGGAGCTCTTCGGCTCTTGTTGCTCATATGTAGCCTGAGTCTCCCTTTGGCACTCCCCCCACTCCATCACATGCTGCTGCTGCGGGGTGTCCCACCCCCTCCTCCCGGGGGCCCCTCGAGGTTCTGCTCCCCCCTGGCCCGGGGATGGGGCATGGCACTGTCATGCGGCGGGGGGGGGCAGGGGCTGTTGGCTGCAGTGCTGTGAGGGCCATGGCCCTGGTGTCCTTGGGGCCATGGCCATGTGAGCATGTGGGGGGCCCAGGACACATATCTCTTACCCCCACCCCTCAAGCCCAGGGGTGTCCACCAGAGGGGGGTACCTACCTGTCGGTCCACTCCCACGGTCCGGAGATCCCCGGGGGGCGAAGGCCCTGCTGCTGCTCTGGGATGGAAGAAGGAGGATCTGCAGGCTGGATTCTGTGGAGGAGGAGCCCCCCTCCTCCTCCTCCTCCTCCTCCTGCCGCGATGTCCCGGGGATGGCCTCCGGGGGGGGCCCCCGGGGTGCGGGGCTTGCCTCCGGGGCGGACTCCATCTGCAGGGCCTGCTGGGGCTCGTCAGCCAAGGTGTCAAGGGTGGCCGGAGGGGAGGAGGTGTGCCGGGAGCCCAGGATGTCCCTGAGCTCCCTGTAAAAGGGGCAAGTGACGGGGGCGGCCCCAGATCGGCTGGCCGCATCCCGGGCCCGGGAGTAACCCTGCCACAGCTCCTTGACCTTACTCCTGACATGGTCAAGAGTGCGGGCAGGGTGACCCCAGGCAGCCAGGCCGTCGGCCAGCCGAGCGAACGCATCCGCATTCCGCCTCTTGCTCCCCATTACCTGGAGCACCTCCTCCTCGCTCCAGAGCCCCAGCAGGTCCCGCAGCTCGGCCTCCGTCCAGGAGGGGCCCCGCTGCCGCTTCCCAGACTGGCTGCCCCTCTGGCTGGGCTGGCTGCCCTGGCTCCCCTTGGGGGGGGTCCCCTGGGGGCGCTGGAGGGGCTGCCGGGCAGCCATCGCAGCTGGCTGGGTCGCTGAGGGAGGTGCAGGCTGGCCGCGTGTGCAGGCTGCAGCCTGCACGTTCCCTCAGCTTCCTGCAGAGGCAGGGAGGAGGAGCGGACCTTTAAGGGGCCGCTCCACGCGGCCACCAGTGAGCTGAGGGGCTGGAGAGAGCGTCTCTCAACCCCCCAGCTGATGGCCACCATGGAGGACCCGGCAATTTCGACGTTGCGGGACGCGGATCGTCTACACGGTCCCTACTTCAACGTTGAACGTCGAAGTAGGGCGCTATTCCGATCCCCTCATGAGGTTAGTGACTTCGACGTCTCGCCGCCTAACGTCGAAGTTAACTTCGAAATAGCGCCCGACGCGTGTAGCCGCGACGGGCGCTATTTCGAAGTTAGTGCCGCTACTTCGAAGTAGCGTGCACGTGTAGACACAGCTCTTGGTGGATACAGAAAGCTGAGTCCCCTAGGACTTTGGAAATAAAGATAAACTTTAAGATATGAAGAAATGCTAAAAAGACTTTCGGGGTTTTTCACTTAAGAGACAAATGGAAAGCCACACCTCTTGACTTAGTGCAGTGTGGATTTTCGTGGGTTAGGTATCTAGAAACTGATGATGGATGAGAAACCCGCCTATGCAGAGATTGCAGCTTGCTGATATTTAAATTGTGGTCATGAGGAAGCCTATTTTGTTTGGTTTTACTGGTAACCATACCTCTCTCTTCTGTTCTTACCAATTATCCCTTAAATATCTGCTGGTTGTTAATAATCAATTTTGTGTTACACAAACACATGAGTGCTGTATCTCTAAACGAATGGTAAAATCCTCAATCAAACTAACAGGAAATTTCATGATCCATCTCTTTGGAGGCAGCAAACTTGAAAGATTCTCTGAGAGTCCTGTGTAAGGAACTAGTGGCTGTAGGGGAGACAGTTGTACAGGACTTGGGATCACAAGGACTTCTGGTGTCACCCTTCAAGTCATAACTAGGATAGTGGAAGCCAGGATAAAACCGTTGTGCTCTAAGCAAGATGCCGGTGTCAGAGCTAGGACCTACTGAGGCTCCTTCCGGATCTGATAGGATCCAAGCTCCTTTTTGCATGCATAACAACCATTGCATTTTACAATGTACTAACTAAGGAACTTGCTGATGAAATCTGAAGTTAGTTATTTTTTAGGTAGCATGAATTAGGTCTCACTACTGGGATGCTATACAGTGAAAGGTCTGAAAAAGAGGACAGGAGAAATACTTACAGTGGTTTTTAGAACATGAAAATGGCCATATTTAGTCAGAACAAAGGTCCAGCTAGTCCAGTGTCCTGTCTTTGGAGAGTGATCAGTGCCAGGTGGTTCAGAGGGAATGAACAGAACAGGTAATTATCAAGGGATGCATCCCATGGCCCATGCCCAGCTTTTGACCAACAGAGGCTAGTATCATCATCCCTGTCCATTCTTGCTAAAAATAGCCATTGATGGACCTACCATCCATTAATTTATCTAGTTATTGTTTGAACCCTGTTATAGTCTTGTCCTTTACAACCTCTTCTAGCGAAGGATTCCACGGGTTGACTGTGCATTGTGTAAAGAAGTATTTCCTTTTGTTTCTTATAAACCTGTTGCGCATTAATTCTATTTAATGACCACCTAGTTCTTGTGTTATGGGAAGAAATAAATTACACTTCATTGTTTACCTCTGTCATACCGATCATGATTTTATAGACCTCTTTCCTGTTTCATGTTAGTCATCTCTTTTCCATGTTAAAAAGGCTCAACCTTATTAATCTCTCCTAATGCTGAGATCGCTCCATATCCCAAAAGGTCTGAGGCTAAATAACATATCCCACACAACTAAAGCCTGAAATACATCTTCCCAGGTGAAAACCTGACTTATGTTAAAAGAATGTAAAAATTGAATTGCAGTAGACGTGAGAAAAATCAAGGAACAACCGAAAAAGCGTGATTTGACCGACTCTGAAGCAGTAATAGAAAACCAGAGCCTCAAAGTTACAATATTTCTGGGTACAAATAATCATAAGGCATATAAAAAAGAACAGTGCTGTGATGAAAAGAGAAGTTATTGCTAGGCTGACTGAATCCATTAGTACTAGAGGCTTGTGCAGGATTTTGGTAAATTGCATTTACCGGGGCAAATTTAGCATTGATGAATACCCCATACAATGACAACAATGGGATTGTAAAACAGTTCAGCATTCATCCTGAAAAGTCCAAGCCAAACTTTTCAAGCATGAGCACTAAAATCCAAGGCTCCAAAGTTCTAAGGAGGAGGCTTGTGTAGAGGCTCATTTCAGAGAACAGCAGCAGCACCTGCCTCCCTAAGTGGTACGAGAAGGGTCTCCACACTAAGGCAAGAGGTGGGAGTTTGCACCTGTGAGCTAGTGGTACGCACTCCACACCTGATTTCCAAAGTACTGAGTACCCAGCATTTCCTATTGACACCAAAGCACTTTTGAAAATCAGGCCACTTTTGAAAGGTCTATTTACTGATTTAGGAGTTGAATGTTAAGCACCCACTGAAAAACTTAGCAGTCATTTGGCCAGTATATATTTTTATAAGACTTGCATTTGGCATAACATTTGTATTAGCAATACTGCAAAAAAGACATAAACTTTTTACATGACAGAGACTAAAAGACACTGAGCTAACATTAGGCAATATACACACAATGGCTACGTCTACACGTGGAGCCTACATCGAAGTAGCCTATTTCGATGTGGCGACATCGAAATAGGCTATTTCGATGAATAACGTCTACACGTCCTCCAGGGCTGGCAACGTCGATGTTCAACTTCGACATTGCGCAGCACCACATCGAAATAGGCGCAGCGAGGGAACGTCTACACGCCACAGTAGCACACATCGAAATAAGGGTGCCAGGCACAGCTGCAGACAGGGTCACAGGGCGGACTCAACAGCCAGCCGCTCCCTTAAAGGGCCCCTCCCAGACACACTTGCACTAAACAGCACAAGATACACAGAGCCGACAACGAGTTGCAGACCCTGTGCATGCAGCATGAATCCCCTGCTGCAGCAGCGGCAGCCAGAAGCCCTGGGCTAAGGGCTGCTGCACACGGTGACCATAGAGCCCTGCACAGGCTGGAGAGGCAGCGTCTCTCAACCCCCCAGCTGATGGCTGCCATGGAGGACCCCACAATTTCGACGTTGCGGGACGCGGATCGTCTACACGGTCCCTACTTCGATGTTGAACGTCGAAGTAGGACGCTATTCCGATCCCCTCATGAGGTTAGCGACTTCGACGTCTCACCGCCTAACGTCGAAGTTAACTTCGAAATAGCGCCCGACGCGTGTAGCTGCGACGGGCGCTATTTCGAAGTTAGTGCCGCTACTTCGAAGTAGCGTGCACGTGTAGACACAGCTAATATGTAGGACATAAGGTACATTCCAACTATAATGACACAGTAGTAGTAAAATTATACTGAACAAAGCTAATCAACAGGAAAAATTATAGCATAGCCCATCAGTCTGTAGAATAGTCTCCCAAGGGAAGGCGCATAAGCCACCGTGCTCCAAGTAAATAAAGACTAGTGGTGTATGTGTAAGTATGTAATGGGTATCTACAATGTCCATTGCCCACTGGCGTAAGGCAACCCCTTTTTTCCCACGGCTGTCTGTCTAGAGCAAACTATTTAACTCCACCATCGTCTCCATGACGAGAGCATCCCTTTCCATCACTCTGTGACAGATGATTCTTTTTTCTCCAGGCCTTCTTTTCCTTCCAGGTGGGATCCTGTCTAGGACATTCCTTATGTTTATTTTTAAGCAATGCTGGTAAAGTGTTTTAGCTTCCTGTTGTGTACTTCCACCATCTGCCATATTTCCAAAGTGTATGATAGTGTTAGAAGGATGGTAGTGTTGTTCAATCTCATTTTACCCTTCCAGACTTCTGACAACTGGGAAAAATGATCCAGTGTCTTTACTGATTCTTGTCTTCGCTTTTTAAGTGAGCCAGTGAATAGAAGATATTGTACTTTCCTTAGTTTCCTTCGACTGAGTCCTCTTTGAAGTGGGACTAGAGCAAAGTGAACTGTTAATGTGCAGTAATAGGGTCCATATAAATGGCAAAACTCACTGTTTCTATTACAGTCATGATTTTTGGCATTGAATAAAATGGCAAAGTTTACATTTCCCCTGACAATGGTGACTTTTATGACATAGTCAATTTTCCATGCCTGGGCCCTTTTCATATTGATACTAAGTCCCACTTTAGCTGTGTCTACACGTGCACGCTACTTCGAAGTAGCGGCACTAACTTCGAAATAGCGCCCGTCGTGGCTACACGCGTCGGGCGCTATTTCGAAGTTAACTTCGACGTTAGGCGGTGAGACGTCGAAGTCGCTAACCCCATGAGGGGATAGGAATAGCGCCCTACTTCGACGTTCAACGTCGAAGTAGGGACAGTGTAGACGATCCGCGTCCCGCAACGTCGAAATTGCCGGGTCCTCCATGGCGGCCATCAGCTGGGGGGTTGAGAGACGCTCTCTCCAGCCCCTCAGCTCACTGGTGGCCGCGTGGAGCGGCCCCTTAAAGGTCCCCTCCCCCTCCCTGCCTCTGCAGGAAGCTGAGGGGCAGCCTGCAGCGCCAGCGAGGCGTCAGTCGTCCCGGAGAGCCCTCCAGGACCATCGCTCCAGGGCAGCCCCTCGGCCGAGGACCGACCGGCCCCACGGCGGGCTAGACGGCGGGCCCCGCGCCACCAACCGCCGCCGGCGACGGACCCGCAGCTGCTGGCCATCCTCCGTCGGCAGCTGGAGGTCATGGAGCAGCACCTCCACCTGCAGGAGCGGGCGCTGGCCTGGCGCCAGGAGGCATGGGGGGCCTACATGCAGACATTTAACCGCCTGGTGGACTTGCTGGCCCCCCATGCTGCACCGGCCAAAACATCGTCCGCCCTGCCCGCTCCTGCAGTCCCACCACCAGCTGCTCCTCCCGTCGCCGGCCAGTCCGCCGTCGCCCCGCCACCCACCTGCGAGGGCCAGAGCGCCGAGGGACCCCTGGAGCCACCTGACACTCGCCGGCCACCATACCTTCCGGTCCAGCCCGCTCCCACCCAGCCACGGACCAGGCTGCGAGCGCGGCGGGGCTCCCGGCCGGCCACGCCCAGTGCCGGGCTATAGGGGCGAGGGGCCCGGGACGTGGCCCCCCCCCTGTATATAGTTGCGCCCTGTTTTTGTCGGCCCCCCGTTTGCCCCGTCCCCCCCATGTACATAGTTCTCCCCTTTATCCTCCCTGGTTTTCTTTTTATTATGTCAGACAGTTGTTTCTTTGTATTGTTTTATTTTTGTACATATTGCTTTTGTTGAATGTTTGTACATAGTTTTCTGTTTGTGGTTCACATATTTCTTTTTACATCCCAAAAAAAAAAGGTTCTGAAAGACAAAAAAAAAGTTTACGTTCAGCCACAAGTGCGTGCTGTCATTTGTCCAGGACAAGTGTCGGGGTGGGGGAGGTGGGGTGCTCCATGGTGTGGGCGTTAGGGCAGGAGTGTGGGGGAGGAAGGGGCGGGCAGTAGGGGGCCTGGGCAGAGTTCACCCCGCGTCCTGTTCGTCGAAGTGGGCCCGCAGGGCCTCCCGGACCCGGGTCCACTCGGGGTCCACCTGCCGACTGGGGGCAGCAGGTGGCTGGACGTGTGCCCTGCTGGCCTCCGCAGCCCAGCCCTGCAGAAAGGTCTCCCCCTTGCTCTTGACCAAATTGTGCAGGGCGCAGCAGGCACCCACAATCTGGGGGATGTTGTTGGGGCCCACATCCAGGCGGGTCAGGAGACATCTCCAGCGTACCTTCAGGCGGCCAAATGAACGCTCCACCACCTGGCGCGCATGGTTCAGGCGCTCATTGAAGCGCTCCTTGCTAGCGGAGAGATGGCCCGTGTAGGGGTGCATGAGCCATGGCCAGAGGGGGTAGGCCGCATCTGCGATGACGCAGAAGGGCATGGTGGTGTCCCCCAGAGGGATCTCCCACTGGGGGATGTAGGTCCCCGCCTCCAGCCGGCGGCACAGGCCCGAGTTCCGGAAAACCCGGGCGTCGTGGGTGCTGCCAGGCCAGCCCACGTAAATGTCCTGGAAACGTCCCCGGCTGTCCACCAAGGCCTGGAGGACGACAGAATGGTAGCCCTTGCGATTGAGGTATCGTCCTCCACTGTGATGCGGGGCGCGGATGGGGATATGAGTCCCATCCAGAGCCCCGAAGCAGTTGGGGAAGCCCAGGATGGCAAAGGCAGCTATGGTGGCATCTGGGTCCCCCAGCCTCACGAGCCTGTGCAGGAGCACGGCGTTGATGGCACGCACAACCTGCAGAGAAAGCACATGGGACGGCACCAATGAGGGGTGAGCAGGGTGTGCGTGGCCCTGTCCTGCCCTGCCCTGGCCCCCCTGCCCTGGCCTGCCTTGCTCTGGCCCCCCTGCCCTGCCCTGGCCCCCCTGCTCTGGCCTGCCCTGCTCTGGCCCCCCTGCCCTACCCTGGCCCCCCTGCTCTGGCCTGCCCTGCTCTGGCCCCCCTGCCCTGCCCTGGCCCCCCTGCTCTGGCCTGCCCTGCTCTGCCCCCCTGCCCTGCCCTGGCCCCCCTGCTCTGGCCTGCCCTGCTCTGGCCCCCCTGCCCTGCCCTGGCCCCCCTGCTCTGGCCTGCCCTGCTCTGGCCCCCCTGCCCTGCCCTGGCCCCCCTGCTCTGGCCCCCCTGCTCTGGCCCCCCTGCCCTGCCCTGGCCCCCCTGCTCTGGCCCCCCTGCCCTGCTCTGGCCCCCCTGCCCTGCTCTGGCCCCCCTGCCATGGCCCCCCTGCCCTGCCCTGGCCCCCCTGCTCTGGCCTGCCCTGCTCTGGCCCCCCTGCCCTGCCCTGGCCCCCCTGCTCTGGCCTGCCCTGCTCTGGCCCCCCTGCCCTGCCCTGGCCCCCCTGCTCTGGCCCCCCTGCCCTGCTCTGGCCTCCCCCCGTGGGTTCACTTACCTCCATGAAGACAGCCCCGACGGTGGCCTTTCCGACACCAAACTGCTGGCCCATGGATCGGTAGCTGTCCGGAGTGGCCAGCTTCCAGACAGCGATGCCGACCCGTTTCTGCACTGTGAGGGCACGCCGCATGGCAGTGTCCTGGTGCCTGAGTGCGGGGGTGAGCCACTGGCACAGCTCCAGGAATGTCTGTCGGGTCATCCTGAAGTTCCGGAGCCAGTGGTCGTCGTCCCACTCCCCAAGCACCAGCCGCTCCCACCAGTCGGTGCTGGTGGGGTAGCTCCACAGCCGCCGGCGTGTGAGGCGGGGGGTGGAGCGGGGTGCTGCAGGGGTAGGGGTTGAGCCCTGCTGCCCTGGGGGCATCTCCTCCCCTGGGGCAAGGAGGTGCTCAGCTGCCTCCCACATGGCATGGGTCAGGGCAAGCCCTGCTCCTGCCGGGAGGGCTGGGTGGACCTCTGGCTGCTGCTGCTGCTGCTGGGGGTCCATGACTGCGGCGCCCGGGGTCTGTGTGCCTATGGCTCCTCAGACCGCATGCTATGCAGGCTGAGTGTGTCTGGGAGGGGCCCTTTAAGGGAGCGGCTAGCTGTTGCCCCGGAAGCGCTAGTCCGCCCTTTGACCCTGTCTGCAGCTGTGCCTGGCATCCCTATTTCGATGTGTGCTACTTGGGCGTGTAGACATTCCCTCGCAGCGCCTATTTCGATGTTGGGCTGAGCAACGTCGAAGTTGAACATTGACGTTGCCAGCCCTGGAGGACGTGTAGACGCTATTCATCGAAATAGGCTATTTCGATGTCGCAACATCGAAATAGGCTACTTCGATGTAGGCTTCACGTGTAGACGTAGCCTTTAGCAGTTTCTTTTATGTTTATAAAGTCTCTTCATTTTACCCAAGTAGATATTCAGTATAACTCTATCATCTACATAATCTAAGTCTTGAAGCTTATTTCTTTCTCCACCAATACCAGTGTCCTTGGCAGCAACCATTACTCTTCTCTTCTCTTCTGTCGTAGACTTTAGAATGAGAAGCGGAACTGTTCGTCAACCTTTCCTTATGTCAGTAACAATCTTAAACTATTGTATATCTCTGCCCTCTCTCCTAACTTAATATGTAGCATGCAGACTTGTCATACAAAGCTTTTATTAATTTAACAGTGTTTGCTGAAATTCCATAGTGTCTCAGGACCTTCCAGAAAGCTGCTTTTTGCATGTGGTCAAGCACTTTGGTAAAATCTTGGATGTTAAAAACCATTTTCTGCTGGTGTGAGAAGCACTTGTCAGTAAGTGTTCTCAAGGCAAAAATGTGATCTGAACACAAGCTACCAGATGGAAATCCAGCCTGTTCTTCCCCAAATGCTTTATCAACACAGATTTCATCCTGTTCCAAATGATGGCGTAAAACACTTCTCCAGGTACAGCTATGAGCGTCATCCCCTTTGTGGTTAGCACAGATAAGCTGCACCCTTTTTATGTAGGTAATCCCTCTTCTCCAACCTTCCTGGCACATCTAATCATTTCAGTATCTCTCTTATTAGTGCTTGGTGCTTTACTACTCTTTGGTTGGCTTATAGCATTAGGGTAGGAATACTGAAAAGTTAGGAGTCTTAGCTCCTTCTGAGCATTCCATCCTGAGTTACCTCCTCAAAGGCAACCATTTCTAAGGACATAGATACATCTGCTATTTCATCATGTCACTCTGTTTATTCCAGTGGTTCTGGCTGATTAAGCACTGCCTCAAAATGTTTCATCTAGAGAGCTATCTGTTCTTCCTCTGTGGATAAAATTGTACTCATCCAAGCCTTGACAATACCACAATGGTTTGAAATTGTCATGTCAGTTGTTTAGATACTAGAATATGTTCTTTTCAGAATCCTGTCTTGTATATCCCCTCAGCCTTTCTTGTTTTATTTTCCATTCATTCTCTCTTGCTTCTTCTGCCTGATATTTTAACTTCATTGGCTTTGTCTGCATATTCTAGTGGTGGAATGGCTTTTTTTTCACGGCTGTCTTGTCTTATGGAACTCTCTTCTCTAATGCTCTTTGTTCATCAAACATCTGTGTATTTGGTTGGAGCCATACTTTGTGCTTCGATCGCCTCACCCTTACAGTGGTCCTGCCTGCATTTGCCCATGCTTCTTTGAAAAACTACCACAGTTTGTTATTCTCTGCCATTTTTCAGCATCCAACTCTTCAAATTTCTTGCTCAATAAGTTTGAAATGCTCAGTCATGGCTGGCTCTACTAATTTTCCAGCATATACACCCTTTAGCACTGTGTGATGTTATCTTCTTTAGTCCCCCACTCACCCAATAACAAGATGATTGTCATTTTTAACCTTAGTAGTACTCATAAGCCTCCTCCACTCCTACATCTTGAAGCATAGGCCATTGACAACCATTTGCCAGTGTCCTCTGCCCTGGGTGATCTTTCCCAGGTGTATCCTGGCTTCTTAGTGTCTGCTTTCAGGTCTCTACACCAGGTGTTTCTTGGCTACCCTCTTTTCCTTTTTCATTGTGGGTTCCAACTTAAGGTTAGCAACTCCAGCCTTGGCCCTCACATATATCCCATGATGCAACAATAAACACCTATAGCCTAGTACTGGCAACATGGTCAAGTTGTTTCTGGGTGCAGCCATCATTTGGTTTCCCTATCTGTTTGTCTGTCTTTCTCTGGAAATAGTGTGCTTCCCCCATGCCAACATTACATAGGCTGCAGAGTTTAATGTGACATTCTCCAGTGTCAGTTTGTTCCAGGATGCCATGTCAGCTCATAATTTGTTCATATGCAGTATTATGCATTTAGCTCGTCCATGAAAATAACATCTTGCAAAGGACACTCTGCAGTCTTTCACACAAGCAATCATTGACGTGTTTGTTGCTTTTGTTGGATGGCACACAATTCTGAGCTGTAACCACAGTTTGTCACAAAGTACAAAGTCAATGTTCCCAGGCTTACAGATTGCCATTCATTAGTTGCTTCTTTGGTCAGTACTAAATTTAAGCTTCTCTTTATTTGTCATCTTCTACTCCTAAATATAAACATTCATGCCTTCTGATCACATTTGTCTCATCCAGTTGCCCTCATCTCAATCAGTCCAAGCACGCTTATGGCAGGAATGTTCATTTTTTAATAACTTGTACCAGTCTATGTGTGTTCCAAAGTGATCTAACACTTCAACACCTAAATCTTACCTGTGAAAATACTCCATATCAGGTGAAAAGCTTTCTTTGCAACTTTGTTTTTCCATTACCATAATGTCAGTTGGATTTGCGGGTATCATGTTGTCTAACTTTCAGCAGATTGTGCTCCTCTCCAGTTGATGTTTGTTTCTGCAAATCTGTGACAGACTCATCTTGCATCTGGGTTGCTGCTGTAACAGAATGGAGAAGCTGTTACCCTGCCTTGCAATCTCCTGCTAGGAAGAGCCATGGACCAGGGTTCCTGCTATTTTTCTCCATTCATGATTGGAATAAATGTTATGTGCACCAAGGCACATGGGCATGTGCAGCATAAGTAGGTACATTTGTTGCCAGCAGGGAGTGGCTGTGAGCACTCTGCTGAGCAGCTGGGTGACACCTGAATGTCTCCTGGGCAGTTGCCCAAGCACTCAGCTCACAGGGAACACTGCTGTAGACTCCTTTTAGCCGAGTTTATCCCATTGCTTCATGTGGCTTTGTTACACCTAAAGGAGTTTCTTGCATCACCAGTGCAGCTATGAGGGCAGCGCTATAGTTTTGGTGAGGGGGCTGCTCCAAGATTTTGGTAAGTGGTCAGGGGCTGCACTTTTCTATGGAGATGTGGGGGTCTGAGATGGAGGTTGGGTGCACAAGGGAGCTCGGGGTAGGGGACTTGGGTACAGGAGAGGGTATGGGGTCTGAGGGAGAGTGTGAGTGATGGGGAAGGATTCTGAGACGGGGAGGGGTCGCTCAGTGGTTAGAGCATTGGCCTTGTAAATCCAGGCTGTGAGCTCAATTCCTGAGGGGGTCTTTCAAAGTTCGTGGGTAAGTTAGCTTTTTTTTTTTAAATAAAAAACAAAAACTCAAGGAGGGTGATACATGCTGCTGTGAGGGAATTGACTTAGTGACCTTTCAAGGTTCCTTCCAGCTCTATGAGATATGTATATCTCCACTGTAATATCTGCAAATAAATCTCAGTGGAGTTGCTAGAAGAGTAAATGGAATGGACAAAAGCACAGGTTGCTTCTTGTAAAATCTGTCTCACATCAAATACACCAGTATTAAAATACCAAAACCCAGAACTATTAATCTTCCAGTGGATACTTCAGGAGCACAAACAATATACTTCAGTGTTAGTAACATGAGAGATACAGTTCTAGACAGCTAGCAAAGTTTGAAAAGAAATATGAGCAATGTTTAAAAGAAATGTTTGGAGGTCCAGATGCTCAAAACTCTTAATTTCTCTCTGAACAAAAATTAAAATAATTGTAATTCATGCTGGAAGAGAGCACAAGTTTATAGACAACCTGTTTAAAAGTCAGCTGCTGCCATACTCACAAAAATTTCAAAGAATGCACTAAAGAAATTATAAAATATGATGTGAAATATCATTATTTCTCTGGGAAAAGGGTGTGTGCTACAGGCATCTCTGAGCCAAAGCCTGGTTTCTGAAGCCTGAAATGAGAAAAAAATAAAGAATATGGGAATACAGGATCTGCAGTGAAAAACTGCTCAAATGTAAAGAGGAAGCAAGAATGGCTCATATAACAAGAAAACTAATATAGATTTTAGAGGTGAGCCATGCGGGGGTGGGGAGAAACCGTCTTAGTCTAGGGGTAGCTACAATGACAGAGAAAAAAGAAATCTAAATGATCTATTCCGAACATTATATCAGAGAGGTAGCCACGTTAGTCTGTATCTTCAAGAACAACAAGAAGTTCTGTGGCACCTTATAGACTAACAGATATTTTGGAGCATAAGCTTTTGTGGGCAAAGACTCACTTCATGAGATGCATAAGTGGGGGGAGCGGGTTTCAGAGGAGTACTTAAACAGCGGGGTCCCAGTAAGAGATAGGGCAGAGCAATGTGCCAGCAGTGCCCCACTACAATTTACATTGGCCAAACTGGACAGTCTCGACATAAAAGAATAAATGGACATAAATCAGACATCAGGAATGGTAATCTAGAGAAACCTATGGGAGAGCACTTCAGTCTCACTGGACACCCAATAACAGATTTAAAAGTAGCAGTCCTAAAACAAAGACATTTCAAAAATCAAATGGAGAGAGAAATCTCTGAGCTGCAATTTATTTCACAGAATCATAGGGCTGGAAGGGACCTCAGAAGGTCATCTCGTCCAGCCCCATGCTTCAAGCAGGATCAACCCCCACTAAGTCATCCCAGACAGGACCTTGTCCAGCGGGGACATAAAAACCTTGAGGGATAGAGAATCCACCACCTCTCTAGGCAATGCATTCCAATGCTTCACCACCCTCCTGGTGAAGTAGTTTTTTGTAATATCTAACCTACACAAATTTGACTCCATCAACCAAGGATTAAACAGAGACTGGGAGTGGCTGGCTCCTTATAAAAGCAGCTTCTCTACCCTGGGTGCTAATATCTCCCCATTAGACTCTGACAATGGGTCCACATCCCCCTGTCTGATCTGACTTGTTTTTTCCTCTTTTGATACATACTGCTGATAATGGGCCATTTCCACCTTGCTGAATAGACCTGGTCAGCTCTGGCCCTCCCTTTTACTGGGACCCCACTCTTTAAATACCCCTCTGGAAAACCCCTCCCCCCACTCATGCATCTGATGAAGCGGGTCTTTGCCCACGAAAGCTTATGCTCCAAAATATCTGTTAGTCTATAAGGTGCCACAGGACTTCTGGTTATTCTGAACATTGTAAACTGATAAGTTGACTTCAGTCTTCTTGGTTTAAATGCCCAGATTATGAATCCCCCATTCCTACTGATGACCCGATGTCTGGTCCCGCAAACTCCCTCATGTGAAGAGTTCATAAGTTGGATCCCAAAATAAAGCTGCTGCTATACTACCATTGTCCTCTTGGAGGTGCCATGGTAATGAGGCAATGTGAAGCAAGCTAATGAGGTGCTAAAGAGTGTATTCAGCACCTCATTAGCATAATGACAGCCACACAAAGAGACTTCAAATTGCAGATTGACGGTGGAGATGGGGGCAGCTTTGAAATAAGTACCCCACTTTGGCATTCCCTTACTCCCACATATGTGTACTCAGAGAGGACATATACTGAAGAGATATTAAATACACAGAAACCCACATTCTAGTTTGGTCATAGATTCACAGAAACAGAGTTTCTAGATGTAGTACAGGTCATTGCTTTGGTTCTAAGCTTGATTAACTGAAATTCCTTCTTAACTGAAGTTTGCTTGTAACACAAAAATCTCTGCTTCCCATTAATACCATAACCCCAGGCTTCTTCTATATCAAATTTCATCCAAGAATCTCAAAGCATGCTTTACAAACATTAATTTATTAATATGCCTAGGGTGTCTGTTCTCTGAAGGTTGTGGATGTTCCCCATGACTATACACAGTACTGTACTCTACCTGTAAATTTTACAGGAAGTCTCAGCAAGGGCACCTGTGATTAATAACTCTATTCCATGCAGGCCATGGCAGTAGCTGATTCTGATTTAAAGGAGTTGGAGGAAGATGTCTTTCACAGGCCTGGTTGAGCTCCCTCTACTTGTAAGTCCCTGAAATCCATAGTCACCTAGATACTCACAAAACAATGGGTCAAATATATCTGATCAAACAGCTACTAAAGTCAAAATGCATTTTTCTACTGATTTCAGCCAATGCTGAATTGGGCCCATTATGTAGTGAGGTGCCAGATCAGCAGAGCAGTTGAACGTGTGCTTAAGTCCCACTTGTTTAAATGTCTCGCTAAACAGGAGAGGAGAAAGGCACAAATTAAAAATTTAGTCCACAATTCAGCATAGTAGTTATGCATATGCTTAAAATTAAGCATATGCTTAACCTCTATGCTGAATTGAACTACAAAAGGATCTCTGAAACTGGGTGACTGAGCAAGCAAATAGCACACGAAATGCAGTGTTGATAAATACAAAGTAATACATGCTAGTAAACATAATCCCAACTATACATATAACATGATTGGTAACATGGACAAGAGAGAAATATGAGATGAAATTCTGGACCCATTTGAAGTCAATGCCATAACTCCCAGTGACTTGTGGACAACGTTTCACAGGCTTTGTCTAGACTACACAACTTCTACGGACATGACCTTGTTGACACAGCCGTATTGCTAAAGCGGGCAGTTTTACTACTGTTTGTCAGCTCTTTTGCAGACAGTATACTTCTAATCCCAATGAGCAGTGTTCACACTGCACTTATCATGGCAAAAATAATATCCTTATATAGGGTGTTGAGTGTGGGGGTTAGCACCTCTGAACAACAAAAGATTTGTCATTCAGTTGCCATTATACAGATAACTTCAGACATAATTCTGTTCTGCTCCCTTGAGATATTATTGGTGTAATTTTTTTTAAAAGGATTTAAATAAGGGGTGTAGGCTAAGAATTCCTGAGACAAAGGTTTGCACCTTCTTTGTGTTGACCTCTGTGCATGAAAGGCTGTAAAGGAACTGATTACTGCTTTCTGATTTTTAAAGGTGAAAGGCCTGGGACAAAGTCATTTTTACTATCACAAGTTTCTTCTTGCAATATAGCACAGAAATAAATATTTTCTGTTTTAATCACTAGCATGCAAGAGTATAGATTATTAAATGTGTTGTGTAGCTTGGTTTTTAAACAGTTCAATATTATATTAGAAATTTTTAGAGCCTTCTAGGGAATTTTTCAAGGACAGAAAATGGTCACTGACAGCTATTTTTGTGCTTGCTGGAAATTAATATCAAGCACTTTTACAATACGGAGCATAGGCAGGAAATTGCTATGCCCTTCTGAAGAAAATTGATTGTGTAGCTCATTACATTCCTTTTGAAATGTTGTATTCTATGACTCTGATAAAGGTAAGATCTACATTCTGTTTCTGTGACTAGGCGAGTCATCTTAGTATGGAAGTTTCCCACACATTTTCTCTGGACAGTGATTCTTTTATGTGGTTGAGCAAGTGAAAATACATTAAACCTGTCTGGATCTTGTCTGTAGGGTGTTTGAGATAAGCATCACATAAAGAACTTCACCCATTGTTTCTTCTGCTACTCCCAATTCATGTTTTTTATCCATTTGCTTGAAATGTTTGTCTTACTCCTCTATCAGAATGCTGTATGTGGCATCTGAAGCTCCCCTAGGTATTTCCTTTCCATTAACTTCCTATTGATTTTCATTTATGTGTACAGATTGCAGCATATACATTAACTGTCACTCTGAAAAAGTTCTGATTTACAAGAGTTTAGTCTTAAATAGATAGATAGATAGAGGGGTGTACGGGGATAGCTAAATAGCCAGCTAGATTATTTGTGGTTTAACACATACAGTGCCTTTCCATGCAAATATTAATCAAAAGAATGTCACTCCACATGTAGGGCTGGACAATGACATATAAGTGAATCTAAATGCCAATCATGTGGATGCAATCTAGAGAAAGAAACTCAGGGTGAGGAATGTAGCATTTCATACCAAAGTATGCACAGAAAGAATTCAGTGGGCAAAAAGTCATGGACAGAATATCATATGAACTGAGTCTGAGCAATATAGCAAAAAGGTTAACTATAGCTAAGGTGACACTAGTGAGTTTTGCCAGCAAAACTTGTGGAGTGTCCACACGCAAAATGGGATTTGTCGACAGTATCTGGACAAAACACAGCACTTTCTTTGGCAGCTTTGATGTATAACACTGCTGTTGACAGATTCTGTGGACAAAAAAGCTGTGTGGCCTCTCTGGGTTGGGGGTGTGCTTCTCTCAACAGACAGGGCATCCACCACAATGGGCAGCCCTGCCTGTTGTGCTTCCAAGTGCCTGTTTTGTTGAGAGAGCAGTGCTCTCCCGATTGGCTTTTGTGTGTGGCTGCACTCTGGCTAGTGCTGCACTCACCTCTAGTGCCAGTAGCTTGATGCAAACATGCAGTCTTGAAAATGCAAAATAGCTGCTCATTTGCATAGTCCAGTGGCTGATTTGCATATTCACAGCAGAAAAGAAGCAGTGAAGATGTGGTTCTGCTGACAAAACCCCCCTCTGTTGCCAGATCCTTATGCCTGGGAAAAATCAGGGATAAGGGGCGGCAACAGAGGGGGGTTTTGCTGGCAGAATCATATCTTCATGGCATTTTCTGCTGCAAATATGCAAATGAGTGTTTGAATATGCAAATGAACAGTCCTTTTGCATTTTTTAGACCACTCATTTGCATCAAGTTGCCAGCTGTAGATGCGAGTGTAACGGTAGCCTCTGTCGACAGAAGTTTTGTTGGGAAATCTCTTCCGACAGTGACTTCTGTTGACGGAGCGCTGTAGTATAACCATAGCCTATGAATAAATAAGTCTAAAATGTACTGAGGAAAAGAGAAGGAAGAAAAGATATACAGATGAAAAGGTAAATGCGGTAGGAAAAGGGACAGGGTGAAGTGTTTTTGTCCAAATTTCATTTTTTAAAATATATGTTGTTTTATAAAGCCTAATGTGAGGAGAACGCTGTTTTTAAAACAAAGCAGTGAAAAAATTAAAATTGTGACTCAGTGAAAACCTCTCTCTGTTTTCATAATCCCAAACAAAAAACCACAGAACTCTAATGATTCAGAACCAGAAAATGAAACTGACTAGAAGCACGCATGAAATGAAGCATCCTTGTTTCATTGTCCAAGCTAAGTGAGGTGTGAAAAGCAAACATATAGCATAAATGATGGAAAGCAACTTATATCTTGCAGTGATTCTGAAGCTTACTCTGGAGCTTTTGTCCATCTTTAGTTCTAGGTAAATATTTTATGAAGATGACACAGCTCAGTGCACCTTCTTACCTCTGCTCACAGATCTTACCCTCTAAAACTTTAGGCCACAGGATTAACATATTCAATAGGATTACAGGTTCAACCTCTCTAGTTCAGCACTGTCTCAACCGGCAACATCCATAATCCACCATGATTTTATTAGCTGGACAACCACTTATCATGGGTGTGGCCAAGTTTCCCATGGTCCCATAAAGTTTGTTTATAGCCACCGGTCCTGGCTCTCAGTGTTCTGTGCTGTTATTTGGCTGTAATTACCCCCATATGTCTTCTAAGAGCCCACTAAGCAGTGGAAGCATTGGTAATGTGCAAGACAATATTGACCTCCCATGGTCCGGCACATTCTCTTGTCCAGCACCGGTTCAATTATGCTTATCTGAGTATTGCACCTCTGGGACAATTCTGCATCAAATATTCCAAAATTCTGCATATTTTATTTGTCAAAACAAATCAATCTAATCACAACAATTTCATTTTTATTAGTCATTTACTTAAACTACCTACAGGAAAAAAAATCACTCTCACTGTTCAGAATTTCCTAAACATTTGACAATTAAGTTACAAATACTTGGTAACCAATATCCTGCATAAAATTGTTCAGACTTTCATCTGGAAAGTCATGCAGTTTTGCTAATCATTATCCTGAATTTTTTGAAATGGGTAAGAAAAAGAAATACTAGCCTGTAGTCTAACCCCTTAATGCCTCTTTGGCACAGGAAAATAAAGCACAAAATCACACAGACCTACCCAACTGAGGGTTCCATTACTATCATTTGCCATAAGGCTTCCTTACACCACTCTGTCAAGATAAGCCAGCTTTAGTTGATTAATCACTGGAACAATTAACAAACAGTTTAGCAGCCTGAGTATGTGGCCGCGTGGACACTACGAGATAAAATTGACATATAATAAATTTGAATACTTAATCTTGATACTATAAATTTGAATAAAATGTCCACAAAGCTTCTTGAAATTCAACCTACCTTTTCTCCCTGTCATATCTCTCATTGCCCCGTGCAAGTTCGACAGCGTGAGCACTGCATTATGGGTGCCTATTCCACAGTGCCTTAGCCCTGGTTGCTTGTGGGTGTTTCATGTCAGAATCCCATAATTCCAAGCACTATCTAGAATTCATTACATCACTAACCACAAAAAAAAAGAACTGGAGATTGTGCCATTTCCTGCTGCAGCATTCCAGCGCAAGCATGGATCCACGAACACTCCAATTCATAGCACAGATAGTTTTCACAAACACAGCATCTGTCACACAATTTGTTCTTTAGTTCCAAAGCTCAATGACTCTTGGCTATGCTACTAGTGCTGCTGCTGCTGCTGAGGATGGTGGCTGCCATGACTACATTGCTGACAGACAGGAGGTTTTGGACTTGAGAGACTAGAACACACTGGTGGGATCACATCGTTTTGGAGTCCTGGGATGACTAGCAGTGGGAGCAGAACTTTTGCATGTTCAAGTCCACCTTCATGTAACTTTGTGATGCGCTGGTGCCCACCCTGAAGCACAGCAACACCAAAATGAGGCAGGCTTTAACGGTACAGAAGCGAGTGGCAATTGCACTGTGGAAGTTTGCAACCCCCAACAGTTATCGGTCACTGGCAAATCAGTTCGGGGTGGGCAGGTCTACAGTGAGGTCCGTGGTGATGGAGGTGGCCAATGCAATCTGTTGGCATCTCCTCCTGAAGACTATGACCTTGGGAGACATACAGGCCATAGTGGGTGGCTTTGCTGCCCAAGGCTTTCCTAACTGCAGTGGGGCAATAGATGGAATGCACATCCCCATCATGGCCCTGATCCACCCGACCTCAGTGTATTTTATTCAAAATGGGTACTTATCCATGGTCATGCAGGGGTAGGTAGATCACAAAGGTCATTGTACTGACATCAACTTTGGCTGGTCAGGGAGGGTTCACGACACGCACATATTCTGAAATTTGGGACTGTATCAAAAGCTCCGGGATGGGACTTCTTTTCCCTGATCAGAAAATCAAAATTGGCAATGTGGAGAAGCCCATAGTTATATTGGGTGACCCTGCCTGAATAAACTCTACGCAGGAGCCCTGGACCCCAGCAAGGAAAACTTTAATCACAGACTGAGCAGGTGCAGAATGATTGTGGAATGTGCCTTTGAAAGCGAGGTTCAGATGTTTATTGAACCATTTGGACATTTCTGAAGTTAATGTCCCACTGTTATTACAGTGTGCACTATTTTGCATAACATATGTAAATCAAGGCGGGAAACTTTCCCCTCTATCTGGAATTCTGAAGCGGAGGCGATAGGCAGGGCTTACTCGCAGTCATCTATGCTGCCTTCCACCAGTAGTAGTGCTCAGGCAGCAGCAATAAGGGATGCTTTAAAAAACTGCTTTATAACTGATCTGTAATGCACACAGTACCTATGTATGTCTCTGCCATAACGCCAATAAATCAACCTTGCTGTAATGAATGAATGAACGCTCATTTTGGTAGGGGGGGTTAAGTTGCAATAACTGGAATGTGCTGTGCCTTCAGCAGCACTCACCCACCCCATTTCCCCCCACCCCCCAGTTTCCTCAGCTGCGTGTCTGCTATGGACGAGGGAGTTTCACTGCCTAGCTGTGCCTTCGGCAGCACTCACCCTTCCTCCCACCGGCCCATTTTGATTTGTGTTCCCCCCCGCCCACTCCTGTAGGACAAGAAATCACACCAAGCTTAAAGGAATGATTTTGTTTTGGGGTAGGAGAGGTTTAAGTGGCTGGGAAAAGAGCCCTTCTCAAGGGTGCTAGAATAGCCTTTTGCAATAGCCCTTGGGGTGGAGTGGTAGTGTAGCCTTGCCCTCCCTCCCTGCATGCAGGTACCCTGACGATGGGTTGGGGGGGTAGGCAGTCTGTCCTCAGGGGACTCAGGCCAGCGGGTATCAGCTGATGCCCTTTTGGGTTGGGAGTCCCTCTGCAGTTGCAGCAGGGAGAGCAGGACCTCCGTCTGCTCGCTAACAGCCGTTACGAGCTTTGCCATGACCTCAGTCTGCTTTGCTGCAACCTCATTCATTTTTGACAGTTGCTGCTGCTGGAGGTCAAGCATTCTGTCGTTAAAGTTTACTTGACTCTGATGCCACTCAGCTGTGTCTGTGACGCCACTGAGCAGTGTCCTTTGTCAGGTTCTTGTGCTCTGCCTCAGTGTTTTCCATGTGCTGCAGGATCAGATTTTGTTTGAATTTCTTGCATCTCCTGGTTTTAACTGTAATGCTGGGCACTGGGTCTGGAAAATGAAGGCCAAAATTAAGATACAACCCACTTAATGAGCTTTGAAGTGCAATGAATGGCTCTTTCTGTGTACTATCACTGAAAGTACACTTCTGAAGAACACATGGGTTATTAACAATGGGACAATAAGTATGCATTTCACAATACCTCACTTTCCCTCATTTATCCAGCACATTGCTCTGTGGACTTGTTAAATCATAAGCAATTGTCCTCTTTTGGTGGGAATGGGAAAGTCTGCAAAGCAGGGGCAGCTGCCAGGTGTCCTGGAAGGCTGTCCTGTGACAGTGACAAATGGACGGCTGTATGTGGTGCTTCAATGCACAATAAAAATAATGCAATGAAAAAACTCTATCCAAAGAAAGGCTGGTTGAAAAGGGACATGGGAGGGGAAAAGCACAGCAGAGGAATCTGTGGCACAGGGGGATTCCTGAGAACTGAAAACAAATGGTGCTTGGAAAGACATATAGGAGGGGAAATGCCCAGCATTGCCCAGCAGCTGTGTGGTTCTGAGGAGGCCTGGAAAATCAAAAGAAATGCTGCGAGAAAGGGGTTTGAAAGAGCAAATGCCCAGCTGAGCCTGGCAGCAGCATAGCATGGGGTGTGTGCATTGAAAAATGAAAAGAAATGGAGGTTGGAAAGGGACGTGGAGGGTGAAATCCCCCAGAGCCTGAAAACTGGATTGCGTGGTGGGGAACAAACACCTGCTGGCTGCTGCAGGCCAATGTGAAGGAGCATGAAGCATGTTTAAAAAAACAAAAACAAAAACCAGATGCAAATTCCTGTGCTTCCACAGGTTGCCAAGAAAGACACCACTCTCCTAAAACTAACAGATATGGAGAAAGAACAGCTACTCCTGCTGTGTGACTGAAAGCCTGGAAAATTTTCTAAAATGCTGCATGACGCTTTGACACTAGATTGCTATCTGGTTGCCTGGCATGGCAAGGTGTGCTACTGTGGAAGCCGCAATAAGTCAGGCCTGCCTAAGAATCTCATGAAAAAAATACAAGAGTGCCTGGATGGGGCCTTCAAGGAGATCTCCAAAAAGGAGAAGTCCTCCATGCCAAAAAACATTAACACGCTGTTCTGAGGGACACAGAAGCACAGCTAGCAAACCTGTACCTATGCAAAACCCTACAGCTATGCCCACCCCCAACCCGCTTCTAGCATGCAGAATAAAGACTCATCTGAACTTCTTGCTCCAGAGGGCTTGGGGACCAGCATGGAGGTGACTGGCATGGACAGGATTGCCGTGGACAGTCCTGTAATGGAGGGGCCTGCAGTGGAGAGGACTGCTTCCAGGTCTATGTTGAAGAGCTCTGGGCTGTCTGGAACAACTTCCTCTGCCTCCTGCTCATTGCTCCCTTCCTCCTCTCTGGTGCCCTCTTTCTCTGGGCCACCCTGCTTCTCCAGGCTCACCCTGAACTCCTTACCAGGACTTTCACAAGTGTTGTAATTCAGTCCAGGCTCTGTGGTGAAGTCTCTCCCAATGAGCATGTAGAACTATTGATAATAGCAGCAGGTCTGTGGAGCCACCTCTGACTGCTGGTTGGCTTTCTGGACTTTTTGATAGGCCTGATGGAGTTCTTTAACATTCACCCAGCCCTGCACAGAGTCCTGGGAGTAACCTTGGGCAGCCATCTTGTGCACCATCTGATCATAGATGGGTGCATTTCTCTTGACCACCCAAAGTCTCTTTACCACCAACTGGTCTCCCCAAATGGCAATGAAATCAAGAATCTCCTGGTGCATCAAAGCTCGGGCTCTCTTGTGAGCCTGAGAAGTGCTGGTCAGATCACTGCCCTGAGTGCTCATGATTACAGTACAGGGCTACCGATAATTGCTGCCGACGTGGTGTGATGGTTACCAATGCAATGCGATGCAACGGGCAAAGGGATATTTTCATAATGAATGCCCTTTTTACTTGCAGGGCTGGGCTGCTAAACTCCAATTCAAATTTTAATTCAAATTCAATCCAAACTTCTCAGGCTTACTTTGTCCTTCCTGTACACCTGACAGCACTGCACAACAAAGCAGCCATACTTGAAGGGTCACCACATAGTTTTGTGGGATACATATGTGACACTTCTGGGGGCTAACAAATACAAATTAAGGACATGGTACTTCCATACTAGCCTTGATTCAAAATTTTAAGTTAGAAAGGGGTGGGAGAGATCAGCGGTTTGAGCACTAGCCTGCTAAACTTGGGGTTGTGATTTCAATCCTGGAGAAGGCCATTTAGGAACTGGGGCAAATAGATGTCCGGGATGGTGCTTGGGACTGCCAAGAGGGCAGGGGACTAGACTAGATGACCTCCTGAGGTCCCTTCCAGCTCTAGGGCTATGTCTACACTGGCCAAAAACTTTGAAATGGCCATGCAAATGACCATTTCGAAGTTTACTAATGAAGTGCTGAAATACATATTCAGCACCTCATTAACATGCAGGCGGCCGCAGCACTTCAAAAATGACGCGGCTCTTCCAGACGGGGCTCCTTTTCAAAAGGACCCCGGCTAGTTTGAAGTCCCCTTATTCCCATCTGCTCATGGGAATAAGGGGACTTCGAAGTAGGTGAGGTCTTTTCGAAAAGGAGCCCCGTCTGAAAGAGCCGTGTCAATTTCGAAGTACTGCGGCTGCCCGCATGCTAATGAGGTGCTGAATACGCATTTCAGCGCTTCATTGGTAAACTTCGAAATGGCTATTTGCATGGCCATTTAGAAGCTTTTGCCTAGTGTAGACATGGCCTAGGAGATGTGTATCTCCAATTGAGAATGTCAAATAGATGCTATAACTGTCCCATAATATCAATATTCTGTAATCAGCATTACAGCTCAATAAATCACATTAATAGTATTACACGTGAAGGCAGTCATGTTTTAACATTGAGCTAAAGTCCTTTAATTCAAATTTATCTGATATTGTAGACATAGCCTTAGTTGCTATATTTCTGCTCTGCCTCAGGGACAGAACTTGGTTCACACAGTCCTAGAGCTTGTCTGTACTTACCATAGAGTGGATGCACTGGGGGGGTCAATCTTGTGAGGTTTGACGTAGTGCACCTAGTCAGGCTGAGCTAAATTGACAGCTCAGGGCACTGACATTGACCCTGGTAGTCCTCACAGTCATGGGGAGTAAGGGAAGACAATGAGAGAGTGTCTCCTGTCAACCTCCCTCTGTGGGGATGGTGCAGAAAATTGATGCAAGGTATGCCAGCTCTAGCTGTGCAATAAACATAGCTGAACTTATGTATCTTCCATTGATTTTGTCCCAACTGTAGAGCTGGTCTACTGTCCTACGTCTTTAAGGGTGCGTCTACACTTGCATTCCTCATTCGAAAGAGGCATGCAAATGAGGTAAATCGAAAATGCAAAATGAGGTATAAATTTGCATATTCTGCAACTCATTTGCATATTATAATTTCAAAAGTTAACTTTGAAGTAAGGGAGGCTAATGTCAAAGTCACTACTCCATTCCCAGAAATGTAGCAGTGCCCTACTTCAAAGTTTAACTTCGAAGTAGGGGTGTGTGTAGATGCTCAACTTCGAAGTTGCTTACTTTGAAGTTGTACTTGGAAGTAAGCAACTTCAAAGTTATTTTTCCAGTGTAGGCACAGCCTAAGAGTCCTACTTACAACAGTTTCATTAATAAATAAATTAAGATACAGAACTTTAATGTTTAAGTGGTGCTTGGTAGCATTAGCTCTTCTTTTGTTAACCCACAGGTGGCATGGCTTTGAGCAAACTCCCAGCTGCGTGGGGGAGGAGGAGCAGGGCTGAGCCCCCACCTCACATGCCGATGAAAATTGGCTTCTGTGTTGAATACTGATGAAAATCATGTGCCATTCTTGGCACCAATGCTGGGGGTTGCTGACCCCTGGTCTAGCCACTACTTATTAGGAAAAAGTTGAGAAAGGAAAACAGTAATCTATTCACTGACACGGGACCCTCCTATCTTTAAGACAGGAAGAAGAATCCAATTTTAATAAGGGTAAATTATGCCTCTAGGTGATTGAGAAGCTGTAGTAGGCCAGGAGTATCCCAGGGAGGCATTGTGCTTCACTGAAATCCCTCTCAATTACAATTCTGTCTATGCAGCAAATTACAACATCTATCCCCCAACTCCCACCCCCATGACACTCAGTGCCAGCTCAAGTGTTAGAGGAGAGTACTTGCTGACTCTTACATATGTGAAGAGTCTACACAAGGGTGAGTGGGGGTGGAGGGGTTTTACTGGTTCATATGTCTTTGTTTAGCTTTGGGTGCAAAGTCCAAGTTGCACTCTACCCTTCAGTTACTACTATGTGTAAAGGTGGCCAGATGCTGGGCTAGTGGGCAGAGGAACTTATGCATGTTTTGGATATTGGACATCAAAGATACATGCTATTTTATTAGTCCCTGGGTAAATCTACATCAGTTTAAATGAGAGTTTTCTTGAAATAATAATTCATCACAGTTTTTGCATTGATCACAATCCTACTCCAGTTAGACTATGAGGTTTTGCATGACAATCAAATATTACAAAATATAGATGAATAAAATCAGAGTTAAACCTAAATGCGGACAATTCTTCAACCAAATAATGCCTGAAGAAGAGAAATGAAAACAAAACAAAAAAAATCCAATCCCAGATCATTCCTGTGTTTAAATGTAAATGTGTTTCAAAGTGCACCAAATGACAGAAAAATCATCAATCTTCCCCAAGGTCTAATATCTATTTCCCTGTGACATTACAGTGCTTTGAATTCTATCAGGAAATAAATATGGCAATAGGGTGCTGTCACTGAGCTGATTTAGCAAGAAGCCTTCATGTGACATCTGTTTGGATGTTTCCCACAAATGGATTCCTATACAAGCGAGGCAAATAAAAATCTCTTTGTCACTTGTTTGTAGTTTAACTTCTGATGAGCATTTGATTGTCATGACAATCATTGTTTTCAAACTGAAAATCCACGTAAGCAATTTCCTTCTGGTGGCTTTCTGGGAGCCCACATGGAACAAATTAGTTGACTTACTTCAGTTCCTAACTGGCAATCCACATTCAAACAAATCAGCATGGTTTGCATCAATTGGCATCTTTTTGGAAGTTCAAAGTGTGACTGGCCCCTGCTAGAATGGGTCTAGTGTACCTGGACCGATTAAAGACTTCCAAGTTAGGCCTAAGGGAAGACATCTGGGCTTTATATCCTGCAGACCATGCTCAGAAAAAGGAGGCTTCTGTGAGGCCTTGAGTTATCAGGGGAAGGTCCAACTTGGAAAACCTGTGGAGAAGGCCATACTCCAGGCAAGAGGTGCTGGGAAAGCAGAAATATAGAGCAGAAGGGAGGAGAGGCTGTGTCCGTATTGGAGATGGAAAGAAGACTTTTGAAGATATTAATTTTCTTTTAAATTTTTTTGAGCTGGACATAGAATCATAGAATCTGTAGGGCTGGAAGGGACCTTAGGAGGTCACCTAGTCCAGCCCCCTGCCTGAAGCAGGATCAACCCTCACTAAATCATCCCAGTCAGGACTTTGTCAAGCCGAGACTTAAAAGCCTCTAGGGATGGAGACTCCACCATCTCCACAGGTAATGCAGTCCAGTGCTTCATCACTCTTCTGGTGAAATAGTTTTTCCATATATCTAATCTACAACTCTCCCACTGTAACTTCAAACCATTGTTCCTTGTTCTGCCATCTGTCGCTACCGTGAACAGCTTCTCTCCATCCTCTTTAGAGCCTCCCCTTCAGGAAGTCGAAGGCTGCTATCAAATCGCCCCTCAGTCTTCTCTTCTGCAAACTAAATAAGTCCAAGTCCCTCAGCCTCTCCAGATAGGTCATGTGCTCCAGCCCTTTAATAATTTTTGTTGCCCTCCGCTGGACCTGCTGCAATTCATCCACATCCTTTCTATACTGTGGGACCAGAACTGGATGCAATACTCCAGATATGGCCTCACAAGTGCTGAATAGAGGGGAATAATAACTTCTCTAGATTTTCTGAAAATGCTTCTCCTAATGCACCCAATACGCCATTAGCATAAAGTCACACTGTTGCCTCATATCCAGCCTCTCATTCACCATAATCCCCAGGTACTTTTCTGCTGCACTGTTACTTAGCCAGGTGGCACCCAGCCTGCAACAGTGCTTGGGATTCTTCCATCCCAAGTGCAGGAGTCTGTATTTCTCCTTGTTGAACCTCGGCAGATTTCTTTTGGCCCAATTCTCCAATTTTTTTAGGTCACTCTGAACCTTATCCCTACCCTACAATGTGCCTACCTGTCCCACTAGCTTTGTGTCATCTGCAAATTTGCTGAGGGTGCAATCCATGCCCTCATCCAGGTCATTAATAAAGACGTTGAACAATACTGGCCCTACAGCCAATTTTTGGGGCATCCCACTTGAAAGTGACTGCCAGCCAGACATTGAGCCATTGATCACTACCTGTTGGGCATGACCACCAGCCAGCTTTCTATCCGTCTTACAGTCCATGTATCCAACCCATACTTCCTTAACTTCTGGGCAAGAATGTTGTGGGTGATGGTATCACTAAAGTCAAGGCATATCATATCCATAGGCTTCCCTGGCTATGTCTACACTAGCCAAAAACTTCAAAATGGCCATGCAAATGGCCATTTCGAAGTTTACTAATGAAGTGCTGAAATACATATTCAGCACCTCATTAGCATGTGGGTGGCTGTGGCACTTCGAAATTGATGCAGCTCGCTGCCATGCGGCTCATCCATACGGGGCTCCTTTTCGAAAGGACCCTGGCTACTTCGAAGTCCCCTTATTCCCATCTGCTCATAGGAATAAGGGGACTTTGAAGTAGGTGGGGTCCTTTTGGAAAGGAGCCCCATCTGGACGAGCTGCGCAGCGGCGAGCCGCATCAATTTCGAAGTGCCACGGCTGCCCGCATGCTAATGAGGCGCTGAATATGTATTTCAGTGCTTCATTAGTAAACTTCGAAATGGCCATTTGCATGGCCATTTCGAAGTTTTTGGCTAGTGTAGACACGACCCCCATGTCCACAGAGCCAGTTTACCTCATCATAGACGCTAATCAGATTGGTCAGGCATGACTTGCCCTTGATGAATCCATGTGGAATGCTCTTGATCACTTCCCCTCTTCCAAGTGCTTCAAAATGGATTCCTTGAGTTTACCCTCCCTGATTTTTTTGGGGACTGAGGTAAGGTTGACCAGTCTATAGTTCCCTGGATTGTCCTTCTTTCCTTTTTTAAAGATGGGTACTACATTTGCCTTTTTTCAGTCATCCAGGACCTCTACTAATCTCCCTGAGCTTTCAAAGATAATAGCCAAAGGCTCTGCAAAGACATCTGCCAGTTTCCTCAGTATCCCTGAATGCATTAAATCCAGAACCATGGATTTGTGTGCGCCTATCTTTTCTAAATAGCTGTTAGCCTGTTCTTTCCCCACCGAGGGCTGCCCACCTCCTTCCCATACTGCATTGCCTTGTGCTATAATCTGGGATCTGACATAATATACTACACCTCAGCAGCAGGAATATTTTGAATGTTTGGCTAGTGTGGGCTTCTAAATAGGAGCCTGCATTAAGGAGAAGTTCAGGCAGGCAATGCTACTTGTGGAGAGAAGGGACAGCACAAGGCAGGTGTGACCTGTGATAGGCTATCTTATGATTGAAACTGTTATGGGTGGGATGGACTAAGGTCTGAGTTCTCCCTATCTCCCTAAAATTAGTCTCCTTGGAAAAGGTTAAGTCTAGAATTTGGTGTCAATGTGTTCTGATGAATGGATGCCTTAAAGTTATATTTTAGAAATTTATATAATAAAAAGTGGATGGTACACTAGACAGGGAGTCAGAAGACTAGCATTCTATTCCTAGTTCTTCAATTTATCTGCCCTGTGACCACAGGCAAGTCACTTCAACTCTCTGTGCCTTCTTTCTTTCTCAGCTTTTCTGTTTTGTGTATTTAGACTGGAGGCAAGGAAGTTCTCTTACAGTCTGAAGATACAGTGTTTGTGTAGCACAGCTGGTTCTTGATATAAGGTGAGGTAACTAAGCACTAAGCACTACTGTAATACTGTACAACTAAAGGAAGTTCAGAGAGATTCTGCTTTGGGGGACAATTTGGTTCATTTTGAGAGAGGAGCTAGTTGGGAAGTTTGGAACAGGATGCAGAGCCAAAGTTTGAGGGTATCTGAGTCCAAAGTTGAGCTTTAAATCCACCTCTAGATAAGTTCACAGATGATGTAGTGTGGAAAAAGCTTGCATTACCATTGGCTGCGCTGTACCCCTTCTGAGCCTAATCCTGCTATCCTTAGAATATATGACTCTCAGAGTAGTCATTGGGTAGTGTTCATTCCTAGGCTTGTGCTGGATTCTGTCAGTACAGATTCTTGTGGAATCTCCAGCAGTGACATTTCATGAGAGAAGCTATGGAGGGCTAGTGAAGCCTAGACAGTGGAATCTATTGGCCAGGTAGTCTGCAGATGAGGTGATTAGTACACCTCCTGAGAAAGCCTCTGTTGATGGGCCTCCTGTTGAGCTCTGACCTCAACTGAAGCATTCCGTCTGCCCAGGATACACCCAAAAGGGAGGGCAGAAAATGGTAACATAATCTAACTTTTTTCATGGTGATATTTTTTTTAAATGATGCAGGGGATAAACTGGTGAAGATAGATATTTTCTCCTCCCTATGCCAGCTGGTACCTATGTACTAAGAACTGTAGATCTGGGCTCTAGCCCAGGAGTACTTCATTTTGCGATTGCAGAGTTAGTCTGACACACTTATTAACCACTGGTTTTTAAAATTAATTTTGAAGTAAAAGGCAAAAATCTATGATGGATGCACAGTGCCAGCAACAAGCTAATGGGGAGCATCCTTTTACAACCTAAAGTGGATGAGCCCAGATTTGCCAATCTCACATTCATTCCCCTATTGGCATGAGTGGATTATTTCCCAGATGGGCACTAATGTGTTTGTAGGGCACAAAGGGTCAACGTTTATTAAAGCTGCAGATATTGCATTTGCTCCGAGCATATAATTAGAACAGCAGATCGCTCTCTGTTTTGCCTTTCATATACCAGGTTTGATTATAAAACAGCTCTGAATAATTTCACCATGTGCTTTTGGCAAGAACTTCCACTAGCATATAACACAGTATAAGAGTCCTTATTTAAATGAAATTATGCTTTTCAATAAAGCTTGTTTCCAAAGATTAAGATTTACACATCAGACCATGAAATGCAAGGCCATATTCCCTCAGGTTCTGAGTTTTTTGGCCTCTCTTCTCTTCAAAACTTACTATTCTAGCACTGGGTGAGATTTTCAGTGACAGAAATATGATTTATATCACAGGTCTCACACTGTGATCATGGCAAATCCATGTTTTCTAACCAGGTGACATTGGACATATGCTGTCACACTAAAAACAAGTTAAGATTTTAGCATACTTTTTGAAAGAATTGAGTAGGTGTCCTGGGTTAATTCAGATTTGGGCACATCCATACTGTCTTCCTTAATTATCCTTTCAGTGTCAACTGGATACAAGAGTGTTTGTCGTTGGCCATCCTGAGTTGTGTTGTAATATGGCTGCATGTTCTATGGCTGCTATGGTATTCCATTCTGAGGTGACAGGAGTTCAGTGGTGAATGAAGCAATTAAAGGTTCTCCCCTGAGATGCAACCACCTGTTGCACAGCATAAAGTGCTTCAGTCCTGTTCAATGATCCTGCATAGAAAATCATTACATACACAAGTTCAGCTCACCCTTCCCAGTCAGCCATGCAAAATCAAAACATGCAGACTCGGCTCCCTGGGCGTCTCCAGAAGTGAAGTCTTAGAAGTAGATCCTCAGATACAGACAAGGAACCTGCAGTTAGGACTGTGCAAATAAGTGGCTTTTTTTTTTTCCTGTTTCAGTGACTAACCAAATTAAAAAGAAAAGTGTTTTGGGTTGAACAAAACATTTCATTTGAACCAAAGCAATATTTAGTGTATTATTTGGGGGGTTTTCTAACTTTGTTTTAAACAAATCCTTGTATAATTTGAAACAAAAAAAGCATTGCAATTTTAAAAACGAAATATTTCATTTAGCAAACATCAATCTTGAGCCTTTCAACTTGTTTAGATTTTTCCCTTTTTTCTAGTTGAAAGAATTCTGCAACACTGATAGCGATTTGCAAAATGTAAGACAACCCAAATCTGTGTTTTGGGTTGGGGTGTGTGTAGGATTTTCAGCCATAAAATTTCACTCAGCTTTGTACAGATGCGAAGTAGGTTATGAAAGCCAACTTTGTGGTCTCTTGATCCTGATGCTGTCAGGTTGCCATGTCTCTCGCACAAGTGAGAACACTCTGAAACTTTAATTTGCACTGGATGGCAATAACCACAAGGAGTTATTCTAGCAGGAAGCAATCACCAACAACTCAAGAAACCTGAATTCCTCTTCAACCCCCCAGGCAAACCTCATGCAATAGCTTGAAGAGCTGTAATGGGAGTTACTGCAGGGTTTCTGTGGCATTTCTGTACTACACAAGGTGCCCCCCGACACAAGGTCTGAGGGCTCCACTTGGTGCTGCATTTCCAGCTTGACAGCTGAATTGTGTTGGTAGAAGGGCACAATACAGCTGAGACAAAATAGAGGATCAATGTAATAGATAATATCAATATTAACTTACCTGGATGGGCAGAGGTTCGATGCATGTTATTACCCCAAAGTTGCATTTGAGGGTTGCTGGTGTGTGTGATGGGGATATATGAGCAGAATTCTGGAATTAGCAAAGTGACATTTTACATTTGGTAATTTATTCAGAACATGTACTTTTGAGCTGCTCACACTGTCCCCAGTCTGTTAGGATTCTGCAGGCTCTCTAGTTTGAGCCCTGCCCCTTATTGGCCTGTGGTGCTTAGAAGCCCTGGCTTTGCCTGCTCTGTGCAGTTTAAGAGTACAATAACTTGGTTGTCATTAGGTTAACTGGGTGATTTGGAGCATATAGGCATAAAGCCATGTTCTATATACCCTTTACTTGATGTTTCATTAGAAGGAATTTTTGTGCCATATTCAGTTTGTTCTGATACAGTTGCATCATGGTTTGCTTGGTTAGTCCTCTGCTCCACCCTGGAATGACTACTAGACACTCATAAAAGCTTCCCATTTGGTAGGATTATGCTGGTTGGTGAAAAGGGACTGTGGGTTTTACCATTTGGGTCAAACGAGAAAGCTCAGGAGAACATCAAAAAACGATATTTCTCGGATCCCAAGTTACAGTCAAGGTCTGTGATTGTTTCATCTGCTTCATGGTGCTCAGCAGCAGGGAATTATGTAAACTAAGCTATATCAAATCAATAGGCTAGTAAAGTTCACACATTGAAGGCTATCAGGTGTGTAGTCGGCACTGCAGAGAAATTGCACAACTGCTGTGGAGAGAACTTGCATGAATACAGAAGAGGGTCAGAGCTACTTGAAAAGTGTGGCTATCCGCAGGATACCAGCCCAAGTGGTGCATAATTCTCAAGAATGTGTTAAAGTAAAGCCCCATTCTGCTTCAAAGACAATGTTAAAGTAGCAGCAGACAAAGGCTCCTGTCCAGTGTGGAAAAGGCCCTTTTCTCTTACATAGAATAGCATATGTGATTACAAAGTAGGACTGAGGTCAGGAATGCACTGATGACTGTCAAGCTACGCTGCAGTTGAGTCATTGCCTGTTGCATGGTTTTTGTCACCTTGATGTTATAGGGTGGGCATATAGGTTGCACTCCATGGTGAAAGGATTGGCTATGGTGTGGCTGGACACGATGTACAGATTCAGCTACTTTTTATTGAAATGATGATTCTTCACACTTCTGCTCCCACACTGCAGCTGACAGGTGTGCAGAGGCAGGTTTACTGTTTACTAAACAATTGATGAGTTGATTCCTGCTCTGTGCTCCCCTTTGATTCCGAGATGGGCCACACACTCCCTTCTTTGGCCATCTGTAACTGTCTGTGACTAGTTACAGGCAGAGTACACCACATGCAACTGCTTTAGACTCCGTGTTACTCTTGAGATCTGCTGGGCCAGGTGGAGAACTGTAGTGAGTCAGTATGGCCTCCTGCAGACCCAGAGGCAGGGGAGGCTATGCAGAGGCCCTGGTGGGTGGGGCCGGAGCCAGGAGACCAGAGGCCCGCCCCTCAGAGGGTGGGGCCAAGGGCTAGAAGAGCCAAAGGCGGGACTCAGGACCCATTCGTGCCTGGGCCTCCGGGCAGGGAGGACGTGCCTGCACGAGCTCCTCGGCGCCAAAGGGAGAGGGCCTGCTGCTGCCCAGCCAGGCCGGAGGAGCAGGCCCCCAGCGGCTCCAAGCAATCCCGGGTCCATATGCCCCAAGGGGACTACCCGGACTTCCCAGACCTACCAGGACCTTCACGCCGGCGGAGACCCCCCCGCCTTGGAAGAAGCCCCAGGAGCGGGCTGCCCCAGAGTCCCGGCGGATCCTTACAGCACTCAGGCCCAGGATCGCCTTGGGTCTCCTGTATTACCGCCGCCCGACTACCCTAATGACATTGTTATGGATGACTGGCCGGAGCCCCCGAAGGTGGATGACCTGGAGGAGACCGACCTAGGGGGACCCCTCGACCAGATGGACTGGGACCTTCCGCCAGCAGAGGTCGAGGTAGGAAGTGGCCCGGGGAACAATGCTCACGAATCCATGGCAGTGTGTTGCGGTCTGGATCCCCACTGCCGTGGTTGCGTGTGAGCGACCCCCAGGGCCCCGGGCCGGGTCGCAGTGGAGTGGGAGGGCCTGCGACCCCCTACCCCCTCCCTGACAGGGCCAGCCTGTGCTGGGCCTGTGCGAAAACCCCTTGTGTTGCTGCCCCGCCCCAAACTGAGGGCTGGGCCTGCGCCTAAACCCTTGGGTTGCTGCCCGCCCCAAACTGAGGGCTGAGCTTGTGTTTCACCCTTGTATTGCTGCCCCGCCCCAAACTGAGGGCTGGGCCGGTGCTTAACCCTTGTGTTGCTGCCCTGCCCTGGACTGAGGGCTGGGCCCAGAACTGTGTTATTACTTGGGACTGCTGCCCTGGACTGAGGGTCGGGCCTAGAGTTGTACTATTACCTGGGAACTGCTGCCCTGCCCTGGACTGAGGGCTGGGCCCAGAACTGTGTTATTACTTGGGACTGCTGCCCTGGACTGAGGGTCGGGCCTAGAGTTGTACTATTACCTGGGAACTGCTGCCCTGCCCTGGACTGAGGGCTGGGCCCAGAACTGTGTTATTACTTGGGACTACTGCCCTGCCCCGGACTGAGGGCCGGGCCTAGAATTGTACTATTACCTGTGAACTGCTGCCCTGTCCTGGACTGAGGGCTGGGCCCAGAACTATACAACTCTTGTGAACTGCGGCCCCGCCCTAGATTGAGGGCTGGGGCCTGTATGGTGTTGCAGCGGTGAGCCGCTGACCACCCGAACTGAGTACGGGCTGGTGCTCTAACCCCCTTTTTGCTGCCGCCCGCCCTAGGCCAAGGGGCTGGGCGTCTCTGGACTTGTTACAAGAACCCATACTACTCCACTGACAGATATTGGTAGATATTTTCTACCAATATGGTACATATTTTCTGCTGATGGAAGTATGTCTCCTTGTGCACCTGGATAGCTCACACTGAGCATTACATACAAAGATCCTTGTCACAGATGGTAATGAGGATGCAGCTGTCCAAGTGGGGCTTAGTATCAGTGAGGCAGCTGTGAAGGGAATTTGGTGCTTGTAGTGTAGCCTGTTTGTGTTAAGTGTGCTCCTCTAATCCTTCTGCCTTCATCTGGTCTCTTGTTAGATTACTATTTATTATACAAATGATTGTTATTTGCAAAGCACTAACACAGTGTGGCCACCCATGAACACGGACACTGGCCCATGTGTTCCATGGGCTCCTGGCCTGCTGCAGCCTTTGTTCTATGCTCACTGCTAGTCAGAAACGCTTCTTTGCTCTGTGTTCTTATTTCAGCCAGGCGTGGATACTTTATGATTAGAGCAGATGTGTCAGACTCATTCTAAGGAGAGAGCAGATTCTATTTTGTAATGCAGGTCCATGGGGCAGGCCATAAATGTACACTTCAGTACTTCCCTCAGTCCACAGTAGATCTCCCGCAGAAGTCAATGAGGGTTTTGTGCAAAGACCAAAGGTAAGATACTGCCTTTATGCAATAATTGAATGTCAGTGATGCTTAGGTAAATTACATTTAATTTCACAGTGTAGGAAATTAGAGCTACCAATTCTTCTTTTGCTTCATCTGTTTCCTAATTGGCCTTTTGCTCCCACCACCACTTTCTTTTCTTTGTATCTCTCCTCTTTTCTTCTACCTGCATTTGCTTTCCTGAAGCGACTTCCTAATGCCTTTCCCTCCTGCCCACTTCACCAGAGGTTTCACTTCCACCCCTTTTCTCATTCCTTTTGATCATATCATCATAAACCATTAATTTCTGATCATTTGAGTTGTCATCATTATGCTTTAGAGTCCCTTTCTCATTGTGACTGACACAAGTAAGGAAGTTCTCACCTCATGCCACTGTTTCAGGCTGTTTGTAGGTGAGGGAAGGTGGCATTGCATTGGGTTATACTCCGTTACATCTAGAAGGATAACTCTGCATCTGTGAGGACTAGAAACCTGCTTTTCTAAAAAATAGTTTGTTTTTTTTGCAATATCTGAACATGTTACGTGGGCCATATGCAGAGTCAGCCTGCGGTTGATGTGTTCCGCACACTCCATCTGCACCTGACCTAGACACCCCACTGTAATTTGTAACAGGGCTGTGCACAGTAAACTCCACCTCACTTTGAAGTTTAACACATATTTCTGAGGAACATACTTAAGTGACCATCTGTAGGCACATTAGAATCAATGCTGCACTTTTTATAACTGGACTCCTGTGTATATGTTGTTCTAGGCAGGGAAACAGGCCCTGTCATCATGGTTTTGTGCAGCCTTGATTCCAGGGCTTCCCAGCGTTAGTTCAGACCTCACATCATATCCAGTCATACTGTCGCCACTCCTTTGGCAATGCGATGGGCTCTGTATGTCCACGTTAGTACTAAGACAATCCTAGGGGCTGCTCTGATTTGTTCCTTGGCTTTCAAAGCTCTTATAGATGTTATGGCCTCTGAGAAAAAGGAGCAACACATTCACTAGCAACATGCACCTGACCTGGCCAGAACAAATTTTCTGAGACAGGGGTCTTTGCTGTGCTGGCTCTGCACCATCTAAGAGAGGTTCCTTGAAGTCAGTGACCTCACTGCAAGGGGCTTTACTCCAGCTTTATGGGCCTTTTGTGCAGGCTATAGTGCTTTAGGGCAACACTGAAGTGGACCCAGTGGTAACTAATAATGGTAGGGGGGAGAGAGGAGAGTACTAGAAGAGGGGGATATATATAACAGACTTAAGAGAAATATAGATTTTTAGAACATATTTATTAAGCAGTTTGTCAAAAGCCATTGGAAAGCAGAAACATTAAACACAGTGACCAACTCAAAGAGCAAGCAAGAATTGTATTTAAAAATTCCTAAACTTGTGGGAGCTTTGGGGAACTGGACAAACTGAGAACTGATCACATACAGGAAGAAGCTCGCACCAGGCAGCAAAGTTTGAATTACTACAAGCAGGTACCCGTTAAAAATTTTGAAGGACAGTGGGATTGTAACACTGAAGACAGCTCCCCTCCCTTGCTCCTCTCTCTTATCTTCTCTTGCTCCTATCCTCTTCCCCTCCTTTTCTCTTTCTGAGGGTACATCTACCCTACCCAGTAGATCAATCAGTGTTCAATTTTGTGCACTTGGTGGGGAAGCTTGAAATCAAGCTATCAGGGGTTGACAGTTGACCCCTGTACTCCTCAATCTCACAAGAAGTAAGGGAGGTTGATGGGAGAGCTTCTCCCGTTGACCTCCCTCAGTGAGGATAGCCAGATAAGTTGATTGTAGAGAAGTCATTTCCAGCTATTTAATTGCTGTAGCTGGAATTGCATATCTACAATCTATTTTAAGGTCAAGGGTAGACCTGGCCTTAGTCTGCTCTGTTTCCTACTTCCCATTATCTGTGCTCCCCTACCTTTCACTTCTTGGTTCATCTTCCATTCTTCATCTTCTCCTATTTTCCTGTCTCTCTTTTCTTATCTACCTCCTTTCTTTCCCCTTGCTTCCATTTTTAATTCATCTTTCCTTTGCTCTTCCTTTTGTCTTCTCCTTTCCTCCCTATTTCCCTTTGAAATACCCTGCTCTCCCCTCCTCTTGTGTTCATTTCTTCAAGAAAAAAAATCAATCAAGCAGGACAATATTAGCATAGGTGCTGTGGACTGAGACCCCCTGCTGCCCTCTGTATTATATACTATAATCTTAGGACCTTCTAAATTGGTGGAGAGGAGAGGGAGAAAGGAAGGGGAGCTGCCTCTGATGTTAGATCCCCATCACCAGAAAAAAGATAATCTATTGGTTAGCATGTTAGAAACTCACAGAATCTGGGAAGTTGAATGTCTTGCTCCATCACAAGACATTTGCCAAGTTATAGAATCCCTCTGTGTCTTGTGCCTACATCTGTAAAATGGGGGCAATAATCCCTGCCTACCAGAGGTGTTGTGAGGATAAATACATTATTTCTATCATTCTGTTAAAAGACTGTGCTCTACAGTAATAGGGACCATATGCATACCCCTGATGGATAGCTCACAAGTAGCTACAAGCTGACAAATCGCTAAATGGCAGATAGCAATACTTAAAAGTTTTCAAATGGTGTAGTTTCAAATACAGGACAAACTGCTACAGAACACAATCATTTTCCTAACATTTTATTTCCCATGTGAGCTCCCTGGCCTGTATATCCTGAAATACCATCAGAATATTTTTGAGCTTCATTTCCTTTTCAACTGAAATTTGGAAGATTAAACATTTTCTAACAGCAATAGATCATCCAGTTATTAATAGTAATGTGGAAGAACTGGGTAAATGATTTTCAGCAATCAGTCACCAGTTTTTAAAGTTTTATAGTTCATGAACGGGAGTACTGAATATTGAAATTTGATTTAGTGGCCGACTAGTCTTTAAAGCACAGACAACATACTTTATTTCCTCCTACTCCACAGGCTTTTTTGCAGTTTTCCAGAGTAACTGATTGGCGTAGAATGAATTTTCTGTGTGTGAGTCAGAATTCACTTCAGAGAATGAAAAAGCAAAATGCATTATAATCAGGACTGAGCAGATAATAAAGTGGCTCTGCCCGCAACAACTGCCTTTCAATATCTTTTCCCAATCTATCTCTAATGTTCTGTTATTGCTTGCAGCAGCAGGGAATACATATCTCTTTGCTGAAAGAAGAGAAAGAAATACAGTAGCGGGGAAAACAATTCCAGTTAGGAAGTGAAATATTTTAAAATGGACTGCAAAGTTTTTGAAACAGAACTTCATTAACAAAATATAAAGGTGAAATTCTGGCTGCACTGAAGTCAGTGACAAATCCCTCATTGACTTTGTTGGGGTCTGGTTTTCACCCTAAGTGTAAGCTCAAACAGTTACACACTTACATATTCCCAGAAAGTGTTTGGAAGCTGTTCCTATCTACAGCTCTGGGTTCTGAAGTTACTAAAACACATGTTTAACTTTAAGCATGGGAGTAGTCCCATTGGCTTGAGTGTGCTTACGTACTTTTCCCCCAGGATATATTTGCAAAGCCCTAAGTTAAGGAATCCATATTTCTCTTAAACCTGCTGTTGATGCCAAAACTCCCTGAAAGTCAACAGGGAGAGACTGCTTAGGTGGTACATATGATATCATCACTGAAGGGGGAACTTTGAATGCTGCTAGCAGACAGATCCTGCTAGGTGCGGTAAGTAAAATGGTTAGTAGACGTTTCCTTCCTGTATCTATCTGCAATTTACTTCTTATCACTTACTCTGATGGATATTCCTGTTAATGCTCATCATTTGGTCTTAAAACTTGAAACTCTGAGTAAGTCTGTTTGTTTATGTATTGTCTCTATATTGGGGATTTCAGTTATTGATGTTATTTATTCAGTGCCTGAAGGTGTGCTAATTGTTTCACAGAACTATAAGGTGTATCCATAATTCTCAAATGTCTCTCATTTGGAGGGACTGCTTTCATAAAATTCTGAAGTTATAAGTATCATACATGAATATTTTTGTGCCCCTCATTATGTATCTTTCTTACATATCGCCTACGTCTACACGTACACGCTACATCGAAATAGCTTATAGATGAATAGCGTCTACACGTCCTCCAGGGCTGGCAACGTCGACGTTCAACTTCGACGTTGGGCAGCACCACATCGAAATAGGCGCTGCGAGGGAACGTCTACACGCCAAAGTAGCACACATCGAAATAAGGGTGCCAGGAACAGCTGCAGACAGGGTCACAGGGCAGACTCAACAGCAAGCCGCTCCCTTAAAGGGCCCCTCCCAAACACACTTGCACTAAACAGCACAAGATACACAGAGCCGACAACTAGTTGCAGACCCTGTGCATGCAGCATGGATCCCCAGCTGCCGCAGCAGCAACCAGAAGCCCTGGGCTAAGGGCTGCTGCACACGGTGACCATAGAGCCCTGCACAGGCTGGAGAGGCAGCGTCTCTCAACCCCACAGCTGATGGCCACCATGGAGGACCCCGCTATTTCGATGTTGCGGGACGCGGATCGTCTACATGTTCCCTACTTCGACGTTGAACGTCGAAGCAGGGCGCTATTCCCATCCCCTCATGGGGTTAGCGACTTCAACGTCTCACCGCCTAACGTCGAAGTTAACTTCGAAATAGTGCCCAACACGTGTAGCCGTGACGGGCGCTATTTCATAGTTGGCGCCGCTACTTCGATGTAGCGTGCACGTGTAGACGCGGCTATCGAGTCCCACACTTGGGCCTTGTCGGGTTGAGAGGTAAATCACGGGACTTCAGAGACTGAACGCCTTGTTCTTATTCTTGCTGTCCTTGTAGACTTTTTCTCCCTCCTAGTGGGAGTGGCCTTATAATTAGATGTTTGGCCTTTGATATACCACATAGGTGTTCTTCCCAGAAATTACTGGGTCCTGTAATCTGGGAGCCACATGCTCACTTCTGGTCCTGCTCTGGAAGTCTCTGCTGAGTGTTTTCTCCCCAGAAGTCTGTGTCTACCCACAGACAGCGGTGCTGGGGCTTTTGTGGACTTGCATTATTGCATTTGCTTGTTCCTTAGGGTATGTTTAAAAAGAGCATTTGTGTATGGAAACCAGGTTGTGAATTGCCAGTGCAACAACTGGCTATGCAGTAACATTCTGCATGGACACTGCTACAGAGCCGTAAAAATTCTATCACAGGCTCTGACATTCTCCTGTTTCAAACAGCAACGCTCTCTAGAGTCTGCATGGGATACCACTGTACAGCAAACTAGCGTGCGGAAGATTCACACCCTGGTTTCATTGTGCAATCATGCACCAGGTAGATATGCATTCACATTCTCTTCTGTGCCTTGATATATGACAAAGGTCCTATGTAAAACATTACACTATAATAATACAGGGGCTTTATGAAGCATCTGTGGCCTTTTGACCTCACCAGTTGCAGGGAAGAATCCTGAAAAAATGACAAATGTAACTTCTCTGGCTCTGAAATAGTCTCTCTCTCTCTCTCTCTCTCTCTCTCTCTCTCTCTCTGTAAATATATATTTACAGTGGAAGTGCTGAAGGCCATTGAACAAGACTGTAAACTCCGTACATAATGGAAAACATTTCAAAACAGTGGGTGCTGCACCAACCCCTAGTTCTGGCACCTATAGTTGTCATTGTTGACAATCAGACCCTTCAGTGTAACTCCTTATTCCTGAACACATTCATTCTTTGGTTGCCCATGCTTCTAGTACCAGATGACTAGTTCTGTTTGTAATACTTCAAAGGAACCTTTATATATGTTAATGAAGTTTCTGCATATTGGTTTTGCAGGGTATTTTTTTTTCCTCCTTTCTCTTTTTCCCACAAACATTGAAAACCACAATATTTGTATATTCAGTTTTGCAAAAGTACGAAACCACAATCAGTTTTGGGAACATTAGGCCCCAAAGTTAAAAAAAAAAGTATCAGTGTTTGTGCAAAACTTTTTGAGAAAATATGAGGGTTTTGTTGTTTGTTTTATAAATTTCTTTAAAAAATGTTACCTCTTTCCAACTAGTTCTTGTTAAAATATTCAAATTCATTTGTAGACTTCCCTCCATGGCACATGCAGAGGCAACTTTTAAAAACCTCTGAAGAATACAAGACAGAAAGCAAATAAAGAAAACCAGGATTTGGGGGAAAGTGAGGGGAGCAGGCAGGGAGTGGGGGAAGCCTGCACAATTTGATTTGGAGTTTTGTTGAATAAACTAAGCTCAACAATTTTAAGCAACACTTCAAACTACCTTATGTCCCCAGACATATAAAGGATAAAATATAACACATCCTGTGCATGCATGTTTACTTATCTGAGAATGTTCTCCACATAAAGAAGTAATGATACCCTTTCATTGACATCATCCAAGTGATAATATCCTTTTGTCTGTGTGATTGGGGGTAATAATAACCTTTCAACTGCTTCCGTGCGCAGACCATTTTTTGTCATTCTACATAAAAATAAAAAAAGACAGCACTTTTTGAAAAGTAGAGAGGGACCAATATGCCCTTGTTTACACATGCTTCGATACAGAATGACTCAACTGAAGTACATGAAATTAATTAGGTGTAAATGTGGAGCAAATAAGAAAAGAGTTTGACCCAGAGTATTTAAGAGAGTACACAAATGCTAGAAGACTTGTTATTTTATCATTTGTGTGAGGGGTTTTGTTAATGTATAGAACCTTTGTCTCCGCAATTCATTAGGGTCTTATATTTAAAGCTGAAATTAGACAAGTGGTCATGATTCCATTAAATACCAGAAAGATTACAAAGGAACAGAGTGACATACTTAGTCTTACCCTAGTGTTGATCATTTAAGTTTAATTGTGCATAGTTTATCATCAAACAGATTAGTCTTGAGAGGTCACTGTCATTCCTGCAGGCCATTTGCATTACTGCTACGATATTGCAAAGAAAAATATTGCATTTAGGCAGTTATTATTGAGATTTCTGTTTTGTGCATGCCAACATATGGTTGGCTCAGATACTCCTTCATGTGACTCAGTAAAGGGGTATATGAAGCGGTTTACAATGAAATGTAAATTTTCTTCTTTCAGATAATTACTTTAATTCCTAACTTAGAATAGCTTTAGTATAATAAGATATGTATTCATTAAGGTACCCTGACTAGATTGCTTCCTATCATAGTGAATTATCACTAAAGTAAAATACATTATGATGCTGATTTCTTTATTAAGCTAATATTTTTTAAAACTAAAGAGCATGGTAAGTCTTAATAAACAGACTGTGTGTCTATTTATTGAACCTGATTTACATCATTTCAACTTTTATTTTAGTCAGATTAAAAGAGCAAAGAATTTTTCTGACTAATAAGGAAAGTGAACTTCATATTAACTTTTTTTCATTCTACTGGTGAGACTGCTTGCCACCAACCAAAAGAATAATTACATTGTAGGAGAATCAGTCTGAAAAACTGACTTTCAGGAAAACTGCACTGATTAGCTATAGTTCCTTTAAGAACATATAGCTTCACCCATAACTGTGAGTTAAAAGTGGGAATAGTCTGCTAAAAGTGCTTCTGTTTTACTATTAGTTTTTGTTATAGGACAATTAATCTTGAACATGAAAGCAAACAAAACTCCCATTTTAACTCCATGACAAAAATATTTTAGTTGTAAATGAAGTTTGTTTTTTCTTTACTCATTTTAAAAACAAGTTCCTATATCAAAGCACATTTGAAAGTCTTTGCTGTGTCAAATATTAATTTTGGAATTGCATTCTCATGGCTGATACCGAAGAATATGTCATCAGATTTTCAAGACGACCTTTCTATCTTCCTCCAAATGCTCCAATCAGTCCTTTTATTGAGCAGACTATACCCGCTAAGCTGCAAAGGAAACCAACAATAAAAATAGAAATGGCTGCACATTTCTCCAAGAACACTAATTTTTCCCATTTGAGGTTTAAGTGGAAAAGAGAAGGAAGAAGACAAGTCATAGCAGCACCAGTTACACTGCCTGTTAAACCCATCAGCAGAGCAAAATGTGGTATGAATATGGCCATCAGCAGAGTAAACAAGAGGACCAAGCCTCTTAAAACTACAGTAAACAGAGGGGCTCTATAATCAGAATGATTACTGCTAGATATACAAGTGTGCAGTATTTCTGTTACTGCAAAAAAAGGCAATGGATAAGACAGAAGAGCCTTGGCTAAGAGGCACAAATTCACCAGGGTTTGCAGGGACGATGGCAGGTTGTCAGTAATAACTTCCTTTGTCTCCTTGCCCCAGGTCAGGAATGCAGTCAGTGCAAAGGCTGTCTTGAAGAGACAAGCAAAAAAATGAGTCCAGTTCAACATACTATTAAATTCCTTTGGGTTTTTCATGTTTCCTTCAAGAGTAGGGAGAAATATTTGTGAAGTGTAACTGAAAATGATCACCCCCACTGAGACCAGGAAATCCTCAAACTCAATAGCGAATCTAAATTTTGTCCAAGACCACAAATGTGTTTGTGTCAGACAGTAACTCATCACTATGAAGATGATAATGAAATGGACTAAGGAGCAAAGCAGGCTGAGTTTGGAAATAATGTTGAGAGTTTTGATAAACACACAAGGCAGCAATGTTACAAATGCAAGTACTAACCAAGTTTTCTCCGTCACTGGTATATATGGAAAGCTATGTGACAGCAAGTTTCCACTAACAACCAGATACAAAATGCATGTCATGATCAGTTCCATCACCTGGGTCACATTGACAACTATGCCACCTAGTTTGGGAAATAGCTGTTTACAGCAAGTATTAGCAATGTCTTCATATGTGTTTCTCACTCTTATGAGCTGCCCATCTTCATTTTCTTCATACAAGCAAGCAATTAGAATTTTGCCGGTATAGCAGCAGAACATTGCAGCCAGGATAATAAGAAACAGCCCGCTGTATCCACTGTGAAGAAGAGCATATGGCAATCCTAGAACAAAAATTCCCTAGAGAGAGAAAGAGAGAAAGAAAACGGGACAAAAACCATGAGGCAAAATGTTCAGTGTAAGTAACGCCTTCCAACCTGCATCTGTTGAGTATTACCTTTACCATAATAAGAGAATTGTTATATCATTCCAATAACAATTACAAACAAAGGTATTTATTTAGGACAAACTCAGCCACACACACATGTACAGACAAGCTAAAAAAGACAGAAAGCATGAAAATGGTAGCAACAGGTTCCATTTTAATATTTAATGCTGATTTGATTAAAAGCATATTTTAAAAGCCTCATAGTCAGTTATTCAGTCAACATGCATATTCATGGAGCAGGTTCCATAATAAAATCAAACAGCTGTAGCGGCCATTTTAGAAGTTTCATCCAAATATTAAAATGTTACCATAGAAAAATCCAAGAATGACACACTGCTTTGGTTTAAAGATTATACAGGGGCACAGTTAACAGTCATCTGGAAATAAAATGCCATTAAGGTTACATCTTCACTACAAAAACAATGAGAAGTCCTGTGGCACCTTATAGACTAACAGATATATTGGAGCATAAGCTTTCATGGGCAAAGATCCACTTTGTCAGGTGCATTGACAAAGTGGGTCTTTGCCCACGAAAGCTGATACTCCAAAAAATCTGTCAGTCTACAAGGAGCCACAGGAATTCTTGTTTTTGGGGATACAGATTAGCACAGCTACCCCTCTCATGCTTGTCTTTACTACAGGGAAGATTGACACTGCTGTGGTTGATCTTCCAGAGTTCAATTTAGCATGGCTAATATGCTAAATCAAACTTACAGGGTGCCTGCATGAGTGAAGGTACTCCTGCCCTGTCTTAGAAGTAAGGGAAGTCAAGGGGAATGCACACTCCCATCGGCCTCCCTTAGAGGAGGCGGTGCAGAAGCCCAGACAAAAGTACTTCAACTCTAGCTATGTAGTTAACGTAGCTGGAATTGCACACGACTTTCTGCTGTAGTGTAAACCTGCCCTGGTGTTTAACGGGTTGCTTCCCCAGCAGTCTGAAACCTTATGGGCTCTTTGCTGTTGCAGACATTCCTGAAGTGAATACTCTTGTAGCCAAGAAGTCTGGCCTTTTTCACATGTCAAAAAATGTTTGATGATAGACACATACTTTTCTCTGAACATTTTCTCAGAAGAACTGGATTATATTTGTTTTACCAAATGTAAAGTCCCACACTTCAGTTTTACAAAACCCCAAAGTCATTGTCTTTTGCAAAGGTGTTTTTATTGCTTTTTAATTCAGATAAATACAATAGTATCAAATTCTGGAACAACCCAATGCCTAAAAAAGATACAATTTAAGATAAACAGCATCCCTGACATTTCCCCTTTTTTCTTATGTGACCAAATATACATTTATTACACTCTTGTCAGTGTTGTGTGTTCATGGTGAGAATTTAAAATAAAATTGAAAGGAAGCAAAATAGAGCAAAACATTATATTATATTATATTATATTATATTATATTATAGAGTAAAATGTAGGTATTTACAACACGTAACTAGGGATGGTGGCCCAAATCATAAGATCCTTGCCGGGAGTCATACGGCTTGTTTACACTAGCCCCCTCCTTCGAAGGGGGCATGTAAATGAGCCTGAGAGGGGAATACCAATGAGGTGCTGCACTGCCTATGCAGCACCTCATTAGCCTAATTCCTGTCATGTGAACTTCGAAGCTATCAACTTTGAAGCCCTGGCAAGCCTTTTAGTTGCAGGCACTTTGAAGTACCCATACAACTTCAAAGTGCCCTTTCTCCCAAAACATTTTGGGAGTAAGGGCACTTTGAAGTTGCGCTGGTACTTCAAAGTGCCTGCAGCTGTACTGGGCAGCCCTGTCTGCTGTGCTTCCAGTTGGCCATTTGGCTGCTCTCTGTCAACACAGAAGGTGGCTCTTGCAATCCACCTGGCAGAAGATATCTGCTGGGAAAACTTCTGTTGACAAACCGCTGTTATGTAGACATAGCCCCAGTGAGTACATTCATAGTAAGGTACTATTCAAAATGGGTCTGGGTAGTGTAATTGGACCTTTGCACCCAGATTCTCAAAGGTGTTTCTGTGCAAACTTTCTTTGGAATCAATGAGAGTTAAGCATCTAAATATCTTTTGAAGATCAGGGCCTTAATCCTTACTTGGGTGAACACCTGTTGACTTGAGTTTATAGGTGGGCTGAGTACAGCTTGTACATTATTATAAGGGAAAAAAGGTAGAAAAGAGGTGATGAATACAGACTTAGATAAGGAGTTCAAGGGAGAAGATAAACTAATGGCAAACTATTGAGAGTAATAAATAGTTTTTTGTCTGCCAGCCATAAACTAACTTACATTCTAAGTCAATGACCGCAGGGGACAGCCAACTGAGAAGAAAGATGGGCAGCCAACAAATTACTATCAGATTTTTACACTAAGGGATTGTCTACCCCGCCTCTTTGCTGTGCTGCAACTTTCTCACTCAGGGGTCTCAGAAAACACCCTTGAATGCTGCGCTTTACTGTGCTGTAAAGCTCCAGGGCAGGGGAACCAACATCCTCCATTGGCCCCTGGGCAAGGTATTTGTGTGGGTCCCAGCTGCATGTTCCTGGAATGGGCAGAGCCAAGGGTCAAAGGGCCAAGTTCAGGCAGCCCTCAGTGCCACCAGGAATGTACCAGGCCACCCCCACTCTCCCCACAGCTGTTAGTGCTTCCTGGAGCATGCAGCACGGTGCTCCAGCAGTGATTCAAAGGGGCTCCATCCACCACCGTTGTTACTGCTACTGTATCCCAGGGCAACTGCCCCCTTTGCCTCTTCCATCAGTGGGTCTAAGCAAGTGTAAACAGGAACTTAGGGCTGTTAGCTACTCCCCTTGTGGAGGTGGTTCACCCACAATGCTGGGAGAGCTATCTCTCAGCTCTGGTGCCCCGACTACACTGCTGCATTAAAGCTAGTTAGATCTCTCAGCCTGTGCACCAGTGGTATAATTTCTTTTACTTGATTTTCCTGTAGGTACACAAATCTCTAAAAGACAGTTGGATTAAAATTGCAGGATGAATCTTAAATACATCCTTAACTGTATCCATGCACAGTCCTTAACTATGCTCGTATATGCATTACACCTCTTAATGTTGCTCAGATTGTTAATTACACTTCTTTACTTGGGATGGGATTGTGGTTTTTTTCTGTATTATACACTTTCACAGGAGTGCTTTTAAGTCATTATGTGGCCCATTTTACTGGGTAATTATGTCTGATCATCTGTTCATCCCACTCATCGCAGTCACCAGAACTTTCTAAAGTCAGATAGAGACTTCAGTCCATACCTTATTTTAGTTCGATTCACGTTCTTATATAGGTAACATTATGATAGGACTTGAGCAATTTCCAGAAGCACATTACCGTGGTGCCTGAGGAACTTCTGGAAGCACATTAAGCAAGACAGTTAGTATTTAACACTCTTTCTATGGATATGTCCAAAGCTTCCTCCCATTCCTTCCTGACCATTTCTGGTCATGAGCCATCTTCGCTGAAAAGACTACAAATCTGACTATACAAAGAGTGCTGAAGGTGCATATTTTTGGTTGGTTAGTTGTTTTTTTTAAACAGAAGCCTTTAGCGGCAGGGAAAAGTTCTTACAGGCTCGCACTTTCTGCATGCAGCATGCCAGAGTGGGGATCAGCCTTGACAGCCCCAACACCTTGTTTGAAAAAATCAGAAAATCAGTGGAAGAATCTAGAGATGAAAATATCTTCTGTACCAGCCAGTGGAGATTGGTTTTCCCTCAGTTCATCACAGTGCATGGTAAGCTTTTCTCTTTTCTTCTTCATTTAGAGCTGTGAGAGCTTTTTGTTTTAAAAAAAAACAAAGGACTCCTAAGCTGTGTCTATACGTGCACGCTACTTCGAAGTAGCGGCACTAACTTCGAAATAGCGCCCGTCGCGGCTACACGCGTCGGGCGCTATTTCGAAGTTAACTTCGACGTTAGGCGGCGAGATGTCGAAGTCGCTAACCCCATGAGGGGATAGGAATAGCGCCCTACTTCGACGTTCAACGTCGAAGTAGGGACAGTGTAGACGATCCACGTCCTGCAACTTCGAAATTGCGGGGTCCTCCATGGCGGCCATCAGCTGGGGGATTGAGAGACGCTCTCTCCAGCCCCTCAGCTCACTGGCGGCCGTGTGGAGCGGCCCCTTAAAGGTCCCCTCCCCCTCCCTGACTCTGCAGGAAGCTGAGGCAACGTGCAGGCTGCAGCCTGCACACGCGGGCAGCCTGCTGCACCCTCAGCCACCCACCCAGCGGCGATGGCTAGCCGGCAGCCCCCCCAGCGCCCCCAGGGGACCCCCCCCCAAGGGGAGCCAGGGCAGCCAGTCTGGGAAGTGGCAGCAGGGCCCCTCCTGGACGGAGGCCGAGCTGCGGGACCTGCTGGGGCTCTGGAGTGAGGAGGAGGTGCTCCAGGTAATGGGGAGCAAGAGGCGGAACGCAGATGCGTTGCTCGGCTGGCCGATGGCCTGGCTGCCCAGGGTCACCCTGCCTGCACTCCTGATCATGTGAGGAGTAAGGTCAAGGAGCTGCAGCAGGGTTATGCCCGGTCCCGGGATGCGGCCAGCCGATCTGGGGCCGCCCCCGTCACTTGCCCCTTTTACAGGGAGCTCAGGGACATCCTGGGCTCCCGGCACACCTCCTCCCCTCCGGCCACCCTTGACACCTCGGCTGACGAGCTCCAGCAGGCCCTGCAGCCGGAGTCCGCCCCGGAGGCAAGCCCCGCACCCCGGGGGCCCCCCCCGGAGGCCATCCCCAGGACATCGTGGCAGGAGGAGGAGGAGGAGGGGGGCTCCTCCTCTGCAGAATCCAGCCTGCAGATCCTCCTCCTGCCATCCCGGAGCAGCAGCAGGGCCTCCGACCCCCGGGGATCTCCGGACCGTGGGAGCGGACCCACAGGTAGGTACCCCTCTCTGGTGGACACCCCTGGGCTTGAGGGGCGGGGGTAATAGAGATGTGTCCAGGGCCTCCCACATGCTCACATGGCCATGGCCCCAAGGACACCAGGGCCATGGCCCTCACAGCACTGCAGCCATCAGCCCCTGCCCCCCGCCACCCTGCATGACAGTGCCATGCCCCATCCCCGGGCCAGGGGGGAGCGGAACCTCGAGGGGCCCCCGGGCGGAGCGGGTGGGACACCCCGCAGCAGCAGCATGTGATGGAGTGGGGGGAGTGCCAAAGGGAGACTCAGGCTACATATGAGCCACAAGAGCCGAAGAGCTCCCAGGGCCAAAGGAGGATCCTGGCGCTACAGCTGGCAGGTGACACCTCTGCCCTGAACAAACAGGAGGGAGGAGCCGAGCTGGCTTGGAATTGGGGGGCGAGGGCGGGGGCCACAGGTAGAGGCTAGGGGAAGGGAGAGCTGGTAGGCAGCCAGCCTGAGGAGGGGGAAAGCTGCATCCCAGAGGGGCCCCCCTTGGGGTCTTCTCCCCACGACGGGTTGGAAGGACTGTCTCTCCCGACAGCTGGTGCTGTCACTCCTGCCAGAAAGTGGCCATCTGTGGCCTAAGAAACCTCTCCTGCTCTCAGACCCTGCGGGGTGAAGTGAGAGTCGCTCCCACCAGGGGACGGGGTGCAGGGCAGGGGGACCCCTGAACCACATCCATCACAGCATCATCTCCCGGGGACGGGGATGGGGAACCTGCAGCACAGGGCGGGGGGGACAAAGGCCATGGCTCGGGGCCCACACTAATGCCTGTCTCCATTCTTCTTTCCCCGCTCCTCTCCTGTGTCCTGCACCTGCACCTGCACCCTCAGAAGGACCGGAAGAGAGCGCCGGCTAGGCCTCAGTTGTCCCGGAGACCCCTCCGGGACCATCGCTCCAGGGCAGCCCCTCGGCCGAGGAACAACCGGCCCCGCGGAGGGCTAGACGGCGGACCCTGCGCCTACTACCGGCGACGGCGACGGACCCCCAGCTGCTGGCCATCCTCCGCCGGCAGCTGGAGGTCTCGGAGCAGCACCTCCAGCTGCAGGAGCGGGCGCTGGCCTGGCGCCAGGAGGCATGGGGGGCCTATATGCAGACATTTAACCGGCTGGTGGACTACCTGGCCCCCCATGCTGCGCCGGCCGACCCATCGCCCGCCCTGCCCGCTCCTGCAGCCCCACCACCAGCTGCTTCTCCCGTCGCCGGCCCATCCGCCGTTGCCCCGCCACCCACCCGCGAGGGCCAGAGCGCCGAGGGACCCCTGGAGCCACCTGAGACTCGCCGGCCCCGATACCTTCCGGTCCAACCCGCTCCCACCCAGCTGCGGACCAGGCTGCGATCACGGTGGGGCTCCCGGCTGGGCACGCCTAGTACCGGGTATAGGGGCGAGGGGCCCGGGACGTGGCCCCCCCCTTGTATATAGTTGGACCCTGTTTTTTTGGTTCCCCCGTTTGCCCCATCCCCCCCATGTAAATAGTTCTCCCCTTTCTCCTCCCTGGTTTTCTTTTTATTATTTATTGCACACTGTTGTTTATTTGGATTGTTTTATTTGTGTACATATTGCTTTGGTTGAACGTTTGTACCTAGTTTTCTGTTTGTGCTTCACATATTTATTTACACCCAAAAAAAAAGGTTCGGCCAGAAAAACAAAATTTACGTTCAGCCACAAGTTCGTGCTGTCATTTGTCCAGGACAAGTGGGAGGGGGGGGCGGTGGGGTGCTCCATGGTGTGGGCGTTGGGGCAGGAGTGTGCGGGAGGAAGGGGCGGGCAGTAGGGGGCCTGGGCAGAGTTCACCCCGCTGCCTGTTGGTCGAAGTGGGCCCGCAGGGCCTCCCGGACCAGGGTCCCCTCGGGGTCCACCTGCCGACTGGGGGCAGCAGGTGGCTGCACGTGTGCCCTGCCGGCCTCCACGGCCCAGCCCTCCAGAAAGGTCTCCCCCTTGCTCTCCACGAGGTTGTGCAGGGCGCAGCAGGCTCCCACAATCTGGGGGATGTTGTTGGGGCCCGCATCCAGGCGGGTCAGGAGACATCTCCAGCGTCCCTTCAGGCGGCCAAATGAGCGCTCCACCACCTGGCACGCACGGTTCAGGCGCTCGTTGAAGCGCTCCTGGCTAGCGGAGAGATGGCCCGTGTAGGGGTGCATGAGCCATGGCCAGAGGGGGTATGCCGCATCTGCGATGACGCAGAAGGGCATGGTGGTGTCCCCCAGAGGGATCTCCCGCTGGGGGATGTAGGTCCCCGCCTCCAGCCGGCGGCACAGGCCCGAGTTCCGGAAAACCCGGGCGTCGTGTGTGCTGCCAGGCCAGCCCACGTAAATGTCCTGGAAACGTCCCCGGCTGTCCACCAAGGCCTGCAGGACGACAGAATGGTAGCCCTTTCGATTGAGGTATCATCCGCCACTGTGCTGCGGGGCGCGGATGGGGATGTGAGTCCCATCCAGAGCCCCGAAGCAGTTGGGGAAGCCCAGGGTTGCAAAGGCGGCGACGGTGGCATCTGGGTCCCCCAGCCTCACGAGCCTGTGCAGGAGCATGGCGTTGATGGCACGCACAACCTGCAGAGAAAGCACATGGGACAGCCCCAATGAGGGGTGAGCAGGGTGTGCGTGGCCCTGCCCTGCTCTGGCCCCCCTGCCCTGGCCCCCCTGCTCTGGCCCCCCTGCCCTGCTCTGGCCCTGCCCTGCCCTGCCCTGCCCTGCCCTGGCCCCCCTGCTCTGGCCCCCCTGCCCTGCTCTGGCCCTTCCCTGCCCTGCCCTGCTCTGGCCCCCCTGCCCTGCCCTGCCCTGCCCTGGCCTGCCCTGCCCTGGCCCCCCTGCCCTGGCCTGCCCTGCTCTGGCCCCCCTGCTCTGGCCCCCCTGCCCTGCCCTGGCATCCCCCTGTGGGTTCTCTTACCTCCATGAAGACAGCCCCGACGGTGGCCTTGCCGACACCAAACTGCTGTCCCACGGATCGGTAGCTGTCCTGAGTGGCCAGCTTCCAGACAGCGATGCTGACCCGTTTCTCCACAGGGAGGGCACGCCGCATGGCAGTGTCCTGGTGCCTGAGTGCGGGGGTGAGCCACTGGCACAGCTCCAGGAATGTCTGCCGGCTCATCCTGAAGTTCCTGAGCCAGTGGTCATCGTCCCACTCCCCAAGCACCAGCCGCTCCCACCAGTCGGTGCTGGTGGGGTAGCTCCACAGCCGCCGGCGTCTGAGGCGGGGGGTGGAGCGGGGTGCTGCAGGGGTAGGGGTTAAGCCCTGCTGCCCTGGGGGCATCTCCTCCCCCGGGGCAAGGAGGTGCTCAGCTGCCTCCCACATGGCATGGGCCAGGGCAAGCCCTGCTCCTGCTGGGAGGGCTGTGTGGACCTCTAGCTGCTGCTGCTGCTGCTGCTGGGGGTCCATGACTGCGGCGCCTGGGGTCTGTGTGCCTATGGCTCCTCAGACCGCGTGCTGTGCAGGCTGAGTGTATGTGGGAGGGGCCCTTTAAGGGAGCGGCTAGCTGTTGCCCCGGAAGCACTAGTCCGCCCTTTGATCCTGTCTGCAGCTGTGCCTGGCATCCCTATTTCGATGTGTGCTACTTGTGTGTGTAGACGTTCCCTCGCTGCGCCTCTTTCGATGTTGGCCTGAGCAACGTCTAAGTTGAACATCGACGTTGCCGGCCCTGGAGGACGTGTAGACGCTATTCATTGAAATAGCCTATTTCGATGTCGCAACATCGAAATAAGCTACTTCGATGTAGGCTTCACGTGTAGACGTAGCCCTAATGTGCAGCTGAGAGTTCCAAGAGTATGTGCTGACCTCATAGAGTAACAATATAATTAATTCACAGGCAGGTGTCAACATAGGCCTTCCTCACACAGCATCTTCTACCCCACTGAATTTATTCCATGAACATTTTCGTAACTATTTTCATCCCATACTAAGAGATAAGTCTTTCAGACAATATTATCATATCCCACAGCCATTGACTGCTCACCCTATAGGTATCTGTTTTCTTTTTCTTAATTGTTCATTTTTTCAACTATGGCATAACTTCTAAGATCCCCTAGCTATTTACTTATATCAGATGATTTTTCTTTGGATTTGGATAAACAGTCTACTCTTTCTTAAAATAAACCACAAAAAGTTGCCAATTTCAGTATACCTGGAAGATAGACTGGCGTTGACAAATGTAAGTTTAAACTGCACATTTCTACTGTAAGTCATTTTTTTCTGCCTGACATCCCTCTTTTGTGCTTTCATTTTAATTAATGACCAGAAGACTTAGCCACCTTTTCCTGAATCCAGGTCCAGCCTGGGACAGTGGAAGCCATGTGGCTTGCCCTCTGACTTCTCCCTGGGTCTGGCCTGGGGTGAGAGAGCTTGTGTGGTGGGTAGCAGTTGCTTCCCAGGGCAGGCTGAGGTGATGGGGGCCATGATGCTGGCCAGTGAATGCTCTCCAGAGCTTGGGCACTTGGTTCCCTCCACCCTGTGGTTATTTGTGAGAATAAATGTCCTTCCTATGACACCCTTCTTTTAGAGGCAAAATAATCAAATTCCAGGCATATCCCATTGTTCTGGGAGAACCAAACCCTGACCTTGCTTTATGTTATAAGAGGAAGCTGCATACCAAATTTTGTGGTCCCAGCTCTTACCTTTAAGAGTTCTCAAACCAATGCACAGATGAATGGACACAGACAGACAGATGTACAAATTCTCTAAAATATATGGTAGATTATGATAACTAAGAACAGCAAACTTCTAGCCTCCTGGCCATAATGATGTGTAGTCTTCCCATAGAGATGATGATTAGTAACCAGAAATGAGTGGGTGAGACACTTCCATAATGCATGTGTTAAAGTGGCCCTGTCTCCATTGTCTCTTCACAATCAATTTTATTAATGACTTTCCTTATAAGAAAAACATTTTCACATTGTTGGGATTTTTAATTATACATCTAAAAGAGTTAATGATGAAAAGCAGGACTTGATAGAAAGTGGATAAGGGTATGTAGCCAGACAAAGTCTCCCCTTTACAAGCCAGCTTGCTCACTGCCCCCACCCCCCACTGAGAAGCACACAGGGCACGGAAACGGCTGCTGACAGCACAGTCTTTGATGCCCTCATTGAGGCCCAGATGTGCTAGCTTATTGTGACCCTGAGAAACAGAAAGTACAGATAGAGGGCTAACAGGCCAAACTGTCAACAAGGGGCGGGGGACCCTCAGGAAATCACCCCAGCTGGCATTGATGAATTTGATGACCATACAACCATCCCAGAAAGGGAAGTCCCTGCCCACACAAAAAGAATGTCCTATACTCCTAAATTGCTTATCTCCTGTATTACAAGTGCAAATTAAGTAAGAAATGCCCTTGTAACAAACTGGTGTCACAAAGACAGACCAGTATGATCTGGCACCTTAGATAAGAAAGAGAATACGTAACCCAAAAAGGGGGGCCCAGCAGAACTCTAACTTTGAGTGCATTCCACCAACTACCTGCTGGTCGGGTCAGGTGATTGCCTCCCGAGGTCCGCAACTGGGGACGCCCAACGTCGTATTCGTCTTTCTGCGGAATTGAGTGACCGATCCGGCTTGGCTACGCTGGTATCGAGAGATGCAGAGAGGGTAAGATATACCCATGCTAGGTCTCTGGTTTTTTTGTGCACAGCTAAAGAATTAGAGCTCTGTAACTAGATGTTGTTGTGTCAAGATATCATTGTGTTAGATGGTAACAGATATCTTTGTATTGGATTGTAACGTAACTTGTTAACACCTGTACTTTGCTAGCATATAAGAAGTAGACAATAGCCTTTTGTAACCACATGCTTATAACTGTAGCTTAATAAACTTGTAACCAGTTAAAATCTAAGCCTGACTGCTGTTAACCCTTTTGTCAGTGCAACACAGCCGGCACAACAAAAGAACTGTAACTGTTTGGTTACCACAGCCTGGCCATAGGTGAGAGTGCTAGCAGCTCCCTGCTCTAACAGTAAAAACTGGGTTGTTTAGGACCCAGGGGAGTACCTCTCTGCACATTACCCGGCCACTGGCTAACAGGGGAGCTTGGTGGTTTAAGCATTAACCTGCTAAACCCATGGTTGTAAACTCAACCCTGGAGGCTGCCACTTAGAGATCTGGGGCAAGTAGCTAATTTTTTTTTTTAAGAAGGCGGGGGCTGGACTCAATGACCTCCCAAGATCCCTTCCAGTTCTGTGAGATGTGTATCTCCAGATGTAAAGTAGGATATCTTGCCGTACTTCAGAATCAGACTCAGTCTCCTGTTCTTAACTCATTACAAGTCATAATTTCTTCAAGGATATTTTGTACACGTCATCAAATTTAAAAATACGAATTTCAGAGGAAAATAGAGTTCTAGTGAGCACTCTTGTAATATCAGTGTCACAGAACTGCATGGACAGTGGGCCAGATTCTCTGATTTGCTGAGATTGTCTCAGTGTTTAGTCCATTAAAAATTTCTCCTACATAAAGAAAATCTCACCTGGGGCAAGGGTGCTGTAACAGCTTCTATGCTACTTTACTCCTAGCCCCCCCACATAGGGGTTGACTCTAATGGAAGGGACTGGGATTAGTGCATCTGAAAACCCTCATGGTCACCAGCTTCTGTAATGGCACAAAGTGAAATACCACACTTAGGTCTAGACAGCCTTTGTGAAATGGACCCACAAAAGTTGACTAAGGCAAGGGAACATGGAGCAAGACCCATCCAAACTCCCCAGCTAGGGGTTATCAGCATGACAGGATGCAGTCAGATCTTCCAGCTATCCTCCGTCTGGGGCAAATCCAGCGTAATCAGCAGCCAGTGTCAGAGTTACCTAGATGCCAGCACCAGACAGGAGCATTGCAACCCCCACCTCTTCACACCTTATTCAGTGCTGCAAACTTGCCAGGCCTTAATTCTGCTCATTAGTTTGCCATAGTCAGTTACGGAAATAAGGTGATGCATACTCACCAAATATGCAGATTAATGCATTATGCTGTTTAATGACAATCTGCAGATTTCTAAACTTTCAGCCTTAACAGCTGCGTATACACGTGCACGCTACTTCGAAGTAGCGGCACCAACTTCGACGTTAGGCGGGGAGACGTCGAAGTCGCTAACCTCATGAGGAGATAGGAATAGCGCCCTACTTCGACGTTCAACATCGAAGTAGGGACCGTGTAGACGATCCGCGTCCCGCAACTTCGAAATTGCTGGGTCCTCCACGGCGGCCATCAGCTGGGGGGTTGAGAGATGCTCTCTCTCCAGCCCCTGCGGGGCTCTATGGTCACCGTGGGCAGCAGCCCTTAGCCCAGGGCTTCTGGCTGCTTCTGCGACAGCTGGGGATCCATGCTGCAGGCACATGGTCTGCAACCAGTTGTCAGCTCTGTGTATCTTGTGTTGTTTAGTGCAACTGTGTCTGGGAGGGGCCCTTTAAGGGAGCGGCTTGCTGTTGAGTCCACCCTGTGACCCTGTCTGCAGCTGTGCCTGGCATCCGTATTTCGATGTGTGCTACTTTGACGTGTAGACGTTCCCTCGCTGCGCCTATTTCGATGTTGGGCTGAGCAACGTCGAAGTTGAACATTGACGTTGCTGGTCCTGGAGGACGTGTAGACGTTATTCATCGAAATAGACTATTTCGATGTCGCAACATCGAAATAAGCTATTTCGATGTTGGCTGCACGTGTAGACGTAGCCAACAGGGCTTTTGCCATGTACGTGATACTGACTACTTAATTTCACAAGCCATTTCAGCCTACAAAGTATCACACGCCTGTAAAAACAAAGCTGTATCCCTCACAGGGAAGGTAACGTGGCAGAAAGAGAACAGACCAGATCACGCTGGGAAGAAAATGAAGTGAGAAAGGAACAAAAGGAATAATGAAAATAACTGGTTCAAGCTTAGAGCTGAATCAAATGAAAAAACTAAAGTAGGACAGGAAGTAAATACAAATACATTGATAAATTAGTAACAAGTGCCCAGAATAACCAATATATTGGCTTCATATCAGAATAGATGGCAAAAAAGGCTAGACTGCTACGCTGGTGCTAGATTAACTCTGATAAATTTTCTACGTCATTTGCAAATGTTATACAGAACCAGTCTAATAGACTAATCCTAATATTTCTGCAACCATATTCTTCGCTGTGTACTAACTCTGAGTTAGGCATCTCCTTGGAAGGGCAGAGGGATGAACCTACCTATATAGGGAAATATATACTGTCATACAATATTATTTTGTTTGTGGATATTACCTTACATATGTTATTTTCCTGTATTTACACAAACATACACTTCTACACTATTTATATAAAATACAGCTAAGTGCTTATTTGAATTCAAGGTAATCTTATAAATACAGGAAAAATCCCTTAATCTTGTGCAATTAGAGCAAGAGCTATTTGAAGTGGTACCTGGGTTTGTTTTGTTTTCTTAGCTCTTCAACAACCTACTCAAATATATCAGAGGCTTTCTCATCATTATACTAGAAAGACTTGTGGCTTTTTTCTATTTTGTTTTTATTTTTATTTTGTTTTTATTTTTTATTTTCTATTTTTGTTTTATTTTTATCAGACAAGACAGACTGAATTTAGCCTTCCTGTTCCTTAGTTTATTTTTAATAGTGATGAAGGCAGCCCTACAACATGGGGTCTCCAAAATGATGTCTAAATAAAGAAAACCAGGGCTCTAGTCATTCAGTTTTTTTCTTTATGGAACTAGAATTTAAGTATACATTTTCTATGCTGGTATTTCAAGAATTTAATTCTTATCCAAGTTCATCCTCCATTTTAAGGACCTGTTAAGTTTCCATTAGTTCTGACTCAGAGACATATAAATTCAAAATTATGCCCACTAAAACAATTGCAGAAAGAGAATTTTTATGTGGTCCTTACCTCAAGATTTCAGAGATCCATTTCTTTCTCACAGCTTTTATGACCAGAAGAACCTATTAGCTCACTCAGACGCATGGTTTTCAACTTTTTTTCATTGGAAGACTTCTAAAAATTTCCAGTGGAAGTGTCAGAGACTGTTAGCATTAGTCTGTATCCACAAAAACAATGAGAGGTCCTTTGGCATCTTATAGACTAAGAGAGTTTTTGGAGTATATGCTTTCATGGGGAGGGATAGCTCAATGTTTAGAATACTGGGCTTTTAAACCCCATGTTATGTCAGTCCTTGGCAGGGCCTTTCAAGATTCTGGGGCAAGTTTAATTCCTACCTCGCAGAATGGTGACAGTTAAGTGGCTTGAGAATTAGCATGCTAAATCTAAGGTTGTAAGTGCAATTCCTCAGGAGGCCATCTAGGGCAAATAGATCTGAAAAAAGTTAATGAGAGTCTTGGGGATTGTGATAAGCCCTCTTGTATGGGCTGGACTGCATGACCTCTGAAGACCCCTTCCTTCTCTATGGGGTAGGTATACCTCCATATCTGACAAAGCGGGTCTTTGGCTACAAAAGCTTATGTTCCAAAAACCTTAGCTTATAAGGCACCCCAAGACTTCTCATCACTTTTCCAATGGAAGTGCAGATCCCTCTGGACATCATAGACCTGGTTTGTGGACCTCAAGTTGAAAGCCACTGATCTAATCTGACTTCTTTGTAACAAAGGCTTTAGAACCTAGTTATACCTGTGCTGAGCCCAATGACTTGTATGGTTTAAAAATACTCCCAGAAAGGCATCAACACTTATGGGAAGACAGCTAGAGATGGAGAATCCACCACTTCCTAAATAGTTTATTCCCATGGTAAATCATTTCACTATTAAAAATGTGTGTCTTATTTTCAATATGATTTTTTTCTGGCTTTTAACTTCTAGCCATTAATTGTTGCTAAATTAGAAAGCTCCTTAGTGTCCACTATTTTTCTCCATGTGCAGAAACTGATATGCCATAACTAACTCATCTCTCCATTTTCTCTTTGATAAGCTAAACAGGCTGAGTTTTTTAAACTCTTCTTTGCAGCCCTCATAGCATCATTGTGTCTCTTCTCTGCTCCTTCTTCAATTTTTCATCATCCTTTTTGAAATATGGACAGCAGAGCTCTTAGCAGTGTTCTAGTGTCAGTCATACCAATGGTTGCACATAGAAGTAAAATCACCTCTGTAGTCTGCTCTTTATATAGCCATGCTTTGCATTAGCTCTTTTTGCCACAGCATCACAATGGGAGCTCATATTTAGTTGTTTGTCCTCTGTGACATGTAAGCCCCTTTTCAAAATCACTGAATCACAGGATACAGTTCCTCATTTGGCAGGCATGGACTGCATTCTTGGTTTCTAGATGCATAACTTTGTATTTGGCTCTATTAAAAGACACGCAGGCAATTTGTTTCTTCTGGATGAATCTGATTCAGAGCACAGGGCTGTTCAATGTTAGATGGCTTAGTTTGGGGAAAGCTCTGAAAAGAGAATGAAATTTGAGAGCAGAGACTGTTTTGGGTTTTCAAAATGAAAAGAAAAGATGTAGAGTCTCCCCAGTTGAACAATGTGAACAGACCACCTGGCTTTTCATTTGCATTGACATTATGGGTCACATGCATGAACTGAATTCAAAATTGCAAGGTAAGAGGGCTTTTGCTCATGGTTAAGGTGACCAGCCATCCTGTATCAGGTGGGACAGTCCCATATTTGGGATGCCAAAAAGGCTTCCCTACTTATTTTTTAAAAGGGATGAGTGGTCCTTTATTAGGGCCTTCCCCCACCACTGAGCTTTTCTGCCAGTAACTGCACTAGTGCAGACCTTTTCTGCAAGCGCAGCTGCTGGTGGGAGTTGCTTCCCTGAGCCTCAGCAAAGAGGGGAAGTGTGGGCAGCTGCCACTTCCCCAGGGCTCTATGGGAGTGCCAGCGGCTGCTGCTTCCCCAGGGCTTGGTGGAGCAGGGAGGAGCCGCCCCTCCCGCCCCATCTCCCTATCCTGTATTTGGGACAGGGAGATATGGTCACACTACTCATGGCATGTATCCCCTTGTCAAGTCTTTCATGATGAAGTTGATCCTTTTTTCTCATCAGACTGGAAACAAGCAGTTCTCACACTTCACAGCAGATTACAGTATCTGACCAGAACCTGGAAAGATACACATCATTACTTTGCATGCTGAATTTTCTTGCTGCTTTGTGGATTTTAAAGTGACAGAAAATGACATAGCTGTGTTCTCCTCCCCTTTCACAGATGAAGTGGAAAATGCTCCAAGTGCCCTCCAGGCTGAGCTTATTGACTTGCAGTATGATGCATGGCTTGTGGAGCAATTCAAGTCAATGCAACTTCTAGGGGTTTATACATCTCCCAGGGAACAAAACTTTCTGAAGTTCAAGGCTCACACCTAAAGGATGCTTCTGTTGTTCAGATCAACTTACTGCTGTGACATTTTCTCTGACAAAATTCAATAAATCAAAGAACAGCTATCTCATCAGCACCTTGCAGTAATGCTCTGCATTGCAACAAGAGAAATTACACATGACTTGACATCCCTTGTTAATACCCATCACAGACTTCCCTCTTCATGCTGAGTTGCATTTTTTTCTTTCACACTTAATTTTGATAGTACACATGTGTTGACTGTGACTCATGGATGGGCAATAAGCTGGATGTAGCTCACCAGGAGCTAACGCTGGTGAACTGCATCCAGTCTTCACGCTGGTCATTGCCCACTGCTGAGGTAACTAAAACTTTATTATTAAAAATATTACAGGCGTTCATAAAATGGGTTGTAATATACCATTGCCTTCTAACACAAACTTTGGATAATGGTGTATTCAGTTAATCGTTATTGCATTTAATTCTTTTGTTGTGTAAGGAACATAAAGAGGTCTTTTAACAATAGATGGTGATGTAATGGCATTAATAAGAAACCAGCACCCAGATGCACAGCCTCGGTGGGACCTGAACCCCAGCTAAGTCTATATTATTTGGTACAAAGTTTTAAGCAGTGTAAGCTCATGTTCACTCTCTTTCTCAGGGTAAAGAGAGATATGCACAGCTGCTTGCCTCACCCCCACATAACTATTATTTATACAGGGTTTATTAATCAACAAAATGATTTTATTAATTAGAAAAAATACGATTTAAGTGATCATATGAGATAGCAGACAGAATAATGTAGGTTATTAAACAAAACAAAACAGAACACACAAGCTAAGCTTAATTCACTAGAGAGGCTAGTTACATGCACAGTAAACCCTCAATATAACGGACTAATGCCAGGGGGGAAGCTTGTCTGCTATTACCAAAAGTCCATTGTTTGCGAGGGTTTACCTGCCCAACCCCTGCCAGACTCCCCCAGCCCTAGTCCCAGCCTTTCCCCGACCACAAAAAAACCCTGCCACTCACTAGAGGAGCTGCAGGACCCCACTGTGTCACTGGAGGTGCCCAGCACTGAAGCTGGTGTCACCCAACCATGCGGCTGGAGCCGCTTCACTGCACATGGCCAAAGGCGACTGGCTGCGCAGCTGCAGCTGCCTTGAGGCCAGAAGTGCCTCACTGCATGTGGCCAGAGGCACTGGTCATGTGGCTGCAGCTGCCTCCTGGCTGGAGGCGCCTGGCCACTCGTCTGGAGCTGCTTTGCCGCACATGACCAGAATCACCTTGCTGCACGTGGCTGGAAGCACCTGGCTGCACGGCTGCAGTTGCCTCACCGCACATGGCTGGAGGCGCCCCATTGCACGGCTGGAGCCACTTCACCGCGTGCAGCTGGAGGGACCACCGCATGGCCTACGGGAGCCACTGCCTGAGCCGCCACGTGCACTTGGTGGCTCCGGCTGAGGAGGTGGTGGCTCCTCCAGGTTGCACCAGTGGGAAGTCCTTTAATTTATTTTTGGGGTGGGCGATGATTTTACAGACACCAGCAGACTTTGAGAACAAGGGGGGGATGTTCATTGTTCCTGAAGTCGGCTAAGTTGGGGTCTATAAAATTGAGGGTTTACTGTAATATCTCATCCTGAAAGTTATTCTAACAAGGTCTTTGACTGACTGGAAAGTTTTCCCATTCAGGACCATTTCTTCCCCCAGTTCAGTCTCAGATGTTTCTGGAAGTCATCTTGGGTGGGATAGTCAGGGAGAACTGATGATCACCTAGATTACCTCACTCCTCACCCTTTAATAAGATTTGCATAAAGTGAGAGTCCATTGTTTCAGTTTGCCAATTATTTCAAATTTCTTCTCATCATTGAGAATTTGCAATTTCTCTTGCTTGTTACCAGATGCCCAGTACTTGTAGTTAAGCTTCTGAAGACATCTTCACATTCTTTGCCTCCTGTGTTCAATTTGTCCATGATACACTGACTTTGAGTTTGAAAACAAAAGGAGCAGTTTTCCACCACCTCCAGCTTTTTCCTGGCTGGTATAGTCTTATGGATGGCTCCATCTTCTTTTAATATAATTGAAAGACTTCAGTGGAAGATTAATTCACCCCCATAATATCCCCCATATCATCTTTTTCTTCCTAGTGTTACTGCTCTTAGCCAATATAAGCTTTGCTTCCAGCTTCTGAGAGGAAAGTGACACAGGTGTTTATTCTGTGATTAATGCCTGCAATCACTTCATGTGCTGAGAGAACTTTGTTCAGAAGTGTTGGTCTGTCAGTCCTTCAGCTCCCATAAACACAGATTGCGATGAAGCAGATAGACTGCCTGAGACAATAGTGGAGGTACTGAAGAAAGAAGTTGTTTTGTCCGTATTTGTTCTAAAATGTGTATGTCTATTTGATTGACACAATAATCACTTAGTTCACTCTTACTTCCCTAACTAGCTAGAGTTATTTGTGAGAGTCTCCAATAAGGTTAAAGGGGGCGTGGGGGGAAATAAAATGTCTCAGCAGAAGTGATTGCTGTTGAAATAATGTTTGTGTTTTAATGCTGCATGATTTCATGGAAAACGCTAGTGGTGAAAAGTTCCCAGTTTTCTCTCATAATACAGTAAAACCCCACAAAACATAACCTGCGAGCAAATTACTTATTACTTATTAAGGACAGAATGCATTGTCTCCCTTAGTCCCAGAGGAGAAGGCAGGCACAGCAGATACTGTAGCTAAAGGAACGTGAGAAATGGTATTATACATTGCATATGGAAGCAGGGAAGTGAATTGTACCTAGCAAGCTGGAATCACCGTCCACTCATCTGATTCAAATCCATCCATTCACAGTATCCTTATAGAATGATTAACAGGTACAATATAACACTACAGTTATTTCCTTTTCATCTAGTAAGTTCTCAAAGAACTTTATAGAGTGAACCTAACCCTCTTTAGCCTTTGCTGTGAGGAGAAACATGGATGTGGCCAGGGGCATCCTCCTTTCTAGGTAACATGCTGGCCTGGGCAGAATTCAGCATGGGCTACTTAGTGCAGCATAAAAGTCAGCTGGCTGGACACACTGTACACCCACAGCCCATGGTGCTTCATTTTCCAGCATGACACTCCATTGGTGCAGGCATCCCTCAGTAGAAACCTGTCCTGGTTAGCATGATCCCTAGAGCAGAGGATATCCTGGCAGCATACCTCTTCCTCCTTACAGCACCAGCTAGTTTGGTCCAGCCCATAAATAATTTGGGAATGGTCAAAACATCTAAGTGGTAAGAGTAATTTTGTTCCTATTAATTATTCTCAAAGTGTTTTGTGAATCGATAAGTCAGTATGCATTACCACTCTTCCCTCTGAACACCATTATCTCATTCGCCCGCTGACACCCTGCAGTTCTGCCTGTATTATTTGTCCTGCACGTGGAACTTGAAGCATTTCAGACACACCACTGTGGAGGTCCTGGACTTTAATGTCTCACCTCACAGCCTAAATTTGGCCTCCAGGGCCTCTCTCATACCTTCCACTGTGTCACTGATGCCTAAATGACTACCAGCTCCTCTCTAGCACTGTATGTAAGTCTGTCTAGATGTCTCAAGAGGTCCACAAACTTTACATCTTGCAGGAATTTACCATGTATTTTTTCCAAGCCATAACAAATCCAACTATCATTCTAGTTTTCCATCCAAAGGTTTGCAAGTGAATGCAAATGAATCTTCTCCTGTTTTGCAGACCTCAGTATTGCCACCTCTCATGATTTCATTGCCAGTCTTGCAATGCACAAGCCTTTTAAGGGTTTGTATTAGTATCTAACGTCTGTGGTGAATCTTGTTTAACCCCCTCAGGCACTGAGACCACTGATAAGGGAGTGTGACGTCTCTGCTCTACAGCTTTGGCTGTGAGGCAGCTAGTTTTTAGCTCATGTGGTAGAGCAGATGGCTTTTGCCCAAAAGGTCATTGGTTCAGTCTCTCCTGCTGATGACCTGCATCTGTCGGCCTAATACTTGCAAAGTTTCATCTTTCTCCTAAAGGGCTGTCATCTCTCATTGTTGTCTTGAGGGCTGAAGCATGCTGGCAGCTATGTCTTTTTAATGTGTGTAGGTAAAGGTGAGCATGCTTCCAGCAAACCTGGCTTCCCTTTTGTATTATATCCAAAGGAGTGGTTGTCAGGCAGAGGCAGGAAAGATGGTAGTCTGTCAGTCAGCGTTATGAGATCCAGGCCTGCGATAAGAGACTGAAAGTGCTAGGAAACAGACTGAGTGGCAGTGTAGCTGGGGGTGGAGAGGCACAACACAGGCAATTATGAGGAATCAAAAGAAAATGGACAGAGCAGCAGGCAGAGTGAGGTGATTGGTTGGGGATACAGGTGTAACTGGTAAACTGATGGATTCAGGGGAATGTGATGGCAAAAGGCAGATTGGTGGGGAGGGAGAGCAGGAAAATGTGGTTATAGCAGAGGCAGAGAATGTGAGGGGTAGGAAACTTAAGGAAATACAAGTAAGTGAAAGTTGGGATAGATAGGAAACTGGGGGGCCATAGACTAAGAATACAAATGGTGCAGCAAATTATCCTGTCTTGTTAGTGAGCGTGAGACCGAGACAAATAGAAAGGCAGATCCCCACAGCCCAAGAAATAGTAGGGGGGAGGTAAAATCCTCTCTGAGCAACAAAGAGGGATGCCTGCATTTTGTGCCCATATTTTAGGTCCAATCTTTGAGGTGATCACCAACAAATGGAGGGGTGGGAGAGCATGGTTGCCCAGCCATCAAAGGTGCAAAAAAATAAATAAAAAAAATGAGAATGCAAGTAAAAACAAGAAGAAAGGGAATGGAAAACACAATGCGTTTTCAGGCTTTTAGACTCAGGATTGAAGTTAGACTCCTAAGTTTTATAAGATAAGCACATCGCCACTGAAGGTCATGATGAAATATTGGGGAGATGTCACATGCAGCTGAGGAAATCACACAAGTAAAGAGGATGATTTTAAAAAGAATTGAGAGGGAACACCTGCTCAGTGCCAAAAGATGGAGAGGAGCTGCAGAACACGGGTACATTTGGGTGTCAAAATAAGGGATTCTCCTTATATATGGGCTGTTCATGTCATGGGCTGGTGGCCCCAAAATATGTTTGTAGAGGGGAAACGAATGACAAAAAAGGGGTACTTGCCATGAAAGGAAGCTTTGTTGTGAAGAACGGGCGGCAGCGCTTGTAGAAGTAGGGATACCACACGCCATAGGCTTTCAAATACAGGTTGTGACCCAGTACTGGGTGGGTTATAGAATATCAGGCCCCGAGCCACCTTGGGAGTGGGAGTCAGCGGGAGTATTAAGGGGTGCTTGCTATCTGTCCTGGCACCACAGCCCTCACTGTTCCTCAGAAGCAGCTAGGAGCAGGTCTGGGAGGCGACAGAGCTCTACATGCTTCCTTGCCCCGAGCTCTGCCTCTGCATTCCTATTTCCCATTTCCCAGCCAAAAATAGTGGGGAGGGGCGGGTAGTGTATGTAGGTGAGAACAGCCCGTAGAGCTGCTGCTGCATGTGCCTCTGTCTAGAAGCTGGACCCTCTGCTGGCCGCTTCCAAAACACTGTGCTCTTTGTGGTGGCAGGACAGGCAGGAAGCCTGCCTTAGCACCCCTCACTGCACTGCTGCTGGAGGTAAGCCCATACTTCAATCTCTTGCCCCAGCCCTGAGTCTCACCCCAAGCCCAGAGCCCCTTCTGCATTCTAAACCCCTCATCCTAGCCCCATCCCTGAGCCCACATTTTAGTACAAAAGATATATTTATGTTGGGTCGTGGGCATCAACAGTTTTATTCAACTGGGTCATGAGAAAACAAATTTGAAAACCATGGCCATCCCTTACATTTACTTGTGCTCTCATTTCGTTCAACAGAGGAAATGGCCTGAAAGAAAACAAGTGTAGAGTTAATGTGGATATGAGTTAATGTGTGTTTTGTTTCATCCACTTGGATTCATATATTTATATTTTTGAGAAGTACATATTAGATTGAGGATGATTTTTAGTTGGGCTGGGAGAAGCTATACTTTTCCATATGCCAAAACTGGTGCTCCCGGCCAAGCAGACAGGGGTATGTTTCTGCCACGCAAGAAACATAGCTGGGGAAAAAAGGCCTGATTACTTCCATTTTGCTTCAGGGGTATTTCATGCAGCTCTCTCCTGCTGAGGCTAGGGTGCAATTTGTCATCCTCAATAAAGTGTGAATCGGTGTTTGGGGCTTTTTCTGATTTTCTTGAATAGCGTCATTTGCTCATTGAGGCAGAGCTTGGTCCATTCCCAGTGAATGTGCTGCTGCTAAAGTTCCATGCCCAGGGCTGAATTGTAGATTAAGCATGTCTGAGTGGTGGGGAAGGAGCTCTGGCATTTGGAAATTCTTTTAATAATAATACTAATTCTACTAATAATGTATAACTTAGTAACAGCTGCATTTCACTTACAGCACTGAATTTTTCAACTTCTGTAGTGGGGAAGATGGTTTGACTCAATCTGTATTTCTAGACAAACACTAGGGGTCACCCTTCTTTATTTTAAGACTTTGGTCACTGCCCAGTTCCTACTGACAATTTGTTAATTCTAAGGAGGACAGTGCATCTATAGAGCAGGAAAAGCCTCTTAACTATAAAAGCATTAGTATTTCTGCTGTCTGTCCCTGTGTTCTGGCATTCACATTCCTTAGCTTAACTCTCATAAGAGGAATGAATTGTGTGTTTAAAAGTTGTTTATTAAAACAGATTTGTTCTCTGATATTTCATGAAGGATAAAGTTCAGAGAGTAAGAAGATTTGTGACTTCAATCAAAGGTAGCTGTGAACCAATCTGTTTTTTGTTCTGCAGAAGTGCGTGTATGCACACATGCATATCTAATTACAGCGTATCTAGAGGACTGTATGAGGAATCAGTAATTGCAATTTTGGCTTTCATCTGAAAGAAAACTTTATGGGCAACAACATTCTTAATAAGAAAGGAAATATCTGAGTATTACAATAATAAAAGTAAGCCAATAAATGAAATCTCAGGCACAGAAATCCAAACTGACCTGTTATAGTACTTTAAAAAGCCTTGGGCCAGCTGTGAATGAGGAGAAGAAGTGCCAATGCATTTTTATGCAGCTTCCTACAAAGGTTGCAAGGGACTGATTAGCAGAAAAGCAGGTATTAAAGTAACTTTTGTTTTTCTGAAGAGGAAATGTGGATCAGCTTATTCCTGGGGGTGAGGGAATGAAGGATCTCTTTTCTGCACCAAGCTCTAGTGTTTCCAATGTTGGCAAACCCTTTGGAATAAAGTGAGGGTCTCTTTAAAATTTGGGGCTTGGACCAGAAGATCTATTTGCTCCAGTTATACTCTGTCTATAGGTTACAGCTTTCCTTTGGGTGCACATTTACCATCTGTGCTAAATCATTGACGTCACACCTGAACTCCAATTTGTCCTGGATGTGATTTTAACAATTTCTAATAGTTCAGTGGCTGTAGAATGCCATCTCTCTTACTGCAATGTGTTGTACCCCATTTGATGACATTCTATTTTGGACATTACTTAAAAATTCTGCTCCCATGTTCTCAGGTTGCCTGTGTGGACATATAAACGATTCCCCATCTTGGCAGGAAGATATGCTAAAGATTGTTCCATCAGTAGCATGCTCGTTCCATAAATTCCTTTTATTCCCCCTTATAACCAGCCCTGAACTGCAATAGGCCATAGCAGCAATAAGAATCTACCCTAACAAAACAAAAAGCAGTCAAGTAGCACTTTAAAGACTAGCAAAATGGTTTATTAGGTGAGCTTTCGTGGGACAGACCCACTTCTTCAGACCATAGCCAGACCAGAACAGACTCAATATTTAAGGCACAGAGAACCAAAAACAGTAAGCAAGGAGGACAAATCAGAAAAAGATAATCAAGGTGAGCAAATCAGAGAGTGGAGGGGTGGGAGGGAAGGTCAAGAATTAGACTGAGTCTTAAATATTGAGTCTGTTCTGGTCTGAAGAAGTGGGTCTGTCCCACGAAAGCTCACCTAATAAACCATTTTGCTACTCTTTAAAGTGCTACTTGACTGCTTTTTGTTTTGATAGTGTATAGACTAGCACGGCTTCCTCTTTGTTACTAAGAATCTACCCTGTGTAGCAAAAAGAGAGAGATAAACCTCAGAGGACCACATAGCAGGACCAGTTTGTCCCTGGGGCCATTGTCTTCGCTCTGTGAAGAGTTTCTATAAAAACAAACAGAAAATGTCTTGAAACTGACATTATTTATTTGTTATATCATGGTAGAACCTAGAAGCCAATATGATGAACTGGGATTCCATTGTGAGAGCTGCTGTACAAACCCAAAACATAAATACAATCACCACCCCAAAGAGCTTACAATGGACGTGCAGGACGAAATACAACAAATGGATATTGACAGGCAAAAGGGAGAGTACAAGAAAACAGTGAGACAATATTGATTGCTATAATAGGCTGTGATAATTGTTATGTTTATGTAGATCTTAAATTGCTCGCTGGCTGTCCATTTGATATGTACACTTATGTATAGATATATGTCATAAAGGAGCCAGTAATCACCCCTGTGTTTAGGTTGCCTAATGCTTTCTGTTCTATAAGATTCTTGTGACCATTCTTTTAAAGAAGCTTTAACACCTCCGTTGTTTCCAGTGGGCCTTTAAGATATGGCAAATTGGAAACCTTCAGGTGAGAAGTGTCCCTTTCATTTGTGTCATGAAATCTGCATTGAAGCGTGACTGTTAACTCCCCATTTCCCTGGTCTGGCTTCTGGTGTCAGAATAATTTTGCTATTATGCAGACATAACCACAGATGCTATTTGAAGGCCAAGCTCATGCAGCAGGAGACACTACAGTAGGAGCAGCTCTACTGGGATGGGGAGCTAAGCTCTCCATAGAGGTCGTGCCAAGCCTTTTGTCCCTGTCAGTCATTTACTGCAACAGGGGAAAGCTCTGACAGCACTGTTGCTGAAATTAGCAATGTCTTACAGAGGCACTGCACTGGCATATAGAGAGCAGGGTAGGGTCCATATCTTAAGGTGTCTTCATTGCACTCTCCATAGCAATGCCTTGCTGCCTATACTACTGTTTAGGTCTGTGCTGAGAGGTCATGCAATGCAGGTACTCTACACCTCACTGTTAGTACAGATGCACCACAGAGTTTGTCATGGCAGAAGAACTGCAATTCGTCACTGATCCACAGCAGTTAATGTTTCCATGAGATTAATGAGATTTCCTACAATACGCTTCTTTATAGATTCTGAGGAATAGTCTTCTCTTGAAAAGCATACACAGCTCTCATTAGCACACTTTATTTTATGTATATTGGGCAGAGATTTCACCTTGGTAGTACTTAGAAATAAATGTATTTTTTTAAAAAAGTCCATCGCCAGGTATTTGGACAGTAGTAGATTTTCAAAGCTAAATTATTCAGTGTTGAAATAAAAAGTAAACAAATGAAAGGTCTCTGCTTACAGGAGCACAAGACACTCACAATGTGTCTATTGAAAATCAAGCTTTTCTTCTATTTTCTTTTTTTAAAGCTGCACTGTGACAGAAAGAACATCAAAAACTGCGATGAGATTTGATGCCACGGATCCATATAGGGCAATGTTTTACCTGCTGCTACTAGGAATAGTTACATGAATGCTAGTAACTTGTACTCCTAGTCTTAACCTACCTTTTCAGGAGTGCTGAGTAGTGGAAGCTTCAGGTGACTGTGATGGGAACGGGAGATATTCAGTACCACTAAAACTCAGATCCTTAAAAACAAAGATAACATGGGGGCATGGATCAGTGTTCATCTCATGCTCCTGTCAGGGATCTTTTCACCCCTTGGGCATTATCGTCCCCGTGGGTCAGGGGAAACAAGCCTTTGGCCATTAAACATCATTACAGGTACAGGTAGAATCTAAAGTCTCATAGGCTGCCATTTAGCAGCCCCCTGCAACAATCACTCTGTGTCAGTTGGTTTCTCTGGTAACCTGAACTCATAAATAATTCATGACCTGGAATTCAAAATCCAGGCCTCTGATTGGGCACAAGTGGAGAGTTGCTAGAAACTTCCACAGCCTGGAGGACCTGGTTGAAAACCATGGACAAGATCATGAATATTAAAATCAAATAATGAATTACGTATGAAATCAAGGGATAAAAGCAGGCGCAGCACAGCGCCCCGGGGGTAGTCAGTCAGTCTGGGCAGCCGCTCCAGCAGTGAAGTCTTTGTGAAGAGCTCCTGTTTTTTTGAAGAGCTCCTGACTTTGAAAGAGCTGAAATCACTGAGGCGGCTGCCCTTTAGGGGGCACCGCCTAGAGCTGAAATCACTGTCAGCACCTGCCTCTGTGGCTGAAGCTGTGCTGAATCACTGGAGCTGCAGCTCACCTCAGGGGCAGCTGAGCTCTGAAGCAGCGCTGTCGTTCAAGCGCCTCCCTGAGCTCCAGCACTGTGCTTGCATCTAGGAGCGGCAAGTGGGCCTTCAGGCGTACTCACCGGGTGACGAACTGGCCCGTGGCTTCTGCCATGGGTACTGCGTACCCGGTGAGGAAACTGGAGGCCCACCAACGTCATCTCATCGACACCGCTCCTATGGCCATAACATCGCCTGGCAGTGCCTACCTGGACCATCTCATCTGTGGTAACACCACCTCCGCCATTCTAACTAACCTATCTGACCACCGGCCACTTCTTCACTAACTATTCCAAACACCGGACTTGACTATTCACTTAAATATGACTACTGGACTTGACCACTAACTCTAGATAAAGACTACCGGACGTGTCACCTTTAATTTAACTGTGTATAGGCCGGGCCTAAAGGCCCAGGCCAGACTTTCCCATGTAACATAAATGTAAATACCAATGTGATGTTAAGTATGTTAGTATTGCTAGTATTAGAATAGATAATTAGTATAGCCAATTAATATATAGATAAGTAAGATATTGATTACCCTATCCTACCCCTATTGTTTAAATTTGCAAGCTATTGCAGTACCGGGTGGGGAGTAGCGCCCCCACCCGGACTCTCTTCGGAGATAGGCTGGTAACCACCGGGAACTCCGGGCACCAGCCGCGGTAGCCTGAGAATCTAAACATCCATTTCCATTTACCCATTCTCTTTAATTAATGTATAACTGTATATAGGGGTATAGTATAATAGGTTAAAGTCTAGTTAATATAGTACAGTATAATACAATATAGACAAACATATAAGTTTTATTAATAGATAGTTACACTTAATAAACATAGTAAGTTTGTTTGCCCTAACATCCCCTGTCTCGGATTCTTCCATTCACTTTTGCTCTCACCATCTCTGTCAGTTCCTTCCCCCTGGGTGGCCCTTGGGCGGGGTCCAGTGCATCCTCCCAGGTCGGCACTCTCGCCTAACATCACACGTGGGGTCGCGACTGGGTCTGGCTGGGTCCTCGGATCCCTTTGGAAGGGTGGGGTCTCGCCTTCCGGTCGGCTACCCAGGGCCGGTCGGGAGCCGCCCAGAGCAGGCGGAGAAGCATCTAATCCTGACAGCTCCCTGTCAGTACCCAGATCAGGCTGGGAAAACTAATGGTCCAACCAGTGAATCAAATTAGGTGATGATTCCTGGTCATATGCCCCTTGAGGCATGTTATACATACATTAAGAAGAAAATATTTCTATTGTAAACATCAACAGTCCCTTCATCCTAACACTGTGTCCATCTACTGTTATGAAAAAATGTAACGTTAGATAGGTATACTCACATCAAATACATTAAAATAAAGGGTCTGTCTTAAATCAACCACCAAGACATTTAAATTTAAAACTGAGATTGTATTTTAAATTCACTGTATTTGTTCAGCTTTGCAGGTCCTTCTTTCTTTTCAGATCTCTGATAACTGACTTAAACTACATAGTCAAAACAATTTGAGTCGCTAATGGAATGGTTAGGTTGAAGCCAAACCTTGCATATATTTGGCTTTTATGGGTAATTCTGGTGGCTGAAAATAGCCAGAGTATTGGAATACCCTGGCAAAACTCCCTCTCTTACCAAGATTCATGTCCCCTGATTTGATGGTATTTGTGTTGGCATATAGCCCTCTAAACATCTACGAGGGACTGGGCCTGTGTTGGGGAAATTAGTTGTGGAATATTTACAGCTACTTTATAATGCCTTTATATTGGCAAAACTGATAGGAACTGCTGAGCACTGATGAGTTCCATCCTAAAAGTACCGTATTTTTAACAGTTACACCAGCATGTGCTACTACAACTTTCTTTGCCTCAGTCACCTAGATTCCTGCTATGGCAGGCAGCTGAAAAACAGTCACATAATTTTCCACATAGGGTATGTCTACACAGCAATGCAATGCACCCCCCCTGGTCTGAGCCCAGGTCTGAGCTTGCATCCACACTGCAGACATGCTAATCTAGAACTCAGGGTCCAGGATCTTGTAGGTCTCAAGGATCTGAGCTCATGTTCAAATGGGATCTGGTGTCTGAGCCCTAATGATTTCCTGTGTGCATGTGTCCTCAGCTTGACTCTTGCCCCAGAAGTCTTCCTGCTGTATCCCAGTCAACCAGTGGCAGGGAAGTTGTGCTGCAGGCAGTCATTGCCGTGGGCAGAAGTGCCATTACCATCTGGCCAAGTGCCCTCCTCTTTCTTGCTCCTCTCGCAGTGGTGGTGTCATCTCTCTTCTGTTGCTGCTGCATGAAGTATGCCCAGAGCAGGCAGCAATGTTACCAGGTGGGAGCCTGCGTGCACTCGCCAGGCACCTCACAGTGCATGCAGCCGAGGCACCACTGCACACACAGCCCCAGCATGGGTGGTGGGTGAATCAGCAATTAGAGCAGCCTAGCCCAGCCCCACTTCTGCCTTCCTGCTGGAGCCCAGAGACACCCCTTGCTGCTGCCTCACTCTCCCAGGACAGTAACGTTAGCCCTAGAGCACCATGTGGGTGGTGGAGCAGCAGCACATCCCACTCCAGAGTGTGGGGCCTGCAGTGCCCCTGACTCTAGCCTGAGGACGCGGGGCAGAGGTCCTGGCTGCATTGCCCTGACCCCCAACCCTGGAGAACAAGCCCCAAATCCAGTCTCAGAGTGCAGAACATGCACAACACTCACAGTGCCCCATCCTTTGAGAGAGTTCCCCCAGCCCCAGCCCCAGCCCTGGGCATGAGGTGTTACCACAGCACACACACACCCTGCTCCCCAACTGGAGTGCCAGGCAGGGTGCCAGTTTTGGGAACAAGGATTGCTAGGAAGAGACGGGATCCACCTAACAAAGAGGGGAAAGAACTTCTGCACAGGCAAGCTGGCAAACTTAGTGTGGAAGGCTTTAAACTAGGTTCATCGGTGGACGATGACACAAGCCCTGAAGTAAGTGGGGAAGGAGGATGGGACAACAGAGGAGGACCCCTGGTTCAAAAGGACAATGTAGGCCAATCAGCTAACTATCTAAAGTGTCTGCACACAAATGCAAGAAGCCTGGGAAACGAACAAGAAGAGTTAGAAGCCCTGGCACAGTCAACAGGAGTATGAGTTAGCTGAAATAACAGACACTTGGTGGGATGACTTGCATAACTGGAGCATGGTCATGGAAGGGTATAAGCTGTTCAGGAAGGACCTGAAGGGGAGAAAAGGAGGAGGAGTTGGGCTGTATGTGAGAGAGCAGTATGATTGCTCAGACTTCCAGTATATGGAGGGCGAACAGCCAGTTGAGAGTCTCTGGATTAAGCTTAGAAGTGGTAGCAACAGAGGTGATGTTGTGGTTGGTGTCTGCTATAGAACGCCAGATCAGGTAGAAGAGGTAGATGAGGATTTCTACAGACAACTAAGAGAAGCTTCCAAATCACAGGCCCTGGTTCTCATGGGAGATTTTAATCACCCAGACATTTGTTGGGAGACCAATACAGCAGTGCACAGACAATACAGGAAGTTTTTGGAGAATGTTGGGGATAACTTCCTGATACAATGCTGAAGAAACCAACCAGGGGCCATGTGCAGCTTGAGCTGCTGCTCACAAACCAGGAAGAAATAATAAGAGAAATAGAAGTGGGTGGCAACCTGGGATGCAGCGACCATGAGATGGTAGATTTCAGGATCCTTACAAAAGGAAGAAAGGTGAGCAATAAAATACAGACCCTTGATTTCAGAAAAGCAGACTTTGAATCCATGAGAGAACTGATGGGCAGGATCCCTTGGAAATGAAGATGAAGGGGAAAGGAGTTCAGGAGAACTGGCAGTATTTTAAAGTCGTCTTATTGAAGACACAGGAACAAATCATCTCCGTGCATAGTAAGAAAAGCCAACATGGTAGGCAACCAGCATGGCTTAACAGGGAAATCCTTGGTGAGCTCATACTCAAAGGGGATGCATATAAGAAGTGGAAACTTGGACAGATGACTAAGGAGGAGTATAAATATATTGCTGGAGGATGCTGGGGAGTACTCATGAAAGCGAAAGCACAATTGGAACTGCAGCTACCAAGGAACGTGAAGGGTAACAAGAAGGGTTTCTACAGGCATGTTAACAATAAGAGGGTGATCAGGAAGGGTGCGGAGCTGTTACTGGCTGAGGGAGGTAACCTAGTGACAGATGATGCAGCAAAAGCTCAACTACTCAATGCTTTTTTGTTTCAGTCTTCACGGACAAGATCAGTTCCCAACCTACAGCACTAGGCGACAGTATGCGAAGGAGGTGGGCAGCCCTTGGTGGGGAAAGAACAGTTTAAGAGTTATTTAGAAAAGCTAGTGGTACACAAATCCATGGATCTGGATTTAATATATCCAAGGCTACTGAGGGAATTGGCAGATGTTATTGCAGAGCCTTTGGCAATTATCTTTGAAAACTCGTGGAGATCAGGAGAGATCCTGGAGGACTGGAAAAAGGCAAATGTAGTGCCCCTCTTTAAAAAAGGAAAGAAGGACAATCCAGGGAACTATAGACTGGTCAACCTCACATCAGTCCCTGAAAAAATCATGGAGGTGATCCTCAAGGAATCCATTTTGGAGCACTTGGAAGAAGGGAAAGTGTTCAAGAGTAGTCAACATGGATCCACCAAGGGCAAGTCATGCCTGACCAATCTGATTAGCTCCTATGATGAGATAACTGGTTCTCTGGACACTGTGATGTCAATTGATGTTATATACCTTGACTTTAGCAACACTTTTGACACAGTCTCCCACAGCATTCATAATTTACGGAAGTATGGATTGGATATGGACTGTAAAATGGATAGAAAGCTGGCTTGACTGACGGCCCCAAAGGGTAGTGATCAGTGGCTCAGTGTCTGATTGGCGGTCGCTTTCAAGTGGAGTGCCCCAAAGATTGGTTCTAGAACCAGTACCATTCAACATAGAATCATAGAACACTAGGACCGGAAAGGGCCTCGAGAGGCCATCGAGTCCAGTTCCCTGCCCCAACGGCAGGACCGACCACTATCTACACCATCCCTGATAGACATCTATCTAATCTGTTCTTAAGTATCTCCAGCAAGGGAGATTCCACAACCTCCCTTGGCAACTTATTCCAGTACTTGACCACCCTGACAGTTAGGAGCTTTTTCCTAATGTCCAACCTAAACTTCCCTTGCTGCAGCTTAAGTCCATTGCCTCTTGTTCTCTCCTCAGAGGCCAAGAAGAACAAGTTTTCTCCCTCCTCCTTATGACACCCTTTAAGATATCTGAAAACCGCTATCATGTCCCCCCTCAATCTTCTCTTTTCCAAGCTAAACAAGCCCAATTCTTTCAGCCTTTCTTCATAAGTCATGTTCTCCAGACCTTTTATCATTCTAGTTGCTCTTCTCTGGACCTTCTCTAATTTCTCTGCATCTTTCTTGAATTGGGGTGCCCAGAACAGGACACAATATTCCAGCTGAGGCCTAACCAGCGCAGAGTAGAGCGGAAGAATGATTTCTCGTGTCTTGTTCACAACACACCTGCTAATGCATCCCAGAATCATGTTTGCTTTTTTTGCAACAGCATCACACTGTTGACTCATATTTAACTTGTGATCTACTAGAACCCCTAGATCCCTTTCTGCTGTACTCCTTCCTAGACAGTCTTTTCCCATTTTGTATGTGTGAAACAGATTATTCCTTCCTAAGTGCAGCACCTTACATTTATCTTTATTAAACTTCATCCTGTTTACTTCAGACCATTTCTCCAATTTATCTAGATCATTCTGAATTATGACGCTATCCTCCAATGTAGTTGCAACCCCTCCCAGCTTGGTATCATCTGCAAACTTAATAAGCGTGCTTTCTATGCCAATATCCAAATCATTAATGAAGATATTGAACAGAACTGGTCCCAAAACAGACCCCTGCAGAACCCCACTTGTTATGCTTTTCCAGCTGGATTGAGCACCATTAACAACTACTCTCTGGGTGTGATTAGCCAGCCAGTTATGCACCCACCTTATTGCAGCGCGATTTAAGTTGGACTTGCCTAGTTTGTCGATAAGAATATTATGCGAGACCGTATCAAATGCTTTACTAAAGTCTAGGTATACCACATCTACTGCTTCTCCCTTATCTACGAGTCTTGTTATCGTGTCAAAAAAAGCTATCAGGTTGGTTTGACGTGATTTGTTTTTTACAAAACCATGCTGGCTGTTCCCTATCACTTTACTACCTTCCAAGTGCTTGCAGATGACTTCCTTAACTACCTGCTCCATTACCTTTCCTGGCACAGAAGTTAAGCTGACTGGCCTGTAATTTCCTGGGTTGTTCTTGTTCCCCTTTTTGTAGATGGGCACTATATTTGCCCTCTTCCAGTCTTCTGGAATCTCTCCTGTCTCCCATGACTTTCCAAAAATGAGAGCTAATGGCTCAGCTACCTCTTCTATCAGCTCCTTGAGGATTCTAGGATCTTTATTAATGACCTGGATGAGGGGATGGATTGCACCATCAGCAAATTTGCAGATTACTCTAAACTAAGAGGTCAGGTATATACATTGTAGGGTAGTGATAGGGCCCAGAGTGACCTAGACAAATTGAAGAATTGGTCCAAAAGAAATTTGATGAGGTTCAACAAGGAGCTTTAAATGACTCACCTTTCAATGTTTAGTGGCCTTGAACTTCATAACGTTTTTAATGGTTGCAGCTGACAAAGTATAAAGTTAAAATAAAATTTGTCCCTAGGTGTTGAGATTATTAGAATGGTTTGAAGACTGTTCCTAAAATAGGGGCACAGCACATTTTGGAACAGTAAACACAATCCCATAGCTGAAGGAGCAAAGCATTCTTGACTGTGGTAGGGAAAAAGGCACTGGATGGAGAGACTATATATCTTGCCTTCAACCCCTTTGTGCTGCATTCGCTGGCTGCCATGGTGCTTAGGCCTCCAAAAAGTTACCCCAGGGTCGAACATGAACTAAAATGCTCCATGGAACAACAGGCCATGTTCAGAATTCTTGCCCTAATAGAAGGTATGTAGTGGGGAGCTTGCCCTTTAAGGCTTGGAGGCCTTGGATGGACCATCACAGCACAATTAGCCCTGTCTGGCACCTCCTAATGGAGAGTGGCATTTATTTAGTAGTATGACCTGCGTATGGTGGAGCTGATTCTTCTGTAAAACTCTTCAGAGAGAGAGACAGACAGAGAGAGAGACTGCAGAGTATGCTAAGACAGTAGAAGAGGCCTACTAAGGCAGGGATTGATGGCTGGGAGCAAGTGATCTCCAGCAGAAGATCCTGAGCTTTCTGAGAAAAGGATTCAGGCAAAGAAGGTGTGAGAGACCCACAGGAAGAAGACTGGGTGCATGGACTTGATGGGGATTAGAGAACCATTATTTTGAATATTTTCTTATCTTCATAGCTCAAGCCCCAGGGAGTGGAGGTGTTGAAACTAAGAGTCTGTTTTTGTCAGGAGCACCAGCAGACTCACTAGGTCAGTAAGCCAGGTAAGGGCTAGGAACCAGCTCTGCACTCCTTGAAGGGAAAGAGCCCTGGGCAGAAGGGGAGGGGCTAGGTGGGCAGAAGGGGCGGGGCTAGGTAGCCAGCCCTCAGCATCACCCAGTGAATGTCATGGCCCCTTTCCTTCAGCCAGACCTCAGAGATGCTGAAGCATCCTGCACAGGGCTCCAGCAGTGATTTAAAGGGCATTGCCACAGTAACAGTGATGGCCAGTAGCCCTGGGCCCTTTTGAATTGCTGAACTCCAGAGCAACTGTCCTCTTTCACCTCCCCATTTTCTGCATGCCCGTTGGTAGGCTTGATTTTGGTAGTTTGACCGAGAGAGCCCAGGCTTTGGGAGATGGCTGGCTTGTTGAAATGTGGGAGGAGAGAAACAGAGACACAATCATCATTCATGGTTCCCTCATCTCTGAAGTGATGCTGTACTGACAATGAACTCCATAATGGTGGCATTCAATAAGGGATTTGAGACAGGTGTTCCCTAGACTCCACACTTTGTTAGGATCTCTGATTAGAGATTTGCTAACCGGTAAAGTGTGATGAGACCAAAGCTGCTAGGTCTGGTAAGTAGATTCAGATTGATTGACATCTGCACATTAATATGGATTTTAGGCATTTGCTTTGTGTAGGCCATCTTTTGGAACTAAAATAATTGTTGATTGGCTTCTTCTGGACCATAGTCTAGGAAAGCTGCTTGTTTTTATCAGCAGCAGCCTTCTCCATTTGAATTCTCAAAACCACTCACGCTGGGAAATGCTGTTGCATTTTTATTGACTAGGTTTCTATAAGTTCTTTTTGTGTAAAACTTTAACTTCAGTGCATTACAGCTCAAATACTGCAGTGGCTTCACTTATTACTCTGTTCAGAAATACTGGAGTGGGTCCTTTTTCTTGAACCTTGAATATGGAAAATGAATGATTTGGGCCAAGCTCTAGAGTGGACTTGCAAGGATATAAATTAAGGCTAGGTGTACAAGCTAATCAAATTTATGGATGAAAATATACGTTGGGATTCTGAGGTGCAATTAAGAACCTGGAGACAAATTTAAAACACAGCTAAACATGTAGATAGGCAACCAGTGTGCCTTAGGTTTGCCAACTTTCTAATAGCAGAAAACCAAACACCATTCCCCACCCCTCACCTAACATTCTGTCCCTTCTCAAAGGCCCTGCTCCCCACTCTCCCTGTCCCACTCACTGTCCACCACCCTCACTCTTTTTGCTTATTTTCACCTGGCTGGGGTAGGTTGTTGGAGTGTTGGAAGGCATGCTGGCCCTGACTCAAGTTCTGGGGAACGTGTGGTGTGGGGCCAGGGATGAGGGGTCTGAAGTTCAGGAGGGAGCTCTAGGCTGGTCCAAGGGATTTGGAATTCAGGAGGGGATTAATGGTTTGGGCAGGGGTTGGCCTGTGGAACGGGATGAGGAGTGCTAGCTCCAGGTGGCCCTTACCTCAGTCAGCTACCAGAAAGCAGTGATACATCCTTCTGGCTTCTGGGCATAGGTTCAGTTGGTGGGTGAGGGTGTGTGTCCATGTGCTTCCTCTGTCCACAAGTGCCACCGCTGCTGCTCTCATTGGCCGTAGTTCCTGGCCAATGAGAGCTATGGACTGGGACTTGGGTTGGGAGTGATGCATGGTGTCTCTGGGGCCAGCCGTATGTCTTCAAGCCAGAGGCACATGTTGGCCATTTCCCAGTAGATACACAGAGATAGGTAGGGAGCCTACGAGCCTTGAGCCAACTGGACTTTTAATGGCCCAGTCAGTGATGCTGCCCGGAGCTGCCAGAGTCCCTTTTTGACCAGGTGTTCCAGTTGAAAACTAGATGACTGATAACGCTAGTGGGACTGCAAGTCTGTGTTAAACTGTGGAGATGCAGGTCTTCTGCATATTCCATTTATGGTATTCAGTGTCTCTAAGGCTTTAACCTTATTGTTAATATAATGAAAGCAGCCAGAGACATGGAAGAAAGAAATATCAGCTATTACATCTACTCAGGAGACCAACATAAAGGGTCAGAGATAAAAACTGACTTCCATAAACATCTAGGTGGAAGCCATATTCTCCTCAATGAGACCATTAAATATTAAAATTGAATCCCTGGATTCCTTTTGTTATATGTAAGATGTAGTTTGCCAAATATGTTGTACCTATATGAATCATTTATAGCCACAAATTCAAATGCATGTGTAAACCAGATATAAAAATATAAAATTGATACTCTAGGGTACTGTTATTCACAAATTTAATATAATCAAATAACGGCACTATTGGAATATATTGTTCCTTGAGTTGGGTGCATAATGTTATCAGTACATTTTATGACACATATAGAACAAGGTCCTCAGCTGCTGTCGGGCTGCATAGATCTCTGAAGTAAATTAAGTTATGTTGAGTTCAATGAGGTAAGGCTTTGGCCTATACATGGCCATGATAAGAATGTAGTTTAAGAAAAATAGAGTGAATTTCAAATAATGGAAAGCACTTTGAAATTGTTTGGTAGGACAGATGAGTTTTCTGGAGCCCTGAGCTTGGTGCATGCTGCTGAAAGTTCTGAAGAAATCCATCTCACTTGGGTTCAGTGTTCCCTCTAATTTCTTATGTCCAGGATAGAACTAGACATTTAGCAATACAGTGACAATACAGGTTGAATCTCTCTCATCCGGATTTCCCTCATCTGGCAACACCTCTGGTCTGGCATCACTGGGGGAAAAAAAAGCAAGCAGGGGCCAGGAGCATTGCTGGACTAGAGAAACTCCTGTCCAGCTACAGCATCAGAGACCCTGGCTATCTGGAGCCTCCAGCCACCCACAGCAGTGGAGCCCCAGCTGGTCTGTGGCTGGAGCAGCAAAAGTACATCCTTCCAATGCCAGAGCAGCAGTGCCCTGGAGCTGCAGCAACAGATCTCCAGTGGTGAGGAGGGGCAGCGACTGGCAGCCAGAGCCCCAGTGCCAAGAACAGCAGAGAGTGCAGGGCTGGGGGCTTGGAGCAGAGAAGTAAGCATTGATTTCACCTGGTCTGGAAAATTCCCTGGTTTGGGACCCGGTGAGGTCCTGAAGATGCCAGATCTGGGAGATTCAACCTGTGCTGCTTACATATGGCAGATTATTAAAAGAGGTCTCGAAAAACGACAAAGTAGCGAATCAGTTCAGGAAGAATGGCTTCACTCAGGGTCTGTCTAAATTGCAATAATACATCTGTGGCTAACCAAGCTTAGATGACTTAGGTTTGTGGGTGGTGGCTGGGGTTAAGAGGATGCCTCAGGCTGCAGGGCAATAAAATTGCAGATGTTTGGGCTTGGGCTAGAGCCCACCTCTGAGACCTCACAAGTCAGGAAAATCTTGAGAATGCAGATTACAGCCCAAGTCTATATTGCAATTTTATAACCTCCCAGCCCAAGCTCTTTAAGTTCAACTCAGCTGACCCAGGTGAGCTGTAGGTGCTTTGTTGCAGTGTAGACATACCCTTTGGCTAAGGCTGCACTGTCGTCGTATCTCAAAATAATTTAGGCAATTTGCATTGCGCAAATTGTGTAAATTACTTCAAGGTAATTTATTTCAAGCTCAATGCCATCCAAACAGCACTGAAGTTCAAAATAAGTGCTTATTTCAAACCTCCCGCTATCCTTGTGACGAGGGGTAGCGGGAATGAAATACTGCACTCAAAATAGCCCTTCTATTTCAAGCATGGGGTTTAGTGACAGGGTTTCTATTTTGGGATACACAGTGTAACCATAGCCTTAGAGTGTACAATTTTGAACCCTGCTTCTTAGTTTGCTTGGCCTGCATAGTCCAATGTTTTAAAACAGAAGTTAATAGCAACAGAGGGAAAGCTACTGTTTTATTGTGTTTTGTTTATATGGGGAAACGTGAGGGTGGCAAAGTGGGGAATAATGATTTATTTACCAGTACAGTTGGAGTTTTGCAATAGAGCAGCTGTACAATATATTCAGTGTTTCCTTTTCTTGAACTTCTCTGAAATATGGGAAGAAAAAAATTCCTAGTGTCTTTATGTCTGGTTTGGGGAATATTGTAGAATATGTATCTAAGGCAGAAAGTAATATGAAGTTGGTACAGATCACTGAACATACAAGAATTTGAGAGAATTTCTATGCAAACCTCAGAAGAGAAAAATCAGGAGTTATGAACAGAATGATTAAAGCAATCAGAATGCTCTTGACAGGTGGAAACAAGCTGTGTTAAAATGGGAATGACAGTTGTTTTTGCCTTACCCAGAGGAAAGGGCAACAGTGTTTTGCATGGCAATTAGAGATAAATGTTTAAGTTGAATCTGAAAACACTCTACCCAGTTATTTCAGTGCACACAATTAATCTACAAATAAAATTATATTATAATCTGGAATTATTTTTGGATAGATAACTTTCTGATTACTATAAAATATAAGGAAAGGAGCTGGTGTAGACTGACTGCTCATTAAATCTTACTTATTTGCATTGGAAATGTTCAAGTTTTTTCCCTTCAACCAAAGGTGAAATCTGATGACAGCATTGTTTATGTAAATGATTGTTTTAGACATTTAAAGTTTCCAAGGAAACATGTTTCATATCCTGCCACTGTACAGGTAAATGAAAACCTGTGTGCAGTTCAGACTACCTGTAAGAAGGGCCATAGCCCAAAATTTAAAAGCTAATGGGGTGAAGAAAAGTATACTCAGAATCGTTCAACGTCAAGCTAGCAATAAAAGGGCAAACATTTACACTGGTTCTCCCAGTAGTGTACATTCTAACAATATGATAGTACCGAAGGAGTCTGAACTCCGTACTTGCCAACAACATGGAAGAGGCGTGTAGTCAGAAGAGATAACGTGGTGTGCCAAAGAAAAAGAAGGTCAAAGTAAAAGTCTCACTAAGCATAGTGTGTCCTGAAGTAGGGGAGGTGGTCGGAAAATAGATATTAGGTCTACAGAAAATAAATCATCCCATTAGTACTTTAACATATATATCCCAGTCTAAGATTCCCTCTAAACTGAATGGCTGTGCTGCTTTCTAATAAGCCCTGCTCAGGGCTGCCAGTACAGAGCACTGCCTTTCTCAGCTGGTCCAGCTCAGAGCTGTGGCAGTTCCGTGCTGGGAACAGCAGGATGGGGGTGCCTCTCCCCCAAGCAAGGCGCCCAGCCCTGAGCTGCTGCAAGTCTGCCACTGCCAGGGAACACATGCCCCTTCCCTGGATCCCACCAATCCTAGCCTAAAACTGCACAGATGGGGGACAGGCACCCTCCCCCAGCTGTGCACACTTGAGCTGCAGTGGCCGTGGAGAGGTACCTCTTACCTTGCACCAAAATGATGTGGTGAGAGAGGGCTGCAGGTCGTCCTGTCTCCCCAGGGCAGCCTGGACCCTGCATCCCTCATCTCTGGATCCACCACAGAGCCTGCACCGCCCTCAGCCAAAACATTCATCTCAGCCATCTGCCCCAGTCTTGAGACACCACCTGCACGCCAGCCCCTCAGCCCCACCACCAACTCACACTGTCTCTGTGCAGCTCTCCAATACTTAATAATAAATAATCAAGAGGCTTAAAGCACTTTGAGGGACTAGCATTATTACCTACATTTTTCAGATGGAGAAACAATGTTGAAGAGAGGTTAAATGACAGACCAAAGCTCTCACAACAAGGCACTGCTAAAACTGGAGCCTAGAAACAGAGTTCCTTGATTTTCAAAGTGAAATGGGTTCATTAAGTCAATGGCAAAACTCCCACTGACTGTTCTGGGGCCAGGATTTCACCCTCAGCCCATGGTACTGATTGACAGACCATGCTGAAAGGCTAAAATGACTCATTTTTCTCTGAAAAGTACTTCCACAATTATATTATGATTTTCTGTCTATGTTCATAGTTTAACACATTTGGAGTATGGTACCTTACTTAGATTTTATTGTATTTGTATTCATTTTAAGTTGGATAGAGCAAGGAAAATCCAGTGACACACAGACAATGTTGTGGGTCCCCCCTGCAATAAGTTTTGGGGAAGGGAGTAGTTAAATGAGGATCATAAAGAAATGTCCATGAGAATTACAAAAGTCTCAAACGGCAGTGGAAGAACTGTTTTTTTTGGGGGGTGTTTTTTTCATATTGAGGGTGTAATGAAAATTTGCAAGTGAGCAAATTTTACATTGGGTATAAAAAATCTAAATGAGAAATGTTTCTGTTAATATCTGTTTCTTCTTACTATAAGACGTCTCAAATGTAAATGGGGGAGGAGGGAAAAAGTGGTTTTAAAAATAATATTATATTAAATTTATGGGTATGAAAGGGTTCAATGTCTTTGCCTTTGTGAGATGCTTGGATATTGTGTCTTAGATTTATCTCCACATTCTTTAACTTTGTGATTTTCTCTGACTACAAATGTGCACACGGTAAGCCAGTTCCAAAACTACAGAAGCTTTTACCATCTCCTTATTTTCACTTAAATTATTTTCAGAATCTTTCTGTCTTCTGAGAATGTCCTTACCTTCCTCCAGGACCCTGCTTTGGACCTTTATACCTTTTAAAAAAAGCGTGCTTCCTGTAAAAAAGTTGAAATATGCCAGTAATGATTTAATACTCCATCTGAGAGTAAATCAAAAACCTTGGAGATATGGTAAAATGATGATATAGTTAAAGCAAAACAGAACAGACTAAGTGATGACTAAGTGTTTAAAATGATGATTAATGTAAACAGGCAAACATCTTACCTGAATGGCATTGGTAACATTCCAACCAGCTTCCCAAGTGGTGATCAATTTGATCTCGGTGCCTTGCAGGTGAGCCTTAGATTGATAGCTAGGATCCCTGTGGCAGGCATTAAACTCAGGGGTCATAGTTGCATCTTGTTCCTCTTTTTCCTCACTGTTGGTCCTGTTAAGTTCATCCTTTCTGGCAAAATTCACATTTTCTTCATCAGAATCTAAACAAGCTTCCCATCTCATCAGTCTGACAAATAAGGACTGTGTACCCCTTAAGTGACGGGAAAGAAATGAAAGAGTCTCCTTCAGATAAGCCATCCTGAATATTGACTATACAAATAGTGTCTTTCTGTCTGTCTTTATATTTTGCAGTAGTTGTGTATTATTAGTTCCTTTGTTAGATTGGCGTTGCTACTGTAGGTATGATTTATGAGGTCTGTTGGCCTTCAGTCTTTTATTTGTGTCAGTTTGGAATGTCAAACTAAAGAAACATCTCCAGGGTCTTCAAGGTGCTGTTCAGTCAATGAGGCTTAATAGCCTGCAAGCTGAAATTTACAATTCAAATCCTTTTACTTACGATAAATACATAGATCAGTCACTCGTGAAGAAACTACAAGTGGTTGCAAGAATCTGTTCCTGGAAATTTATGCAAGCATATTTTTTAACACAAGTAAATATTCATCTTTAAAAGAAATAGAGGAAAATGTATCTAAAGAACTGTTTCCTCAGACGTGAGATTTTCCTGCTCTTATTTAGTGTCTACAGAGGTCAGTAGAACTTTAACAATGTTTTGAAACATAAGTTTAAACTTTAAAAACTTCAAGCATATTCATAACCATTTCTATTTCATAGTGTATTTTCTGAGGAGAGAGAACAGTATTTTTAATGCTGTTTAGATCTGTATGTTCATTCCAAGGCTATAAATACAATAAATAAATAAATAAATATAATAAGCCTTTATACACCATAAGACTATAAAACCTGTATTTACATTTCTCCTTATTTTCATGATGAGGCACCTGGGATATGTTGGACGAAGGAAAAGGGAGGGAGTGTAGTTTCAGGACTCACTGATTTCTAGGCTTAACTGTACCATTTTTTCCATAGAAAAGCAATCTTCTCCCAAAACCCTGGATGTGAAGGGATTTTCCAGTACTCCTTAGTCAAATCCAGAGTGCTGATCTATTGAGCTTCATCCAGCCAGTTTGAGTTCTTCCACCAAAGGCATGGGGTAGGCATCCAATTCTGAAATTGTTCACCTTGCTGAAGTCTCTACAGGAATACATCAGAGAGGTAGCCATGTTAGTCTGTATCTTTGAGAACAACAAGAAGTCCTGTGGCACCTTGTAGACTAACAGATATTTTGGAGCATAAGCTTTCATGGGCGGGTCTTTGCCCATGAAAGCTTATGCTCCAAGATGTCTGTTAGTCTATAAGATGCCACAGGACTTGTTGGTTCTGTAGGAATATAGTGAGTCATTTGGATTTGGAACCAGCAGAATAGTATTCCTCCAGTCTCTCTGAGATTCCCAAGTTCTGACATGCTCTTGAATTCTTTTTCCATAATCATCCTCAATTTTGGGGAGATTGGTTGGGGTTCTCCTATATTATTTTACATGCGTCCTTGTTAATGTGATTAAGGCTCATGGGCATAGTCTCATGGTAGTCCGAGAATACCTTTGTCATAATGGCCACCAGTAGGAGTGCCTTTTTTCTTTGCTTCTGATCTAGATTTTCTCTGAGGAGAACGGAGCTTTCATTCAGGCAATCTCTAATCTGGGGTCTCGTGTTCCTTAGCACATGGCATAATTATGTGGCTTTCTGTGACTTTCCCTGGCTTCTGCAAATTCATATGCTAAATTTTGCCATTCCTTTCCCCATCACTACTTATGTGGTTAATTAATTTGCAGTTCCTACCTCCTTTACCATCATTGATGGGGTGGCTAGGCCCCAAAGCCCCCTGATGTAGGCTTGTGCCCCTGCCACACCCCATTCCAGGAAAAGGGCAGTAGAGAACTCCTCCAAGCTCCCTGGAGCAGCAGTGTTAGAGGCACCCAGGGCCCAGCAAGCCAGTATAAAGAAAGCTGCTGTCCGTGAGCCAGGCAGTCCCTCTTTGAAACTTGAGGAGTGAAGACTGGATGGCTGAGAGAACAGCAGGACTGGACAGATCACTGTGGAGAGCTTGATGAAGATTGGACTGAGGGTCAGAGTTGGCTACTGAAGACTGGGGCTTGGCAGGAGGAAAGACCTGCAGAAGCCTGGCTAGGGTGCCAACTGGACTTTGAGAAGAGGCCCTGGGATAAGGGCAAGGATGGTGTGGGGCCATGGGGAATTGGCCCATTGGGAAAGAATAGCAGTAGGACTTTAATGAATGGGACACAGTGGACAACTGCTATTTACAGTATCCCTGGGCTGGGACCCAGAGTAGTGGGTGGGCCTGGGTCCTCCCATTCCCATTAGCAAGTGGGATGAGTGGCCTGGATCTTTGAGGTGTCCCAGGGGTGTATGTGGAGGAACTGGACTATGGTAATCCAGCCAAAAGGCTGGAACTAGAAGTGTCCTGAGAGGGCCAAGATGCTGTCTCCAGGAAAGGAGCCCTGGGAGCACTGATCTAACTCAGAGTAGGGAATGAAGTGAGAGACATTAATGGAGGACACCAAAAGAGTGCCTGTTGGACTTGTACCCTGGAAAGATTGATTTTATTTTGGCACACACACACTGTGTGTGACATGGCTGGAGGGCAAAGTCACTGAAGAGCCTCCATAAACAAGAGAGAGTGCAGGCACACGCATTCATCCAAGGGGCACTCATGCAAGGTGAGTGCAAGCCTGTTACACCATCTCATAAGGGTTTTGCCACTTGGCCAAAAGCTTAGATTCAGAGTTTGGAAGAAGGACTAGAACTCTGTTGCCTGACTACAAGGCTCATAGTTATGCCTCATTATTATAATAGATGTTCTTCCCATGATTCGCCGAGGTTTCTGCTGGCAAAGGGTCTTACAGCTTCTGGTCCAAGGTTTTCATCTCTGGGAGTCTGGATTTTCCATGTCTCTCATACCACATCTAGTATGCCTCCTGGCAGTTTCCCATATAGAAATTGCAGAGGTAAAAACCCTGAAGAAGCTTGTGGTATTTCCTTAGTGGAGAAGAGTAGAGCCACGAGTGCTTAGTCCCAGTGTTAAGAGTCTTGGACAATGCATTTCTTGAGTATTCTCTTTACCATCCGATTAAGTGTTTCCACTAGGCCATCTGTCTGTGGATGGTATACAGATGAGCATAATCCATTGACTTTTAGTAGGTTATAGAACTCTAAGATCTCTTTGGGAGTCCCTACCAAGACAATGACCTTCAGCAGCTCATTAGCAACAGTCTTGTCTGGAATGTTGTCTGAAATGGTATGATTTCTACCTATCAGATGGTCAAATCTGTTATAACAAGAACATGCTGGTATCCAGACTCTAGGGGGGCACATAAAATTATTACTATTCATCCAAAGAGGGTCTCCACCAATGGAAAAGACACTAGTGGAGCCCATGGAACTCCTCTGGTGGCAATTAGTTAGTATTTGGGGCATGACACATGAAATTCTGAAGGTTAAGGACCCCTGGGCAAAAGTATTGCACCAGGATCCTAGACTTTGGAAGGAAGGATTATGGCTACGTCTACACGTGAAGCCTACATCGAAATAGCTTATTTCGATGTAGCAACATCGAAATAGGCTATTTCAATGAATAACGTCTACACGTCCTCCAGGGCTGGCAACGTCGATGTTCAACTTCGACGTTGCGCGGCACCACATCGAAATAGGCGCTGCGAGGGAACGTCTACATGCCAAAGTAGCACACATCGAAATAAGGGTGCCAGGCACAGCTGCAGACAGGGTCACAGGGCAGACTCAACAGCAAGCCGCTCCCTTAAAGGGCCCCTCCCAGACACAGTTGCACTAAACAACACAAAATACACAGAGCTGACAACTGGTTGCAGACCCTGTGCCTGCAGCATGAATCCCCAGCTGCCGCAGCAGCAGCCAGAAGCCCTGGGCTAAGGGCTGCTGCCCACGGTGACCATAGAGCCCCGCAGGGGCTCAAGAGAGAGCATCTCTCAACCCCTCAGCTGATGGCTGCCATGGCGGACCCCACTATTTCGAAGTTGCGGGATGCACAACGACTACACGGTCCCTACTTCGACGTTGAACGTCGAAGTAGGGCGCTATTCCTATCCCCTCATGGGGTTAGCGACTTCAACGTCTCGCTGCCTAACGTCGAAGTTAACTTCGAAATAGCACCCGGCGCGTGTAGCCGTGACGGGCACTATTTCGAAGTTAGTGCCGCTACTTCGAAGTAGCGTGCACGTTTAGACACGGCTTATGTGTGTTAAATATGGGACCTCACAATGAAATAACCAGGGCAAAAGTAGTTACAAGCATATCTTATGCTTCTGCTTGTTCTGGTCTAGAGATAGTGTTTTACATTTTTCAATATTTATTTGTGTAAAAAATGTCTGGGAATTTGTCAGTGTTTATTTTCCAAATATTAAAACCAGTCTGAAATTGTGTTACAACAAAACTAAAAATATGGGGTGGGGAAACTTTTGTAATATATACTCATTTTATTGTAGTATAATTGAAACTACTTTTTGTGTACAAAGGTATTTTTTGTCTCTGAGCTTTCTTGGGAAATTATGCTTGCATAACAGCCTTCAAAGTATCGTCACTCATGTTGAGCCTTTTGCTGTCTTGGAGGTAATCCAACTTTAAAAATAGGTGTTCTGCAACAATAGATCTGCCGCAAATAAGTGTGCTCCATCAATTTGCTGAAGTTGGGAAGCATGTTTTGATGAGTGTTTCAGAAAGCCAACACATTTAGCTTCATATTGTCAGGGTTAGGCATGTTCATGTAAGTGGTAAATTCCCCTTTCGGATTTGAGATTTCATCTTTAGTGGCAAATAGCTGAAACTTCTGGCATAAAACTTGCAGTCTGCTGCAAAATTCACCTTGAGGAAGAGGTACATCACCCAGAAGACATTCCAAAAAATCTTGGGCACCAAACAATTTTAGGATTAGTTTACAGGCTACAGTCATCTTTCATTACTTGCTCAGTGTTGTACTAAAGGTTTTGATTTCTTCTTTTGTTTGTTTACTTGTGTTCTGGTGTCATGGGGATTTCCAGAAACTACGGAGTTTCTCAGCATAGGTTTTTCCTGCAGTTTTTGTGCTTATTTCACCTGAGATTTTGATGACCAGGCAGGCATTTGGGTTTTCTTGTGGTTTACCCAATGTGGGTCATCTCCACACTTAGATAGTCAGTCCAAGCAGGTGTTTGAATTGCCACATAGCCCAGCTTGTGGCCTGTGTCAGCTATGGTTACCAATGGCTGTCTGCAAACCAGTCTCAGTCTTTAGACAGAAGAATCTATACAAATAGTTCCATAACTGAGTTTTGCTCGCTGGGGTCCCATTTGAGACTCTGGCTTAGACCAACAGCAGTAGGCTTTGAACTGTTGCCTGTGATCATGGTTCAGGAAAGCAGTACTCATGTTAGAAATGCTGATTGTAAGTTTGTCCATATAGACCTAGCTTGTCCCATATGCCAGCTTTCACCTATTCACAGTCCTTGGCTGTTGCATCTCCTATTCTCTAATAAACTGCTTTCCCCATGGAGTGGAGCAAGCCAGATTGCCATCGAGAGGCCATGGTCACTCTTGAAAAAGGTACCAAGAATGAGTGGTTCCCTGAAGTGCAGGAGACGTAGTGATGGGACCCTGAGGAATTGCAGGTGGTACCAGATGCACGATCCATTGTAACAACAGTTGCTGGTGCAATGCCATCTGTTTAAACAGTTGTTGACACCTCTGTTACTTGATTCAGATATGCACTGCAGGAGCTAATTCATCTCCAGAGCTCCCCTTTTCTGCAGAGACAATTAACCTCGACCCCACTGCTAACACCACATTGTCAAATGCTTGAAGGGTAGTATTTCAGAGGTATGAGACCCTGGAACACCAAACAATACTGTTTTTATGTGGAATACCTATCAAAATTTAAAAAAAAAATTGTTTTCAGAACAAACAAACAAACAAAAACCCAACCCCAAACAGCAACATATTCAGCAAAAGCAAAATGAAGTAATTTAATCAGGTATCATAGCACTGGAGAAGTAACATTACAACTGGTTTCATAACAGAAAATATATAGCATCAGTGAATTTTTCCAAATGCTCATGGAACACCTGTGAGTTGTTCAAGGAATACCAGTGTTATGCAGAACATAGTTTAAGAAACACTGGTTCAGATATTTGGTGAAATTCACCAGTTTTGCACCTCATTGGCAAAGAATTCTCATGGTCACTTTATAGTAGCCTATTGCCATTTCTAATGACTAAGGCCCACATTGCCATAGCTTTCTGCATCTCTCAACTAAATGAGCGTTTTCTGGAATACTCTCTGGTGTACATGAAAAATTACCAACCTTTTTATTTCAATCTGTCAGCTAAGGGAGTTTGTTCCTCCATTCATTTTGGTTGCCTCCCATTATGAAACCACCTTCCCCAAATGAAAGGTCAAGGCTGCCACTTCTGAAGTAAGTCACTCTATAGACTCCTTATATACTTCTTACATTTAGCAGCTCTGGTCTCAAGAACTGAGAAATGGAGAAGATCTGAAAATGCTTATCTTCCTGACTGGGTTGAATATACTAATGCATGTGGAGTGCTTTGGAATACTTGAATGGAAGATACAATAGAAGTATGTTATTAGGCACCATTCACTGTATTCTTTTTAAATAAACATTGTTGCTGCAGATATTTACATTTCTGGCCAAAACATTTGGTCGTTTCATTGACAAAGGTATAATCTGGTGAGATGTGATTAGCATATTAATAGTTTTTTTACGGGTAAGAACTACTTTACCATCCTTCAGCAGGAACCTGAATTACATCAAATGCAGCGCTCCTCTTTGTCTTACGTTTGATAGATTATATGAAAACTGTAGTTTGCCTATTGCTTGTAGGTGAATAATTTTACTTTTTAAAAGAAATGATCAAGATGGCAATCAAAGTGCTGCTTTTGTATCCTCCTCCCCTTTTTCAATATGTTCAGTATTTGGCGCTGTTATTTTAATTGAGGGAAGAGCACAGGAATGAGTTATGCTTCTGAACACAGAACTACTGTACTTTCCTATATGCAGTTAGAGCAGGTGTGTGGGGCTTGATTCAATCCACTGCAGTAAATTAAGAATCCCATTAATATCAGCGGACTGTGAATTAAGCACCTTGACTGATTGCTAACCAGTTACATGCCACCAAGTTTGGTAACACATTATTGTTCAATGACTATTTGAAAACAGGGAGAGGTTCACTTTTTTCCATGAAAACATTTAAAATATATTTTAATAGAGACATTTTGGTGGGTTCGTGCACAAGATATGAAACCCTTTCCCAAAGGAACCTGCCTTCTGGCTACCAAATAGACTGAAGGTCAGAATAAAAGAGTACATGTTTAAAATATGCATACACTTTTAATAATGTATTTATTTCAGAACTTCTGGGATTTTTGGACTAATCTTTTACTGAATTAACTTCATTAATCTGTCACAGGGTGAAGAGCACATCCCAGTATAACACAGGACAGTACCACTCAGCATGGTTTCATGATTTTATTATTATTATTATTATTATTATTATTATTATTAATACAAGTTGAACCTCTCTAATCTGAAACTCTCTCATCTGGCAGCATTCATAATCTGGCATGATTTTAGTTAGCTGGATGACCACTTATCATGAGTGTCACCCAGTTTCCCATGGTCCCAAGGAGTTTGTTTACAACCACCTGTTCTGACTCTCAGTGTTCTGTGCTGTTATTTAGCTGTAATTTACCCCAAATGTCTTCTAAGAGTCCAGTAAGCAGTGGAAGTGTTGGTAATTCTGCTAGACAATATTGACCTCCTGTAGGTCCTGAGGGTGCTGAACTAGAGAGGTTCAACCTGTATTACAGAACCACCCAGAGGCACCAATTGAAATCAGGACTTCTTTACGTTAGGTGCCTTAAAATCAAAGAGTAGCATACAATTCCATCTCCAAAGACTTTACACTCTAAATAGACAACTGGACATGGATTTTTCCATTTTATACATTCACAACGAGTGGGCCAAATTCTGTTCTCAGTTATGCCAATGCAACTCCACTGTTTCAGTGGCCCAAATAAATAATGGGTGAAAGAAGGAAGATCAAACCTTTCTCTGTTGTGTTTTGAAAGTCCTGTGTCAGTAATGTTGGACATATTTCATTGTGCTACTGTGACATAAAATGTTGTTTTTAACAAATGTTTTTAACAAAGAAATGGTAAATTCACATAATTCTGGAAATGGGCCAATCACTCCTAGTTTAGCCCCCTTTTGAGAAGAGGTAGGTAATCAGCACATGGAATTCACTCTGGCAAGAGGTCATCAAAAGAAATACTTTGGCTGTAAAACTGGACAATTTTATAACCGCTGACAGCTGGAGCTACACAAACAAAGATTATGTGACTAATTAAACCCAACACTTTGTTTTGGCACAAGTTTCTTAATCTCTGCAATCCAATAAATACAGCTGTTATCATCCTCTTTGGCTCCACCCTTGTCTAGTTTACCACCTACACTCTTCCCAAGATGAAAATGGTGAGCTAGTTTACAAATCAGGCTGCCTTCCCCACACGGCCTATTAGGCCCTTTAGTCACAGGCCAGACAGTTGTCTTTAGTTTTGTCCATCTGCTCCCCCTTTATATCCTGGCCTTGCTGATCCTTCTTTTTCCATTGCATTTGCTCATTCATCCATATTCTTTCTCCATGTATATTCTTATATTTTCTTTCTAACTCCTTCTTTGGCTCCCTTTTTTTCTTTCCTCCTCTCTTCTTTTCTGCTCTCAACTCTACTTTCCTACAACTTGGGTGAGTCTACACTAGCTTGAAATTTTGAAATCAATTGGGTGTGTCTACACTAGCTCTATTTTGAAATAAATTTCGAAAGGGGCCTAATTTCGAAAGAGGCCATGGAGCATCTACGCTCGTAACAGCCTCTTTCAAAATTATTTTCAGCATACAGGGGTACGCTTTTCAAAATTGCTCTTCCTATCCAATTTCAGAAAGAGCGCCCCCTTTCTAAATTAAATTTCAAAAGAGGGCATATGTAGATACTCCCAGCCTGCTTTTTCGAAAGAGCAGGTCCGCCCTGGCGGCAGCTGCAGGGAGCGCAGAGACACTCTTGCTAGCACCAGCAGGGCTGTATGGTGTCTGGATCCAGCCACTCTTAAAGATGCAAGGATGTAGAAACCCTGAGCAGGAAGCTGAGTGTGCTGGCAGCCATAGAAGCATGAGCACCAGCAGCCACACCCTCCAGCAGCTCCCACACCCCAGCGATGCACCCCAGTACACCAATGGAGAGCAGCCAAGACCCCTGGAACCCTGAGGAGCCTCCCTCTTCTCAGCCAGAGGGGTCGCCGGAGGTCAGCCAGGGGCAGAAAAGGCGGGGGGGGCTCCTCATGGACAGAGGCTGAGGTAAAAGAACTGCTTGGCCTCTGGGGGGGTGAGGCCATGCTGCAGCACAGCACCAGCTGGCCCAGGAATGCCACAGCCTTCCACTGGCTGTCCCAGGGGCTCTGGAAACATGGCCACCCCCTCTACACAGCTGATCAGATGTGACCAAAAGTGAAATCACTTAGGCAGGCCTACCAGACAGGCCAGGGACTGGGCCAGGTGCTTGAAGGCAGGGGCCACCCCAAAGTGCCTGTTTTACAAGAAGCTCCACTGACTCCTTGGCCCCAAGGACGCACCCACACTGGTGGCCATCATTGACGCCGCTGTCCCTGAGACCAACCCTGAGCCACAGCAGCAGAACCAGCTGTGACCCTGAGGCCAGACCAGGGCGGAGGAACTGGAGAGTGCATTGGAGGAGGATAGTCCGCTTCTCATCGCCATCATCTCTGGCTCCTCCAGCCAAGCCCCCTCAAGCCGCATCTCCCTGGATGTTTTTCCTGTAGCACCAGGTAAATAACTGGCAACTCAGGAAACCTGGGCAGGGGAGCCCATCCTTCCCTACATCCCTCGGCTGTGTCCCAGGCCCAGGCGTGGTGGCACCCAGCACCAGTGCCTGTACACAGCACCACAAGCCTCCCAACCAGGAAGGGAGATGCAGGGGCAGACTGCATTTGGCAGTGTCCCCAGATGCAGCCCCACTGACCACACGGGAACTCCTGAGGGCATTGGGTGCTTGCATGGGGTGTCGGGCCATGTCTTGGGGGTGGGAGTGCAGATAAGTATAACTAAAGAGTTTATGTTTGTCCACTCCGGTATCCCTCATGCTTTTGGGGGCAGTGGTGCACGTTGGGTGTTGGTGGCGGGGGGGGGGGGGAGCGGGGCAGGGTGGGAGTGGGCTGGAGGGAGTTTGGAGGAGGGTCACTGAGGTTCCTGTTCAAAGGCCTCCTGGGCCCTCATCTCATCCCATCCCTGTGTGCCTGACAGCATGGGGCCACAGCCCCCTGCTAATAGCCAGCTCCAGCATCTGCAGCCCACAGCTGCACGAACTGCTCATGCTTGCTTTCCATGATGTTGTGCAGAGCACAACAGGCCATGACTGCCCCAGCAATGTTGGGGACACTGATGTCCAGGTGTGCATGCAAGCACCGGAAGTGCCTCTTCAGGTGCCCCAAAGCCTGCTCCACAGTATTGCGGGCATGGTTGAGGTGCTGGTTAAAAATGTCTTGGCTGCGGGTGGTCTGTCTCGTGTGGGGCATGTCAGCCATGGCTCCAAGGGGTACACAGCATCGGCCACTATGCAGGGCAGCATCGTGATGTCTCCGATCAAGAGCTCCTGGGCAGGGACATAGGTGTCCTCCTCCATTCGGCGCCCCAGTCAGGAGTTCCAGAATACCTGGGCATCATGGGCTTATCTGGACCAACCCACACAGGTGTTGGTGAAACAGCCCTTGGCATTATGAAGTGGTACCCTTTGTGGTTTATATACTTCTCCGCGCTGTGGTCCAGGGTGCCGATCGCCATATGGGTTCCGTCAAGGGCACCAAAGCAGTTGGGGAACTTAAGGGCTGCAAGTCCTGCCATGGCAGCATCAAGATCTCTGACCCAGATGGCCCTCTGCAGGATGACACGGTTGATCGTCTGGACCACCTGTGTGAGGGAGGGCATGGACAATTGAGCCTGCATGGCAGGGAGCCCCATGGCCCTCCATGCCCCAGTCCCTCCAATCCTGTCCCCTGCAGGGCCCCCCACCCCAGGAGTCGACTCTTCCCTCCCCATGGTGGCTGTGGGACCCCAGGAGGATGGCCCCAACATTGGCCTTGTCCACCTCAAATTGGTGTCCCACCAAATGGTTGTTGTCTGGGATGTCCAACTTCCACAATGCAATCCCCACCCTTTTCTCAAGTGGGACGGTGGGCTGCATGCGGGTGTCCCCATGCTGCAGGGTGGGTGAGAGCCAGTGGCACAGCTCCATGAATGTCTGCTTTGACATCCTAAAGTTCTGGAGCCACCTTTCGTCATCCCACTGGCCCATCACCAGCCTCTCCCACCAGTCTCTGCTGCTGAGGTACCTCCAGAGGTGCCGGAGGGGACGGGGAATGGGGCACTGCAGGTGCTCTGTAGCAAGGGCCTGTAGGACCCCGGTGATAGGGGTTGTGGACAGGAGGGCTTCTGCCAGGGTTGGGGTGACCATGGCCAGCTGAGCCCTGTGGTCAGGGGAGATGTTGCCGTTGGGCAGCTGGTGGGACTCCATGCAATGCGGCCTTTGCTCTGGGCACAGGGTCTGCACTGCTGTCTGCAGCTGAGTAGCCCTCTGCATGTGCAGGATTGGTGTGTTTGGGAGGGATCCTTTAAGGGGGCAGCTGGCTGTGAGCCCTGGAAGGGCTCGTCAGCCATGCAACCTCATGAGCAGCATTCCCTGGCTTGTTCTTTCGAAAGGGCAAGCGTTGCTGTGTGGACACTCCCTTTCAAAAGAACAGGGATCTCTTTTGAATGAGCGGATTGTTATTATGATGAGTTTTGTGTGTGTAGACGTGTTCTTTCAAAATCCCTTCTTCCAATTCTGATTTTCAAAATTCAGGCTTTCGAAATTTGCATCTAATGTAGACACAGCCCTTGTCTCCTGCCCCTCCCCCACACAAATTTTTTCTTACACTCTTTTGCAGTGGTGTCCATGAGACACTCTCTGATACTTTCTCAGCTCATGGTGAACAGAGTAGCTTCCCAGAAAGATCTGAGTTCACTTGAATCATCCAGCCAGAGAAACATAGTGGGGTCTTTTTCACAGGATTATGCTTTATCTCCAAGTTCCAGCTGAATCATATGGGGGTGAATGGGCATAATTCATTCTCATTCTCCCAATGAACCTGGCTGGCAGTGACCAGTTTCAGCACAGCACAGCCATCTGGCTTTATTGTTTCTTTGGCTCACTCACTTTGCTGGTTGCAAAGGGGTTTCTAGGTCTTCCTCACGTCACATCTTTAGTATATGGCAGGAAGAGGAGTGGAGCACAGAGCCATGGTTTTCAACTGGAGAGTAATATATGACGGCTGCAGAGGCCACTCTTTAATTGGGGAGAAGACCCTCACTTTTGTATGTGCTTTGGAGACCCCAAGGGCACAGTTGTCAAGATCTTGCCCATACTGAAGAGTGTAGCGTTTATTAACGTACCACAAAGTCATGTTTATCTGGAGCAAAGGTACGGCACTTACCAGCATCATCACTACTCCCACCAGACTGAATATTATAGAAACATCTTGTTCACACTATCTTCATAGGCTTAAGCACAACCAATACTGAAGTGGCTATAACATGAGTAAAATGACACCTACTACAAATAATGCTAATTACATATATTAAAATACACTAATGACTTGGAGGTAAAATAGGTTGTAAGACCTACCTAGGTGAGTCTGCCGACCTGTGGGTCTAAGCCTTGTACCCTGTAATTTTCGTTTGTTTTGGAGTTCCCTTCTTAATAACATTGTTGCAAATTCTGCTACTGTTTTCAGCAGCAACTGTGAAGGAAACATGGGGTAGACACTAGTAACGTGACCGATCACCAATGTGATCCCTCCCCTGCACCAGACATAGCTCAGGGGAGGGCCAGGACAGCTCCCTGCACCCTTCTTCAGCCCCTGCTCCAGCCTCTTCCCACATCTTCCCCACCCTGGCTCTGCTTATGCCCCTGCCTCCCTTGACCCCGACAACCAGGGACATGGCCCAGGGATGTAATGCAGGCCTGGCACCCACAGCAGAACTTGGGCCCCCCTGAACTTGCCAGTAATGAGTGAGAGGGTTCGGAGTGACATGGCCTGCTCTCGTGGCACCTGGCTAGATAGCTCCATTTCCCTCCAGTGAATGTAGGGGGTGGGTCTGCCCACCCTCAATGGTGTGGCCAGGCACAAGGGGACCACAGCTGCATTGCTATGTGCCCCCCACGACTGCTGGTGATCCCAGTCCCTGCTAGAGGCACCAGATCCCACCTGCTAGTTGCTAGTCCCCTGAGGATGCCCGAAGGCTCCAGCCCTTTTTCCCTTCTGTCCATAGTGTTCGGGGGACACGTGCCCCTTCAACCCCACTTCACACATTGCCAGTGATATCTTTAGGCTATTCAAATGACATAAATACATGCAGCATTTCTGCCCAGCATGTGTTCTGGAAGCTGCTCTCGAGGGACTGGCATAGCATGTGTCCTGGGAGGATGGATTCACAACAAGCTAATGTTTCTCTTCAGATGGGTGGATACAGCTGCTTCCAGAAAGGCTCAGTGCCAAACTGCTGCAGCTGCTTTTCTTGGAGAGTGAGGTAGGCAGGCAGCTGCCTTGGTGATTCCACAAGCTGGGCTAGTGTTAAATTGCAGAAATGGAAGAATGGGGATAGTGCTGGGAAAACTAGCGCTGCTGCATGCCAAGTTGGTTTCATACTATATCTTTGATGGCTGTTCCAGCAGAAGGCACTGCCACCTTTTGCTGGTGCTGCAGTGCAACGACATCGAACCTCACATCTGAAATGGTTCTAGGAATCCTTGGGTGATGATGTAAGATGCTTCAAATACGTTCATGCTAGCTTGTTTAAATGATTTTAATTCAGACCTCACAAATGGGCCTCAGGAATTCTCCAACATTGACCTCCTGAGGTAGTGATGGGGCAAGTGGGGGTGGAGGTGGGTGGTGTGTGCTGATACCTACAGAAGAAGGAACACATATTTAAAAATAAACTCACCTCAACCAGAAGAGCTTTTTTTATTCCTGAGTGACAAGACTTGTGCACAGTCTTCCACAGTTGATTTTCTACAGCCATGTGTACTAGTGAAACTTGAAAGCATGAATGATTGTGAAAGCAAACACAAACCAGGCATAGGTCATGATGAAATTAATGTAATTATACATTTGATGGTATGTTTGGGGGAAGGTTGTTGCAGCATTTGGTAAGCTTCATTTTTACACTTTCCAGTTTGTTGCCTATAACTGGCTTCCATGTGTTTATCTATCAGCTCTTTTAAAGCAGTTCATTCAAAATTATTCTGCGTGTATTCTTAGAAGACTGTAAAAGTATATGGCACTTTAGAAGTACATAAAAGAAAAGGTGCCTGCCCTTAGGTGCTTGAAGTCTAACTCAGACAACAATTAAAGGGATAATTTCAGACAAAATGGTAGTGTTGGCTATCAGTGAACAGTTCAGTACTGGAAGTTTTCTTGAAAGAAGTGGATTTTGAGCCAGGATTTGAATAGAATGTCTCTTGTCAGATGAGAAGTGGGAAGTTGCTCAAAGCCTAAGGGACAGAGTGAAAGAAGGAGTGAAACTAAGAGTGGGAGAGACAAAGAAAACAGTAAGAGAAGAGGACTGGAAGACACACACATATGGAAAGAGTGAGTAGGAAGAAATTACAACAGAGACATATAAGCAAAGGAGAAATTGCACAGAGTCCAGGCCAAGAACAGGATGTACTAACAGTCAGGAAACCAATGAGATAATTATTACAGACCTGACAGCAATTGTTAAATATTCCACACACAGGATGTTGTAATAGGGAACACAATAAAAATCACTGTATTAAACAGATTACTGAATGCTATTTTCAATGGCTGATCCTTACAGAATCTGGTAGCTAATATTAGTCCTGTCTCTAATATTGTATCAGGAGGAAGAATAATTTATTTTGAGAATTGTCATAGATGGGTGACTTCACTGGAGGAGGGAAGGGAGCTGATGTGCCTCAAGTAGAGTACCGGGAGTAGGAATGGCTTCACTGAGAGTGTCTCTTTCCATACCCCCACTCCAGGAGAGAGAGATTTATATATTTGTTAAAAGGAAGTTAAAGTTGCAAAGTCAAGCATATCAAAAGTAGGAAAGTGCATGGGGCTGGAGGAATGAATGAGGGTTACACAGTGAATGAATCGGGGGACTGCAGGATGAGAAAGGATGGTCTTATGGTTAAGGCACTGGAATACTTCTCTGGAGAATCAGATACTATCCCTACCTCTGCCACAGAGTTCCTGTGTGCTGCCGGTTGAAACATAGCTTTCATAAATGGTCACCATAGGTATATCCAGACTGCACATAGGCCGTACTTCCCACAGTGAGTAGATTGACATATGCTTGGTTTGCTTATGCTAGTGCACTAAAAATAGTACTGCTGCAGTGGGAAGGACAGCATCCTGAGCTAGCCACCTGAGTCCAAAATTATCCAGTTCTACTGGGTAGCTACTTAGTAGCTTGCTCAAGCTGCTGCTCATGGCACACAAGGAAGCTCACTCCTAGCTACAGTGTAGACCAGTGTTTCTCAGCCTTTTACAATAAAGTACTCCCTTTAAAAGATATTGTTACCCACCAGTATCTACAATTCTTAGACACATGCATTTTTTTCTAACATTGCAACACATTTGTTTAAATGACTTAATTATAACTGGTTGGTTGGAAGAAATTGCCTATAGGCAATAGACTTGCCATCGTGCTTATGATTGTGCAAAAAGGATAAATAAAAAATTAGATGAACATAATATCAGTCCACTATTTTTATTCATAAAAAGAGTTGAGTTAATGTACCCTCTAGAAAAGCTCTGAGTAACCCCCAGGGGTACATGGACTCCTGGTTGAGAACCACTGGAGTAGACATATTCAGTGCCTCATTAGCATGCAGGTGGCCGTGGCACTTCGAAATTGATGCAGCTCGCCGCCGCATGGCTCGTCCAGACGGGGCTCCTTTTCAAAAGGACCCTGGCTACTTCGAAGTCCCCTTATTCCTATCTGCTCATAGCAATTCTGAAGTTTTTGGCTAGTGTAGACACGGCCTTTGTCTTTAATCTTTGTCTTTGCCTTCTCTCTAAAATGGGGATAATAATGCTGTCTCATCTGATAGGCATGTTGGTATAATAAATGCAATACAGCCTGTAAAGAACTTGTATACCTCAATGAAAGTACCATAAAAAAGCCCATAAGGAAATTAATACTTATACTCAGTGCAGGGTTGAATCATAGAATCATAGGGTTAGAAGAAACATCAGGAGGTCATAAAGTCCAATCCCTTGTTCAAAGCAGGACCAATAGCGTATAAGGGTATGTCTGCACAGCGAATTTATTTTGAAATAACAGCTGTTATTTCAAAATAACTTTGATAGAGTCTACACAATGTATCTGCTATTTCAAAATAATTTTGAAATAGAAGTTGGTTTATTTCAAAATAAGTAAGCCTCATTCCATGAGAAATAGAGGAATAGGGGCAATGAGGACAGGGCATAGAGCTGATTTGGAAATAAGCCATAGTGTGTCCAATGCCTGTATTTTGAAATAGGCTCTATTGTGTGTAGATGCTGTATTTTGACATAGGGGTCAGCTATTGTGAAATGCATTTTTGTGTAGCAGTGTTATTTCGAAATAAGCTATTCTGGAAAAGCTCTTCCAGAATAGTTTATTTCGGAATAAGGCTGCTGTGTAGACACACCCTAAGTTATCCACCAGGCCACACCCTGAACAATGAGGAATAAAAAGAAAATACTGAAGAGGTGCTCATTCACTGAGCACTGTCCATCTTGTATATGTCAGGATTTTTTAACACCTTGGGCATTATCGTCCCCATGGGCCAGGGAATACATGCCTTTGGCTGTGTAAAATCAATGCAGACACATGAAATCCTAAAGTGTCACACGCTGCCATTTAGCAGCCTTATCAACTGTCACCAATGGTCACTTTTTGTCAGTTAGCTCCCCCGGTAACCTGAACTCATGAATTATTCATGACAAGGTGTTTGAATTCTAGGCCTCTGATTGGGCGAAGGTGAGATCTTCTAGCACCTTCCAAGCCCCAGAGGACCTAATTGAGAACTGCAGGTAGAATCATGAATATCCAAATCATCTCATGAATTATGTATGGACTCCCTGCATATAAGCAGGTGCCTCAGGCCATTCTGTGGCCCTTGGGGACACAGATACCTCTGTTAACTAGCAGAGGGGAGTGTGGCAGCTGAAGCTGCGTCCACTGAACCCTGAGGCTAGCCTTAGAGGCAAAAGAGCTGATTTCACCTAGAGCTCACTAAAAATCACTGAAGCGCCTGCCATACCATCGCGGCACCAGCGCTCACAAGCGACAACCCCCAGAGGCACCAGCGGCAAGCGGCCTCTGTGGGGCGGTGCCGGGTGTCAAACTGGCCCGCCGAAAGGCAGGTACTGCATGCTCAGCTGCCAAACCCAGAGGCCGCCATCTTAACATCTCCACCATCTTCTCACCTGCGGCACCGCCATATTGACCACCGACTTCTTTTCACCTGGATTTGACTCATCACTGGACTGGACTCCTAGACACGTAAAACTATCTACCTGAACTGACCTTTCACACACACACACACACACACACATATATATAGATATCACACAATTTACCTGGGACATCGGGGCCCCCATTGGGGGAGCAGGGGTCGCGCCCCTGCGGTGTGCTGCTTCGACGGGGGTAGCACAGGACCCAAGGGCCTGACTCTCAGGGCCGGGCCTGTGAGCTCAGGGTTTAAAACTTACAGCACATTTAATTATTAATTGTTAACTGGTTTATATTATTAGGTATTATTATTATAGTGTATATTCAGTATTGAAATATTTATTAATAGTTTTCTTAGGAAGGTATTATTCCTTACCTTGTTATACCTATATTCCTACATATATATATATATATATATATATATATATATATATATAATAGTGAGTGAAGGCTCAGCCTACTCGCCTCCTGTGAGCTGCCAACATAGTGCATCCTGAGGTAGAGCGAAGGCCTCCCAGGAGCACTTCACAATTAGTGCCCACAGAGAGAGTAACGGAAGGTCTCCCACAAATAGAGGAGCTACCCTTGACCGATCTCCAGGGCCTATCCTTTGGGGCAGGCATAGCACCCTGCCCCCAGTCAGGAGCAGGGATTAGCACCCCTCGTTCTGCCTATAAAAGTTGGCAGCAGGGATCTTAAAAAAAAATTCCTTACTCCTTTCATCCCTCCTTCACTAACAATAATCTAATTTTTGCCTTCCGGAAATATAAAACGTTGTAACTTCATTCAAGGATCATCAAATCATCATAATGTATATAGTAAGTTTATAGTTATTGCTTAGGTTTTTCTCTTTAGTACAGCTAGTTTGTTATTTTAGTAGTTTGTTTTTAATAAACTAGTTACTTTGTTTTACCCACTTCTGCCTTGTCCTTGGTCTCGTTTTTCCACGCCAGCCACTACCCACTAGGAGGCTTGGGCGGGGTCTAGTGCACACTGGGGTGGGGCTCTCCTGCCTGGGTTTGTAGCAGGGAACTGATCAGATCCTGGGAGCTGTGAGAAGGAGGCTTTGATCTCCTTGTAAGGGCTTCTCTAAATTACCATCTTTTAATCCATCCAAGAAAAAGCCCAGCAGTATAGTGAATGACACAGATTAATATGTGATTGTGTAATTAAAGACTGCATCATAATACATACAAATGGGGAAGCAAATTCAGGTTGTACAAGTAATCTTAATTCTGCAACTTCTTAATTTAGAGTACCTGATTTTCCAAACTTCAATGCAGGGTTTTAAAATATTATACACACATTTATTTGAGGGTCAGGGGAAAAGAGTTTCAGCTTGTTTCAATATAGCAAAGGTCTGTTATGTCACTTTTGCTAAAATGTACTTACTTACCTGCCCCTTTTAATAGGTCAGTAAAACACCATTTGTTTGTTCAGTAACACCTGTCAGAATGGCAACAGCCAGATAAGTCACTTTTGTTTCTGGGACTGGTTAATTTTAACAACAATTTTGCAAGGATGAATTAAATGTATGTATGTAATAAAATTTGTAATCTAACTCAACATACCAACTGTTAGAAGTCCATACACAGACTAGTATATACCTTGTTGCCAATCTGAAAAACTGTAGTGAGGGTAAAGGTGTCAAAGGTCCACTTTTTCATCACCTACTTCCTTTTCTTCCTCCATGACAGAACTCTGAATAAAACAAGACATTGTTTGCTAATTCATAGTGACTAATTTCAGCCCAAGCAATTTGCCACATATGAACAGGGATAAGAATATAATGGGAATAAAAAATCAAGTTTTTTTTTTTTTTTTTAAATGCCTAGGTGGTGTTTGATTGCTGTGCTGAGCCTGTTATGGAAATAATACTGCAGTTACTGAGCATGGGGATAAGCAACTCTCTCTTGTAGTATATACTTTGGTATAGGTATTTCCTGCTCCTTAAAAAGAACTGGCATATAAAATCTGACATTCATGTCAGATTGCTGGGCATACTTGTACTCTGTAGCAATCACCATATACTAGGTTTTTTACTTTAAATTAGTTGGAATGGGGACCCTTCATGTGCAAATTGTCCAGCAGATAAGCTTCTTTCTGGGGACACTTGGTTTAGAACACTATCCAATGGTTTTGCTTCCTCCAATAAGTTCTGTTCACTCAGCTCTGGCAGCATCTAAACTTCCCTACTCAACAAATCAAGCTCTTTCTGCATTGCAGACTTTTCCTTGCTTGTTTTGGATGTCTTTAAATAGCGTCCAATAGAAATAAGTAAGTGGGTTCGGAAAGAGTTTTGCACTAATAGTATTGTTATGTCTCTCTTTTTATTTGGTGCATTTTGTCAGTGAATGAGGATGATCTTTGCAGTCACGGAAACAATCATGTTCCAACGTGATGATGTTTATAGTTGTTAGGTGATGGTGATCTACCAGCTGATTGGTATCTTGGCTTTGCAGTTCGGAAGTTTGCCTAATTAGGCCATGCTGAAAATTTAGATGATTCATAGTTTTTGTTTGTTTGGTTTTTTGTTTGTTTTTCTGCCAAGTTTTCATCTCCTGATTTTTTTTCTGCTGTTGTAACAGAGAGAAGGGTTAGAATCTGCCTAGATGAAAGTATGGTAAGAACAAGAGAATTAAACATTTGTGATGTCCCTCATGGCAGCTCTTAGGATGATGGCCAGGCCTAGCTTATACCAACTGAGTGTAAAGGAGAGGAATATGGCAGATATGGTATCCTTAGCATTGTCTCAGTGGAGAGGGCCAGCCCTAGTCATTTTACTGTGAAGAAAATTTTTGGTGACTTCATAAAGCTGATTGACTGCTCCGCTCTTCTTTTTAACTCTGTTTACTACCCCCCATAGATGCTGATCTGGTGGATCTGGAAACTGGTGTTCAGGGTAAGGGCCTTGATAAAATGCTGCTAAAGCTGACCCTGTGTGTGCTAGAATTGCCAGGGATAATGTATCTTAGCAATTCCAGTGCTGTAAGGGACACCATGTTTGTTGCTTCCAGCAGGAAGTCAGCGGACTCTTTCCATACTTAGAGTTTGGGATCATTTGAATAATGTAGATGGGTATGTTAAAAATATTTTATCAAAGTCCTGAAATCTTTCCATACTTTTCTCTCCTATCCTTACTTAGTTAAACTCTCAGAGTTCGGACAGTAAAGGGACGTGACACTGTTTGCAATAACTTTCTTTTTCTGCCCAATGCTTAGAGTTGATTAGCTACCCAATTCTAGACATAAAAACTGGAATATTGATTACATGAAAGGTTTAGTCAGTGTAGTCATAGGCCATTAGAAGTTTATTTTAATAAAGAAAACTGCAACTCACACACAGTTTTCCTTTATTCCCACTATGAACAGATGCTCCCAGGTGATAAGCTTGACATTTTCCTAGTAAAGGCTAAATAGAGGCTCTCCTCCTGAACTACAAGAAACTGCATTTCTATTTCACAAGGCTAGCAGGAACATTATGCAAAGATGAAGTGAAAGAAAGTTAAGGTAAAAAATTAAATAACAAACGAGTAATAATAAACCAAAAATAACTGCAGAATGAAGGATCATATGGGCCTTCCTCGGTTGTCACTTTTATTCCATATCTTTCTGCTTTCTACATTAGAAATGCACTATGGCTTATAAAAGTTACGTCACTTTAGTTTTTCCTTTTGTGTTTTTTTTCCTTATCCAGTGCTAAATTAAGAAACAATATATTTTTATTTCCTGCTCTCTTCTTATCTCATCTCTACATCTCTTGAGTTTCTTTTATGCAGTGCTCTTTTGGTAAATGGAATTAGGCAATACTTAGTCCAACACCAGGTGGTACCTTCTGATTATTTGCACTGGCATTAAACATTTGACCCTCTCTCGTCTGAGTACTGGGCGTATTAGGCTGATGCATTATTTTCAAGTGTTTGTTAGTCAGTACCTTCAAGTGCTTTGGCAGAATTACAATTACTCTATTTCAAAATAGGACACATATAAGAAAAAATATGTATTACTTTATGTCCCTAGCATGTTTAATTTACAAGTGGAAACATTTCCTTAGGGATTCTTTCTTATTTTATTATATTACCACAAGGGTACATGAGATGCCCAGCTAAATGGATGTCTTAAACTGCTTAGAAATTTACTGAAGCTAATTATTGTTAAAAGGTTCTGCTGGTTCCAATTTACTGGGGTGCACGCACATTCTGCATTTTTGACATTGTCTTGAAGTTGTCATCAAAGCTGTGCACAATGTTGAGATACTTCTCTCTCCCACAGTAAAACAAATAATATGTTTTCCATTAAACAGACCATTAATAATTGTTTTCAGAAATATTTCTGAAGATTGATTCATGCATTAAAATGCATTTAGTCAAGGATTTATTTCAGCAGGGTTTTTAGTCTCATAATTTTCCTCTTCAAGAAAATCTTTAATTACATTTGGGCAATAGACTGAGATTTATGCATATATTGTAATTAAGTACTACTAGTAAAACTGGAAAGTTCTTCATTAAGAGAAAAATCAAGAACATGACAGCACTTCACTACTGAAATTGGAAGAGGAATTGTGCGGTGGTTTATTTTCAGCATTATATAAATAAAATGCCACTCTACGGCTACGTCTACACGTGCAGCCAACATCGAAATAGTCTATTTCGATGAATAACGTCTACATGTCCTCCAGGGCCAGCAACGTCGATGTTCAACTTCGACGTTGCTCAGCCCAACATCAAAATAGGCGCAGCGAGGGAACGTCTACACGTCAAAGTAGCACACATTGAAATAGGGATGCCAGGCACAGCTGCAGACAGGGTCACAGGGCGGACTCAACAGCCAGCCGCTCCCTTAAAGGGCCCCTCCCAGACACAGTTGCACTAAACAACACAAGATACACAGAGCTGACAACTGGTTGCAGACCCTGTGCCTGCAGCATAGATCCCCAGCTGCCACAGAAGCAGCCAGAAGCCCTGGGCTAAGGGCTGCTGCCCACGGTGACCATAGAGCCCCGCAGGGGCTGGAGAGAGAGCATCTCTCAACCCCCCAGCTGATGGCCGCCATGGAGGACCCAGCAATTTCGACGTTGCGGGACGCGGATCGTCTACACGGTCCCTACTTCGACGTTGAACGTCGAAGTAGGGCGCTATTCTTATCTCCTCATGAGGTTAGCGACTTCGACGTCTCGCCGCCTAACGTCGAAGTTAACTTCGAAATAGTGCCCGACGCGTGTAGACGCGACGGGCGCTATTTCTAAGTTGGTGCCGCTACTTCGAAGTAGCGTGCACGTGTAGACGCAGCTTTTGGCTACGTCTACACGTGCAGCCAACATCGAAATAGCTTATTTCGATGTTGCGACATTGAAATAGTCTATTTCGATGAATAACGTCTACACGTCCTCCAGGGCCGGCAACGTCGATGTTCAACTTCGATGTTGCTCAGCCCAACATCGAAATAGGCGCAGCGAGGGAACGTCTACACGTCAAAGTAGCACACATCGAAATAGGGATGCCAGGCACAGCTGCAGACAGGGTCACAGGGCGGACTCAACAGCCAGCCGCTCCCTTAAAGGGCCCCTCCCCGACACAGTTGCACTAAACAACACAAGATACAGAGAGCTGACAACTGGTTGCAGACCCTGTGCCTGCAGCATAGATCCCCAGCTGCCGCAGAAGCAGCCAGAAGCCCTGGGCTAAGGGCTGCTGCCCACGGTGACCATAGAGCCCCGCAGGGGCTGGAGAGAGAGCATCTCTCAACCCCCCAGCTGATGGCCGCCATGGAGGACCCAGCAATTTCGACATTGCGGGATGCGGATCGTCTACACGGTCCCTACTTCGACGTTGAACGTCGAAGTAGGGCGCTATTCCTATCTCCTCATGAGGTTAGCGACTTCGACGTCTCGCCGCCTAACGTCGAAGTTGGTGCCGCTACTTCGAAGTAGCGTGCACGTGTAGACGCAGCTTACATGTTACATCTAGGCCCTTTAGGAAAGAGTCGGCTGGCTTTTATAACTCAGAAGAGCGTGCAAATAACCTCCATTAATAGAGCCAACGCAGTTAATTCCACATAGTAATAATACACGATGTAGGCTGCATTCAGCATGTAAATGGTAAATATTTTCCTTCCCAGCCATTGATTTTAAATTGTTTAACATTATATATAGAAGGACATAAGCTAGGAGGTTTGTTCACCCACCCTGCTGAGCATGAGATACATTCATAACGTGGGGAGAATATATGCCTTGGGTATCAGTTTAAACATAAGACTTTGTAATGACGGTTTTTTCTAGTGTTGTAAACAACATGACCAGCTGGAGCACCGGCTGCGTTACAATACATTTTAATGATAATACAATAGACATATTGTGAAGTTGTAAAGATTATGCATAAAGAAGTTATTCAGTTTAAAGCACGGAATTGCAAAGGGCTCCTTGCCAAAATTGCAGACTCTGGTGCACAACTCCCTCTGAGTTCGCAACCCATTGCTATTCACTTCTTGGGCTCAATATTCTCTGTAAAATTACAAAATAGTTTAGGCTCATGAAACTGCTGGGTATGCAACGGAATCTGGTTGCTGACTTCAAACTTCTAGAAGACAGAGGATCAAGTTAAATGTCCCAAATCAGATGGTCTTCACACAATGAGAAGAACTTCAGGATTTGGCCAAATGGTAAAGCCACCTTCTTCAGGGCTTTAGAATTTGGTTTAGCGTGTACACATGGACAATAGGAAGAAGACAAAGTTATAGACCACTTGTATCTGATGGATTAAAAATATGGTGTCAATCAAGATCTAATGCAGGAGTCAGCAACCCCCGGCACAGGTGTGAAGAGTGGCATGTGAACTGATTTTCATCGGCACATGAGGTAAGAGCTCAGTCCTGTGCCACCTGTGGATTAACAGAAGACCAGCTAATGCTACTAACCTAAATGGTAAAGCTCTGCATCTTCGTTTATTAATGAAGCTATTGTAAGTGGAACTATTAGTGACTTAAAAAATATCTCCGGCACTTGGACTGTACATAGAGGTCAAAAGATCAAATTTCAGCACTCTACCTCAGAAAGTTTGCGGACCTCTGGTCTAATGTTTTGAGCTTTTCCAGCTTGACCCACATAGCCCTGCTTCAGTTATATATTGCAAGCTAAATTGTGAAGTCAGGATAGCATTTTGATTTCATAGGTTCTACATGTGGAGTAAGGCACAAGTCAGTTTGAACATCATAATGTGGCTATGTTTGCATGAGAATTCAGGTCATGCATAGCTTGAGTATTGCTGAGTGATGAATACAAAAATCAAATGTACATTCATCTGTGATATATCCCATCTTTAGTGTTAGTGACAAATTTATTTCCAGCTTCTCATAGGCTGTCTTCAAAAATGTCACTGTCTCAATATATTGTTGCTGCCACCATTGTTTACATTTAAATTTATCTATTGGCTTTAATCTCTCACAGTTCACATTGGCAATCTTCACTTTTTTGCCCATAATCATATGGAAACATGGCATACACAAGAACAGACTTACCTCAAACACTAATTTTCTCCATATTTAGGATTTTAGTGACAAATTCTTCCCATCTATGACACCAATGACATCAACGGAGTCATAGCAGGGTTGAATTTGTGTGTGTGTGTGTGTGTGTGCACGCGCTCGCACATGTATGTGCCTGACTTAGAAGCAGCAATTTGAAAAGTGCTATATGTTAGCTTGAATGAAAAGTGCTGTTGTGGAGGCAGCCTTGGAAGGAAAATATAAAAATGAGCACTGAACAAGGATTCCCAAACATTTAAGTAAGCTGGCCCACCGCCTACCATTACCTATACTACCATGTCTCCAGCCCCTGACTCTTCTTGTAGCAGCCAGCTCCTCTCTCCCTGTGGCTAAGCCAGTCAGTTCTAGGTTTCTGACTACTCTGCTTTCTGGCTCCAGTTGCTTCCTCCAGACTTCTCTGCTGAGATCCCATTCCCTGCACCATTGTCTGCTGCCAGGGAAAGCAAGATCACAGGTTGCAGAGGAGGAGAGTAACCCACACAGACTATTCCTGAAACTCACTGGTGGGCCAGGACCCTCAATTTGGGAAACAGTCCAAAGGCCATTGTCACTATACCTAGCTAGAGGTTATTGACTGAAACCAGCAAGACTGTAAGATGGAAATTTCTGAGGCAGGTTATGGTATTCTGCTAAAGACCCCCTATTCGAATCTTAAAGTCTGGGGTAGCCCTATAATCCTGTAGTTCAGAAACCCAGTTAGTGTTAGTGGAATGTTATCCCCACTTGCCCCATCTCCACCTCACTCACAAGACCCAGGGAAGGTCGTCCCAACATGGACAGGGCCTTGGAATTTGGAAGGAGGGATAGTTGCCCCAGCAGCCACATTCCAAGAAGAGGCCATGCATGTGAGAGCCAGGATATAGCACCATTCCATTTGCTATCAAAGCCTGGTAACTCAAAACAAATGTGTTATTGCACTATGCTGTTAGTGTCTCTTTTGCTTTAATCTTCTAGATAATGCACCCCAGATATGCTTGTGTGTAGGCATTATCATTACTCCTGTAGATGCATCATTAATCCAATTAGACACATAGATGTCATTAAATGTTTGCTTTGTTTAAGTAACTAGTAACTTGTCAAGGAAAACCACTTGTACTAAAGATGTGTTCTGCAAGCTATGGGCAGGGACACTATGTAACCTTTTCAGATTATTGGCTTACTGTGCTTTTCTTATCTTGTGGCTAGAACCTATCCAGGCATGGATAACACCCATGCTGTAGTTTCCTGCCCCCTGCCTATCAGCATCCTATCATCAATAATAGCCTATTGTCTGGCAGTGCTTCACTGAGTCCTGATGGGCAAAGTGACACTCCACCAGTGCTGTGTGTAATAAACTCTCCTGCTTGCTTCATACACAGTGTCCAGATTTTTTTCCAACAAAGACGGAGGGCTAAAGAGAAACAGAAGCCTGAAAGCATTTTGGTGATTTGGATGAGGCACGAGAATATGAAAGATGGAGAAAAAGACCTTTTGATATGAAATAGTCTGTGGAAAGTAAAGTTTTAGAGCAGGTTGGCTTAGAAGATATTTTCTTGGTTTTTCAGAGTTTTATAAAATGTTTAATTTGTGAGAAAATGGAGGTTTACTCAGAAAACGTAAAGTAGAAAATTGTAAGCCACATCCTGTTAAATGTATCTAAAATTCAGAACAATTATATTGATCATTTTCTTTGATATAGCTATGTTAAAGACTAGACTTGTCTTCATAGTTTGTGCCAAGAGTATCCATATTAAATATTATCAAATTAAGTTAGCCATATTTGCTGGAGAGTAATAAAGAATTACACAGTTTGCTCTTTGGATAAGTGTCTGGGATACATTTATTATTTTTCTGGAAGTAATCCTGTTAGTGCATGAGGCAGTCATACAATATTTCTTTATTCCATAGTCAACCACAAGTTTTTGGGATGGGATTGCAAAGCAAATATTTTTCCCTACTCCAACAATTCCTGGCTCTTCAAGTCTGATGTGCTCAGCTTGTGCTCAGTCTACAGGTCTATCCAAAGAACTTTTTTGTGGAAGGGTTGGAGATAGGATAGTGAAGTGGTTCTCTAGAATACGTCCCAAAATCAATCACCTGCTGCACATAACAAAGTACAAGAGAGACCTTGAGGTTCTTGCTGTCTTAGCCTACTGTTTCAGAAGTACAGCTCCACTGTTTGTTCCTTTCAACCTGAAGTGATCTGCTGGTATGAGTTTATATTAATATTTTAAAGACTTAAATAATATGGATTAGATTGTACTGCTAGACTCAGCATAGTGTAAAGGGTGCTACAGCTTTTGCACCAACCCAGAGATGATACAATTCCTCTGTGGATTCCCCCTTGCTCTGAAGGAGGACAAGTTATTTCACTCTTCTCTGGTGTGCACCTCATTCCTTGTACCTGGACAGATCTAAATGCAGTGCAAGGTAAAGTAATTGCTTTTCTGACTCCTCTTCCACTTTCTGACCATTTCCCACTCACTTGTTCATAGGTGAGAGCAAAAGATAAACATCCCCTCTTTCCCTCCAACCTCAGATCATAATCCAGATATGGGCAGTATTACCAAACTCATACATTCAAAAATCATGGGTTGGACACATCAAAATGATCAGTTTTAAAAAAGCCCAAAATGAAAAAAACAAAAAAACCCTCTGCTAGATGTTAGTAATACTATATGCCTTTTCATTTTTGAGCTGTTTAGGTGCAATCAGGTCCCTTTTCAGGATTTCTCTGCAACCACAACAGCTGGAAAGTTATCTTTTTGTTTTAAAGTGAAAACTGAGATTCTCATGAAGTGGTTGTCTCTTAGAACCTTTAAAGAAAAACATCCATGGTCACAAGACTCACAATAAATTGAGAGAGTTGGCAATACTATTTACTCCATGCTGTGGGCATGATCTAGCTCAACCGTACTGTGAGTATGACCCGGCCTACTAATAGTGTTTGCCAAATACTATGTGTTGCATGCTCTGTAGGTGTAATACGCTACTATGTAGGTTTTCTAAATACATTTTCAGAGGAACTCAAAACTCCCTCTGATGCAATTCACTGTTCTGTGTTGTTAAAATCTATTTTGTCATTATTCAGAATACTGCCTTTCTCCCTACTTTTCCTGTCTTGTCTATTTAGATGGTTAGATCTTTAGGATCTGTGTATACGTACAATGTGTAATACAATGGAACCTGTTCTGCATTGGAACCTCCAGGGCAATAAAAATTACAACAGTAATAAGGAGTCTGTAATCCTCACCAGGAGTTCAGAGAAAGCCAATATTTTAAAATGCTGCTTTGCCAATATTTAAGTTGAACCTGGACCCCTCAAATCATTCTAAAAACAGCTTATTAATCCTGAAAAATCCCTTGTGAGCTTTTCAATGAATGCCACTTGAAAATAAATATTATGGAGCTCTTTCAGTCATCGGGATAGCTATAAAGATGTGTTAAGTCCCATGTATTTCAGGTCACAGTCTAACCTAATGTACTTAGTGCTACCTTATAATCTATCTCAGGTTTGACTCCTGAGCATCAATTTTAACCTAAAGCTTTCCTCCAAAGCCTGACTGTTCTTAAAGCTCTTCTGGGGAAGCCTGTTTGACCTAAATATCAATTTAGTCCTTCCAGTGGGTGATTCCCATCTTCCTTACATCCACACTGGAGTTAACAAGCTGTAGCCAAGCAACTGAGTCACTATTAGGATTGGCGGAAAAATGGAATTCCACTTTCATGGATAATTTTTTCTCTTCAAAAATTTTCATGAATTGTTTCTATTTTTTGAAGAGAAAAGTCTAAACAAAAATAAGTTTTTATTTTTTCATTTTAACTAGAATTTTTTAAATTTTTTTCAGAGCTTTTGGTTTAAGACTTCTCCTTCACCCCCCAGCAAACACCCTTTCTCTTTCTTCTTTACTTTTGCCTCTGAAAATGTTTATTCTGGTCAAAAAGCTACTTTCGCTGAAAATATTAGTGACAGAAACTTACTACCTGTTGTAGGCAATAGGAGTGTATTAGCATCTTCTTCCAGCTGGGTTCCAACAACTGCTGAGAGGATGAGTAAAGGCATTAAAAGACCTGCCATCCAGCAACATACCATAATGAATGTGGTTTTCACAACAAGCTACTATTTAATGTAAAAATAATGTATTACACTTACTGCACCAAAATGTATGTAAATACATATTTTATCATTATTAAAATACAGTACATGATTTTAATCAGCTAGTATTTGTATCAATTTCTGTCAATGCTGATAAACCAAATACTGCAAAACCAAGAGGTTAACTATGTCAAACACCTCATTACCAAAACTAGAGGACCAAGTATTTTATAAGCGCACTAAGTGGATGAAAGAATGAAAAACAAAGTTACAAAAGTGTCTCCAAATGGAAAGATCTTCAAAAAATCATTAAAAGGAAAAGTAATTTATGAAGGAGTACCTCTTTTGAAAAGACCATCTATGACTTAAAAGAGAAAGTATCATATTATTCCCACAGACCATATTTAGATGAAAAGTTTACCCCAAGCCCAAAAACTAACTTTCCAGCTGTCATGGCTGCAGAGGAATCCTGAAAAAATCTACACCCATTGCATCTGCCTAGTACAGATACTCATTGGCTAAAGCTGTGGGTTTTTTTGTTTGTTTGTTTATTTTTTGGCTTCAATGAAGACAGTCCAGCTATAAAATTACTGTACTACTGACATTTCCCTCCCTCCACCACTGGGACCAGCTAAGAAAAGAAAATTCACTCTCCCTGCTCTTCCCATTTTTCATTCTTTTAATTCATCCTCCTCCTATAAAAGTAATAGGAAATAAATGAAAATGAAGTGAAATACCTTGATTGTTTATGTAGTCTTTTTTCACTGCTTGAAAATTGCTGAGGGTCTTGGTGGACCACTTAATGGTCTTTCCAAATATTCTTCGTACCATTAGCTAAATCTTGTAAAGTGCTTTGGATAGGAGCATGTTATTAAAAAAAATAACCTTTCCTCAGTCCACCTGAATGGAATTCTTGGAGCACAGTTTGAGAACATCTAGTCTAGATGAAAGTTTTTACTTACATTATCTTAATGTGAAAAATGTGTAAAAATAAAATGTGCAGATGACACAGGAATAAAAAAATAAAAGTTAACTTCCTCTGAAGAAATTTATACAATTTGAAAAAATAATCATTCCGATTGCTTCCTTTCTATGTTTGTCTTTACTAATTCATCAATAAACTCATCATATGAAATATTTTGCCAAGTGGCACTTTCAATAGTCAATATTGCTCAAATGTTCCTGGCTCATGGTATTTCACAAATAATTTTTAACTCGTTTAAATAAAGAAAAAGAACATTCACCAGAAGCATTTGTGGCAGGTATTGTTAAAAATATTTTCAGAATGGTTTCTACATTTGGAAATGATGCCTGCGGACAGTCATGTATAAGTTTATATAAATCAACTTGTGTTCTTGAAGCACAGACCTCATCATCTTCGATAAAGTGAATTAAATGTTTTACTTCATCTTCGAGAAAAAATTGTGTCTGTGTCTTCTTGGTAGAATTCACTTAATTTCTTACTATAGTGGCTTTTCACATCTTCATCCATACTTCTGTCAAAAACCAAGCAAAAGAAGTCAACAAATTTTCTTTAAAGAGTCACCTCTTTAAAGAAATTGTAGTATTATTTACTTTCAAAGTGCCACTTTTCTTCAGCTGGCTGTGCGGCTGCCCTGTGCTCCTCTGAAGCCTACTAGCCCATGTTGACACTGCTTACCACCCCTTGCCTGCTCTCCTGAGCTCCTTCCCCTGCTCCCCTGAACCCTCTCTGCAGAGGGACTGGCCCCCCACACAGAGCAGCCTCCTGCTCCCCACAGTGGTGGTAGAGTGGTGCTGCACCCAATGCTGGACTGTGCCACCCTGGGGACCCCACATTGCTGGGGAGCCCCATACCAGGGTACTGTGTTTCATTGTAAATCTGCCTCTGCCTTGCAAGATAAACAATCTTATACACCGTTTCCAGATGAGTAAAACAACATGCATGATCTATACAAGGTCATAGACCCATTTTCTACCCAGCAGGCAACATTACATCATGTCAGAGAGAGTATTGCCCTCAGAATTCTTTCCTTCATTTGTCTTTTGGCCTTCAACAATTTAGCCGTACTATTCCACAATCATTTCTAACTTCCAAAACAAAAGGAGTAAGAATGAAAGAACTAAAGCTCCCTGGATAAGGAGCTTCTGTCACTGCAGAAATACATAAAAGCCTAGTATTAAGGCTGCTGATAAAGTTCTGTATGAGATAGGCCTGGTTGCTGCTTTGTTGAAGCAAAACGTTGATATGTCAGAAACTAATAAATCCAGTTGTGTTCTTTAGTTGCAATGAATAATTACTCAGTTGGGTAACAATAATGCTTTCTCTTCTTTTGACTTTATTCTCCAGGATTTCCCAACATGCAATCATATCAAGTATGCAGTCTTACATGAAAGTAGGGCAGAATGATTTAATGTTTGTCACTTTGGAGGATAATGACTTCAAATGTCCTTTGAAAATGCTCTCTTTCCTGGCATCACAGCTGTCTGAAGCTGTGTCTACACGTGCACGCTACTTCGAAGTAGCAGCACTAACTTCGAAATAGCGCCCGTCGCGGCTACACGCGTCAGGCACTATTTCGAAGTTAACTTCGACGTTAGACGGCGAGACGTTGAAGTCGCTAACCTCATGAGGAGATAGGAATAGCGCCCTACTTCGACGTTCAACGTCGAAGTAGGGACAGTGTAGACGATCCGCGTCCCGCAACGTCGAAATTGCCGGGTCCTCCATGGCGGCCATCAGCTTTGGGGGTTGAGAGACGCTCTCTCCAGCCCCTCAGCTCACTGGTGGCTGCGTGGAGCGGCCCCTTAAAGATCCCTTCCCCCTCCCTGACTCTGCAGGAAGCTGAGGCAACGTGCAGGCTGCAGCCTGCACACGCGGCGAGCCTGCACAGCCCTCAGCCACCCAGCCAGCCAGCGGCGATGGCAAGCCAGCAGCGCCCCCAGGGCACCCCCCCAAGGGGAGCCAGGGCAGCCAGCCCAGCCAGAGGGGCAGCCAGTCTGGGAAGCGGCAGCGGGGCCCCTCCTGGACGGAGGCCGAGCTGCGGGACCTGCTGGGGCTCTGGAGTGAGGAGGAGGTGCTCCAGGTAATGGGGAGCAAGAGGTGGAACGCGGATGCGTTCGCTCGGCTGGCCGATGGCCTGGCTGCCCGGGGTCACCCTGCCCGCACTCCGGATCATGTGAGGAGTAAGGTGAAGGAGCTGTGGCAGGGTTATGCCCGGGCCCGGGATGCGGCCAGCCGATCTGGGGCCGCCCCTGTCACTTGCCCCTTTTACAGGGAGCTCAGGGACATCCTGCGCTCCCGGCACACCTCCTCCCCTCCGGCCACCCTTGACACCTCGGCTGACGAGGCCCAGCAGGTCCTGCAGCCGGAGTCCGCCCCGGAGGCAAGCCCCGCACCCCGGGGGCCCCCCCCCGGAGGCCATCCCCAGGACATCGCGGCAGGAGGAGGAGGAGGGGGGCTCCTCCTCCACAGAATCCAGCCTGCAGATCCTCCTCCTGCCATCCCGGAGCAGCAGCAGGGCCTCCGACCCCCGGGGATCTCCGGACCATGGGAGCAGACCCACAGGTAGGTACCCCTCTCTGGTGGACACCCCTGGGCTTGAGGGGCGGGGGTAACAGAGATGTGTCCAGGGCCCCCCACACGCTCACATGGCCATGGCCCCAAGGACACCAGGGCCATGGCCCTCACAGCACTGCAGCCATCAGCCCCTGCCCCCCGCCACCCTGCATGACAGTGCCATGCCCCATCCCCGGGCCAGGGGGGAGCGGAACCTCGAGGGGCCCCTGGGCGGAGGGGGTGGGACACCCCGCAGCAGCAGCATGTGATGGAGTGCGGGGAGTGCCAAAGGGAGACTCAGGCTGCATATGAGCCACAAGAGCCGAAGAGCTCCCAGGGCCAAAGGAGGATCCTGGCGCTACAGCTGGCAGGTGACACCTCTGCCCTGAACAAACAGGAGGGAGGAGCCGAGCTGGCTTGGAATTGGGGGGCGAGGGTGGGGGCCACAGGTAGAGGCTAGGGGAAGGGAGAGCTGGTAGGCAGCCAGCCAGAGGAGGGGGAAAGCTGCATCCCAGAGGGGCCCCCCTTGGGGTCTTCTCCCCGTGACGGGTTGGAAGGACTGTCTCTTCCGACAGCTGGTGCTGTCACTCCTGCCAGAAAGTGGCCATCTGTGGCCTAAGAAACCTCTCCTGCTCTCAGACCCTGCGGGGTGAAGTGAGAGTCGCTCCCACCAGGGGACGGGGTGCAGGGCAGGGGGACCCCTGAACCCCATCCATCACAGCAGCATGTCCCGGGGACGGGGATGGGGAACCTGCAGCACAGGGCGGGGGGGACAGAGGCCACGGCTCGGGGCCCACACTAACGCCTGTCTCCATTCTTCTTTCCCCCCTCCTCTCCTGTGTCCTGCACCTGCACCTGCACCATCCGAAGGACCGGAAGAGAGCGCCGGCGAGGCCTCAGTTGTCCCGGAGAGCCCTCCGGGATCATCGCTCCAGGGCAGCCCCTCGGCCAAGGAACGACCGGCCCCACGGAGGGCTAGACGGTGGACCCCGCGCCTACTACCGGCGACGGCGACGGACCCCCAGCTGCTGGCCATCCTCCGCCGGCAGCTGGAGGTCTCGGAGCAGCACCTCCAGCTGCAGGAGTTGGCGCTGGCCTGGCGCCAAGAGGCATGGGGGGCCTATATGCAGACATTTAACTGGCTTGTCGACTACCTGGCCCCCCATGCCGTGACGGCCGACCCATCGCCCGCCCTGCCCTCTCCTGCAGCCCCACCACCAGCTGCTCCGGCCGTCGCCGGGCTGTCCGCCGTCGCCCCACCACCCACCCGCAAGGGCCAGAGCGCCGAGGGACCCCTGGAGCCACCTGAGACTCGCCGGCACCGATACCTTCCAGTCCAGCCTGCTCCCACCCAGCCGCGGACCAGACTGCAGGCACGGCGGGGCTCCCGGCCGGGCATGCCCAGTGCTGGGCTATAGGGGCGAGGGGCCCGGGATGTGGCCCCCCCCTTGTTGTATATAGTTGGACTCTTTTGTTTTGGTGCCCCCGTTTGCCCCGTCCCCCCCATGTAAATAGTTCTCCCCGTTCTCCACCCTGGTTTTCTTTTTTGATGGCGCACAGTTGTTTGCTTTGTTGTATTGTTTTATTTGTGCACATATTGCTTTTGTGGAACGTTTGTCCCTACTTTTTGGTTTGTGTTTGACATATATTTATTGACCAAAAAAAAAAAAAGTTTCTGAAAGACAAAAAATAAGTTTACATTCAGCCACAAGTTCGTGCTGTCATTTGTCCAGGACAAGTGGGAGGGGGGGGGGGCGGTGGGGTGCTCCATGGTGTGGGCGTTGGGGCAGGAGTGTGGGGGAGGAAGGGGCGGGCAGTAGGGGGCCTGGGCAGAGTTCACCCCGCGGCCTGTTGGTCGAAGTGGGCCCACAGGGCCTCCCGGACCCGGGTCCCCTCGGGGTCCACCTGCCGACTGGGGGCAGCAGGTGGCTGCACGTGTGCCCTGCCGGCCTCCGCGGCCCAGCCCTGCAGAAGGGTCTCCCCCTTGCTCTCCACGAGGTTGTGCAGGGCGCAGCAGGCACCCACAATCTGGGGGATGTTGTTGGGGCCCGCATCCAGGCAGGTCAGGAGACATCGCCAGCGTCCCTTGAGGCGGCCAAATGAGCGCTCCACCACCTGGCGTGCACGGTTCAGGCGCTCGTTGAAGCGCTCCTGGCTAGCGGAGAGATGGCCCGTGTAGGGGTGCATGAGCCACGGCCGGAGGGGGTAGGCCGCATCTGCGATGACGCAGAAGGGCATGGTGGTGTCCCCCAGAGGGATCTCCCGCTGGGAGATGTAGGTCCCTGCCTCCAGCCGGCGGCACAGGCCCGAGTTCCAAAAAACCCGGGCGTCGTGTGTGCTGCCAGGCCAGCCCACGTAAATGTCCTGGAAACGTCCCCGGCTGTCCACCAAGGCCTGCAGGACGACAGAATGGTAGCCCTTCCGATTGAGGTATCGTCCTCCACTGTGCTGCGGGGCGCGGATGGGGATGTGAGTCCCATCCAGAGCCCCGAAGCAGTTGGGGAAGCCCAGGGTGGCAAAGGCGGCGACAGTGGCATGTGGGTCCCCCAGCCTCACGAGCCTGTGCAGGAGCATGGTGTTGATGGCACGCACGACCTGCAGAGAAAGCACATGGGACAGCCCCAATGAGGGGTGAGCAGGGTGTGCGTGGCCCTGCCCTGCCCTGGCCTGGCCCCTCTGCTCTGCTCTGGCCCGCCTGCCCTGCTCTCGCCCCCCTGCCCTGCCCTGGCCCCCCTGCCCTGCCCTGGCCCCCCTGCCCTGCTCTGGCCCCCCTGCCCTGCCCTGGCCTCCCCCTGTGGGTTCTCTTACCTCCATGAAGACAGCCCCGACGGTGGCCTTTCCGACACCAAACTGCTGCCCCACAGATCGGTAGCTGTCCGGAGTGGCCAGCTTCCAGACAGTGATGCCGACCCGTTTCTCCACAGGGAGGGCACGCCGCATGGCGGTGTCCCGGTGCCTGAGTGCGGGGGTGAGCCACTGGCACAGCTCCAGGAATGTCTGCCGGCTCATCCTGAAGTCCCTGAGCCAGTGATCGTCGTCCCACTCCCCAAGCACCAGCCGCTCCCACCAGTTGGTGCTGGTGGGGTAGCTCCACAGCCGCCGGCGTGTGAGGCGGGGGGTGGAGCGGAGTGCTGCAGGGGTAGGGGTTGAGCCCTGCTGCCCTGGGGGCATCTCCTCCGCTGGGGCAAGGAGGTACTCAGCTGCCTCCCACATGGCATGGGCCAGGGCAAGCCCTGCTCCTGCCGGGAGGGCTGGGTGGACCTCTAGCTGCTGCTGCTGCTGCTGCTGCTGCTGGGGGTCCATGACTGCGGCGCCCGGGGTCTGTGTGCCTATGGCTCCTCAGACCGCGTGCTGTGCAGGCTGAGTGTATGTGGGAGGGGCCCTTTAAGGGAGCGGCTAGCTGTTGCCCCGGAAACGCTAGTCCGCCCGTTGACCCTGTCTGCAGCTGTGCCTGGCATCCCTATTTCGATGTGTGCTACTTTGACGTGTAGACGTTCCCTCGCTGCGCCTATTTCGACGTTGGGCTGAGCAACGTCGAAGTTGAACATCGACGTTGCCGGCCCTGGAGGACGTGTAGACGTTATTCATCGAAATAGCCTATTTCGATGTCGCAACATCGAAATAAGCTATTTCGATGTAGGCTTCACGTGTAGACGTAGCCAGATAGAGATGCTTGGGCCTGACTTCACTAAGTGTGGAAGGGTACCACTGTGTCTTGTCTGGGCCCCATGCCTCTCCCTTATTGCTGGAGGGGCTAGGCTGCACCCACCTCTGAAGCCCAGGCACCCTCCCACTGGGCTACTCCCTTTCCCCCTTGTGTTTTTTGTAAACACTGTTTGTTCTCCTTATCCATCTTCTCTCCTCTTATCTCAACCTCCTCCACCTTCTTACTTCGTCCATCTATTCTCTCTCCCACCTCCTGACTGGGACGGCTTTTTAAAAACCCTACCAACCAATGAGATCAGCTAGTCTTCATTGATTAACTGCTGCCACTCCCTACTGCCACCAACTGGGAGCTTAACTAGTTCTTTCTCTTCTCTCCCTAGCCCAGGCTGTGTCCTGAACTGCCTTTCACCCTTCCAACTGTTACATAAGTCAGTTGACACAAATTCACAAGTAGTTTAAAGAATTCATTTTGCTCTTGTTATTCTTAGGCACTCAGCCGACCCACATTGCTTTGTTGTGCTGACTTGGCAATGAGCAAATACGCAAAGAACAACCAAAACTAAAGAGATATATCTTTAACCATCATTTTGTATAATACAATTTGTATATAATTTTAGCTAGTCACTAGATAGAAATAATGTACATAATGTTTGACTGCATAGCACTTTCTTTCCCCTTGATCAAATGCTTCAACTTTGCACCTGTGTTTTAATCTAACACATGAGCCACGTATGTCTGTGTTTATTCTAGTGCAATGGACATTGTCCTTTGTGTACAGTAGGTAGTCCATCGTGTCTGATGATGACGTCTTGAGCTTGCACAGGTTCATCGGTTGTGGACTCGCATGTGGCTGAGGAGTCCAAGCTTTGAACGACATGGGCATTCACAGTGGGGGCAAGGGAATTGTCCTGGCTCTGTTGGTGCACTTGCTGCTGTTGCTTTCTTCCTCTCACGAGCATCAATGAGGCGTACGCGTCGCTGCTCTTCAAAGTTGTCCTTTGTATAGCTGCATTAGTAAAGCTACATGAATTGTTTATTGGAAATTTAATTTAAAAGATTGCTGTGCAATTTTTACAAATCACAGTCTGGTGAAATAATTTAGGTACGCTACTTTAAATGAAAGGCAGAGAGCTCAATTCGGCTCCCAATTACACTATAATAATCAACTCAGCAATTTTTGTGACTTTTCAATTCTCTTCCTTCTCTAGTGGTAAGTCATATTGGCTGCCTTTACATTGGCCAGCAGCGTTCTGCCTCTCAGCCATGAGGCATAATGCTGCTGTCTCAAAAATTGCTGCATTGTCAACAAAAAGCTGTGTGGACTGGTTTTTTTTTGGGCGGGGGGGAAGGGCCTTCTTGCAACTGACAAGGCATCCAGAACAATGGGCAGCCCTGTCAGCTGTGCTTCCAGGTGTCTGTTCTGCTGAGAGAGCCCCTGGAAACTCTGGCTGCTCTGTCAAAAGAGCAGAGAGCTTTTCCAATTGGTTTTTGTGTGTGGCCACATGCTGTCGACAGAAGTTTTGTCGGGAAATCTCTTCAGATGGAGACTTCTGTTGACAGATTGCTGTAGTGTAACTGTAGTTTAAATAACTGTTTTGCTAGAAAGCTGGTGATATGTGCCTTTAGCAAGTTGGTATAATGTGTGACATTTTTGCTCCATAACATAAATCTTTAGAGAACTTTAGACCTGTGTCTACACATGCACAAAACATTGAAATAAGTGGCCCTCTTTCAAAAGAGCGTGAGGAGCCTCCACGCATGTAACACTGTCTTTCAAAAGGAAATTGAAGGAACAGGGTGCAGACATTGAAATCTGAACCCTGATCCCATATCAGGAAAATCAGCCCCTGTCAAAAAACTAAATCGAAAGAGTACATGTGTAGACGCTCCACATTCCACTTTTTCAAAATACAGGTCCACCATGGTGCCAGTCAGCTGGAGCACGGGGACGCTCCAGCCAGTAGCAGCAGGGCTGTATGGTCCCTGCGTCTGGCTGCCTTAAAGCTGCATGCACACAGAAAACCCGTGGCAGGAAGCTGAGCGTGTGCTAGGAGCAGCCTCTGCAAGTGTTCCAGCCCTACACTCCAGCGCTGCTGCCAAGGCCAGCAGCCAGACCCCACGCAAGCCCCATGGCCCCTCCTCCAAGCCTCCTCAGGGCTCCTGGGGGGGCGGGGGGAGGGCCCCCTCCTGAACGGAGCGGGAGCTGCAGAACCTCCTTGGCCTCTGGAAGGAGGAGAAGGTCCTCCATGGGATGGGGGTGAAGTGGTGCAATGCCACAGCCTTTGGCCACCTGGCTTGGGTCCTCCTGACCAGGGGCCACCCAGAGTGTGCTGCTGAACAGGTACGCTCCAAGGTGAAGGAGCTGTGGCAGGAGTATGCCTGTGCCAGGGACCAGGCTGGCCACTCCAGGGCTGCTCCAGCCACATGCCCCTTCTTCCAGGAGCTCCGGGGCATCCTGGGGCCCCAGGACAGCTCCCCACTCCCGGCGTTCCTGGACATGTCTACAGATGAGCTGCAGCCAGCAGCAGAGGAGCAGCCCAGACTGGGGACCCAGGATGGTGAGGACACCACTGAGTGGTCAAGGGAGAAGGGGAACCTCACCATCTACATCCCCTCCTGCTTGTCCAGCTGGGCAACCAGGAGCCAGGCATCCCCGGATGTCATAGAGGAACCCTCTGGTAGGGGCACTCACCCGCTCCATAGGGTGCGGGTGACGCAACTGCTAGTCGCCTGCACCCGGGACCAGTAGTCCTGGGCCGCACACATGCCAGCCCACCATGTTATGTGGCACCCCATGGACAGCACCGCAAGCCACACGCTGACGGCGGCTGCTCTGTGCTGGACAGCACCCAGGGACTGCACACTACAGGCAGGATGGGCCACCCACATGAGATGCCTACCCTGTGGGGGGTGGGTCAGTGCCCCCTGAGGGGGGTGGGAGCCCCATAGGGGGGCTCGGTGGGTGGGCCACATCAAGATCCCCCTCCATCTGGGGCACATTACTGACATGCTGTCCCTCTCTCCATACAGCTGCACCATCTGTTGGCTGGGAGGACCCAGTGGCATCCCTCATCCACAAGAACCCCCTGGAGGATATTGGAGGCACCTGGATGCCACCCCATGCAGTGCGCTGGTGGGCCCGTGGCCGAAGGGGCCCCCCCACCAGTCCAAGGAGGACCCTGCCAGCCAGTCCCAGGCCGAGGTGGCCGAGCAGCGCCTGCGGCTCTCCAAGGCCAAGATGGAGTGGAGAGCGGCCTGGGAGAGGCTGCTGCAGACCCTTGAGTGCATTAGTCACACCTTCCAGGACCATGTGGCCAACATTGCTTGCCTCCTGGCCGCCCCCAGCAACTCCCCCACTGAGCCTGCCCCAACTGCCCCCACTGGGCCCACTCCCTGGCCTTACCTGCCAGTGTTCCCTGCACCCTCTCCTCCCTGCTGGGGACCCCACACCCAGGGAGGTAGGGGCTCCAGGGGCTGATGAGGCTCACAGCCCACCACCCATGCCCTGGAATGAGCTCCCCACCCCCTGCAGGTCAGGATCCCCCCCACCTGTACATAGTTCACAATGCATGGTCTTGATAAATGTTTATTTACTGTTCACCACTCCGTGCTGTGCTCCTCAGGGGTATGGTGTGTGGTGTGGGTGTGGTGCTGGTGAGTACAGGGGTGGTAGGGACGGTGAGTGACGGATGTACGTGGGATGTGGGTGTGCATGTGGGCAGAAGTGGCCATCAGCAAAGGCCTGCCTGAGGGCCTGCCTGATGTGGTGGCCATCCCGGTGGGCCTGGTGGATGGGGCAGGGCCCAGCTGCTTATAGCCAGAGCCAGACGGAAGGCACCCCCTGGGGACATAGGCATCCCCCTTTCCCTCCACAACATTGTGGAAGATGCAACAGGTGCCCACCACCTGGGGCACATTGAGGATCCCGACCTCCTGCCGCTTGTGGAGGCACCTCCACCGCCCCTTTAGGCATCTGAAGGCCTGCTCCACAATGTTGCAGGCGTGGCTGAGGTGCTGATTGAATGCCTCCTGGGTGGGGTCGAGGTGTCCTGTGTACGGCCTCATGAGCCACCGCTGCAGGGGGTATGCTGCATCTGGCACCATGCACAGCGGCATGGTGACGTCCTCTGCCACCGGGATCTCCTGCTGGAAGATGAACATGCCAGCCCCCATGTGCTGGCAGAGCCCAGAGTTCTGGAAGACCCAGGCAACGTGGGTGCGGATGGCCCAGCCCACACAGATGTCGGTGAACTGGCCCCTCGTGTCCACCAGGGCCTGGAGTACCACTGAATAGTAGCCCTTCCTGTTGATGTACTGGCCGGTGCTGTGTGGTGGGGAGCAGATGGGGATGTGCGTGCCATCCAAAGCACCGATGCAGTTCGGAAAGCCCAGGTCCTGGAAGCCGGGAACAGTGTTGTCCAGCTACCCCAGGTGGACAACCCTATCGAGCAGCATCACGTTGATGGCTCTGACGACCTGCATAAGGGGGAGGGGGACATGTGCTCTAGTGCAGGTGTGGTGGGCTGTCTCCCCCCCACCTTGGACCTGTTCTGCCCCCCTCCCATCTGGCCCCAGCCCCATCCAGCCACCTGCCCCCCTCCCAGCTGGCCCCAAAAGTACGGCCCCGACAGTGGCCTTGCCCACCTCGATATGTTGTCCCATGGAGCAATAGGAGTCTGGGGTGCTCAGCTTCCAGATGGCGATCGTGACCCATTTCTCAAGGGCGAGGGCTGGTCTCATGCAGGTGTCGTGGTGCCGGAGTGCGGGGGCGAGCCAGTGGCAGATCTCGTCGAAGGTCTGCCTCGACATGCAGAAGTTCTGCAGCCACCTTTCCTCACCCCACTCCCCCAGCACCAAGCATTCCCATCAGTTGATGCTGCTGGGGTGGGTCCAGAGGTGTCGAGGCACCTGGGGTGGCAACCGGTGGTGCCCTGGGTGGGGGAGCCCCACAGCCCCAGTGGGACCGCCCAGCCACCTGATGAGATCGGGTGCAGCTGCGGCGATGTTGCACAGCACTGCCAGCAGTACATCCATGATGAGGGTGTCCTCTTGCAGGAGCTGTCGCTGTGCCTCCATCTTGAGCATGAGTAGGCTCTGCTGGGCTGGGAACGGCTGGGCAGAACTTGGCTCATGCGGAGTGGAGGGTGTGGGGGGATCTTTAAAGGGAGTGGCTGGCTGTGACCCCAGAAGGGCTTGTCTGCCAGGGGACCCCGCCCGTGGCATTTCCTGCCTCCCTTCTTTCAAAAGAGGGTTTAGAGCCATGTGGATGCTGTCTTTCGAAAGACTGCGGTGGCACTTCGAAAAAGCAGATTGAAATGTCAATCCGCTAATGGTGTCGGGTGCTCCCTCTCGACGGCCACTATTTCGACCACCGAACGTCAATTTTCACCCTTTCGAAAGCGTGCTCATGTATAGACTCAGCTTAGATGTTTTGAACTTTCTTCAGAAATGCGCCAGCCATTAAATCTACAAAATACAAATATACCGAGACAATGATGGGAAATTAAATTATAAGCAAATTCCTGAAATTGTAAGAAATATCATCCACACCAGTATTGTATTCAAAGCATAATGTCTTAACTAAACGTGTATTTTGCTGCATTGTCTCTCCTACATTCTTCTTTTTTCTTTATTTTACTCTTATTTTATTGTTTTTTAAAATAAATACATTTAAAAATAAACAAAAAAGCGTATATAAAATTTATAAAGCAGAATTTCTGCAGTAAAATGAGCTCATCATCTTAACCCTAGATTTGAAATTCATATTTTTGAAGATCAAAGTCTTTAGCAAGCTTGTGAATTAAACCTCATTCTCAGCTTGCTGCTTCTGCTTATTGACTGAACATGGTACTGTCTGGGTAGGCCATTGTTGCAAGGAGGAATATTACCAAAATCACCTTTAGGACACCAGCAATACTTTGAAGTTGAAATGTGGACAGGGAAACAGATGGGCAATATCTGGAAATTTTATTTGTCAGATATTGCCCATCTGCTTCTCTCCCTGCCTGCATTCTTTGCAACAATATCAATTTTAAGGAAGGCAAGTCAATATAATCCTATAGAACTGATTTAATTTTTTCCCCTGAAAATCAACAGCTACTGGCAAATATAAAACCTAGACTTGGTGACTAAGTCAAACAATCCCCATGTCCATTGCAAGAGAGGAAAAGGTACAGATCAAGGTAAAATTCGCAGCCAGTAACTGCCCTTACTAAACATTTCTAGCATTTTTGACAGTTTGTTATGCAACAGATTTAGCTCTTGAAAATTATTTTTAAATATATTTTAAATTGAAAGTATCACAGATCACTCAGAGTGGGTTATAGTTTCTCTTGGTGAGTAAGTGTACAAAAATCAGTACTTTTTCTTTAGCAGTTATATGATCATCTAAAATCATAGCAATTGAGTTCCCTGCAACAAAAGATTATTGCTTAGCGTGAGTAGATGTTTTGGTTATAATATTTAAATATCAGTTAATTAATCCTATCTGCACTCTTCTCAAAATTCTTTGCAAACCTTAGGTTAATGTAATGTAGCTGCCAGTTGCTTACTAGATAGCTTTTTCCCCCCTTCAATTGTCCCAAAAAGACACCAAGTAGATGGATAAAGGGGGCCCCTTCCGAAGCAAGGAGTATGGCTTTTTCTTTTTGCATGTACAAACAGAGAGCTCATCAGCCCATCACTTCTGTCTCCTACTTACCTGCAGCTACAATGAAATCAACATGGTTTAAATATCATGTTTCATTGATCTAAATGTAAGTGAGTATGGTAGGAGAATAGTGGGCCATGGTAAGGGATATGCCAAATGAATGATGGGACTGCAGTGGGCCAGTGGGTGGGTTGGAATATGTTTGGAGAGCTACAGAAAATGCGGGGCTTGAGCTGAGTGATTCCTGGAAGAGACAAGATCTGCTCTGCAATGAGCCATCTGAAATCTGTCAGATCATAGTAACTCTGCCCTTCGCTTCTCCTACTGGAGCCCTACCCTTTTGCTCTTCTTCACTCAACCCTGCTCCCCATCACCCACACATTACTATTCACATCACTTGGCCCCCACCCCAAGTCCTAAAACATACTCAACTCTTTCTCTCTTCTTCCTCTTTCCTTCCACCTATTTACCAGTAACTTTCCCCACCTGGGACCATATCCTTCTATCTCTCCTTTTCACATTTTCTCCCTGTCCCTTGTCTCCTACCCATCTTTAAACAAGCTTCTTATTGTGCCTTTCTGCATCAATACTTTCCAGAGTTGGTGGGATTAGGGAAAAGTGTTGATATTGGATCCAGCTGGATTCTCACCAACCTGCATACGACAATGAAACAATAGGCTCAGTGCTTGCAGTACTGCCTAGTGTTGGAGGTCTTGTGGAATTGAATGTACCCATTACGGAAGAATGGCTTGAGGACTCATGCAGGGAGAGGTCAGCTAAGAAACATGATAGAATGGTGGCAAGTTTGAAAGTGCAAATCTGCACAACTAATCTGCTGTTAGTTTCAACAATTTAGCTGGAGCATGGCAACTTCTGAGGCTTTGAAAACCTGGCACTAACAATTTTTGTGGAACTAACATGGATTCTGGGACAAACCCTGAAAAGGCAACACCTTCAGTTTTCAATGTCAGGTCCAGAAGCTCTTAAACCCAGAAGCTGCAAGAGTGAGGAAGTGTCCACATAAAGGTCTGGAAAGGCTGATCTACAGAAGGCTCAGAGCTGGCAGTCAGAGCTGCAGGCTGCTTTCAATGGTGAGTTTCCACCCTTATCTTTGAGTTTTCAGAGGAAGTTGATGGCTCCTGAGTGACACTGAAAGTGACATCATACATACCGTAACACAGTTTGGCTTTTTGTCTCTTATAGAGGCTAGATTAAATCTGAGCCTGCTACTGTCTGTTACTAGACCTTTAGCGCAAACAGCAAAGGATCGTGCTTTAAGGTCCCAGTTTCAAGTAACGTACCTAAATAAGAAAAAAAGCCCTGAGTATCAGGACTATGCCTGTAAAACTGGGATGTCTGGTTTCCCTAAATCCACCCAGCGTTGTGACAAATTGTAGCCAGCACAGAGATTTTCTCTGCTGTGAACCTCCACTGGGATGCATGTTCCCAGCCAGAGGGAGTATGTAATCCATGCTAGTGTGATGTGGCTCTTACAGAGATTTAATGAATTAAGTTGTTACTGCCTCTGACTTAACAGACCTGGAACTTTAGCTCATGTAATTCAGACACATTCTTTTACAATAAGTGATGCAAGTAGATTTTAGATGCCCTGATTACAAAATGTGACGTGCTCCATCTTGGAACTTCAGAGAATATACTTGGAGTGAACAGCTCTGATCTTTTAGTTACCTTGGATTTCAATAGTATACTTTCATCTCCTTGGCAACCAAAAGTTGCTTGGTTTTTGTTCCTCACTCCATGAAAGGAATCAGCAAGGGATACTACTTCCCATAAAGCCTGTAGACTGAAATATGACAGTGAGATTATGCTGGAGATTGGTCCGACCAATTCCCTCCCAATATGCCACTTACTGCCTACCCTCTTGCTACAAAGCAATTAATTTTCAAAGACAGAACTATCAATGCTAATTTTTTTGCATTTGGTTTTCCCAGAAAGATCTGCAGTATGCTGCTACCTCCTCATTGGGAAAGTGAAGTATAGGGTTTGTTTTCTATTTACTTAAGAGGGCCAAATGGTTGGCAGAACATTATTGTTGTCACTTTACTGAGAGAAAATGCATAGAATATATTAGAAGTAATTAAAGTTTTCAAAACAGTGCAAATACTAAATGTGTGTTATTTTGGATAAAATCTCAAAACGAGCAGTTTGGGTAAGGACAAGAAACAGCTCTACTAACGGTGGAGTAATACTGTAGTGAAAGAAATACAGAGGCTGCATTGTTGGATATAACAGAGTACAATGTATTGTCAGCAAAGTACAGTAATCTCTTGAATTTGAACCTGAAAGGGCTGAAAAAGATTTGCCAAGAAAAAAGTTCATGAATCGGAGCGTTGAAATAAGCATATCCAGATTTGTGGCTCTATGGCAAGCTTTCTCTGTCTCTGACATTGCTTGGTGAAAGCATTGTCCAAACTCCATTCAAACAGGAACTATCACAGAAAGTTCAGTTTATGATTAGGACTGCAGTGCATAAGTATTTGTACAAAGGAGTAATTATGCTAGACTTGAGCAAATACAGGTAATTATTTAATCTGTGAAATATGAAGATTGTTAGTTTTAAAAGGATTCAAATCAGGAAATAGTTCAAAGTGCACCTTACCTACTCAGATTTGTGTGACTGAATCATAATGCAGTTTCTAGTTGCGTTATTAAATCCCATTTTTCCTGATACAATCTATTATACATTTTTCTACAACCTCTGAACATGCTTATAGTAACTTATGTACACTATTTTCATTGTCAAAATGGCCTAACCTGTCTGACATATTTAAGTCAACAAAATTGACTTTCAGTTCTTTTTGCCCTCTAAGGTATGTAGTTTAATAATTTTAGTCAGCTGTCATGTAGTATACATTTTATTTTAATCCAGTCTCACAACCTTCCTTTTGTGTGCTTCAGGAGATAAGGCAGTTAGCTACACAAAGAACTGGTAGCAAACTGATTTTACAATGCCAGCAAATTTCAATTTTTTTCAGTTGTAATTAATTTGTAATGCGGTGCAAGTATAATTTAGTTTGTAATTTTCATATTAATATTTTTCATGGTGTCCCATTCTGCGAACATCAACAGTCACGAAATTGCCCTTGTAAAGCATAAGATAGTTAAAATCTCTGTTCAGACCCAGGTTAAATATGTCAAATTTGTAAATGAATTCCAAAGCAGATGTCTTCCTGTCATAAAATTTTCTGGCAGAATAACTACATTTAAATCCATTATTGCAGAGTTTCCCAAACTTAAGACATTCATGTACCCCTTTTGGGACTTCGGTCTTATTGGTGTACTCCCTCTCCCAGTGCTGTCCCAGTGCTTATCTCCTGTTTTTTAGCAATTTATTTTCTGCTGTGTACCCCGTGAAATCCTTTTGCACACTACCGGTAGTACACGTACCACACTTTGGGAAACGCTGCATTGCTGAGGCTCCATTTACACTGGCTCCTCCCTTTTCAAAGAGGAATGCAAAAACAGCTGATCAAAATGCAAAGGAGGTGCTTATTTGCATATTCAGAACCTCATTTGCATAATACCAGCCACTTGCATTCTGGAAAGCCAAAACAGCCATGTAAATGGAGTTACTTCAAAGGAAGCCCTACTTTTGAATGCACCCTTCTTCCTGAAAAAAGTTAGAACGGTGCTTTTGAAAGCAGGGCTTCTTTTTGAATAAACCCCAGCTACATGGATGTTTTGGCTTGTGAAACCAGCACTTCTGCAAGGGCAAGTGGCCATCATTATGCAAACAAGGTGCTGAATATGCAAATCAGTATCTCATTTGCATTTTCAAATGGCCATTTTTGCATGCCCCTTTTGAAAGGTGTGGGGGGCACTGTAGACATATGTCCAGGGAGGTTAAAGTGTTTATGGGAGGTTTATGGGTATTCCAACTCCTGATGTTGGGTTTGTGTCCCTTTGGTGCAGGGACTGCCCAGTTTTTCCAATGTACATGGCAGAGGGACATTGATGGAACACGATGGCATATATCACAAGTGGATGTGCAAGTGTTTGAGCCCCTGGTGGTATGCCTGATGTTAAGTCCTGAGATGGTGTCTCTAGCATAGATATGTTGACAGAGTTGGCAACAGGCCTTGTTTCAAGGCTAGGTTCCTGGGTTAGGCTACATTTACACTGCACTCATAACTTGAAATAAGACACACAAATTGCATCTGATTTCGAGTTAATTTCAAAATAGGCTATTTGGGCATTTGGCACTGTCTACACAGGGCCACATGGTGAAATACTACACTATTTTGAAGCATCCCTTACTCCTGCAAGCAGGTACAGAGAGACCAGAAACGGGGCACTGTATTTTGAAAAATATTTAAAAAAACCGGTCCCGTTTCATAGCTCTGCAGCGAAAATATAACCTTAATGTTTCTCTGGCCTGGGGTGTGTAGGCTGGTGAGTATTTTCCTGTGGTTGGATGGCTGTCAGGCCCATTGTGAGGGCAAAAGGAGGAAGCAGACAGCCTGAAATCTGTTTAGGCAACTTGATTTGCCCCGGCAGCGTGTGCAGCCCCAGAAGTGGGGTAACACTGCTGTGCCCAGCCCTGGCAGTGCCTTGGGCTCAGCTGCGGCCAAGACAAGGGCAGCCCCATGCCCAGCAGGCTGGAATCTCATTCAGAGCTCCCCAAAGCCTGGCAAGCGGCTGGCAGCGTGAGAGCCTTGGAGCAGCTGGAGAGCCTGGGCAGGGCCCGGCTGCCCTTGCGCTGCCCCAGCCCCGGGGTGCCTGGCTGTCCCGTGCCACAGACGCGCCGGAGGCAGGGCGGGCGCCCGCCGGGTGGGGCAGCTGGAGCGGGGCGCGGTGCAGGACCCAGCAGGGCGGGGTGAGTCCTCCCCCCCCCCCCCCCCCCCCGCGGGCTGCAGGGTCGCCGCCTCCTCCCTCTGCTCACTCGCTGGCCTGAGCGGCGGACGAGGCAGCGGCGCCGCGGCAATGGCAGAGGGAAGTTTGTCGCTCCTTCTGCTCCTCAGCGCGCTGGCCGGCCGGAGCAGCAGCCAAACGCCGCCGCCGCCAAGAGGTACCGGAGCGCTGGGGGCCGGGGAGCGGCCGGGCAGCGCCTTTGCAGGCTCCAGCTGAGGCAGGGGCTTGGGCGGTGGGGTCGCCAAGGGCCGGGGAGAGCCTCAGCGAGGCGAGGGCAGCTGCGCGCTAAGCTGGGAGGCAGCCGCGGGGGCCCACCCTGCGCAAGCCAAGTGGCAATCGCCCCCTGCGTGCGGGAGGGGTCTGCGCTGCTCCCGGGGTGTGGGCTCCCTCCCCCGGCCGGCCGGGCTCCTTCACGTGCCAGGCCAGATCCTTTCTGAGCCCCCACTAATCCCCTCTCCCCACCACGCGCGCAGATCCCCCTGCTTGAGAACCAGCCACGTGCCAAGCGTGACTCCTTCTGCCAGTTGCACAAGAGGCGAGGTACAATCTCCCTTGTGAGCGACCCCTCAGCCCCAACGCTGCCTGCGAGGGCAGCACTTTGAGAGAAACGGGGTTGTTGTGTCTTGTGCACCTGTGATCCACTGTCCCCCTCCCTTTAGCCAATGAGTTCAGCTGTGTTAAGGCCACACACTCTTGGTTGGTCCCTTACGAGATGTGCTCACTCCTTATGCTAAACGAGCCCTTCCACCTTGCATGATGCTGGCACTACTTCTCCTGGACTTGAAGATTTCTCCGTGGGTCAAAAGCTTGTTTCTTCTACCAGCAGAAGTTGGTTGAATAAAAGATATTTCCTCCCCTGCCTTGTCTTCCAAATACAGGAATTGTGCTATATGTTATACTCGTGGAGTTTTCAGTTGGATTTGGTGGGGATAGACTTAAATATTCTTTCATTCCTCCTGTCTTCTCTTCAGCCCGTGCCCCATGTAACCGACATCTACAGGCTTGTAGTGAAGCACACGTTGAGGTCTATGCAAATACATGCAGTCTTTTTATGGCATTTCAATTTTAAGCAAGATGGTAAACAGATTGTGTAATTTTCCCATAGTTTAGAAGGCATGATGGTGTTATTCAAACTCTTAGCAATGTTTGAAATGGAATATATCACCTCAGTAGAAGTGGGACCATGTCTTTCTTAAGTATGAAAAACACTATGCCTATACAGTAATAACATTTTGCAGTTATTTAGCACGTAACTAGTAACTTTCAAATGAAAGGATACTACTGTTTTTTTTTTTGGTTTTGTTTAGTTTTTGTTTTGCTAAGACTGTATTGCTGATGATGGGAAGTAAGATGAAATTGAGGTACAGATATGAAATAAATTTTAATAAACAACCATATAAGAGAAATAAACCAAACAAAACAAATTTTAAAAGGCTGTTTTCTAGTACATACAGTATTACTTTTAGAGTCTGTTTTTCCTGCCTGAACATTTTTAGCTCTGCTAAAAAAAAAAAAAGTAGAGGAATTCAGTAAGGAGATACCATGGGTGTGTGATAATACATCTCCGATTAAAATAGCTAGAATAACAATAAGCTCCTAAGTGACCTTGATGTCACGCTATAAAAAGAATAACAAAAAGCTGCAGATTTTTTAGGGTTTTTTTTGGGCCATTCAAGTTTTGGATACATGGGTTTGATATCTCCTTTATAAAATGGGGTATTAGTTCAAAAGAAAAAGTTTTAAGCATCTGACTGCTTATTGTTATTTTTAACTATTTGAAGACAGGCAATAGTTGACTCAAACCTCTTTATAGAACTTCAATAGCTGTAGCAAAGTAAGGGCAAGAAACCTTACCCAGCCATTTTTGACTAATTTGGAAATTAACACATTGTAAATTCTGACAGAGAGATAGCCCTGTTAGTCTGTATTCCATCAAAACAAAAAAGCAGCTGTGTAGCCCTTTAAAGACTAACAAACTTAAAGATATGAAAGTTTGTGTTCTGCTGAAAAGGGACTTTAACAACCATGTACAGAGAGAATGCTCAGAACCCACATTCATGTTTAAATTCAACACTTTAATACGTGGTTTGAACAGGGACAGCAATTACCCGACTCATTATAAGGACGTGTTTACAAACCTAGTGTTTTATCTAACTCTTAACTCCTCCCCCACTCTCGCACTGTCCCTCTGCTCTTCTGATTTGCCAGCCCTGATAACAATTCTTCTGCTCTGTTAACCTTGATAACAATTTTTGGACCTCTGTGCTTTATACATTGATTCTGTTCTGGTATGGCTATGATCTGAAGAAGTGGGTCTGTCCCATGAAATCTCATTACCTAATAAATTATTTTGTTAATCTTTAAAGTGCTACATGGCTGCTTTTCTGTTTTGATTTAAATTCTGAAGAGTAAGGCAGATTTTAAAAGAGAGTATTTAAGATATAGCCCTAAATTCATTTGCCTCAACTGTCATTTGCTTTTCCTCTAAGGAATTTAATTGTGAGTTAATAGGTATAGTTATTTTGGCAGGGCTTCTTTTTATATGTGCTCCCCACATCTTTTACGGCTGGAGAATGTGCTTTTCTTTCGTCAATGTCTTGGTTTTTGAATCCATGATGAAGAAACTTCCTAATTTCTTTTCTCTTACGAAGGAAATGGCAGTTTTTGGTTCTTACCTATTTCAGCTGTCCTCAAACTTCATTGCACCAGACCTCTCTCTGACAACAAAAGTAACTATTCAACCACAGGAGGGTGGATTGAAACATTAATCCACTTTAGCCCCACTGCTCTGAGTTTGGGGGAGAGGGGCTGTAACTGAGCCCTACTGCCCAAGTGGGGCTGAAGCCCTTAGACTTTGGCTTCAGACCTGGGTGGTGGGGTTTGGGCTTTGGCCTTGGGCTTCAACAAGTTTAACACCAGCTTGGCAAACCCATTTAACTGGGTTGTGATCCACTTTGGGGTCCCAATTCACAGGTTAAGAACTGCTGATCTACTATTTTATTTTTGGGCTGCCACAGTGTTATTTTTATGTTACATGAGTCCATTAATGCAAAGAGGAACTCCGGTAGTTCTTGTAGTAGAATGTTAAACTAAGTGTAAATGGGACCTTTTAGATCTCACTGCTGAATTCCAGTTCTGGACTGACAGTTTTCACTTTATTTATACTTGTCCCTAATCTCTTTTTAAGTTGTGCTAAGCTGCTAGTAGCTTCAAACACATGCAGAGATCCCTCTACTGCTGAAGAATGATATAGTAAACTGTACCATGGTTTTAAAGTCCAAAGTCTGATCTCAGTAAAATCCAGTGAGAATTTTCACATTGACACCAGTGAGAACTGACCTTAAGTTTGTAAGTTTATGCTCACAGGTTTTGTTTTTTTCCAGTTAATTTATATTTAATGAATACTATTGTATACCTAATGTTGCTGTGTGACCATGGAAGCACTCTGAGAGATTTTGGAGGAGAGGAAGAAACTATAAAACATGTCTTGAACAATATCTCTTTAAGATATCACATGGAATTTTCATATTACCTTTTAAAATTTAAAGATCAAGAACATCTTTCTCCTCAAACATGAACAGTCTGTAATTCTACATTTTAAATTGCTAGGAGATTTACTGTGGTCAGAAATCTGGAGTTAATTTTGTATTTTATTCTCTGCTACAGATGTTATTTGTTGTTCTGTAGGCTGAAGAGCAAGTATTTGTGGATAGTTCCTTGTAAACTGAAAGCATCATATCTGGTTCAGAGTAAGCCTTGTTCTACACTACAATACTGTAAGGCAGCTTACATTGACTTTACTCTGTAGGGCATACCTACACTACAGCATTATTCCAGGATAGTTTATTCTTAAATTATTATTCTGATATATGCTATTTTGGAATAATGTATCTGCCCTTGGGCTGCAGCTACACTATATTCCTCGTTTGGATGTGGAATGCAAATATGACTGATCAAAAATGCAAGTGAGGTGCTCAGTTACATATCACACACCTCATTTGCATAATGGTGACCACACACTGGTCTGGAAGTGCTGTTTTCAGAAAAAAAACAACAAGCACTGTAGACTGAGTTCCTTTGAAAACCCCATTTTTGAAAGAACCTTTGTTCTTGAAAAATAGGAGGAAGAAGGGTGTTTCTGAAAATGGGGTTTCTTTTCGAGGGTACCCTGTCTACTCTGCTTGTTTGTTTTCTGAAAACAGCACTTCTGGTACAGTGAGTGGCCACCATTATGCAAATGAGGTGCATGATATGTAAATCAACACCTCATTTGCATTTCCAATTGGCTGTATTTGCATTCCCCTTCTGAAAAGGGAATGTAGTGTAGCTGCAGCCTTTAGGAGAGCCCTGGAATAAGCAAAACTTATTCCAAAATAGAGTGTCCACACACAATAGATCCTATTTTTCATTAGAGCCCTAGAAACACCCCAGGAAGTGTACTAGGGTGGGTACTTCCTGTGGCTGCTTGGCTGCGGAAGCTGCTCTGAACAGATATTTCACAGGTCACTGCGCTACTGTCTCACCCACTCCGAAGACACAAAGGGGACACACTGGCTAGCCTAGTTCTCTGGTTGTCCCTGCAGACGCCACAGTAGTCACACCATGGAGCTGGAGCAGGTCAAAACCACTGCTGGGCTCACAGGCTTCATGCTGCATCTCATGGCACACTTCCTCCAAGATGCCCACGTTACTCTAGTTTGACAATGATGAGGACCAGATGGACCCTCTCACCTAGGTCCTGGTGTTTCTGCTGCTGCATGGTACTCTCAGTCCCCTGAATGCTGTGGAGTGTTGCTTCTGGCGGCATGACATCAGCTCTGACTGGTGGGCCACATTGTTCTGCAGGGATGGGATTATCAGCAGTGGCTGTGGAACTTCGCATGACGGACACCTTCCAGGAGCTCTGCGAATGGCCTGCCCCTTGCCCTCAGGTGACAGGATGCCCACATGAGACCTGCCATCACCAGGCTCAGAAGCATATGATATTGATTGGTGTTTGAGACAGAATACAGGTTGAACGTTTGTAATCCAGAACTCTCTCATCCAGCAACATCAATAATTTGGCATGATATTAGTTAGCCAGACAACTATTTATCATGGGTGTGGCCAAGTTTCCCATGGTCCCATAAAGTTTGTTTACAGGCACCAGTCCTGGCTCTCAGTGGTCAGTGTTGTTATTTACCTGTAATTTACCCCTAAATGTCTTCTAACAGCCCAGTAAGCAGAGGAAGTGTTGGTAATGCTTCTAGACAATATCGGCCTCCTGTCATCTGGCATATTCTCTCTTCCAGCACTGGTCAGGTCTTGAGGGTGCCAGAAGAGAGAGGTTCAAACTGTATTAAACTTAGATGCATTATTGTTCTGATCTAGTAGGGCAATCCTTATATTCTGATATAGAGTACTGTTTAGACATTTTTTTTCTGTCAAAGAATGTTAGAATTTTATAACAGATCTAATCCTACTCTGATATGTTTCATGGTACTTAACCTCTTACAGTTCCTGGTGCAACATTACTTGAAAGCAATGGGTTCTAAAGTGACTTTTGTGGTTTGTGAAGAAGTAATTTGGATGTCTTTAACTCTATGTACTAGGCATCATTGAGAAACTATGTATTTGCCTCAAGCTAGCATATTGAAATTTAAGACCATACTAAGCACTTCACATGATGGAGTTTTCATAGGAAAAAAACCTCATTTGATACAGTCTATTGAAAATGATTACTTTTAGGAGGAGCACAATACAGATTTCATGTAAAGAGACTCATTCCAGCTTCTTTTCAAAGCAATAGATAGATGGATTAGAGTTAGCTCAGTCCAGGGGAAAACGAAGTCTCTTTTTAAAAGTATACAGTCAGTCAATCTCCCAGCTTCCGTCTTGATTCTGATCCTTTGGCATAGCTGGATTAGGGAAAAACTAACTTTCATTCCCCACCCCCTAAACTTCTTACCCATCCCTTATTATTCCACTAGCTGCAATTAACCGGAACACCAGTGAAGGAAGATAAAATAAAACCTCAAACTAGAGTTCAGGTCAAGTTCATTTCCTCAGATCTGAGTTTACCAATCACAGAATCCATTTCAGTCTCATTCAGTCTATTTCATTGTAGAAGTTTGTATAGCCCCAACCATGTACTAGTTAGGGAATTTCCCCTTCTTATTGGAGACCTATTTATCCCTTGTAGCACACTCCCCCTTTTATACAGCTTCATCAGTAAACCCTGGGCCATAGGAGTAGATGATGCTGTGGGAGCCTGATGAAAAACAAGCTAGCTTGCTGCTGCCACATCCTTGCAATAGTTGTTGTTGTTGTTATTATTATTATCCTTAGTATGCTTAGTGCAGAAAGTAAGCTTGAGGCTGAATCCTGTGGGCTCTCTTTATTAGAGGATTTCCAGCAGTCTGCTCCAAGCACTAATTGCTTACACACTAGAATAACTTTCCATAGAACTAGGGCTCCACATTTCTGTTTAGTAGTTTTAAAAGGAACCTGTCATAACTGCTTTCCTCGGGCTGCTGAGAGTTGTTGACCAAGCCTACATACCTCCTTCCCTTAAATAAGGCTGCTTAATCTCTAAGGGTATAGGGGAAGGAGGGGACAAAGTATCACAAGGATTGGAAAGGCTGAGGGGAAAAACCCACAACTGGTGATGAAGCAAAGGAGGATCTTGAGTTGACTACAGCTTCCTGCAAAATTAAAACGTCCACCTGCATCTCTCCAGCTGTAGGAAATCAGCCTTTGGCTATGAAGATGTTGGATATCTGCATCTTGGTGAACAACTAGAACTCCCAGTCATCCTCAGTCTGTTCATTGCCTTCCACTTCCTGGTCATGCAAAGCGTGTTTCCACTTCTGTCATCTTGTTTACTGTCTTCACTTTTGCACTGGAAAGATCTGGCCACAAATACACTCCTTGTAGTTTTAGACGCCTCTGCTTAACTTTACTTCCTGGTCACAGAATGGGTAGGGAGATTCTGGGGTACAGGAGCTGAAACAGACCTGTTTATTGCTGTTGAAAATGGTACAGGTGTATGTTTATATCCCCTCACTCCTTCCCAAACTGGTTTGTATATCAAAGGGAAGGTGCATCTATATGTTCATATTGTGACTTACGTGAATCATCCTGGTGTGATCGCCACAAGTCAGTACTGTAAACTCTTTCATATCTAGCAGCCTTGGGACCAGGAGGCTGCTGGATATTCAAATATTCTGGATAATAGAGAGGTATAGCCAGCATTGCATAACACAAAAGAAAAACAAGATTGGATATTAAGAAACAAATGAGAATGTATGCAGAGTATTTATTTACCAACAGCAGTAGTATTGTACACTGCAAACTTATACTGTTTGCTGTATTTATTTGTATTTATTCTCATTAAACTGATGGAAAACACAACAAAAATTTACTTATGGTTAAAATACCAGTTATTTGAGAGTTCTGAACAACAGAATGCCGGATATGAAAGAACTTCATGTAGTACAAAAGATGGCTGTCATGATGTATCTGAGGAAGATCTGAAAGCTCAAAATTTTGGACTAGAAATAGGTTTTGCCAATTAGTCAGCAAAAATTTGTGCCCCTCAAACATATATTTTTGAGGTTACAAATATCATACAAAACATGTCAGTGAAAATGTTCTTATTTTTCATCAGTTTTGCTTTGTCCTATTTGTAATCATGTTTTTAAGGCAGCTATATATCTTTGTGTCTTTACTATACACTGAATATTGGGAGATAAACACTTATTTAAAACTTTTGGAAGCAGTTGATAACTTCCTGAGTTGATTGGTTGCTTTGAGGTTGTTGATAACCAGAAACAACAGTTCCTTAGTGTTTAGAACTTCAGAGTTTTAGTGTCACTTTTCCTGTTCAGATAGTGTTGCCGGTTCTCCCACACCAGATGGACAGGACACCCTGGCTACGTCTACACGTGAAGCCTACATCGAAATAGCTTATTTCGATGTAGCAACATCGAAATAGGCTATCTCGATGAATAACGTCTACACGTCCTCCAGGGCTGGCAACGTCGATGTTCAACTTCGACGTTGCACAGCACCACATCGAAATAGGCGCAGCGAGGGAACGTCTACATGCCAAAGTAGCACACATCGAAATAGGGATGCCAGGCACAGCTGCAGACAGGGTCACAGGGTGGACTAGCGCTTCCGGGGCAACAGCTAGCCGCTCCCTTAAAAGGCCCCTCCCAGACACACTCAGCCTGCACAGCACGCGGTCTGAGGAGCCATAGGCACACAGACCCCGGGCGCCGCAGTCATGGACCCCCAGCAGCAGCAGCAGCAGCCAGAGGTCCACCCAGCCCTCCCGGCAGGAGCAGGGCTCGCCCTGATCCATGCCATGCGGGAGGCAGCTGAGCACCTCCTTGCTACACCGGAGGAGGAGCTGTCCCCAGGGCAGCAGGGCTCAACCCCCAACCCTGCAGCACCCCGCCCCCGCCCCCCCGCCTCACATGCCGGCGGCTGTGGAGCTACCCCGCCAGCACCGACTGGTGGGAGCGGCTGGTGCTTGAGGAGTGGGACGACGACCGCTGGCTCAGGAACTTCAGGATGAGGCGGCAGACATTTATGGAGCTGTGCCAGTGGCTCACCCCCGCACTCAGACACCAGGACACTGCCATGCGGCGTGCCCTCCCTGTGGAGAAACGGGTCGGCATCGCTGTCTGGAAGCTGGCCACTCCAGACAGCTACCGATCCGTGGGACAGCAGTTTGGTGTCAGCAAGGCCACCGTCGAGGCTGTCCTCATGGAGGTAAGAGGACCCACGGGGGGAGGGCAGGGCAGGGGAGGGGGGCCCAGGAAGAGGAGGGGAGGGCAGGGCAGGGCCATGCACACCCTGCTCACCCCTCATTGGTGCTCTCCCGTGTGCTTTCCCTGCAGGTTGTGCGTGCCATCAACGCCATGCTCCTGCACAGGCTCGTGAGGCTGGGGAACCCAGATGCCACCATTGCGGCCTTTGCCACCCTGGGCTTCCCCAAGTGCTTCGGGACTCTGGATGGGACTCACATCCCCATCCGCGCCCCGCATCACAGTGGAGGACACTACATCAATCGCAAGGGCTACCATTCTGTGGTCCTCCAGGCCTTGGTGGACAGCCGGGGACATTTCCAGGACATTTATGTGGGCTGGCCTGGCAGCATCCACGATGCCCGGGTTTTCCGGAACTCGGGCCTGTGCTGCCGGCTGGAGGCGGGGACCTACATCCCCCAGCGGGAGATCCCTGTGGGGGACACCACCATGCCCCTCTGCGTCATCGCAGATGCGGCATACCCCCTTTGGCCCTGGCGCATGCACCCGTACATGGGCCATCTCTCCGCTAGCCAGGAGCGCTTCAACCAGCGCCTGAACCACGCGCGCCAGGTGGTGGAGCACTCATTTGGCCGCCTGAAAGGACGCTGGAGATGTCTCCTGACCCGCCTGGATGCGGGCCCCAACAACATCCCCCAGATTGTGGGTGCCTGCTGCGCCCTGCACAATTTGGTGGAGAGCAAGGGGAAGGCCTTTTTCCAGGGCTGGGCTGTGGAGGCCGGCAGGGCCGACGTGCAGCCACCCGCTGCCCCCAGTCAGCAGGTGGACCCCGAAGGGACCTGGGTCCGGGAGGCCCTGCGGGCCCACTTCGATGATGAGGCCGCGGGTTGAACTCTGCCAGGCCCCCCACTGCCCACCCCTTCCTCCACAACACTCCCTGCCCCAACGTCCACATCATGGAGCACCCAACTGCACCCCCCCCCCACTTTTCCTGGACAAATGACAGCATGCACTTGTGGCTGAACTTAAACTGCTTTTCTTTTAGAACTTTTTTTTTTTAACGATAAATAAAACAAGAACAAACTATATACAACATGTGTGTAACAAAAGTAATGTGTACAAATAAAACAATGGTAATAAAAAAGTTTGTTCACTAATAAAAAGAAAACCAGGGATGATAAAGGGGAGAACTATTTACATGGGGGGGACGGGGCAAACGGGGGGCACAAATTAATAAGTCACAACTATATACGGGGGGGGCACGTCCCGGGCCCCTCACCCCTAAAGTCCGGCACTGGGCGTGGGTGGCCGGGAGCCCCGCCGTGGCCGCAGCCCTGTCCGGGGCTGGCGGGGGGCGGGGCGGACCGGAAGATATGCCCGGCGAGTCTCAGCTGGCTCCAGGGGTCCCTCGGCGCTCCGGCCCTCGGTGGTGGGTGGCGGGGCGATGGCGGATGGGACGGCGACGTGCGGAGCAGCTGGTGGTGCGGCGGGTGGAGCAGGCAGGGCGGGCGCTGCGGCGGCCGGCGCGGCATGGGGGGCCAGGTAGTCCACCAGGCGGTTGAAAGTGTCCATGTAGGCCCCCCATGCCTCTTGGCGCCAGGCCAGCGCCCGCTCCTGCAGTTCGAGGCGGCGTTGCTCCACCCGCAGGCGCTGCTCCGCCACCTCCAGCTGCCGACGGTGGATGGCCAGCAGCTGGGGGTCCGTCGCCGTCGGCTGGTGGTGGCGCGGGGTCCGCCGTCTAGCCCGCCGTGGGGCCGGTCGGTCCTTGGCCGAGGGGCTTGCCTGGAGCGATGGCCCCGGAGGGGTCTCCAGGACCACTGATGCCTCGCCGGCGCTCTCTTCCGGCCCTTCTGGTGGTGCAGCTGTGGGACACAGGAGAGGAGTGGGGGAAGAAGAATGGAGACAGGCGTTAGTGTGGGCCCCGAGCTGTGGCCTTTGTCCCCCCAGCCCTGTGCTGCAGGTTCCTCATCCCCGTCCCTGGGAGATGCTGCTGTGATGGATGGGGTTCAGGGGTCCCCCTGCCCTGCACCCCGTCCCCTGGTGGGAGCGACTCTCACTTCACTCCGCAGGGTCTGACAGGAAAGGTTTCTTAGGCCACAGATGGCCACTTTCTGGCAGGAGTGACAGCACCAGCTGTCAGAAGAGACAGTCCTTCCAACCCGTCGTGGGGAGAAGACCCCAAGGGGGGCCCCTCTGGGATGCAGCTTTCCCCCTCCTCAGGCTGGCTGCCTTCCAGCTCTCCCTTCCCCTAGCCTCTACCTGCGGGGCACCCCCCCCCCGATTCAAAGCCAGCTCGGCTCCTCCCTCCTGTTTGTTCAGGGCAGAGGTGTCACCTGCCAGCTGTAGCCCCAGGATCATCCTTTGCCCCTGGGAGCTCTTCGGCTCTTGTTGCTCATATGTAGCCTGAGTCTCCCTTTTGCACTCCCCCCACTCCATCACATGCTGCTGCTGCTGCTGTTGCTGCTGCTGCTGCTGCGGGGTGTCGCACCCCCTCCTCCTGGGGGCCCCTCGAGGTTCCACTCCCCCCTGCCCCGGGGATGGGGCATGGCACTGTCGTGCGGGGTGGGGGGGGCAGGGGCTGATGCACTGCTGTGAGGGCCATGGCCCTGCTGTCCTTGGGGCCATGGCCATGTGAGCATGTCGGGGGCCCTGGACACATATCTATTACCCCCGCCCCTCAAGCCCAGGGGTGTACACCAGAGGGGGGTACATACCTGTCGGTCCACTCCCATGGTCCGGAGATCCCCGGGGGGGCAGAGGCCCGGCTGCTGCTCCAGGATGGCAGGAGGAGGATCTGCAGCCCGGATTCTGCGGAGGAGGAGCCCCCCCCCCCTCCTCCTCCTCCTCCTGCCGCGATGTCCCGGGGGTGGGCTCCGGGGGGGGGCCCCGGGGTGCGGGGCTTACCTCTGGGGCGGACTCCATCTGCAGGGCCTGCTGGGTCTCATAGGCCGAAGTATCAAGGGTGGCTGGAGGGGAGGAGGTGTGCCGGGGGCCCAGGATGTCCCTGAGCTCCCTGTAAAAGGGGCAAGTGATGGGGGCGGCCCCAGATTGGCCGGCCGCATCCCGGGCCCGGGCATAACCCTGCCGCAGCTCCTTCACCTTACTCCTGACGTGATCAGGAGTGCGGGCAGGGTGACCCCAGGCAGCCAGGCCATCGGCCAGCCGAGCGAACGCATCCGCGTTCCACCTTTTGCTCCCCATTACCTGGAGCACCTCCTCCTTGCTCCAGAGCCCCAGCAGGTCCCGCAGCTCGGCCTCCGTCCAGGAGGGGCCCCGCTGCCGCTTGGCAGCCTGGCTGCCCGCCTGGCTGGGCTGGCTGCCCTGGCTCCCCTTGGGGGGGGGGTCCCCTGGGGGCGCTGGGGGGGCTGCCGAGTGGCCATTGAGGGTCCTGTGGCTGCTGAGGGACGTGCAGGCTGGCCGCGTGTCTGAGCTGCTGCCTGCATGTTCCCTCAGCTTCCTGCACAGGAAGGGAGGGGTAGGGGACCTTTAAGGGGCCGCTCCACGCGGCCACCATTGAGCTGAGGGGCTGGAGAGAGCGTCTCTCAACCCCTCAGCTGATGACTGCCATGGAGGACCCCGCAATTTCGACGTTGCGGGACGCGCAACGACTACACGGTCCCTACTTCGACGTTGAACGTCGAAGTAGTGCGCTATTCCTATCTCCTGATGAGGATAGTGGCTTCGACGTCTTGCCGTCTAACGTCGATGTTAACATCGAAATAGCACCCAACACGTGTAGCCATGATGGGCACTATTTCGAAGTTAGTGCCGCTACTTCGAAGTAGTGTGCACGTGTAGACACGGCTCCTGTGTGTCAGTGGCATCTGGTTCAACCAAGTTGGCAACCCTATCTTTAGATAGTTCAGACATAGCAAGTCCTTGTCATGTAATACAGAAAAAACAAAAGAAACTTGTTTTTTTTTAAACATTTGAGGATACGACAAAAAGTATTGGATTAAATTACAGCAAGAGAGGTGTCACTGGGCACCAGTTGGTCACAGCAGAGAATACCACATTCAAGAAAACTGCTGAGAAATAGGTTAGACTAATCACCAGTTTTGGGGGGATTCTACCATTAGATTATATCAAGGTAGTAACAAAAGTAAACTTCTGTCTCACAACACTGGATAACAAGAAGTAAAAAATGCAGTCTCCATGGGCATCCCAGCACTTAGTTCACCCCACAGATTTTATGATGAGTGGCTATTGAAAACTAATTTTATCAAAGGGTTCTTCTGATCTCAAGAGATCAGCCACACAGTCAAATCAATATGTAATGCAGATCTTACTCAGTGATAATGCTGTTGTCAATCCTACAATCTAAAAGTCCATTTTTAAGAGAAAAGTGTGTATAAGTGCTTGTGAAGCTTTTGTATCAGGTTCAACACAGTGACAGCAAAAACTGTTACCTTGCACAAGTCGCTCTGGAAATTATCCAACGAGTCCTTGTTCAGAGCCTTCTTGCTAGAAATCCAGTCCAGAGAAATAAAATAGGAAATGAAGAAAAATCTCCCTCAGCCTCTCCTCACGAGTCATGTGCTCCATTCCCCTAATCATTTTTGTTGTCCTCCACTGGACTCTTTCCAGTGTGTCCACATCTGTTCTGTAATGGGGGGCCCAGAACTGGATGCAATACTCCAGATGTGGCCTCATGTGTGCCAAATAAAGGGGAATAATTACTTTGCTAGATCTGCTGGCAGTGCTTCTACAAAATGCACCCCAACATGCCGTTAGCCTTCTTGGCTACAAGGGCATACTGTTCACTCATATTCAGCTTCTCATCCATTGTAATCCCCAGGTACTTCTCTGCCAAATTGCTGTTTAGCCAGTTGGCTCCCAGCCTGTAGCAGTGCTTGGAATTCTTCTGTCCCAAGTGCAGGACTCTGCACTTGTCCTTATTGAACCTCATCAGATTTCTTTTGGCCCAATCCTCCAATTTGTGTAGGTCATGCTGGACTCTATCTCTGCCCTCCAGTTTATCTACCTCTCTCCCTATCTTAGTGTCATCTACGAACTTGCTGAGGGTGCAGTCCAGTCTCTCATCTAGATCATTAATAAAGATGTTGAATAAAGCAGACCCCAGGACCAACCCTTGGGGAACTCCACTTGATGCCAACTGCCAACCAGACATTGAGACATTGACCACTACCCATTGTGCCAAACGATTTAGTCAGCTTTCTGTCCTCCTTACAGTCCACTTGTCCAATCCATACTTGTTTAACTTGCTGGCAAGAATACTGCGGGAGTCTATATCAAAGGCTTTCTAAAGTTAAGGTCCACCATCTTCCCCATATCCACAAAGCCAGTTACCTCATCATAGGCAATCAGGTTGTTCAGGTATTGCTTGCCCTTTGTGAATCCATTTTGAATATTCCTGATCACTTTCCCCCCTTTCAGGTGCTTAAAAATGGATTCCTTGAGTGTCCACTCCATGGTTTTTTTCAGGTTCTGAGGTGAGGCTGACCCGTCTGTAGTTCTATGGATTCTTTTTCTTCCCTTTTTAAAGATGGACACTACATTTGCCTTTTTCCAATCGTCCAGGACCTCTCCCAATCACAATGAGTTTTCAAAGATAATAGCCAATGGCTCTGCAGTCACATCTGCTAACACTCTCAGCACACTCGGATGCATTAGCTCCAGCCCCATGGATCTGTATATGTCCACCTTTTCGAAATAGTCTTAACCTATGTTTTCCCCACTGAGGGTGTCCATCTCCTTCCCATACTGTGGTGACTATTGCAGCACTCGAGGAGCTGACTTTGCCTGTGAAGTCAGAGGCAAAACAAGCATTGAGTGCTTCAGCTTTGTCCACATCATCTCTCGCTGGGTTACCTCCCTCATTCAATAAGGGTTGCACACCTTCCCTGACCAGCCTTTTATTGCTAACATGCCTGTAGAAACAGTTTTTTGTTACCTTTCACACCTCTTGCTAGCTGCAATTCCAACTGATCTTTGACTTTCCTGATTACACCTCTGCATGCTCAAGCAATGTATTTATACTTTTCTCTCATCATCTGTCCATGTTTCCACTTTTTGTAAGCTTCCTTTTTATGTTTTGGCTCACCATAGACTTCACTGTTAAACTAAGTTGGTCACCTACCATATTTGCTTTTCTTACTGCACATCAGCATGGTGTGTTTCTACACCTTCAATAAGTCTTATTTAAGACACAGCTAGCTCCCCTGGACTCCTTTCCCATGTGATGTTATCTTCCCAGGAATCTCACCCATCAGTTGCCTGCGGGAGTCATAGTCTGCTTTCCTGAAATCCAGGGCCTGTACTTTGCTGATCTCCTTTCTTTCTTTGGTCAGGATCCTGAACTCGACCATCTCATGATCACTGCTGCCCAGGTTTCCACCCACATCTATTTCCTCTACCAAATCCTCTGTTTGTAAGCAGCAGCACAAGCTGAGCATAGCTCCTCATTGGTTGCTTCAGCACTTATATCAGGAAGTTGTCCCCAGCGTTCTCCAAAAACTTCCTGGATTGTCTGTGTACAGCTGTATTGGTTTCACAATGGATGTTAGGGTGATTGAAATCCCCTAAGAGAACCAAGGCCTGTGATCTGGAGTCTTCTGTTATCTGAAGAAAGCCTTGTTTCTCTCATTCACCTGACCTGGTGGTCTATAGTAATTGCCCACTATGATATCACCCTTGTTACTCCCACCTCTAATCTTAATTTAAATACTCTCAACATGCTTTTTTACCATTTTATACTGGAGTTCTGAGTAATCATACTGCTGTTTTACATACAGTGCAACTCCTCCACTTTTTCTCCTCCACCTGTCCTTCCTGGAGAAACACTTGGTTGTAATAGGATAATCATGCTCCTTTGTAACTTCTTCCCATTGACACCTTACACAATACTTTGTGTAAGTTTTGTTGCAATTGTTTAACAGCAGTACGAACTGTAATATACATAGTCATATTTCAGTTGTACAGCATCACAGGAGGTTTAGGTTGGACATTAAAAAAAAACTTCCTGCCAGTCAGGTAATTAAACAGTGGAACATATTGCCTAGGGAAGTTATGGAATTTCTATCATTGGAGGTTTTAAGATCTGGTTAGACAAATATCTGTCAGGGATGGTCTAGTTAATATTTAGTCCTGCCTGGAGGGCAGAGTACTAGACTAGATGGCCCCTTGAGTTCTCTTCCAGTCATACAATTTTATGATTGATTGTCACTCCTGAGATTTACACTGCAGTTTCAGAAAATTTGCCTCTTTGGTTACATCCAGTTACAACCTTCACTAACTGTTTTTAATTAGTTCAGAATGAAGGAAGGGAATTGCACCCCCACAAATGCCTTCACAGTCAAGTTGGCTACTTGGAGTGACTTAGAGGAGGCAGGACTTGCTCCTAAGCTTCAAATGCAAGAGTGGTAATGCTAATAAGCCTCAGAAATGTGTATATAAAACCAAATTTGTATATTTTACTGCTGCCGCCTCTCCCACCCTTACATTACTTGTTCTTTTAGACTGTAAGCTCTTTGCAGCAGGGGCTTTGTCTTTCTGTGCGAGGGCGAATCATGCCAGGCATATTTCTGATAACACCCACACACTGCTGTATTAGTAATAACTGAAGCTGCTGTCAAGGCTGAAGGAGAATACCCTGTCATTGTAAAATAACAGACATAACTGACTGGCAATCTGCATATTGAATGCTTCTCTGTCTTTGAGTCTACAATGGGACTTATTTGCTGGCAGCCACTAAACTAGATTATAGTGGGAAACCTGGCTGCATATCATTGTCCCTCCAAACCATCTTCTGTGGCCAGTCCTGATTCACTGACGGCAACTCAGGTGCCCCATTCAATCAACAAGAGCAAAAAGTAATCAGTGGGGCACCCAAGAAAAATCTGGTAATTGTTAGACTATCGTTGCACTGTGTGTGAAGTAGAGTAAGACTGTGGCTATCTGGAACATTATAATTGCTATTACACCAGCGTCACTTTACTGACAAGATTGCCAAGGAAAGTAATTTAAGGTAATACATGTTTTTGTTCTGTCAAGTAATAAGATTACTTCTTGGGATTAATATATAAAAAGTCATCTGTCATTGCAATCAGTTATTTTAGCACAGATTACTCATCATCATTGCCAGTAAGAATTGGACAAAGGCTGAATTTACTGCCAGATTCCTTCAGCAGAAAATCTCTGACTCAGAGTCTAATGTCATTACAAGGTCTGCAACAGCTGTAGCAGCGATATGCCAGTGAATGTTTGTGAAACCTTATAATGAATAATAAACATTCTTTCACAGCATCCTTTCCAAATACTACTAGTACGCCTTGTCCTACTCCTGACTTATGGTAGTACTTGCATAGATTTGTTTGACTGGGGTTCATGGTCATATTCAAAAAATCAAGCAAAGCTGAAGGTTGACTTTGTGCCTATAAGTTAAAAGATCCTGTTGTTTTTCAGTGCTTCAGCACTAGGCACAATTGCTTTGGTGGCCATGAAAAATGCTCTAAGTAAAAAGAACCACTAATATGGGAAAGGACAGGAGAGGGAAGTAGGAGGATGGCCTCTGAGGGAAGCAGGGGTGGCAGGCAGAGAAGATTAGAAGGACCTTTCCTTGGGAAGTTTGAGGACGGGGAATGGGAATTTAGATGATTGGATGGAAGGGTTCTATGTATGTTAGAAAAATAAACTGGAAATGTGCATTGAGGTCTACATATGAAAAGAGCCATATTGGCTGTGTCTACACGTGCACGCTACTTCGAAGTAGCGGCGCCAACTTCGAAATAGCGCCCGTCACGGCTACACGTGTTGGGCGCTATTTCAACGTTGAAATCAACGTTAGGTGGCGAGACGTCGAAGTCGCTAACCCCATGAGGGGATGGGAGTAGCGCTCTACTTCGAAGTTGAACGTCGAAGTAGGGCACGTGTAGACGATCTACGTCCCGCACCATCGAAATAGCGGGGTCCGCCATGGCGGCCATCAGCAGAGGGGTTGAGAGATGCTCTCTCTCCAGCCCCTGCAGGGCTCTATGGTCATTGTGTGCAGCAGCCCTTAGCCCAGAGCTTGTGGCTGCTGCTGCGGCAGCTGGGGATCCATGCTGCATGCACAGGGTCTGCAACCAGTTGTCGGCTCTGCGGATCTTATGTTGTTTAGTGCAACTGTGTCTGGGAGGGGCCCTTTAAGGGAGCGGCTTGCTGTTGAGTCCGCCCTGTGACCCTGTCTGCAGCTGTTCCTGGCACCCTTATTTCGATGTGTGCTACTTTGGCATGTAGATGTTCCCTCGCAGCGCCTATTTCGATGTGGTGCTGCCCAACGTCGAAGTCGAACGTCGACGTTGCCAGCCGTGGAGGACGTGTAGACGTTATTCATCGAAATAGACTATTTCGATGTCGCTACATCGAAATAAGGTATTTCGATGTAGCGTGCACGTGTAGACGTAGCCATTAAGAGTAAGTTTGGAAAGATTATATTTTAATCAGTAAACATTGATAGACATCGATTTCACCATCTACACAAATTGATGAAAATATATTTCCGTGTATGATGATAAAATTTATCAATAGATGTAATAAGAAAAATGCTGTTTGAGAAGATACTAGAATAACATTTTATTGATTTAGCTCTTTGAATTAGACCTGTTGCAAATGGATTAGTGAACAAGTTGTAAAAATTTACTCTTCAAGGATATTGACTCAGTATATTTTGACATAGGATGTCAATAATTTGTGTTTTACTATTATCAGGCTTTAACTGCATTCACTACAGGGGTCTCAAACTCCTAGGCTGGGGGCCAGTTCTATGCAGAGAGATTGTGCAATCCAACCTAGGACTCTTGGCAGGCTGGGGTCTGGGTGGCCTGTTTGTTACCAGCCCCCAAGCCCTACTCCCTCTTCCTTATAGAACCCTGTCCCCTGAGCACATAATTTTAGGGATCACTGAGGGGGGTTATGGCATTGCTCAGTGGCAGAGGTCACCACCCCCCGCCCTCCCTGCGACAAGTGCTCCCTCCCAGTGCACTCTGCTTCCCCCAAGACTACTGCTGCTGCGAGGAGTCTGGGGGTGTGTGTGAATTGAGACCCCCAGTGATCCCCAAAGCCACATGCCATGGGAGGAGAGGATGGGGTAATGGTGAGAGGGGGGTGCAGCATGTATTAAAACCTTGAATTACAAGAGTATATATTTATTGAGTATCTGTGATGATGTAATTGATCATAAAATAGATCATGAGTGTTCTGTGTAGCCATCAGAATCCAGGAATTCTATTCTTTCCCATTCAGCATAGTTTCTTATCCTATAGTATCTGATATCAAGATTCCCCCCATGACCCACAGTTTGCCTGTGCATTTGTTCTGGTACATGGAACTAGTTACTAACTCCTTTCTTATTCATACACAAAACCTTCTCACCAGACCTTGCTAATGCTTGAAACCTGATTAGCTGGCAGAGCTGAAAATATAGGTTGGGCCTTTGGTGCTGCTGCCGTTTGGGCCGGGAGCATGACCCTTTTGCAGTAAGGATGCAAGCTAAATCACTCAAGTGTTGATAGTGCTCCAAAGCCTTCCTACAATTCTCCTCGTGGGGTTGTAAGGACTGGTGTGTTTTCTCACAAACTCACTTAAAATGCGGACACCACAACTGGTGACAGTATTCCAGCAGTGCTAAATAAAGAGGTAAAATAATCTCTCTGCTCCTCTATGAGATTCCTTCTTTACACATCTCAGGCTTGTATTAATTCCTTTGGCCATGGCATCATACTGGAAGCCCATGTTCAGCTGATTAACTGCCATGAACCCAAATCTTTTTCAGAGTTATTGCTTTCTAGAATGGAGTCCCCCATCTTACAAATATGAGGTACATTCTTTGTTCTCAAAGGAATCCATTTACATTTAATCATATAAAAACACCTAGGCTATGTCTATGCTACAGTGATCTCTCAACAAAAATTCTGTCAGCAGTTTGCAGCCACACATGAAAGCAGATCGCTCTGTCAATCCACTCTGTTGACAAAGAGTGGCTGGAGTGCCCAGCCGCTCTCTGGACAGAACGGCCAACTGGAAGAACAGCAGACAGGGCTACCCAGTGACACAGAAGCCCTGTCTCGAAACAGAGGGCCCCTGGAGCATCCACATGGCTTCTTTGTTGACAGATTCTGTCGAGAAAGGAATTCTGCCTCATGAGGGAGAGGCAGAAGGCTGTTGACAAAAGCTCTGAGTTGTGCTGACAGTATGTCAACAGAATGCATTTTTAATGTGGACGCTCCGCGAGTTTTGTTGGCAAAAGTGGGGTTTAGTTCACAAACTCTCTAGTGTAGATGTAGCCATAAGTAAGCTGACCAGAGACCCAGTGTAGAAAATGCTACTCCAGTGGAAGAATTCTTCCGCAGATCTAGCTATTGCCTCTTGTGGAAATGGATTTAATACTTCTTCCATCTCTGAAGTACAGTAAGGTCTCAGCGTATGTGAACTTAGAGTATGCGACCCCACTCTTACATGGCTGACCCCGATTCCTAGAGTAAATGCTGGAAATTCACGATTTCTAGTTGTGCTTAGCTCACTCCCCCCAGCTCTGGCTCAACCGCCTACCCCCGGCTCTACATGGCCCCAATTCAGCCCCCCCCCCCCAAACTCCACTTACCACCCATGCATAGCTCCTGCTCCCCCGCCACCTCCAGTTCCAGCTCACCATCCCTCAGGCACAACTCCAGCTCAACCTCTCTGGCCCCAGTTCAACCATCTTGCCAGCTCACCACCCGTACGTGGCTCTGGCTCACCCTCCCCTCTGCACCCAGCTCTGTCTCTGTCTCACCACCTTCACGCACGGCTCTCGCTCAGATGCTCTCCCTGCGCTCCCATTTAAATCTCCCATGTGCGGCCCCAGTTCAAGCCCCCCCATGGCCTGGCTCACCACCCAAGCAGGGCTCCAGCTTACCACCCTCATGCACAGCTCTGGCTCCACTCTACCCCTCACCCCCCTGCAGCTCTAACCCACCCCAGGCTTAGCCCCCACGTCCCATGGCCCCAACCGACCACCAGGCTTAATCCTCCCCAACTGCCCCCCGGCCCCAGGACTTACCTTTCTGTTGTTTCTCTGGCTGCAGAATGTGTGTTCAGTTGGGGAGAAAGCCGGGCTGTCACTTACGTGAAATCGGGGTTACACGAGGGCGTGCAGAGTGGAACCCTCGCATAGTCTGAGACCTTACTGTATACATCTGCCTTTTAATGTGACATCCGCAGTGCTTCAGCTGTGCCTCTGTAGTGTTTAGACATATTATAAGACAATCTTTGCTTGGGTCGCTGCTCTTATAACACTCCTGTTATTTCCCTGTTGTCATTCCTATCTTCTTTCACATTCACTGTCAATTAACTCTGCAATCCATATGTCATATTTTAAATCTATTGTCCAGTTGTAGATAACACACCTTAAATTTCAGATTGGTGCTACTGTTGACCCAGGGCATGTTGCTTAATAAGGCACGTTCCCACATGTATACTACTAGTTCTAGTGGAAGGCAGTCAATGTTAGCACTTCTGTCACCTGTGCTAGTGGCTGAGTGCTCTGTATCCTGTAGAAGAGCAATATGCTAGGCCATCCCCTGATATCGACTGCATGTATAAAATGGCATGCGTACATGCACGCAAGGAAACACATCATATTATAACCCCTACTTAGCACTTTCCCTTTTGCACAGACATCTCTGGTGGATGCAAAATTACTACCATACATATGTTCTTGAATACTTTTCAGAGGTGGAAAAATAAATGCATAGTAATGTTTTCCTTATTCTTTACCTATGCTAAACACTCAGTGGAGCAGCATCTATTATACATATATTTTCTAAATCTACTATGATAATGGGTAATTTTATAGGCACATGGAATTCTTCTGGGGTGAGAGAATGTCATGGAACAAATTGAAAACCATGCCTTTGGAGTTTGATTTTTTACAAAGATGTTAGGCTTGCCATACCTGTGCCTATGTGGTGTGGGCAAATCCCAACATGGCACATGCATATGACCAGTGCTAGTGGTTTACGTGTGCCTATTATTTCAATAGCACATGTAAATTAGGGGAGCAGTTACCCATGTTGGCGGAAAAGGTGACGTAACTGACAGCGCACCACTCGAGGCAGGTTTTTGCCTCTCAAATCATGCAAACCAGGCAGTAGTGAAGTGAAGATGATCTCTGATGCCCATCATAAATGTTTTTTAAAAATCTAACTTCAGCTAGTTAAAAATGCCAAGTATAAAATACGTAGCATAGGCAGACTAAACTATTCACGAGCAGTACAGACGTGTTTTCTGTTATTGACATAGCACAGTATAAGTGATCTATGATCCCACCACTTGGGTTACCATTTCTCAACATATATTTTAATTGATAATGCATATTTAATGGCCACTGCATATTCAAAATATCTATAGCAAGGAGGATTTCTCTTTTGAGCAAGTTTAGCTTTCTGCTTTCCAAACTGTCCAAGTTTAGCTTGGTAGAAAGCCTTTAGAATTAGTGCCATGGTATCGGACTTGAGGTTGTGTGGGTGTGGATCTGCTTAAATGTGCTCCTCATAATCAGCCATTTCTTTATGGATGCACAGTAAATACAGCAAATGTTTGCTACGTTCAGAATGGGTGGGCAGCTTTCCCATGCATACCCCAGCATTATTGATTATGCATGCAGCTACAGTTTTGCAATCCACCAGCTGCAGCTTGGATGCAGAGTGAGACATTAGTTTTCCAGCAGACCATGTGAACATTTTGTGCCACCGTCACAGTTTGGCAAACAGAGGGGGAAGCTCACTCAACTCACTTGCCTTATTGTAGGCCGTTCAATCATTTAAAAACTTTATAGTGTCTTTGGAACTTGTGGATTAATTGGTAAAAAGCTTTTTTGATTGGCCTTTTTTTTTCTTTTTAAAAAATCAATACTATTCCAGGCCCAGGGCACTTTCTAAGGGTTTAATAACTGTCCAGGAGAGATGATGGCACAAAGCAAGTCTGAAGCAATTGTATCCAATTCATTAGTTTCTTTGGGAAATACCCTGGGTCATAGTCAATATGGTTACCAAGCCAGCAATATTATGTTATCTTTCTCTTCCTTGCATGTAACTGAGGAATTATAGTAAACCCTCAATTTAACAGACAAATAAAAGGAAAGGGGTGTCCATTAATGCAGAAAGTGCATTATGTCTGAATGGTTATACTGTATGATGATGCACTGACCTTCCTAGCCCATCACTTACTCCTGTCCTGTGCCCCACCTCCCTTCCCCGCCTCCTGCTCCATTCTTCCCCTCACACTTCCATTTCCCTCTTCAATTACCAGGAGAGGAGCTGAATGCCGGCCTGTTTCCTTCCACTCCTGCAGCTCTCAGCGCTGCAGCTCCTCCAGCACCTAGCACCGAGCCACCTGTGCGACGGTAGAGCGTGGCTGCCCCCCAGACTGCCATCAGCCTCCAGTGCCATGGCTGCTGCTCAGCACCATTGCAGGCAGCGGTGGCTGGGTGCCGACATGCTCCACGCACGCGGGGCTGTGCGGAGGAGAGCTCCTGTGACCTGCTGCAGCCCTTTCCCCCCACCGGCTTCTCCGGCCCCATTGGCCCCAGCTGCCTCAGTGACCCCCTCCAGCCCTGGTGGCCCCCAGCTGCTCCGGCAGCTCCTCCAGCCCCAGCGGTGGCTCTGGTGAGTCTCTGGCATTTATTTGGGAAAGGGGGGCTGGCAGACAGCGTCCGTTATTTCCGAAGTCCATTTATATCAGTGTCCATTCAATCGAGGGTTCACTGTACAGTGCTTTGAACAGTGGTTATGTAATCCAAATGCCTAGGTGTGATTCGCTGTCCCATGGAGTGGCACTGAGACCACTTACACAGGGAATGAATAACTCTCCTCCGCAGCCTTGACTGGTAGGCTGGGGGCTCTTTTTAGCTGAAACAGTAGAGGCTCATGCACTAAACTCCAAAGGTCCCACGTTTGAGTCTGCATTGTGGCAGTTACAGCTGTCCTTTATCGGCTTGAGATGGCCTACGGTAGACAAATAAATGGTGTAAAATCGTCAGAACAGGTGCCGTTTCTAATGTCTGTTTCTACAGCACCAACAGCGGTGGGATTCAGATCCTATTTGGTGCCTCTGATGATTACAATGATATACATATTTAGTAATTAGTCTGATCAGAGTTGATTATGGATTCTGACTCCAACTGTCTCATTGTATCCCCCATCTGTTTTTGGCATCCACTTCTTATCTGTCATCTTAAATGCATCCCATGGGAATACTCATTGTAGCAAAGCTATGCATGTGCGTAATGTTGGCAGGATTAGGGCCTTCACTTATCTTTTTGGTAAGTGACTGTACTCTGTCTTGTTCCGTGGGCTCCTTTCCTCTGGTTGCTACCAGAACAAAAATATCTTTATTTTTAAAAGGGGAAGGGGAAACATCCTTTCAAAAATGTTCATAGCTTTGCTATTTATTTAATCCCAGTAGCATACTTGGTTGATTTTTACAGCCTGTCACTACTTATTCCTAAAAGTGTTATTGTGGGGACAGCAGTACTGTTCATTGGCTGTCTGTTGGGGGAAGAACTGGGGAAGAACCATTATCCTTGCATTTTTTGCCAATAGTATCTCTCTAGGAAAGAAGATCAAAAAGAGTTACAGGTTCTCTGACAAATAAAGATTGCTAACAAACCAAGCTATAGGTAGCATTTTTCTTGCCTCTTTAGGTTTGTAATAAATAATTATAAATGGAATTGAATGTTGAGACAGTTCAAGCAATCTCACTGGATAATAGAGGGCATTAATTCTCTAGAAATGCTCTGGACATCACATAGGAAATTAAAGTGATTCACCTATGTACAATGAAACCCACTCATAGTTTTTTTTTCTTTTTAATCTTACAATAGCAATAGCTACCTTGATGCCAAGCAATTTATTGAGAATTAATGATGGCCCAGTCTGTTTAATGGCCTGAGACACAGCCAAGGGCCAGCTACTCTTCCAGCCGGTCATTAATCCCTAGAAAATGCCCTGTACCTTGACTGTAATTGCTTAATTATATTCTAAGAGCCTAGACGTGGAATGTTTCATTTTCACAGTATCAGTCCACATTTATTCTGAATACTGGGTGAGTTTTTCTTCTTTTACAAACAATGCCCCTTGTGCATAACTCCAAGGAAATAAAACCCATCCATTTAATAAAATGTTGGGTCATGTAAATGAGCAGAGTAAAATAAAAGATTTATGAAATGAGTTTCAAAATTTCCTGGTTGCGGAGCAGCATTTCCTTCATGTTTTCTGGGGTTAGGGGTTGGGGTTTGAGGGGTGGGGTGGGGTTGCAGAATTGATCTCTCATTCTAAAGATGTGCTGTGCGTTGCTGTTGATCATTTCCAAGCTGTTGAAGCGTCATTCACTGATATATAGCACGAGATCACAGGTATGAAATATAGAACAGGTTTTACGATGTGGCTCTAATTGGCTACAAGAAAGTGATGTCAAGAATGCCTGGCAGTTCAGCTGATTAAATTAATCTACTCATAATCAGATGAAGTCAGTCAAGGTGAAGGAACAATTTGTATTGTGGAGGTGCGGAGAGCCATTGAACTAAACTCTTACCCTGTATAACAGTGGTTCCCAAACTTTTCAGCATCACACCCCCTTTTTGATTTTTGAGAAACCTTCACCCCCCTTCTTTACCATCATCCAACCCCACTTTTAACAACATAATCAATTTGTAAGTTAAGATAAATGCAAAAAATTGATATAAAATGTTATTTAAAATTAAAAATAAACACGTAGTTTTTCTTGGCCCCTTGTGGGTGCATGGTGCAGCTCCAGCTGGCCGGCTGCCTAAGCTGTGTGCCCACCTGAGACCTGCACTTCCAGAGCCACCCGCCTGAGCCACACAAACCCCACGCTGCTGGGTCCAGCTGCCCGCCTACCTGCCTGTTGCTGGGGCCAGGTGCCCACTCGCCCACCAGGACCAGCTGCCTGAGCTCCATACTGCCGGAACCAGCCACCCTTCTTCCAACCACCTGAGCTCCATGCTGCAGGGGCCAGCTGCCTGCCTGAGCCCACCGAGTCCCTAAAGCCGGCCACCTGAGCCCTGTGAGTCCCACAAGCTGGCTATCTGAGCCCCTCCCCTCCCACAAAGCCAGGCACCAGCACCCCTCTGCTCTTATCCCATCCCTAACCCCCTCACAAAAGCTAGGCACCTCCAGCCATCGATCTAACCCCATCCTCCTCCTCTTCCCAACCTACACTCATTTGCCTTTACTGGAGGCAGCTAGTTCCATGTGGGTCTTCACCGACTGCTTGCTTTAGTGGCTGCACTTGGTCACCCCCGTAAAATGGCAGGGGCTGAGAGCTGGAGGCAAAGGCCAGATCTTTCTTCAGGTGTGGGGAATATTTTGGGGGGGCTGTGTCGCCTCACACCCTGCCTGGAATTTCTGCATGCCCCCCCAGGGGAGCATGCCCCCCTAGTTTGGGAAACTGCTGTATAATATGATTGAAATAACTTCACATGGCAGGTCCAGCACCTATACTGTCAAAATAATTAGGTGTAAAGGTAAAAATGAAGCACCTTCTTTTAAATAAGAGAAAACCTTATATAATTCTTTTTTTAAAAAAACTCATGTAGTGGACTGCATGTCAGTCATACTTTTCTGTCTACTTGTTATTGTCTCTGTGGAGACTGCAACTATTGCAGAGCAAAGTGGGGAGGTACGAACTTTCTTGTCTATATGAGTTGTGCAAAATTATTTAATCTTGACTAGAGAGATTAAGAGCTTTTTTAACATTTTGAGCATGTAAATTATCTTTTCTGTTAGAAATTATTAAGTTTATCATGCCAATAATCAGGCATACATTTTGTACAGTGCCAGCAAATGTTGTTTGCTTCAGGAAGGAATCTTTGCTGATATTGGGTCTGTTCTTTTATTCTTTCTCTTTCTAACTAATACAGAGTCTGGAATGTAATACAGTACTGCCCCTCACATATGGGGTAGTTCTGATAAATGCAAGGGAAGAAATTTGGCTGTGTACTAGATTACTATGCTCAGCTGTGTAGAGGACATAGTCAGTTCTTCACACAATCAGTTCAGTCTAAGGGCTTGCCTGTATGAACATGGCATATATGGCAAATTGGTGTGTAAATTTATCCTGTGCTAGCATGTAACACATCAAGGCTGCATCTACACTACAGCGATCTTTTGAAAGATCTTCTGGAAGAGCTGTTTTGAAAAAAACTTCTTTTGAAAGATCATGTCCACACACAAAAAAGTGTATCGAAAAATCAATCTGCTCTTTTGATAGAGAGCATCCACACCGCACCTGCTCTTTTGAAAGAATGGGCAAGGGATTGAAAAATCCAGCACTCTTGTGGAAAAAGGCAATCTTCCTCATCTGTGGGAGAGAGAGAGGGCTGCTGGAAAAAGTGCTGCATTCTTTTGATTTCAGATTGAAGGAGTGTATTTTGTGTGCAGACGCTCTGTGGATTCTTTCAGAAAAAGCCCCTTTTTTTCGAAAGATCTTGCTAGTGTAGATGCAGCCTAAGTGTAAAGCCTGCTGCCAGGCACTAAAAAATTCTCTAGTGCAGTTTGATCTACTGTATTTTGAAATGGAAGTAGATTAAACAGCACTGGGGAATTTTTACACCATGACAGCAGAGTCCACGTGGAGAATTAGGCTGTGGCTACACTACAGCCCTATTTTGAAATAAGAAACAGCTATCTTTTTTTGAAAGAAAACACCTACACACAAAGGCTACGTCTGCATTACAACACGAATTGGAAAGGTGAACCTTCTAAAACCACAGTTCAAAAGATCACATTTTGAAATGAAGCGTCTGCACACTAAACTCAGATCGAAGATGCAATCTGCTCTTTCAAAAGAGTGACCCACCCTTTCAAAAGGGAGTGTCTGCACATCCCAGCATACCTTTTCGAAAGAAAGGGCCAGGAAATGCCGTGGGCAGGGTCACATGGTGGACAGGCCCTTCCGGGGGCTGCAGCCTGCCTCTCCCTTAAAGGGTCCTCCCCATCACCTCCATCCGGCACATGCTGAGGGCTGCTGACCTTCCCCAAGGCACAGCAGACCTCAGGCATGCAGCAGTGCCACAGAAGAGACCTCTGTGGATCCCCAGCAGCTCCCCGATGGAGCACCTGCCCCATGTGTGGGGGGAGCCTCCACATACTACTCCCACCTGAGCACGATCCTTGCAGCTCCCATTGCCTGGAAACCAGCCAATGGGAGCTGCCTGGGCTGTGCTTGTGGGCACAGGCAGATCATGGAGCCCCCCACCCCTAAAGTGGTTATCCTGGGCTGCTGGCCAAGACCCACCTAGGATAAGCACTTCCCAGCCCCAGCCTGAGCCTGGCACCCCACCCCTTCCTGCGCTGTAACTCCCTGCCCCAGGTCACATCCCAAACCATCTCCTCCCACATTCCTACACTCCTGCCCCTGGTCACAACTCCCTCCCAGACTCTGTACCCCTCACCCAGATCAGAATCTTCTGCTGCACTGAACCCCTCTCCCAGATCCTGCATCCCCTCCTGCACCTCCAACCCCCACCCCACATCACAACCCCCTCCTTTGAGCTCCATTCTGTCACACTGCCCTGCCTTCATGCAATGAATTGGGGAACAAGGGTCCCAGATTCTTATGAAAATGACTGAGTTTATTAACAACAAGAAGTCCTGTGGCATGTTATAGACTAGCAGATATTTTGGAGCATAAGTTTCCATGGGCAAAGACCCGCTTCATCAGATGGATGAGTGGGGGGTGGTGGTTTCAGAGGGATATTTAAAGAGTGGGGTCCCAGTAAGAGGGAGGGCCAGAGCTGACAAGGTCTATTCAGCAAGGTGGAAATGGCCCAGTATCAACAGTACTTATCAAAAGAGGAAAAAGGGACCAAGCTTTCCTCAAACTACAATACCCACCTCAGGAAGTGAGGAAACAGATTGATAGAGCCACATGGGTACCCAGAAGCCACCTGCTGCAAGACAGGCCTCACAAGGAAAACAAGAGAACACCACTGACCATCACATACGGCCCCCACCTAAGGCCTCTCCAGCGCATCATCAGTGATCTGCAACCCATCCTGAACAATGATCTTTCCCTCTCACAGACCTTGGGAAGCAGGCCTGTCCTCACAAATAGACAGCCTGCCAACCTTAAACAAATCCTCACCAGCCACTGCAAATCACAAACCAGTGACTGTAGGCCTGCAACCAGCCCCTGCAACAGTCCTCACTGCCAAAACTATATCTATATATCTATACCAGTGACATCATCACAGGTCCTAACACCAACTATACCATCAGGGGCTCCTTTACCTGAACTGCAATTTACATTGGCCAAACTGGACAGTCTCTCTGTAAAAGAATAAATGGACATAAATCAGACATCAGGAATGGTAATGTACAGAAGCCTGTGGGGGAACACTTCGATCTCACTGGACGCTCAGTGGCAGACTTAAGGGTGACAGTCCTGAAACAAATTTAAAAAATCAAAGAGAAATCTCTGATCTGCAATTTATTTGCAAATTTGACTCCATTAACCATGGATTAAACAGAGACTGGGAGTAGCTCGCAGCTTACAAAGGCAGTTTCTCTGCGCTGGGTGCTAATATCTCCCCATTAGACTCTGACAGAGGCTCACATCCCCTTGTCTGATCTGACTTGTTTTTTCCTCTTTTGATAAGGACTGTTGATACTAGGCCATTTCTACGTTGCTGAATAGACCTTGTCAGCTCTGGCCCTCCCTCTTCCTGGGACCCCACTCTTTAAATACCCCTCTGAAACCACACCCCGACTCATGCATCTGATGAAGCGGGTCTTTGCCCACAAAAGCTTATGATCCAAAATATCTGTTAGTGTATAAGGTGCCACAAGACTTCTTGTTGTTCTCGAAGCTACAGACTAACACAGCTACCTCTCTGTGTTTATTAACACAATTTTGCATTTCTCAGTGTTCAGAGTTATGGGACTTGTGGTCATGTAGTGAGAAAATAAATTTCTAACTCATTACTGCATGAATTGTGACTAATGCCTCTCTTGAATAATTTTTTTTGTTTTTGTCAAATGACTCATAGTACAATTATTAGATTCACAGAAGAATACAACATTGCTTTGTTTGAGCTTCCCTTTTGCAAATGCAAATTATTAAATCACACGTTTATATGCCAATACATTTCCCAGAGAAGAGAGATTTTTGACTTATTTTGAAACTGCAGTTTAAAAGTGTTATAACCATCTGTCTTTTCAAATACATAAATAACTTTTTACTGCTAGTGAAGAGGATCTTGTTAATTCCTCATCATAGATGCCTACTAGACAGTGTCCATAAGGCATCAAGTGAAAGCAGCAGTAAAGAGAAGAAATTTATGATGATCATAATCTGGAATTTTTACTGTGACACTTCTCTTAATGGCCGCGTCTACACGTGCACGCTACTTCGAAGTAGTGGCACCAACTTCGAAATAGCGCCCGTCACGGCTACACGTATTGGGCGCTATTTCGAAGTTGAAATCGACGTTAGGTGGCGAGACATCGAAGTCGCTAACCCCATGAGGGGATGGGAATAGTGCCCTACTTTGAAGTTGAATGTCGAAGTAGGGCATGTGTAGATGATCCGCGTCCCGCAACATCGAAATAGCGGGGTCCGCCATGGCGGCCATCAGCTGAGGGGTTGAGAGACGCTCTCTCTCCAGCCCCTGCGGGGCTCTATGGTCATCGTGTGCAGCAGCCCTTAGCCCAGGGCTTCTGGCTGCTGCTGCTGCAGCTGGGGATCCATGCTGCATGCACAGGGTCTGCAACCAGTTGTCGGCTCTGTGGATCTTGTGTTGTTTAGTGCAAGTGTGTCTGGGAGGGGCCCTTTAAGGGAGCGGCTTGCTGTTGAGTCCGCCCTGTGACCCTGTCTGCAGCTGTTCCTGGCACCCTTATTTCAGTGTGTGCTACTTTGGCATGTAGACGTTCCCTCGCAGCGCCTATTTCGATGTGGTGCTGCCCAATGTCGAAGTTGAACATCGACGTTGCCAGCCGTGGAGGACGTGTAGACGTTATTCATCGAAGTAGACTATTTCAATGTCGCTACATTGAAATAAGCTATTTCGATGTAGCGTGCACGTGTAGACATAGCCAATATGACCTAACAAGTTAATATTTCAGATGTGCTACCAAACATCCAGGATGAATCCTGACATTTTTGTAGTCAATGGCAAAACTCTTGTTGTCGGTAACTGAGCCAGAATTTATTCTCCTATCTTCTGAACTCACCCATACAGTCCTGAGCACTAATTCTATTACATCCCAATTATCCATTGAATATGTGTGAATAGTAACAGTGATTTATTTCTGCAATAAACAACTGAACTAGAGATTTCAAACAGGAAGGTCCTGTAGTCTTCAGCAAGTATAATTTAACCTGGAAAGTTCAGCTGTAGTTGAAAGATGTAGTGGAGTAAATCTTTACAAACTGCTATTAAAAAGGATTTACTTAATTTCCTATGTAAGTGACAGATTGAGCTATTTTTCTTCTCCCAATTGTATTGCACTGTAAATATTATATTTGGTACAAAATGACAGTAAAAAGCAATATGTTTTTAAGAAATAAGCTTAGTGTGGAAATGGCATATCAGGAAAATGCTTTAAAGAAGACATACTAAGTTCAATAGTAATCAGTTTCCAGGATTTAAGCCACTTTTCCTGTCTGAGTTGAAATCTGCTCCTAAAATGTCAGCTGGGGCTAATGAACATCTGGCTCCAAAGCTCTGAGGAACACAGTGTGTCCTCAGATGATAGTACTGGCACTGATTTGTTTAAAGGGCATAATTCATAAACATTTCATTTAAAATGCAACCGGAAAGAATTTGAAATATATATTCTGTTGTTTTTTGTATGCAAATTTTCTTTTTGTCCCTTTGCTAAAGACATTTGTAGTGTCCAAAAGTGCAGTGAAACCTTTACAAAAGACCATTTTTGTTTGGCAAATTCTTCTCTTCATAGTACCTGTGACATTCTGCTCAGGACAAAACCATAAGACCCTGTGTTACCCAACTTCTCAGCAAGTGTATGCTTTGTTTGACCCTGTTTCAGATCCCGGTCACATGAGTCTCTCTACTTCATCAGACAGCTCCTTGAAATTCTGCCATTCTACACTTTGCCTTCCAGGTAACATACCATGAACCCCATTTTCTTAGGTTCCCACAGATATCCTTCTCCTCTCACTGGGCACTCGCGTAAATGAGTTCACTGCCTTCAGTGAGACAGAGCATATAACAGCTTGTTATTGAGGACACAGACCTGAAATGGTTTATGGTACAATTGAGAAAAAGTTTACTAACAGAAAATAACATTTTAAGTGATACTAACCAAGGGTAAAAGACAAGTGTGATTACAAACAAAACAAAAGATATTTTTTAGTTACTAAAACTTTATTTTAGCAAGTGACCATATTTCCCTAAACAGCTTTCTTACTAACAACAAGTACTGATATCCTTAGCCCTCCAAGTTGGGGATTCATCTTTCACAGACTCAGAGGGTGCTGTACTCTGTGTCTCCTAGGTCATGGATAACTATATCTTTTTGCATCCCTTATATTATCCAGAGTCTGTTGTCTATGTCTCAAAAACTATGAAGACTTCTTAAGTTGCAGAGTCTGTTCCCCTGGCATGCTTGCTAAACTGTATTTTCCACCCGCTTGTTGTCTTTGCTTAACTTGTATGCAACTATATTTTGATTGTCCTCTGCTTGTAATCTGACCAGTCAGACAGGGAAATATGCACTTCTTTGTTTAGGGTAAGCTGTGTCTATGCATTGGCACCAACACATTTTAAGAGCATATTTCCTGAACAGATCTACAACTTATTGTACATAAAGGCTGTGTGTACACTAGCCAAAAACTTTGAAATGGCCACGCAAATGGCCATTTCGAAGTTTACTAATGAAGCGCTGAAATACATATTCAGTGCCTCATTAGCATGTAGGCGGCCGCGGCACTTCGAAATTGATGCGGCTCGTTGCTGCACGGCTTGTCCAGATGGGGCTCCTTTTCGAAAGGACCCTGGCTACTTCGAAGTCCCCTTATTCCCATCTGCTCATAGGAATAAGGGGACTTCGAAGTAGTTGGGGTCCTTCTGAAAAGGATCCCCATCTGGATGAGCCACGTGGCGGCAAGCCGCGTCAATTTCGAAGTGCTGAGGCTGCTTGCATGCTAATGAGGCACTGAATATGTATTTCAGCGCTTCATCAGTAAACTTCGAAATGGCCATTTGCATGGCCATTTCGAAGTTTTTGGCTAGTGTAGACGTAGCCAAATTGTACATATATTGCACAGTGATTGTCAGGACAAGTGTGTCAGTACAGGTAGAACCTCTCTAATCTGTCACCCTCGGGACCTGAACAGTTCTGAACAAGAGAATTTGCTGGCCCACAGGAGGTCTATATGGTTTAGCTTATCACCAACACTTTCTCTGCTTACTGGGCTCTAAGAAGACTTTTAGGGGTAAATTACAGCTAAATAACAGCACAGAACACTGAAAGCCAGGACTGGTGGCTGTAAACAAACTTTATGGGACCACAGGAAACTTGGCCACACCCACGATAAGCGGTCATCCAGTTAACTAAAATCATGGTGGATTATGGATGTTGCTGGATGAGGGAGGTCTATATTGGAGAGGCTCGACCTGTAGTTTTCGTAAGGTACCTTTAAGGACATTTTAGATACATAGCATGACAACAATGTGTTGAGGGAAATGCATGTATCAGGCCTGATATGAGTTACAGTATGAAGTATCCAGTACCAGTTGGCATTAGTGGAATACACAGAGAGAGAAATATTCCCCAAGAACCAATGAACTCTGGGCCAGATCATGAAATCCTTACCTGATTTTCACTCAGTCCTTGGACAAATCTTTTATTAATGATCAATAGAAGTTCTCTGTAACTTGAATTACTATTTGTACATTGCAGTATGTGCTGGGGACACAGTTGGGGAATGTGATTATACCACTGTACAAACTAAGTTTCACTCAACCTTAACAGAATACAATTTGGTGTTGATACCATTTGGAATAACAGATGTTAGTTACAGTAAGCTATTTAGTAAGCTAAAATGCTGCCTAAATTTATTTTCCAGGAATTTCAGTTTTAAGGTAATGCCACTGAAAGTGACATATATGTGTGTGTATATATTTATTAGGCTGAAAAAATAGTGTATAATAGACTTCCACAGTATTTTTATTTTTAAATTTATAATTGAAACTCAAGGTGAGAGAGCACACTTCAAATCCTTAACAGCAACCACTTGGTGTCTTTATTTATCCCATTCTTATTTCTTCCAACTTTATTCTGTGTGCGATTCCCATGCATAACGTCTATCAATGGAAAATAGTTGCATGCATCAAGAACAGACACATTCTTGGAGAGTTGACTCAATTGTTCTTTTAAAAGTCTAGGGATGAGACAGTGGTTGTACTATTTAGGTGAGTACATAGCACTTCCAAAAGGTTAATTATGTAATATGATATTGAAAGAATTTGCAACGGAATCTCCGTGAACATTAATAGTAGATGTGTATTTCATACCCACATATAGACCCCAAACCATTGGGCCAAGATTTGAAGAGGCTGTCAGTGGAAGATGTATCACTACCCTTCCACAATTATTTGGGACAGCCTGGAGCCTGAGACTAACTTAGACTCACTTGTGAAATGTTGCCTTAAGGAGCCATTACCTCATTCAGGTATTTTCTGGACACAGCAGGCTTAGGCTATTGCCACCTCCTTTTCTGATATGTTCCTAATATACCCATAGGGTAGGGTTCAGGAGAGTGTGACATAATACTGGCTATGTAGGTGTCATACCAGCTATGCATTGTTCATTTGACCATTTGATGCCATTTCACAGCGCCTTTGAGTGGTTTTAGTAGTGCAGAGGGACTTTAGCGTGGGCAAGAATTTTAGCCATTCTGTTTAATATTTTAATGTCTGTGTCTCTCTGTCCCTTTATCTCTTGGACCCAGTTGATCCAAGAAACGAAAATCTGATGTTCCATTTCCTCTCCATTTCTGAGTGCTTTGACCACATTAGGAAACTCACATGATTAAAGCTATTAAGAATTACATGCTATAGTGCTGTGCTATTTCAGATGAACTCTACCGATAGTTTAAATATAAGTGTACCCTACTTATCCTGGAGATCACTCTTCCATCCAGATGAAGTTGCCAGCATAATATCATCATGATGAGTAGTGTAGTTTTAAAATGAAGTAATACTTATTTTATGCTAATACTCAAAGACCCAGCTAAGGAGTGGAACCAGTTGTGGTAGGTGCTGTACAAAGAGAAGACACTGAGTCTGATAAGAATAATTTCAAATCTAGGGCCCCAATCCTGCAAATGCTTGTAGCTTCATGCATAGTGGGATTATGAAAAGTGCTCAGCACTTGATATCAGTGATGTTATTCACCTGTTGATGCATAAGTGTTTTCCAGGATCAGGACCTACAAAAATACTCGTAATATGTGAACTCATTGCAGCGCCTCATTAGCATGTCCCAAAGTGTCTCATTAGCATCTCCTTTTTGAAAGGGGTATGTGTGCTATAGTAGGCATAGCCAGGATGTTATAAATTTAAATAATAGTTTAAATAATAAAGTCGTGGACTTACATCTGGATTTTGTTACTGACCTCAAGATGCTACCCAGAACAATTGTAGTATAACATAGTGGAAATCTGATAGTGTAATGTAAGTCTTTCAATATCGTGCATTCTAATGTGGAGCATAGTTTCCTGCATTATTGCTGATATGCCAGATAAAACAAATGTGTCCAAAATCTACCTCCCTTATAACTGAGCAGTCTTTGTGTCTCTGTACTGCAATTTTCTGTTAACTGTTCATTCTCATAACAGTGCAACAAGAATGTTTTTCCTTGCAGATTTGTACGTAGTTTGAGCTCACGTCTGGATAATAAAACACCCATGGTTTAGATGATAGTTTGGTAAAGAAAATAGACTTAATATTGCTTTTTTGCTAAGGTTAGGTATACTCTGATTTTACAAAAGTGTCACAGGAACCGTTAACTTTCATTTGTCTCCTATGGGGAGGAAACCATTGTGTCTTTTCATCACCCTGACATTAATATTATTGTGACCAAGGTTCTGGAAAATAATAAGCATGGTTATTTCTCATTCAATTAACATAGCTTGTCCTACTTTTTACTTTATGTATAAAATTTAACTGTCATGTTTTGCATAAGCAGACAAAAATTATTTGCTTTGCTGGTTGCTTTTTTCTCTTAAAATGTTGAATAGAAGCTGTGACTGACTAAACACTGAAGATTCCAAATGTTTTTCGTTCTAGCCCTAGACAGAGGTTTTCATCAGAAGCTTTGCAGTTTACAGTGGAGAGGGGGCGTAGGGGTGTGAAATGTCAAAAATGACATTTTGCAGTTAAAGAATGAGGACTATGTCTACATTGCAATTGGGACTGCTGCACCTGTTGGCCTGTTGGAATTTACTTGAGTTCCATTAGCAGTGAAGCTGTGACAAGACAGGCTTCAAACAGGCTGTACTGAATTAAAGCTTGCACAGCTACGTTTCAGTGTGGCCATACCTGAAAAGAAGACATTTGCAGAGATTCTCTGCTGCAAGCTGTGTAGTTGTACTGTGGAGCCACTGGTCGCATTTAAAGTTTCTTCCATTTGGAGAGGTTCAAAGTGTTTAAGAGAGATTTGCTGTATTTAAAAATAGGAAACGACTCCTATAAGTGGCATCTTTCAAGCATGGGAATCTTTTGAAGTGTGATCACTGTAGTGCCGTATTTCAATATGTTACACTGGTAGCCAAAATGGTATGGAAAATGTCTTCCTTCTTCCTTCCCTACCCCCATCAAGAGCCACATATGGCATGCTTTGACACCCAGCTCTTCTCAGCAGAACAGAGAAACAATGGAAACTGAACTAATATAATTAAGTAAAGGAGACTGAGTTATGTTGCTTTTAGGGGTCCCTCCAATATAAGGTGAGTTTAAGGTTTCCAGCTCTTCTGGACCACACTCCATGTGTAGCAATGGTGGCTAATCTGACTGAGTTGGCAGTCCTAGGTAAGAGACAGTAGGACATTAGGAAAAGGTTTGCAATGACAACGTTGTAGTGTGAGAGAACCTGTTTGGACTGTGCCTGTTGCATGGAAAAAGCAGGGCTAGTTTTTAGGCCCTTTATGACTGCCAGTACTGTCTGTGCAATGAGATGCATCGAGGCGGAGTACTCCTGAGTTCACTGGAACTGCAAGCACAGGGGTTTGTCTGCACGCACATCATTGCAGAATTGGGGCATAAAACAGGCTAGTAATAACTTGTGCCTTCTTCTAAAGCTTTTGAAACACTAAATAAATGCCAAAGAAATGCCACTATTTCTGATTTTAGGTGCATAGGTTTTCCCCACCACATGCTCAAAAACAAATAAATAAATAAATAAAAGCTGGTCTTGAGCAGCTGGGCTTCCCTTGTGAATTTCTCTCCGTACAGGTGGTCCCTGATTTACGAACACATCGACTTACGACCATTCGTACTTATGACCAACCTCCTGCTCACCCCCACCACCCGTGCGCCCCAGCTCACCTCCCCCAGTGGGGGGGCTCCAGATGCATGTCTTAGGCTCCCCTCCAACCCCTGAGGACCCGGCTCCAACCCCAGTGCCCCAAACCCCCACACACCTGGCCCCAACCCCCAGGGACCCAGACCCAACCCCTGTGTGGCCCCAGATCACTCCCCCTGCTTGGCTACGTCTACACGTGAAGCCTACATCGAAGTAGCCTATTTCGATGTGGCGACATCGAAATAGGCTATTTCGATGAATAACATCTACACGTCCTCCATGGCTGGCAACGTCGATGTTCAACATCGACGTTGCGCAGCACCACATCGAAATAGGCGCAGCGAGGGAACGTCTACACGCCACAGTAGCACACATCGAAATAAGGGTGCCAGGCACAGCTGCAGACAGGGTCACAGGGCGGACTCAACAGCCAGCCGCTCCCTTAAAGGGCCCCTCCCAGACACACTTGCACTAAACAGCACAAGATCCACAGAGCCGACAACGAGTTGCAGACCCTGTGCATGCAGCATGAATCCCCCGCTGCAGCAGCAGCAGCCAGAAGCCCTGGGCTAAAGGCTGCTGCCCACGGTGACCATAGAGCCCCGCACGGGCTGGAGAGACAGCGTCTCTCAACCCCCCAGCTGATGGCTGCCATGGAGGACCCCACAATTTCGACCTTGCGGGACGCGGATTGTCTACACGGTCCCTACTTCGACGTTCAACGTCGAAGTAGGGCGCTATTCCGATCCCCTCATGAGGTTAGCGACTTCGACGTCTCACCGCCTAACGTTGAAGTTAACTTCGAAATAGCGCCCGACGCGTGTAGCCACGACGGGTGCTATTTCGAAGTTAGTGCCGCTACTTCGAAGTAGCGTGCACGTGTAGACACAGCCCTTCACAGCTGGATCAGCACATGCAGGGCTCCAACCTGCCCTGCCGCTCAAGCAGCCCATCATGGTGCATCCCTGTTCAACCCCTCCCCCACCTGGCTCAACCCCCCCATAACCCATTTCACACTTCCCAGCCTGTGGGTCTCTGACTTCAACCTGTGCCTGGGGCTCCCAGTTCCCAGCATCTGGGGGATCCAGCTCCAACCCCTTGACCCACCACCCTCGCAGCCCTGGCTCCAACCCCCTGGCCGGACTCAACCCCTGCCCCAACCCTCTGCTGCCCAGGTCCAACCCCCTGCTTAACCCAATGTGCCTCCTCCCAGGGCCCCAACCCAAGGCCTCCCTGACTTATGTGAAATACAAGGTACACGAGAGGTGCATGGACTGCAGCCCTCGAGTGCCCTGTGGGATTACAGTATAAGCGTATTTCCAATTTACGACCAAATCGAGTTACAACTAGGTGTTCGGAGCGTAACCGGGTTGTAAGTAGGGGACTATCTGTATACAGCATAGATGTCATCTTAGATTTTTATTTAATATTTTTTTGGGACCAAAGACGGGATGTCCTCACTGATGACGACTGCTTCCTGACTCCTACAATTTGTAATCTGAGTTGAACAAGAAGCTTTGGGGTCAGGCTAATGTGGGATGCAAGAGGGAAATGGATAGGGTAGGCAATGGAATGTGCGTCCGAGGAAGCGGATCAAAAATCATGAGGGAGAGCTCAAACACATGAGATTTTAATCAAAGAATAATAAATTTTTGAGCACTTGGGTCTGGCAGTGCTGTGTATACATCCCATTGCTGGATAAACAGAGGCACAGGAAGGTTAAATACTTTGGTAAAACTGGGAACAGAAACCAGGACACCCACTACAAACATCCTGCTTCAACCACTCAATTGTTCTGCTTACTAAACATTTTTGTTGAGAAATGTTGATTAGTCAAAACTGCAACTTTGCAAAATAGGTTCAGATCTGTAGAATTTCCTAACAAATTTTTTTAAAAACATTTTTTGCAAAATGAAAAAAATTCTCATTTTCCAATTTGAAGTGCCTTTTACAGTCAAAACTTGAGCTAATTAGACTGAAGTTTTTTTTTAAAAAAGATGAGAAATGATCAGCATTGAAACAAAATGATTGAAAGAAAGCGTTTCAATGGGTGTGAACTGTTCTTTTTCCTCCAGTTTGTGACTATAGCCACTTTTGACATCATGTTCTGATCTGAGAGGTGAAAAAGTTTTGAACATTTAAAAATGCTTGAGGAGTGGGGAAACCATTTCCCATCCACCTCTTGATATAAACCAGTGTATTAGAACATGAACTGCTAAAGGGCAGCCTGCTGCCAGCTACTTCTTCCCTCATATAGTCCTTTAATTTTCTTATAAAATAACTGAAGAACTGATACCCACTCTGCTTCTAGGTTAGGAGAGACAGGTGACCACTTCTTCATCTTGTCCCTTTGAGGAGGTTGCCAATTTGTGCTGTCTGTCATCTTCCCAAATCTGCAAGGGCCCGAGACATGATCTGAAATCTTGTAATCCCTATTTTAATGTATCAGAATTAGTATCCAGCTCATAGTCAGTATAAGCTGACTTAGTAGATAACTGGAGTGTGTGCATATGAAGGATAAAACTTCTTTTGCATTTGGACAGCCTGACAATGCCTGCCTCTTGTTTGGAAATGTAGCTGCTGCAGCAGCTGTAATCTTGGGTATTTTCTGAGGGTAGGTGTGGTTCACACCCACCAAACTCGGCAAGACCGTTTAGTTTTATTTGAAAGGAACTTGGCTCTCTGGATTTTGTGCTTGAATAAACAAGGCTGGGGTGGGGGGGAAGGAAAAAGTACAAGTTTTCCTGTGAGATTTTCTTGTTCTTTCTCCTCAGAGCAATGAGCCAAAAAGAGGGTGTTCTGTCTTAACAGGAACAGACATGGGAAAACAACCCTTGTGGGGAAGTTCTGGTTTTCCTTTTCAGAAATTTGGAACCATGCATATTCATGAGGTCAGTGTTCATGGCACCACTTCCACAAAGGATCCTGAAACACAGGTGGCCAAGTAATCTGTGGTGCACAGCACTTAGTTTGTGCTTGGGCTTGCCAGGGCTAGTCCAGGCACCTTAAGGCTTGGAAGTTCATAGCCCTGGCACCTATCAGCTTGCTGCATTGGTTATGAAAGTTAAAAAAAAAATGTTTGAACGCCATTACCAGTTTCATTACAAATGAAGCACTGGTGGTGTAATACCATTTGCTTTACTGTTTAGGGCCAAGTACTGTCATAATGGAGAGGGATTGGGAATTCTTATATCTTAATGCTCCAGTACTGAACATATTACTTCAGGCAGACCACCCAAGCATCTAGTGCCAAACTCATCTATAAGCAGCTTGCAGACTTCAATCTTGAGTCTGAATTTGTTTGGCTGTATTGAGTGCCCCCATTGTCTGAAAGAAAACAAAAACAAACAAAAAAGGAAAAATAGTAACATATTTAAGCAAAAAGCTGAATGTCTTTTTGCTATTAACAGAATAATGAGTTAATGTTGCCATCCCCTGAGAGGTGCGCAAAGTACAGAACCCTTGGTATGAAGACAAGAGGCTGAGGCAGGGCATTCTGGTTGAGTGTGCCACAGTTTAGGAATTTGTTTTCCCATTTACTGTAGTAGCCAGAATACTTTGCCCTTTGGGACAAGTTGTAAAGCTCCTTTTCCATCTATTGATCTGAAAATTGAGTGAGTAATTGTGAAAATGCTGCGGGAGGTGGGTTCTGATGGTTATCTGAAATTGCTTCCCTTGTATTTTGGAGTTATGTCAAAGGCTCCCTGGCCATTTTCAGCAGTTTTATAAATGCTAAAAATAGTGATTGTCTTGAACATTATTAGAAGCACTATCAGTGCTACCTGGCCTAGGATGTAATCTTATTCTTTACTCATTTTTACTGGCCCATCAGTATGGAGGTGAATCTAATAGCCAGATAAGAAGCTTCAAACCTGTTAAAATCCTAGCTCATAGGCTGAGCAGCCCACTAATTGAAAAATCAGGGATACTGAATTGACAGCAACTTGTGATTGAATGCTCTGGTTCTTTAGACATTTGCAGAGTCAGGATCTAGAACTAAGTTTTTGGATCTGATTTTCAGCTGTGGAGCATCCAGTTCTGCTGAAGGTGATTGGTAGAAGCTACAGACTGACCCTGTTAGGCTCAGAGGTTTAGAAAGAAGCTGGGATCCTTCTCAGGGAATAAGCAGATGGAGTTAGTTTAGAAGCTAGTACAAAAGGTTCTAGGAACACAGGAGCTGCTCTGTTAATATTGTTTTGGTGTTTAGCTGCTGCAGGAAGGGAATGTGGCCAAAAGATGTAGTTAGTTTGGTGTTTTTCATTTTTTTATCAGAAAAATGTACAAATTGAAAATACTAGAGAGGACACTTTTTATGCTTAACCGTAGATTTCTGCTTTCATTTTTGACAAGCTGTGCAGACTCCAGCCTTACAACATAGTTATTTGTGCCTAAGCATATAAAATAAATCGCGATATCATCCTTGGATGTTGGTGTAATTTTCATATGTGTTTTTCCAGGTGTTAGTTTCCTGCTTTTGCTGTTGCTGCCACTCAGGTTTAAACTTATAACAGGAAATAAAGCCATTTTCTTTATTCACATGGAGAGAAATAGTTTGCCCCATTAGTAACCCAAAGTATGAGGAGCTAAGCTTTTCATGCTTGTTGTAACAGTTTAGACGTTTCCCCCTTGCTTCTCTGATTCTTCTCCTTTTATCTCCTTTCCCCTGCCTTCTGGCTTCAAAGGACAGCTTCCCGTTCCATCAGATGCAAGCTATGGTATAACACCTTCAGCCAGTCTCATTCTCGATCCTATCCACCTGGGTTACATTGTAGGTAGTACATCGTGTCCGACAATGACATCTTGAGCTTGCACAGGCTCATCAGTTGTGGACTCGCATGTGGCTGAGGAGTCCAAGCTTTGAACCTCATGGGCGTTCACAGTGGGGGCCAGGGAATTGTCTTGGCTCTGTTGGTGCACCTGCTGCTGTTGCTTTCTTCCTCTCACAAGCGTCAATGAGGCGTATGCGTTGCTGCTCTTCAAAGTTGTCATACGTGTGTCGTACGAGAGCACACCAGCCTGTTCGGTCTTTTGCATGCTGCTCTAGCTGATCTGGTTTTAAACCAGCATGAGCCATGTTGGCGTTCATGCAGTCTTTATACCTCTTGCGAGGCCTACCTTGATTCCTTTTGCCTTGGGAGGGTTCACTGTAGAGGAGTTGCTTAGGGATTCTCGACTCCTCCATTCGTATGGTGTGCCCTGTCCAGGAAAGCTGGACTTTCAGAATCATGACTTCGATGCTCAGGGTTCCTGCTCTGTCCAGGACTTCCAGGTTTGTAACTCTGTCCTGCCATTGAATGTGCAGTATTGACCTCAGGCTGCGTGTGTGGAAGCACTCCAGCAGTTTTATATGTTTTCTGTACAAGATCCAGGTTTCACAGCCATACAGGAGACTGGTCAGGACTACAGCCTTGTACACTGTCAGTTTAGTGGACTGTCAGATAATTGTGCTGATTCAACACTCACGCTCTCAGACGTCCTAGTGCCTGGCTGGCCTGGCAGATTCTGGCATTGATTTCTTTGTCAAGGAGGCCATAATTGGCTATCACACTGCCAAGGTACTTGAACTCCTCTACTGTTTTTAACTCTGTTCCCTCAATACAGATTGAAGCAGGGAGAGCAGCAGATCCCTGGAGCAGGTTGAAACAGTACCTTGGTCTAGACCCAGGCTGCCCTACAGTACATCTTTCTGAAAACTTCTTTGATGCTGATGCAATTTCTTTCCCTTTACAAATCTGTCCCAATGCCTGCTACACCATTCCGTGGTACAGGGACTGGTTGTTGTAGGGTGGATGCTGTGCTGACATGAACGCCATGAGGTCTGCATTTTTCTTCTCAGGGAAGACCTTTGAATCTATGGCATCTTACCTTTCCTCTCCAAGAGCATCATCCTTGTCCTACCCTGCTGGCAAGTTAAATACCTGACCTGGAGGCAACTTTTGTGCAATTCCTCATCAAAAGCTCATTCCCATGCATAAAGTGAAAGATACCACCCTTGAGAAGCTGATTGAGTAATGAGAGTGACCTGGTGAAAGCAGATCAGTACTTGGGACCAGCAGTGTAGAGATTTAAAAAAACAAACAAACAGAGGAGGGTATGTAAACCTGAAATCCATACTCCCAAATGAGAAGTGGATAAACTCAGCACACCCAAGTTAACTCCTAGGTGCACCACTGTCTGGTACCCTTTCTAGTGATGTTGGTCTCTTTGTAGGCTAACTAAAAGTCTGAAAGGTGGGGTTGCTTATCAAAGGTCTGCCTTAAAAGAAGGATTTTCTCCTTTATGTATAGTGCAAAGATATCATCCTGATAGCAGGACAGATGAATTGTGTTGTTAGTGGGAATGATTGGATTCTACAGTCTGTTACTTTACCATTGTGTCATTAAGCCTGCTGGCAGGGATGTCAGAACATTTCAGCTCCAGACCCTGAAGTGGTCATTCTTGAAATCTAGCCACACCTTGTCCAATGGCAGAGGCACCTCTGTCTCTGTCCGAGATAGGATATTTTCAGTATTTGTCTCTTAGACAAAAAGGTTAAATCTCTGAATGCAATCTAGAGGGAACCTCTCAAGTGTTTATAGAATACCCCTCGCCAATCCAGCCCTGGCAACCATGGATGCCTCTCACACTGGCCATTTCTGCACATGGCACTTTTTCCGGAAGAAGATCTTCTGGAAGGGTGCTTCTACACATCAAATAGGACCTCGAAAGAGCCACTCCTTCCTCCGGAAGAGTGCATCTACCCATGCAATGGCATTCTTCTGGAAGAACAGGGCAGAAAACAGCACAGAAGGTGTCACACAGCCAGGGAGCCCTTCCGGGTCCCCCGGCCACATGGCCCCTTAAAGGGCCCCACCCAAACAGCCCCTCCCTGCAAACACTGATGAGGCCAGCCAACTCTGTCCCCAGACAGCCAGACCCAGGTCCTTGTCCAGTGCCCTCAGACCAGCAGGCATGGACCCCCAGCAGCCACAGGACAGCAGGCTTGCCCTCACCTGCACGCTAGCCATCCTCTTGGCTACCCTCTTCAGCCTTCTGTGGAGGCAGAGGCCCAGGCCCATGGGTCTTGCACCGCCACCACCCCTGCAAGGCTCCCTCCGACCAGTCCAGCATGTCTGGACCCACACCACCAGCACGGACTGGTGGGACAGGGTCGTCATGGGGAAGTGGGACAATGACCGCTGGCTGCAGAACCTGTGGATGAAGAAAGAGACCTTCCTGGAGATCTGCAGCTGGCTCGCCCCCATGCTACAATGCCAGAATAGCTGGATGAAGCCGGCCCTCTCCCTGGAGAAGTGCATGGCCATTGCCATCTGGAAATTGGCCACCCTGGACAGCTACCAATCCATTGGGCAGCAGTTTGGGGTTGGCACATCCACTGTTGGGGCTGTCATCCTCAAGGTAAGCCCTGCCCCAGACCCTGCCCCACCGGTTGGAGGGAGGGAGGGGGCCGGTGTGCTCAGGGGACCCCAGGCGCCAATTGGGAGGGAGCAGGGCTAGGGTGGGGGGCGGGCAGGCCTAGGCCAGAAGGGATACCACATGACCACTGCCAGAGGGATCCCTCAGAAGGTGGGGGCCTGGTAGGGAGGGAGGGGGTGGAAGGGGAGGGGGGCAGGGACCCCTCTGCGTATGCCCACGAGTGCACCCATTCCACTGCAGGTCATGAGGGCCATCAACCACGTGCAGGTGCTGTGGCTGGTGAGCATCGGGGACCTGGACACAGTTGTTGAGGGCTTCACCGCACTCGGGTTCCCCCAGTGCTTTGGGGCGATCGACGGGACGCATATCCCCATCAGGGCCCTGGACCACAGTGGCAGCCGATACGTCAACTGCAAGGGATACCACTCCATTGTGCTCCAGGCTGTGGTGGACGCCCATGGGAAGTTCACGAACATTTATGTCAGCTGGCCGGGCAGGGCACATGAAGCATGGATCCTCTGGAATTCTGCCCTGTTGCACAGCATGGAGGCTGGGACATTTGTGCCCCGGCGGGAGCGTGCCATCGGGGACATCATGATGCCTCTTTGCCTCATGGGTGACCCGGCCTACCCACTCCAGCCCTGGTTGATGCGCCCATACACCGACCTCCCCACACCTCCCAGGAGCTGTTTAATACCCTGCTCACATGGGCCTGGTATCCAGTCAAGTGTGCTTTTGGCCGTCTGAAGGTGCGGTTCAGGTGTCTCCTCACGCGCCTCGATGTGGGGGTAGAGAACGTCCCGCAGGTCGTGGTCGCCTACTGCGCACTCCACAACCTCATTGAGGCACGTGAGGGGACCCTGCCCCAGTGCTGGATGGCGGAGCTGGACCCCCGCTACCAGCAGCCTGCTGCGGCCCCTGACTGGTGGCTTGACCATGACGGGCTCCGGATCCGGGAGGCACTTCGGGAGGCATTCAGCCAAGGGGACTACTAATCCCTGCACCCCTCCCCACATGCACCCCCTACACACACCCCCATGTGCACACTCCCACCCGCCACTCTCCCACAGTAATCAGGGACACAGGGGGTGCTGAATGCTACCATATATTTAACCCTGAACCATTAGCAATGTGAAAAATGTAAATAGTAAATACTGAATAATAAAAGTAACAACCAAACCTGATAGGGAGTGAACTATATACATGGGGGTAAGGGGGCAGGGGCATAGGGGCACCTATGCCTGGATGGGGACTGGGACAGGAATATTGGGGGGCCCTAATCACGGGACAGGGTGGAAGGCTGCGAGCTCTGGCGTCCGTAGGCGCCCCTCCCACCCCAGGTGCATGGTCCCCTGCGGGGCACTGATGGGGCCGGAAGCACTGGCAGGTAGGGCCAGTCAGCATCCTGCCCAGCCTCAGCGGAGGGGCTGGAGGGGGGTGGGTTGTGGCTCGAGCGACCCTCCACAGGGTCCACCGTGGCCACAAGCCATGCTGCGAGGTCCCTCAGTGCAGCATCGGGCAGGCCTGGGGGCAATAGGGTGGCCAGGGCCTCAGGGTCATAGGCTGGGGGCATGGGAGCAGCTGAGGGGCCAGCAGTGGGGCCAGGGGGGAATGTGGGGGGGTAACTGGGGGGGCAGCAGGGAGGGGCTCAGGGGGGAAATAGCGGGGGCCTTGGGGAGCACTACAGGGGGGACAGCAAGGGGGGCCTCGGGGAGCACTACAGGGGGGACAGCCGAGGGGGCCTCGGGGAGCACTATGGGGGGACAGCTGGGGGGGACTTCAAGGGGGACCTCCGGGAGGGCTGGGGGGGCAGCTGGGGAGTCTGGGGGCTGACCTGCTAGGGCCCCTCACACTGTGCGGAGCATTCCCACCACCTCCCCCCCAAGTATCCCGCCTCCACTGGAGCTCGGCCTCATTGAGGGCCAGCGGTCTTTCGGCGAGGATGTTCTGCTGGCGGAGGGCTGCTGTGTAGGCCGCGAACTCTTCCTCGCGGCAGCTGCGTCAGATGCAGCACACCAGTGGCCGCCACGCAGCGGGGGCTGGTGCGGGCCCAGCTGGTGGGCTGCTGGGTCCTCCGGCTTGGATGGGGCTGGTGGGCCCCGGGCTCCTCGTCCAGCTGCCCCGGCCCTCGGATGGTACTGCTGTTGAGAGAGAGAGGATGGGGTAGAGGGGGAAGTCAGTATCACGTCTGGGACCTGCGTGGCATGGCCTCAGTCTCCCCAGCTGGTTACCCCCTCCACAGACCCATGGGATGGGCATGTGCCAGGGGAGGCCGCCGTGCGGGCTTGCGTGCACTCATCACGGTGGCCACTGGGGCATGATGCCAGAGCTGGGGTGCTATCCACGGTGGCCCACTCTAGCAATGGGCTTGTGGGCTGGAGGGAGCTCAGCCGTGGGGGGTTCTGGATGCAGCTCTGCTGCTTGGAGGGGGCTTCAGCATGCTCGGGGGGCACTCCATGGAAGAGGGAACTGGGTGCTACTCGCAGGCATGGGTGTGCCCTGGGCCCTGACCGGGGATGGGCTTTAGGGCTTCAGGGCCCAAGGCTGGGGCCCAGGTGTCCCCCTCTTCCCACTGTGCTTTTCCACTGTGCGCACTTACACGAAGTGGCCTCGTATATGTCGGGTGATGTCTGACTGGAGGGAACCTGGCTGCTGGCGGTGGAGGGCACCACAATGACAAGGGACCCGTCTGTGGACTCCCCATCAGATGGGGTATCTACGGTGGCAGGTCCCTCGTCTTCCTCCTCCAGTGTGGCAGGAGGCTCAGTTGCAGCTGTCTCCATGGTGATGTGGGGTGGAGAGGCATCATCTGCAGCCAGGAGGTCCCGCAACTCCCGGCAGAAGGGGCAGCTGGCGGGGGCATGGCCAGATCTGCGGATGCTGTCCCAGGCCCACATGTACCCCTGCCGCAGCTCCTTCACTTTGCACCGCACTTGTTCTGGTGTCCAGGAGGGGTGGCCACGGGCAGCCAGGCTTTGGGCTAGGTGGGCGAAGGCTGGGGCATTCCTCTGGTGCGCACTGGTGTCCCAGAGGACATCCTCATTGCGCCAGAGCCCCAGGAGGTCCTGGAGCTCTGGTTCAGTCCAGGAGGGGGCCCTTCATTTTGGAGCCCATTTGGGGTCCTGGCTCCCCTCGTCCGGGTTCCTGGGGCTCCCCTGGGCAGTGCAGGGTACTGGCCGGCTAGCCATCTCTGTGGGTCGGGAGTCACTGGGTGCTGCGGAGCCTCGGGGGAGTGTGGCAGGCAGCTCTGCACGTGCTGCCTGTCTCACACATTCAGCTTCCTGCCATGGAGTCTCCGGGTCCTGGCAGCTTTAAAGGCTGCAAGGACCTGGGGACCATAGAGGCTCACTGGGGGTGTCTAGAGCAGCCCTGCTCTCCAGCAGGCTGCTGCCATGGAGGACTGCTTCTTCCAGAAGAAGCAGCCCAGGAACATCTACACATGCCTTAAGGTCCTCTTCCTGATTCTGGAATGGAATACAGAATCCGGAAGAGGGGGCACCTTCTTCAGGATGAAATCTGAAAGAGCATCTTACATGTGTGGAAGCTCTGCAGATCTTCCGGAAGAAGGCACTATTCTTCCAGATCTTACCTGTGTAGAAATGGCCACTGTGTCCAACTGTGGGCAAAACATTATATCTGGTCCAGACTTAGATAATGTGGTGGTGGGTGTTATAGAAAAATAAGACTAGACCCTCACCTCTACAAGCAGGAATAAGTGGATTACATGGGATTTAAAAAATACTCCTGCCACCAACCCTTCGCTCAAGGCAGCTAAGGATTTATGTACGTTGAAGGTGGTGTTGGTACTGCACATGATCAAAGAGACACTTCTTGCCCTGGGGTACTCTCACAAAGATACCAGCCCCAGGACAGAGAAGAGATACTGCAGATAGTATTTGTGTTTGCTACATAAGATACACATCGCAAGTTCTAGAAATTTGAAATTCTGAACCCGTTCATACTGCCCACCTATTTTAATTGGCTGTCTTTACGGCCTAACAGGTTCCAGTGTGTCACCTTGTAGTTATTTATCAGAGTAATGGAAAAATTCTTCCACTCTTCAGCTCATGGATTTTATGATCTTTTCCACTTCACCTTAAAGGAAATTGGATGCCTCACCAAGCCTGGAACTGATACAGAAACAAGTTAGGTCTCTCCTATTTCCCCCGATTTTCCAGATGTTTCCTTTTGAAGATTTATGTAGTTCAAATTAATTTGTAGTTAGACTTGACTTGTTTGGAATTTTGTGTTGCCTATGGGGTTTGTCTATGTTATGGTTTACATTGATGTAAGTTACATCACTCGGGTGTAAAAAGGCTAAGTTCATGAGCTACATAAGTTACAATGACTTAAAGCAGTGTCTGCACCATGGTGTGTCAGTGGAAGACACTTTCCTCCTGATATGCCTTCCACCTTTTGCTGAGGCAGCATAATTAAGGCAGTGGGCGAACACTTTCCCATTGCCATAGTGCATTCACCAGATATTCTTCATCAGCAAAGCTGCATAAATGTCACTGATGTAGAGTGGTAGGAAGACAAGACCTATTTTATCATCCTCAAACGCAGAAGAATTTTTGTTACTGTTGTTTCTTTCAAAATTTTAGCAGTTTGTTTTTACTCCTGCTATGAACAGAAGTGACTCTTTGCAATACGTTTATCTGCAATCTGTAATCTTTTGGGTATTTAAGTTGTGTATATATTTTTTGTTTCCTTCTGGGTACTATAGATATCTATGCCTTCCCTTTTGTGTCCATTGAAATGAATCTCCCGACTCTTACTGTGGTTGGAAAGACCTTAGCTCCAAACCCACAACAGATTTAAAGGTCACGATAATACCCACCCATGACAGATGTCTGTAATCTGTGCATGCGAAGACATGTGCTTATTCATAAAATCAAAAATATTCAGGCTTTTAAGTGAGACATAATATAGACTAAATTGTTTAGCTATTGTCAGGGGAGATGTTTCACCACCATTGCAGTTACAAAATCTGCCTTTCCAGGAGAATAGCTACAATTACAGCCAATAAGGCATGGAACATTATAGGAGAACTATACTGAAGTTAGATTGCATTTTGACAACATCAACAAGTCAATATAATATCGTTGGATCTTTCTTTTTGCTTTGCATTTGAATAGTGGTAAGTGAAGACATGCTGTGAAAATGTTAAAAGTGTGTTTCTCTGCAGGTACACTCAGCGGTACTCACATATGACAGGTACCTAGTTTGTAGTGCTTATATTTGGTAGTTTTTACTTAAATTGCATGTGTATGGGAACCACATTGCTTTATGTACAAAGAAACACAGTTAAGAAAGTAGCATGATGTATCTGCAAGGAAGCTTTCTGACAATAGATTGATAGTGTGTGGACTCCAAAATTAAAATCTACATGTAATACCATATTAGAACACAATACGTTGCTACTTCTACAGGTGACACATTTAATTGCTTGGCTATTTCCTATATTATCTAAGCTATTTGGATGTATTATATTTATTAAGGACTATACTGAAAATGCTGAGCTTTTAAAAAGAACCAACTTTGAAACAGACAAATCCATCAGTGTCAATTTTTCTGCATTGTTATTAGTGTGAAGTAAGTGTCTTCAGTTTCAGCATTGATTGGTGATTTTTATACTCGACCTGGAATTATTCTAAAGGATACTGATGTTATTATATGGTAACAAATGACTATTTCTCAAGTCCCATGCAGTGGAATCACAGAAGAGGTTAAAAATGAAACTGCTATATGCTGTATGTACTTAATCAGCTTGATTTTGGATCCTGCTTGTAATAAAGGGGCTGTGTTTGATACTAGTTACGTTGTGTCCGCCTACAATATATGCTTCTGATATATTAATCTTTATTAATCATTCTTAAAACTTTGCTGTTTTTTACAACAGGGTTCAGAACAGCAACTGCTCTGTTCAGACTTACACCTCACCAAAAGACTTCTCTTGTTTCTTTGCAGCGTAACAAAGAACAGAGGGCTAAAAACGAAAGAACCCTACAGAGTTTAAAAGTTTACATGTTGCTTTCTTTGCTCTTGTTCCCTACAGGCAATATCACATTTGTTCATATTTAATTATTGGCAACTTAGCAGCATTTCCTTTCTTACCCTTACTATATCAAAGTTGTGAAATTCGACCTGTTATTCAGCATGCTGTTGTCTAAAAGTCAGTGGAATCAAGTTTTTCTGCAGTGTGACTGCATGTGTTGCTGCAGCACCAGCCCAGTGCTCGGTCACATGTGAAACAGAGCACATTTATCTCAGAATTGGCAGTGACACTGCTGTAAAGTAGTTGCTTCTTGGGTATTAGAAAAAGGACAAAGAGAAAGAAATGGAAATGTTGCAATTTTGGCTTGCCTGGGCACATACACAAATATACACATATTCTATATCTGGCAGTTTGGAGTGATCTTCCTGCTACAGTTAGTATTTATCATAGCAGGAGTGCATAAAAGCAAGAAAAGAATAGAGACTGTAATTGTAGTGCACAAACTTTAAAATGGCTCACAGCAACAACATAATGCTCAATGTGTGTGGCAAGTAATTGCATTTCAATTTCAGGGTATTTAAGAGTATGGGGGCTTTCCTTGGCTGGGTCACCATGTTTGTAGGTGTCATTTTTATGTTTTGGAATGTTATTTAACTTAATATAAAATGTCTAAAGATTCTAACTTCCAAATTCGTGGCTTAGTTCCTGTTTCATTTGTGCACAGGACATGCTGACGCACTAGCACATTCTGCACACTGTGATGTCATCTTTACGTCCTTTAATATTAATGCCCTAGTATTATGGCCATGAGTTTGACATTTGTGTCTGAAGCTCTCTAGCAGCATTTCCATTTTGTAAGCGTGCATCTAAATTGTGCCTTTAGGAACAGCCCTGAGTGGGGAGTGGTGGTATAAGCTGTGCCACCCCAAGATTAGCCTGGGGAGGCATTCAGGATCACAGTTCTCTCCATGCATTCCCTTTACTCTGTTGCATAGCAGAAAATGACAACATCCCCATGCTGGCTAAGCTGAGCTCTCTAGCATACATGGCAGTGGTGTCCAAACTTTTCTAGCTGTACTCTCCCTTACCAGTAATGGAATCTGTCTGCCAGCTTCCTTAGCTTCAGAGCTTCGGCTGAGATGAGGATTTGGGAGGAAGTAGGCCTGGAGTGGAGCTGTGTCTGGGGTCAGAGCTGGTTTGAGGGCACAGTGAGGCTGGGTGGTGCTCCCTCCCTGTTCCCATGGAGAGGTAGGCCTGGGCCCTGTCATATGCTCCCTCATGTGCCCCCGGGGAGGTGTAACCGAAAGGTTGGGGACTGCTGATATATGGGGAACCAATGCCAAAACTATGTCCCTCCTCTTCCTCTCCATGGGAGGATGTAAAGTAAGTGGGCACATGCACCTGAATGTTTGCTTTGGGTAGCTCTTACTGATCTTTTAGTGGTGGATTCTTATTTTTCTGCACAGGTGAATCGTGCAAGTCACAAGCTCTCTTGTAAGCTATTCTCTGTTTTTCCTATGAAAAAATTGAGTATTCGCTGTTGTGAGTAATAGGACTTTTTCATATATTTTTACATGAATTAAACAGAGCCATTCCTTTTTGGTTTTAATATAGAAGCTTAATGAATTTTTAAATAAAACAGCGTATTCTGTTGTGGGAGGAGAAGGTATTTTCTTTTAACAACTGTCAAGTGTTCAGCAAAGTGGGTTGCAAAGATGTCTTTCTGTTACTGCAATGCATCGTTTGTCACACTTCTTGCAAACGATGTAACATGACATTATGCTTCAATTTGTAAGTGAAAAGATGGGAAACATTGCACAAAGGAAGTCCAACATTTGACAAAGGAATCCAGTTTTTATATTTTGGTTAAGTGATTTCACTCTTTTACAGTGCTCTGCCCTCACTTTAGCCGTGTCTACAAGTGCACGCTACTTCGAAGTAGCGGCACTAACTTCGAAATAGCGCCCGTCACAGCTACACATGTTGGGCGCTATTTCGATGTTAACATCGACGTTAAGCGGCGAGACGTCGAAGCCGCTAACCCCATGAGGGGATAGGAATAGCGCCCTACTTCGACGTTCAACGTCGAAGTAGGGACCGTGTAGTCGTTGCGCGTCCCGCAACATCGAAATTGCGGGGTCCTCCATGGCGGCCATCAGCTGAGGGGTTGAGAGACGCTCTCTCTCCAGCCCCTGCGGGGCTCTATGGTCACCTTGTGCAGCAGCCCTTAGCCCAGGGCTTCTGGCTGCTGCTGCTGCAGCTGGGGATCCATGCTGCATGCACAGGGTCTGCAACCAGTTGTCGGCTCTGTGGATCTTGTGTTGTTTAGTGCAACTGTGTCTGGGAGGGGCCCTTTAAGGGAGCGGCTTGCTGTTGAGTCCGCCCTGTGACCCTGTCTGCAGCTGTGCCTGGCACCCTTATTTCGATGTGTGCTACTGTGGCATGTAGACGTTCCCTCGCAGTGCCTATTTCGATGTGGTGCTGCGCAACATCGATGTTGAACGTCGACGTTGCCAGCTCTGGAGGATGTGTAGACGTTATTCATCGAAATAGCCTATTTTGATGTCACTACATCGAAATAAGCTATTTCAATGTAGCATTCACGTGTAGGCGTAGCCTTTAACTCAACATATCCCCAGTATACACATTGAGGGAGGGAGGCAAGTTGATACTCTGTTTCTTACATACTCACATTCTGTTGAAACCACTATGAAGCTTTTGAGTGAGTGAAGGATGCAGCACTGGGTTCTGGTAGTACATATGAGATTTTTAAAAACTGTCCCTACTTAGGGAGCCTATACTGCAATCACAGGTAAAATAACCCAGTGTACCTTCCTAGCAAATACATAATGTTCTAAGCACACATTTTCACAATCAGAGGCAGCCTGAACAACTCATTTTGCTTGTTTTCCAAGCACTTCATACACATCTCAAAAGATATGAAGGTAGTATTTACGTATGATAGCCAATGGCCTAAGTGAGAAAGATCCCTCTGTTCTGAGATGTACCAAAATGTTAAGTGTATTTTGTGCAAATACTTAATGATCTGCCGATTGTTAAAATATGTCTGTGGAGAATGGGTTATTATACATGAGATGAAGCATTAAAGGGGGGAGGAAAAGACTACAAAAACTGGGAAAGAAATGCATTCTAATTTTCATGATGAAATACAGTACACACTTTTTCACTGGCAAACTGGCTGCTAATACAGCATTTTAGTATTTGAAATTTACATAAACTACCCATGCTGTGCTCATTGAGTAAAAGGTACAATCGCCTTATATAACTAGGGCATTTTAGCACTGAAATTCATAACTATACAAGGAATCACATTAAATGGTTAAGCAATTGTGTCCTCAATGGGTCTAATGACTTAAATGTGCTACAGTAATTGTTGGTGCTAACTGTGTTGCAAGAGAGGTAAAATAAAGAGTTTGTCACTGAGGTTTCATGTCTTCAAAATAAGTTAGATGTCTCCAAATCAGAGATGTGTAGGAGTGTCGGGGAAAGGAGCAAAGAAGGGTAACTGGTAATTGTTCTGGGACGAGACCTGAATAAGCAGGAAAGGTTTCAGAGTTATTCTTACACTTATATTCAGTTGTTTGGGATGCTACAAGTTGAACCTCTCTCATTCAGCATCCTCAGACCTGACCAATGCCGGCAGAGAGAATTTGCGGAGTTATTATACATGAGATGAAGTATTAAAGAGAGGGGGAGGAAAAGATTACAAAAATTGTGCAAGAAATGACAGAGATGACAGGAGGTCAATATTTTCCCACACATTACAAACACTTCTACTGCTTACTGGGGTCTTAGAGGACATTTAGGGGGTAAATTACAGCTAAACAAGAGCACAGAACACTGAGAACCAGGACTGGTGGCTGCAAATAAACTTTATGAAACCATGGGAAACTTGACCACACCAATGGTAAGTGGTCTCCTGGCTAACTAGAATCATGCCAGATTACAGAGTTTGCCAGATGAAAGAGTTCTGGATTAGAGAGGTTCAACCTGTCCTGCTTCATGCCAGAGGCAGGCAATAAGCTGCAGCAGGCAAGCCTCAGTTCACCAACTTTAGCTCCTGCCAGGTTGCCTGAGGTTTCATTTGGTACACATGCGAGCAGCTCCCAATGATTGTGGTCTGCTATTCCCAGCCAATGGGAGGTACAGGAAGTGGTAACGCACCTCATGGTATTTCCTGCCTCTCCTACTGGCTGGGAACAGTGAACCATGACCAACAGGAGCTGTGAGCAGCCGTATCAGTGGACACACAGGTAAATAATGCACCTGGCTGCTCTCCAGGGGCTAACCCTGGTGAACCATATCCAGGCTTCTATTGTCTACCCTGGGCTACATGCAGTGCCTCTGAATAGTACTCAGCTGCCTGATGTGGGAGGTCATGTAGGCTACGTCTATATGTGCACGCTACATCGAAATAGCTTATTTCGATGTAGCGACATCGAAATAGTCTATTTTGATGAATAACGTCTACACGTCCTCCAGGGCTGGCAACGTCGACGTTCAACTTCGACGTTGGGCAGCACCACATCGAAATAGGCGCTGCGAGGGAACGTCTACACGCCAAAGTAGCACACATCGAAATAAGGGTGCCAGGAACAGCTGCAGACAGGGTCACAGGGCAGACTCAACAGCAAGCCGCTCCCTTAAAGGGCCCCTCCCAGACACAGTTGCACTAAACAACACAAGATCCACAGAGTCGACAACTGGTTGCAGACCCTGTGCATGCAGCATGGATCCCCAGCTGCAGCAGCAGCCAGAAGCCCTGGGCTAAGGGCTGCTGCACACGATGACCATAGAGCCCCGCAGGGGCTGGAGAGAGAGCGTCTCTCAACCCCTCAGCTGATGGCCGCCATGGCAGACCCCGCTATTTCGATGTTGCGGGACGTGGATCGTCTACACGGTCCCTACTTCGACGTTCAACTTCGAAGTAGGGCGCTATTCCCATCCCCTCATGGGGTTAGAGACTTCGACGTCTTGCCGCCTAATGTCGATTTCAACTTCGAAATAGCACCCAACACGTGTAGCCATGACGGGCGCTATTTTGAAGTTGGCGCCACTACTTCGAAGTAGCGTGCACGTGTAGACGCGGCCGTAGAGACCAGAGTGTTATATGATCTTACTATGACCAAATTAATGCCTAAGCTGCCCCTAGATTTTAAATTAGACCAGTTTTGGGCACGTTGAAGGCAATGTCACTTTGAGATTTTTTTTACTCGTGTGTTGGAACATATTAGGCAATGTGTAACTATCTGACACCTTTAAATTCCAGTCTAAACAAGGCCTATAGGTTGAATGACTTTAAAGACCTGAGAGCACAGCTTTCAGGAGATATTTCACTTCAGAGAAGAGAGAGGCTTCTGTTTCATTTCTCAGCCTTTCATTTCTGGTTTTCTCTCCCCTTGGGTATTTTTTCCCATTAAAGAACCATGTTGTTGAAGACTGAACAATAGAGAACCAAATAATATTTCCACTCTCCAGCTAATTTGTTTTCTGTTGTCCTGTTGAAACAGCACAGAATTCTATACTACCTAGATTTTTCAACCCAATCTAGGAAAAGAGATCTCTCATTTTAGTTGGTTTGAAGAGCAGCCTAACAAATCATGAAAACAATGAGAAGTGCTGTGGCACCTTATAGACTAACAGATATATTGGAGCATAAGCTTTTATGGGCAAAGACTTTGCCCAGGAAAGCATATGATCCAGTATATGTTAGTCTGTAAAGTGCCACAGGACTTCTCGTTGTTTCTGCAGATACAGATTAATACAGCTGCCCCTCTAAATCTTACACGGATTGTAAGGAATCAGATTGAAGAAGTAGAAAAGGGAGACCTAGATGATGGGAAAATTATGGATGGTAAGTTCTTCATTTCCCTGACTATCAGAGGAAGTTGGGAGGACTAACCCAACACGTTCGCTATCTTGTAAGAAACGCAGATAGTAAAACAGCTGGTAATTGGCAATGTAATTAATTTTCATTGAGGAAAACAGATAATGTAAAGCTACTTTGAACAGTGGTAGCTTACTTTTGGCAGAAACATATTAGCTTGGCAAAATAGTATTTCAACAAATGTTGACACCTGCAAAGATTGTTGGCAAAGGGTAGCAAGAGACTTGGAAAAGTTTGCTTATTACTTCTTTACCACAGATTGTTGTTATTTATTATTTGTATCATTGTAGTGTAACACAAGAAAACCTGGGACCAAAGTAGCGTAGTGCTAGGTATTCTATAAATACCAGGCAGGAGATTTCTGCCATGTGAGTGGAGGTTTGCATTTTAGCAGGGATTATACAGAAATAAAAACTGTCAACTCAGACATGGTATGACTAGAAACACACAGGCTACATCTACACAGAGTGCTGCTGCTGCCAGGGTCATGCAAATGAGGGCACTCAATAATGCAAATGAGGCACTCATTTACAAATTGTGACCTCATTTGCATACTGTCATGTGATCGCTGTCCTGGTCACTTCAATTGCTACAAAACAAGCCGTGTACATGGGGGCGTCTTTTGACCACAACCCCCTATGTCGACAGCCCCTTGTTCCTCATTTTTGTCAGGGGTACAGAGCTGCCAATACGGGGGCGGTTTTGTTCAACAGACCCACATCTACATGGTTTGTTTTATGGTGACTGCAGCCTCTGTCGGGACAGTGATCAGGCAAGAGCATGCAGATGAGGCATGTGATTTGTAAATGAGCCCCTCATTTGTACTGTTGAGTCCTCTTATTTGCATGACCCTGCCAGCAGCAGCATGCCACGTAGATGTAGCCATGATGAAGATAACAGCCTCTGTTGACTAAATTCAGACCAGGTTTAATGGGCTCATCTCAATAGATTAAATTTGTACCTGATCTGAATTTAGCCCATTTTGTCTGTAGTGTTTTATGTGGTTTTAGTCATGTTTTTTTTTCTCATGACTTGATGTTATTGACTTACAGTTCAACTGTGTACTATGTCTTTCAGGATTTTGGCCCATTACTTCAAAGGCTCCCATGGCTCCTAAAGAACAAACAATTTTTACTTGGGAACAAACTTTCACTTGCGTTCCTAATTTCTGAGGTTACAACATTTGACTTCTATCTTAATAATTGTTATAATTTGGCTATCAAGTACTGATCTCCATGACTATATTATGCCATTTTTTACTAAAAGTTAATATTAGATAGATATCTGTGTTGAGAGAATTCATCCTCCAGGCAACCGCCTTATGCTATTGTAAGAGGTACATAAAAACTGTACAGTGACAGCTTTTTCAGCTGGTGACAATGGAATATTTAATCTTAGTCCTATTAGTGACTTGGAAAGCTTGCACAATTTGTGAGGTAACTGTTATGTCTTTATAATATGTCTTTATAAAGAGCATATTATGGCTTTGCTTGAAAACTTCTACTTTATTATTTAATTTGTTTATTTAAGAAACTTCTTAACTTCATAGATTGGCTGGCAGCAGTTCTCAACAATCTTTTCTTATTTTAATAGTGTTGGTTGGTTTCTTGAACTTTTTAAAAGCCTGTTGGGGATGGTTGGATGAATGATACATTGTTGTTTCTGTTCCCTGACTGGATGAGGAAGCAAGCAATAGTGGCATGAATTTAAAATTGAGTTCTATTAATATTTGCACATACAACTTTGAAATCTGTTTTCTGTTGACATTTATGTGAGTAAAACACAATCACTTAACTATGTGCCTGAAGAGAACATAAAAAGACTGCGAGCATAGCCAAAATTTAAATTAAATGTTCGCAGTGTTCAGTTTTTCAAAGATACAGAGGATAATTAGGAGTCTATGCCATTTGTGTCTTTGAAAAGCTATCCCAAATGTTTTTGTAGGATTTGTTTAAGACCGGCTAGATAATTTAAAATATGCCAAATTTCAATTTTGGTAAAATATTCAACTTACATTGGAGGGAGCAAGACAAAGATGCTTCGGCTGTTTCCTGTTAAAATAATCACCATGGCTATAGGCTATGTGAGCTGACAGAAAGGGTTTAGTACTTAGAATAACTGTACTTTTGATGAGGTTGATAAACATATGGAAACAGCATATTTCTTTGCTTTCAAATGAAGTTGGTAACTATTTCCCACATTATCACAACAAGAACACATTCATATTTGTTTCCATGCTGTTACATACGATACTGCTGTAAAACACTTCACACTTGTCCCTAATGCATGATCTTTTCAGCACTAGGTTTCTGCTTATTTGTTTCTTCAGGTTGTATCATTCTGTGGTGTGAGCAACAAAGGAAAAGCATGTCTTTGTGGAGCTGAAGAGAGTTAAAAAATCTGCAAATGGCACCATGTTATAAAAAGTAGGACAATTGTATCCTTATTATTTTGTAGCACTATCAGGATACAGTTTAGGAAGGGGGTTCAAAAATTAGTTCAGACAGAAGGGATTAAACACTCTTCTTTAACTAGATATTATCACCAGCCTACTATGGTGCCTCAGATATCTGGAAGATACAAAAGATAGAGCTTCACTGGTGGATGCAAGAGGGATGTATATTGTTCATATCTCATGGCTAGAGGAATACTAATATTAGGCTCAGTAACTGCCAAACAAAATTCTGTGCTATTATTTAGACAGTGCTTCACGTTAAATAGTTTTTGTCCCAGACTTCTGCAGCAAACAATAATAAAGCAGACTGTGTGAGTGAGGTAGGCACAAAGTATACAAGTTGAGGACAAAGGACACAGACACATCATTAAACACAAGTTTATAATACCAAAATGTTTTGTCTGTAATTTATCCAAGCATCCCTTCAAAATGTCTCAGTAAAGAACCCACATCCTGGGGGACATCTTACCAAAGAATTCTGCAGATGAATAATAACAATTAACCTGTCCGCACGATGTGATTTTTTTGTGATGCATATTCAACCTGCCTGATGCATATGGGTTTTTCTTGTCAAGTTTGCTCATGTAAAGCTGTAGATGGTGTTTAGGGGTTAACACTCCAAGAAGTATGCAAGCATGCAATCAAACAACCTTGCAGGTTGGCAGATGCAGTTAAGTTGGAAATAACTCAGTCACACTGTTTTGAAAAAAATGTGTTTTGGAATCCAGCATAACCTGCAAATTCTTTATGTGTCTGTTGATCAATTTTGGAATGTGGCTCTGTGTGTGTGTGAAATAGGTACTGTTTTTCAGCACTGTTTCTTGCTGAAATTAATTAGCAACAAATAGAAATGAAAGTCATATTTCTGTTACTGTATTCACAATGAACTACACATGGGTGAAAATTAACAAGTTATGTGAAGCTGTCTAGACACTTTCCCATAGTTTTGTTATAACTTAATAGCTGCCCCCCTTGAAAAAAAAGACAGGGGCAGATGACCTGAGCCCGGTAACCCTTTTCAGGAAATTAATTTCAGTTCCCTGCTGTGCCACAGACTGTGTTATTCCACGGACAAGTCACTTAATATCTTTATGACTTTGTTTATCTTGACATGGACACAGTGGTAAAATGAAGACAGAAGCATTGAATTAAGCATCAGGCCACAACTTTTATTAAACTCTAACATAGGGGAGCTGTGCTCCTCACTTATCACCCATACTCTTCTACAACAGGCATTTGATTAGTTCTGGCACAGGGGTTACAGGGCTTGCATATAACCTTTTATTTGGGGTAAGCCCTCCTTAGCCTACACCCCCAGTCTCCTCTCTAGCTGAGTCCTAGTACTTTCTCTCTTGTAAGGCAGACAAAGGGTTTAGAAGTCTGGGGATCTCAGCCGATGAGAGCCATGAGGTCTCACCCTGTCTTATTAGCCTAAGGCCATTACAAAAATGCCAGGTTCTTTATCTTTGGGGACTGCTCATTTTATTCTTTTAATTGCACTAGAAGTAGGCTGTAAGGTGCAACAAATCCACCTCTGGCAGCCACTACATAGTCCCTGGCCTCTGCTGCATCAGCAGTGGGGACATGGTTACAGACCCAACTCGGGCTGCATACTTTTGTCTCTGTAGGCCCCAAAACCTTCATCATTCAATCTCCCATCTCTCCCTGTCTTGAGTAAGGAGGGTGATGTGTGCATGTCAGTATGGGATCCCTCCCAGAGGGGGCTCCTGTTCCAATAACAGGGAGCATTCCCACGCTGAGGATAGGAATCTGATCCCTGTGGTGCAGGAGAGACCTCCCATCTGGCAAAGAAACCTCTACATCTGGTAGAAGGGCCCTAGAATCCTTACCAGCTTTCCTTTGCATTCCTGGAAGCTGATGCATAACTCTGTTCCTGGAACAGAGCCAAAAGGGAATCCACATGGCCCTTGTGCTGGCTTAAATCCTGGAAGCCAGCAAGTTCTGGCCAGTCAAGATCCCTCTCCCACAGCTGGTCAGTGGGCACCAGAAACTCACAAAGAGTGGCGATCCCTAGTATCCTTTAGGGTATGTCTATGCAGCAGCATTATTTCGAAGCCAGCTATTCTGGAAGAGATTTTCCGGAATAGCTTATTTTGAAATAATGCTGCTACACACGAAATGCATTTTGAAATAGCTGAGCGATATTTTGAGATAGAGAATCCAGACACAATACAGCCTATTTCGAAACAGTGCCATAGAACACACTGGCTGTGTCTACACTAGCCGGCTACTTCGAAGTAGCCGGCACAACTTCGAAATAGAACGCATCGCATCTACACATGCCGCAAGCTACTTCGAAGTCAAAATCGACGTTAGGTGGTGAGACATCGAAATCACTATTCCTATCAAAAGATGGGAATAGCACCCTGTTTCGACATTAAACGTGGAAGTAGGGCATGTGTAGACGATCTGCATCCCGCTACTTTGAAATAGTGGGGTCCTCCATGGCGGCAATCAGCTGAGAGATTGAGACGAGCTGTTCAGTCCCTGCAGGGCTCTATGATCACTGCGCGCAACAGCTCTTAAAGCACCATGGACCTGGATTTCCTGTGTCAGGAAGCTGAGAGCGTGCATCCAGCAGCACACACGTGCCAGCCCTGCACACCCTCCAGAGGCCCTGATCCACCCACCATCCATAGCAGCGAGCCAGCCAGCCCCCAGAGCATTCCTGGGGCTCCCTCCTTGAGGGAACCCAGGGCCCCCAGGCAGCCAGATGGGGGGACAAGAAGTGGCGGGGCCCTTCCTGGATGGAGGCTGAGCCCTGAGAACTGCTGGGGCTCTGGGTTGAGAAGGAGGTGCTCCAAGTAATGGGGAGCAAGCAGTGGAATGCAGAAGCATTTGCCCAGCTGGCCAAGGACCTGGCCACCCAGGGTCACCCTGCCCGCACTCTGGCCAGGACACAGTACTAACGGTCTCCATCTCCCTGACTCCATTTCTGCAGCCACACCATCAGAAGCCCCAGACAGCCAGGCACCATACTTTGTCCTGGAGAGCCTGCTGGAGGCCAGGGACCACCAGCGCTCGGGGGCACCACCGGCACCGGGATGGGCGCACCCCCGTGAGACTCGGGGACAGCTGCCGTCGACCCCCAGCTCTTGGCAACTCTCTGGCAGCAGGAGGAGGTGGCTGAGAAGAGGCTCCAGTATGACCGGGAGGAATTCACCTGGTGCTGGGCAGCATGGCAGGACTTTATGGGGGTGTTCCAGGACATAGCCCGGTCATTACGGGAGGCCATGGCCCAGCTCCCGCCCCCCACTACCCCCCCCACTGCCATCCCTGCAGCCGTCCCACACTCTGACCTGCCTGCTGCTCCACCCACCAACCTGCCTGCTGCCCCGCCTGCCCCCAGAACTGGAGCCCTCTGGAGCTGAAGACTGGCTGGGGGAGACATCTCAGCCCTACCTGCTGGTCCTACTGGCTTCTAGCCTGCTGCACCGGGGACCGTGGCCAAAAGGGAGGGGGTCTGCAAACCAAACTTGCCAGGGGTTGCACCCCTTCACCTCCACCCCAGCATGATGGGCTGATGGCTGAGCCGTCTGTTCACCCCTCGGTGTATATGGTTGTCCCCGCATTTGTATATAGTTGTCCCCCCATGTAAATAGTTCCAGCTTGTTGTGCACATACCATACTAGACAGTTTTAGCAGTTAATCAATAATTCACAGTTTAATTTTTCAAAAATCCCTGTGAGACATGTGCTTGTTGTGGGGGACAGTGTGCAGCTGGTGGGGGTGGTGTGTGGGAGGCCTGCCAGGGAGGTGCACAGTGGGTCCCCTGATCAAAGTGGGCCCACGGGGCCTCTCAGACCCGCACCCACTCCTGATGGGCCTGGCAACTGGGTGCAGCGGCCAGCTGGGGGGAAGCCTGTGCCAGTGTCGACCGCCCACCCCAGATGAAGGCCTCCCCCTTGCTCTTGATGATGTTGTGGAGTGTGCAGCATGCATCTACAACCTGGGGGATGTCCTGGAGGCCAGCGTCTGGATGGGCGAGGAGGCAACGCCAACAACCCTTCAAGCGGCTGAAGGTCCTCTCCGCCACCTGGCAGGCATGGTTCAGGAGACCGCTGAACTGCTCCTGGCTGGTATTGAGGTGGCCAGTGTACAGGCGCATGATCCAGGGCTGGAGAGGGTAGGCTGCATCTGACATGAGGCAGAGGGGCACGGTGGTGTCCCCCAGAGAGATCTCCCTCTGGGAGGTGAAGGTCCCTGCCTCCAGTGAGTGGCACAGGCCCGAGTTCTGAAACACATGGGCATCGTGGGTACAGCTGGGCCAGCCCATGTAGATATCCCGAAGTGGCCCCGGCTGTCCACCATGGCCTGCAGACCCCCGGAGTGGTAGCCCCTCTGGTTTATGTATCATCCCCGGCTGTGGTCCGGGGAGCAGTTGGGGATATAGGTCCTGTCTAGGGCCCAGAAGCAGTTCAGGAATCCCATGGCAGCAAATCTTGCAACGGCTGTGTCCAGGTCCCCGACTTGGACGACCCTCTGTAGCTGATGGGTAGCTCCAGAGGTGGCAGAGCACCTGGCAGGGAAGGAACAGGGGAGCCCGCTGGTTGGGGCATCCCCATCTGCCCCTGGGGAGGGCTCCCCTGCAGCACCTAGCAGGGTGCTTTCTCCCCTGGTAACAGCCTGGAAGGCTTCCAGGTGCTGCTGCCGCTGGGGGTCTATGCCTGCTGTGACTCAGTCTGCGAGAGTGTGGCTAGCACTCTGCAGACCTTGTGCTATACAGGCTGAGTGTGTCTGGGAGGGGCCCTTTAGAGGAGCAGCTTGCTGTTGGCCCAGAAGGGCTAGTCTCCCTGTGACCCCATCCGCAGGGTTTCCTGGCCCCTTATTTTGAAAGGGACCACTTGTGTGTGGAGACACTCTGATTTTGCATCCAGGGCAGCACCTTTCAATGTTCCCTGTTGCTACGTTGACGTAGAACATTGACGGCACCAGCCCCGGAATACGTGTGGACGATATGTGTCGAAGTAGCCTATTTTGATGTTGCTACTTCGAATAGGCTACTTTGACATAGCATCCTAGTGTAAACGTAGCCACTGTGGCTTATTTCTAAATAGTCTGTATTTCCTGTCATAGCAGTCCCTATTTTGAAACAGGTATTTTGAAATAGGCACTATTCCTCGCACAAAGAGGTTTACCAATTTCAAATTAAGCTGTCTGCTATTTTGAAATTAATTTGAAATAGTGGTTGCGTGGGGTGGATGCTCATGAAGTTATTTTGAAATAACAGCCATTATTTCAAAATAACTTTGCTGTGTAGACATACCCTTAGTGAAAGTGCTTCTTCCTCGCTGCCGGCCCTATCAAGTCCCTGCACACATTGAGTCAGGTGGATTGCATATTTGTAAGATGGGGACAGCAATACTGTCTTCCCTAATTGGGGTAATTGGGAGGGTGCTTCAAACTTACAATAGATTGGGCATTTCAAGACGACATGTAAATACCTAGCTGTATAAATAGGCAACAGAATGCAAAAGTGAAATTTTGATCTGTTTAGAATCTGCAGGAACCTCTTCTGCAGTGCTAACCTCCTGTATCGTTTACCCTGGGTGCTCTTCTCTGTTTCAGAGTTGCATTTTACTGATTTCATTGCCAACTGTACATTTCAAGGTTTGATTTAGTTCTTTGCTTCTCACTTGTTAGGCCTATATGTCCATGTAGTTTATTCATGCACTTTATTTATGCACTTAGACTCACTTTCTAGGGGATAGTAACAGAGAGATAGCCATCTTAGTCTGGATTCTAACAAAACAAAACATCAGTCATGTGGCACTTTAAAGACTAACAAAATGATTTATTAGGTGATGAGCTTTTTTGTGGGGCAGACCCATTCCTAGGGGCTGGAAGTCTTAGGCTGGGTCTGCACGGAGCCGCTCTCCCAGCAGCTCCGTGCTAATGAGCAGCCTTGCAATTGCAAATAGATGCTCATTAGCATGATCCCGTGGCTCATTAGAATAGCCATATGAGATCTTGCTCTCGTCCGAGGGGAGTGCCGGCAATAAAGAGGCTGTGTGGACATACCCCTGCAGGCAAAAATCCTCTCTGTCACCAGCGGCTATGCTAATGAGCTGTGGGACCATGTTAATAAAGCAGCCATTTGCAATTGTGAGGCTGCTCATTAGCATGGAGCTGCTGGGAGAGCGACTCCATGTAGACTCAGCCTTAGAGAAGAACTGGAGTCTTTTGCACTTCGCTTCTTCTTTCGTCAAGTGCTCGGGGCTTTTCTTTCAGAGTGGAAGAGTAAAAGACACGTTACCTGAGGACACAGAGCCTGTGCATGTCTGTGTAGCATACAGCTGAGTATCATAAATTAACACAGATTCCCATCTGGCAGCAAGCAATACCAAAGCAGATGAAAAGGGACGTTTTTGGCTTTCACTCAGGCCAGTTTTTAAAAGGACTTCCTGAAGTCGCAAGGCCATGCTGGAATTCCATGGGCATAACCTTTCTTTTAAAAACTGGACTAACTGATAGGTCTCAAAATGCAAATGTAAATGGGACATTATCATCTACAGCTGTGTCTTCAGTGGGGACGTTCAAGGATCATTTTTTGTCCCTATTTTATTTAACATTTTTGTCAATGACTTAAAAGAAGACATAAACTCATCCCAGATAAAGTTTTCAGATGACACAAAAATTGAGAGAATGGTAAATAATAAAGAGGATGGGACTCTTGATGCAGAGCAATCTGGATTGCTTGGTAGTAAACTGAGCACAAGCAAACAGTGAGTGTTTTAATACAGCTAAATATAAACACGTATGTAACCCACACACCTGCTCAGTGTGGTTCACTGTCTCTTTTAGTAGCACACCAAGACCATGCACACAGAGAAAAATAACTCTCTTCTACAGTATTATCTGGCATTTAGCTCATAAGGGTGAGGGATAGCTCAGTGGCCAGAGTATTGGCCTGCTGACTCTAGGGTTGTGAGCTCAATCCTTGAGGAGGCCATTTAGGGATCAGAGTGCATAGGTATCAGGGCTGGTGTTTGGCTCGCCTAAGAAGGCAGGGGACTAGACTAGATGACCTCTCAAGGCCCTTTTCAGCTCTAGCAGATGCCTACTTCTGATTTAAAAAAATGTACATATTGTAGAGGCTCCTGCACTAAGCCTCTGAGGGCAACTATGTATACTACTAGGACCAAGGCACTTAGGGGAGAGAGGACTTCTAACCTGGAAGTCAGTGACTTGGAACATCATCTTGTGGTCATAGTAAATAAACATCTGAACTTAAGTACCCAGTGTGATGCCTTGGCCAAAGGAGCTACTGCAATCTGGTGATGCCTAAAAGGATAGCATAAGTACACAAGGTTATTTTGGCTTTGTATATGGCACTGGTCAACTGCTTTTGGAATACTGTGTCCACTTCTGATGCCCACCATTCATCAAGAATGGAGATTGGTGAGGATTTGGTGACAAGCTACAGGAAAGACTAAAGGATTTGAAAATGTGCATCATAGGGATAGATTCCAGAAGCTCTGTTTACCTTAATAAACAGAGGAGTGACTTGTCTACAATTTATAAATATCCACATGTGAAAAAAATGTTTGACAATGGGCTTTTCAATCTATCACTGAGAGTTATAACACGATCTAGTGGCTGAAAGTTGAAGCTAGACAAATTCAGACTGGAAATAATATGTAAAATGTTAACAAGTGTAATAAATTATTAAGATATGCCAAGGCCTATGTTGGATTCTCTGTCACTGACATTTTGAAAATCATGATAGGATGTTTGCCCTGAAATACACGCTTTAGGAATGATTTTGGAGAAGTTCTGTGATTTGTATCATACAGCAGGCCAGACTAGATGATCATTATTGGTCCCTTCAGGTCTGAGAATCTATGAATCTGTGGCATTCAATTTAATTGAATGATGGCAAACTTGAAGCTAAAGAGAAATGTATTTTTCCATGTATTGCTCAATTAAACTATGAAACTCATTGTCACAGGATTTTGTTGAGCCTAAAAATTTAGCAAAATTAAAAGAGGAATTCATCATTTATCAGAATTACAATAGTTAATGCTGATAAAAGAGCAATGGAGGAGATCTTAAAACTTTATTCAAACCAATCTCTAATAATCAAGGATTATCCTTGGGAGTGGGAGGAAGAGCAGGTTGTGGCGTTCTTTGACCTTCCTCCGAGATATCTGGTGCTGGAAACTGTCAGAAGCACGACTGATGAACCTCAGGCCTGATTTATTATGGTAGTTCCCAAGTTCTTATAACAACAGTGAAACATGATCAGATAACAGTTTAAAAGGAAAAAAAAAGTAATCTAACTAGCTAGTTTCTAAAATCATAATCTTCCTTTGCCTTGTGCATGTGCTCCATCACAAACCCACAAACAATGTTTCTTCATGTGGAATGACATAAAGACCCTTAATAGGTTTGCGTGAGAGTCGGAATCCCCATATTCCCCTTTAGGTTTTCCTATATTTTGCGTTGTTTTCAGAGAAGGTTTTCAGACAAAATGCTTGTTTGTCCTAGTAAAATCTTTGTTACTGTATTTAATAATGGTGCTACCTTTGCTGGAAGCGGCAGTCTTTTTTCATATGAAAACCTGTATGAAAGCTTAAGAGAGCATTTTGCCACAGCTCATTTTTAAAAATGTTCGAGTAAAATACCCTGAAAAGTTATGAATAAATTAATATTTTACTAGATGGCTAATGAAATAATTGTGTTCATGCCATCAAAGTTACTTTTTAATGTATTTATAATACTTTTGAAAGTTGCTAGCTTGACAGCTTTGCAGGCCAACATTCTCTATATTTATAGGTATCCACAGGACAGAGATTGCATAGAGAGCAGCAATTCAATCTTCCCTGTCTTGCCCCACTAGTGTGTTTCAATCTTGTCCTGAATGGCAAGGCTCCAGGACTGAAAATATAGTTCAGTCTCTATAGCCATTTGATCCTTTGTCTGCTTGACACTGCCAGTTGTGGTACAGATAGTGACACTAAGTTTTGTGGCATAGACATTTGTTCTGTAGAAAGTGGAATGAAATGCAACTATTTTATTTTACCTATATAAGCCACTGAACAGCTGTGCAATGGCAACAATTTCCTGTCAGTAGTGACCTTGGTTAGATCTGGTCTAGCAGAGAAAGGTTTCATATCCTGTGTTTCTAAACTATCCTGTCTCCCCGATCTCCACTACTTGTGGGTTTAAATAGCAGTATGTAATTATCAAATTTTCTGACTAATACATAACAGCACCTGCAGAGATGTTTTAAAGACCATGAAAAACAGACAGTCCTGATAAAGCAAACTGGATGAAATGTCTGAAAACATCATAGCTCCTGGTATGTGGGACGTTTTCATGAGAAAGGGAATTAAGGAAATAGAATCCTGAAAGATTGGGGAACATTCCTACATGAAGAAAACTTTAATACTCCTCAATTTTCCTTGCAAACATTAACTAATAGCCAAAACATACTTCATGGTGGTGGCTGAAGTAGCTTTAGGAAAACTAAAAGTGTGGTAAGGAAGAAGGGCATTGATGTAGTTCTGCTGGAAAAAGAGAGCTGAAAAACAACAAGAATCCAGAATGATCACTGGAGTAGTGCTAAAGTAGCTCTCATCAATAAAACATTGAACTGGACTGATAGCACAGTGGTGACACTTGATGTCTTTGAGGAGCAGGTAATGACTCTGGAGTAGTCATGGTATCTTCCTTGGTAATTTTATTTATTTAAGAGTAATTGAAAAGTACTTGCAAGTGACTACTATAGTGGTTAAGCTAGAAATGTGGAAGTAAAGCTGAGGTTTAAGGAATACATCTAGCCAAAAGATGTGTGTTGTAGTGAACAATTTAACCTACTTAGCTACCAAGATTGTAAACTAGTAAAGAACCTAAGTGAAGGTTTAGAATCAGGAGAGTGAGGCCATTTTTCAAAATTAGCTGGCTATTCTGCTTATGCAAGTATCCCATTTATATGCACAAACTGGTATTTAAGAGGAAGGTTACTTAATTTGCTAAGGTAAGTGCACGCTGACGTGTGAAATGACATATTGGGATCAGAGGCTATGTGTAGCATACAGGGATTTGTTGACAGAAGTTTTTGTCAGAAGATATATTCTGACAAAAATTCTGTTGACAGATTGTGCCCAGACTGCCAAGTGGATTGCAAGAATGATCCACTCTGTTGACAGAGAGCAGGCGGACTGCCTGGCCACTCTACCGGCAAAATGGCCAACCAGAAGCACAGTAGACAGGGCTGCCTGGTTTCCCAGAAGCCCTGTGTGTCGACAGAAGGCCCCCCCCAGCATGTCCAGACTGGCTTTCTCTTGACACATCTCTGTCAACAGAAGCGTTATTTCTCATTGGAGTGGGGTACAGCTGTTGACAAAAGTTCTACATTATGTCAAATTGCTGCTGACAGAATTCTTTGGGAATCTGGATGCTCTGCAGGTTTTGTCTGCAAAATAGCTATTTTGCAGACAAAGCCCTCTCGTGTAGACATAGCCTAGGGATATGGCCCTCCAAGTATATTAATAATATAAATACAATAGTAAGGATTAATGCAGGGTATTGGGTATAAGAGAGTCCGTGTGGTAGAAAGCAGATAAAGGTGCTCTAATTAGAAATGGATTAACTGGTTTGCATGGAATGAAAATTGGGCTGGACCTATCCCAAATGAATCTGGTTTGGATAAGTGAAATCTCCCATTCTGCTCTCCAGTGTGCACTCTTTTGGTTCACAGTGGAATCAGTTTTTATAATGAGGTCCAAAAAATTCGGATGGTAAGCTGAGCAAATCCTGTTTTGAGGTTCAAATGCTAATCTTAACTAGCAGCTATCACTCTTTACTGTTGTGTTGTATAATAAGGGTTGCCAATTTTGATTGGATGAATTCCTGGAAGTTTTGTTACATGACATAATCTTTAATTCCTGGACAGTCCAGGACAGTTGTGCCCTGTACACACACATATAACAATGTTTTATAAAGAAAATTAGGTGAAAATGTCATAGTTGGTAAATAATACATTGTAATAATGCACTGTGTCGGTGTTTGACACCTGGTAAGCTTTGTAAGGAGATATTTTGTATTCTGTTGGCCCTCTCTGTTATGAATGACATTTTCAAACTGGGATGGTGAATATGGTGTTGGTGTATATGGTTCACAGCAGTGATGACTTGATCAGTAGCAGAAGCATATGTCTTTGAAAACAACATCAAGAATGATTTGTGGGTAGTACGGGCACATGTGAATATAGAATGGAGGGGATCAGTGAATTTAAGTTATCAATGTTTCTATGGTGGGGAGAAAAACTTTTTTTTTTCTGATTAAGGCAATATTTTTTCCTCAGCCTTTGTTTCTTATAACTTTGACATTCATCTTTAATTATTTTCAGGTCTGTATGCAATATTCCATTATAAGTAAGCTAAGACTTATTCTTGCTGATATAAAGCATACTTTTACTTAATCCTATGGGGGATTTGTTTGGAAATCATATCCTAAAATTCATTACCTATTTGAAGAATGGGTTGAACTAGTTTGGAGAAAGCTAGACTCAGTCAGAACACCCAGGTCATCCATTGTTCTCTTTATCTGATGCCTTCTCAGCTGTTGACTTCCTTTGTTAAGTACATATATAGTCCCCATTACCACGGTGTTTGAGTGCCTCATGCATTTTGATGTATGTATTTTCCCATCACCCATCTGAAGGAGGGAAGTATTCTGATCCCTATTTTGCAAATAGGAAAGGTAAGCACGGAGAGCTTGTCTTCACTGCAGTGCTAGCTTACGCTGTAACTTGAATGTAACCCCCAAACAGCTCTGCTCTACACGTACAAAGCTCTAGCTCAAGTTATGTGGTATTTTAAATGTCATCTAGCTGACCCATATGAATTGAAGTTTGAGTGCTGTGGATGCCTTGAGCTAGTAATGCAGTGGGGATGCACCTACAGAAGTAGCGCTTAAACTTTTTAGTCCCCACCCACCAGTAAAGGAATTTATTTTCATCCCTCCCCCATTACTGCACAGCCAAGGCTTATTCAGCAGTAGATCTAGGGCTGAAGGCAGAGTTGGGGGAAGAACTGGGAATGTGGGGAGGAACTGGGGCTAGAGGCAGAGCTGGCCTGGGGGTTGAGAGGGAATGAGGTCACAACCCATCTGGGAGTAGAGCATGGGACCAAGTGGAGCTGGAGCTTATGTTGGAGCAGGCCTGGGGGTGAAGAGGGAGTGGGGCAGATCTGGACCCAGAGACAGAGCAGAACTTAAGGCTGAAGGGAGCTGGGAGAAGACTGGGGCTGTGGGAGGAGCTAGTTTGGAGGAGAGGTGGGGCTGTAACCATGGGTTCACTTCCACGTCCCCTGTGGGGGCTGGCCCCAACCCTGCTGCACTCCTCCAAATGTTCCTCTGTGTCCGACAGTTTGGTGACTACTCGGTTACAGCCCAAGTTAATATAACTGATTGTCTGCTAATTAAATTTGTGGAGCTTTGTCATTTCGGAGTGTGGACATCACTTTCATTTAAACTTGAGCAGAATAGTGTCGGCTCATTCTTTCCGTAAAGACAGTGGCTGTGTCTACACCGGCCCCCTCCCTTTCGAAAGGGGCATGTTAATGAGGGAGTTTGGAAGATGCTAATGAGGTGCTGCCATGAATATGCAGCACCTCATTAGTATAATGGTATCCATGTGCAATTCAAAAGTGCCACTTTCAGAATGGACACCTCCCATGGAGATGGGACCCTTTCAAAAGGACCCCTGACTTTGAAAGCCCCTTCTTCCTAAAAACAAATAGGGTTGATAATAAAATTGATATTATAACACCCTCAAAGCGAGTTAACGTAGTGTCAAGATCAAATTTAAAAGGCTGAATTAAGGTTAGTATGGAAATGCCATGTCTTTGAATTGACTTTATTTGCCTCCAGAGTTGTCCCATAAGAATCCTACAATTTCCCGTGGTTTTCTGCTCTAGCTGCTTCCATCGCCACTGCTCTCCAGGTGCACAGGGGTTGGGTAACAGAAAGCCCATGAATTTGAATTTGGTACCAGGAAGCCTGTGGCAGCTAGGCTGTGGGGGTCATGCTTGTATGAGAGGCCAAGAAATTCCTTTCTTTATAATGAGTGCAGTGATTGCTTCTACCCATGAAAAAATATCCCCAATGTGGAATGGTGGCTTCTTCCATGCACAGGATACAGCAGGTGAGGCCAAGATTTTTTTCTTTCAGTGCTGGCACCAAAGCCTACCCCACCACACCACATGGCAGGTAGGCTGTGGGGGTCGGATGAGAGGCTGAGAAATTTCTTTTCTGGGGTTCACATTTGTACAGGGGCAGCTCCCCTCTCACACAGGCACCATGCAGTCAGGATCTATCCCACACCCAACCACATCACCTGGCTAGCCCACAACCCAATAAAAGCATGTGCCTCTGATACATTTCAGACCATATTGCCAGACAGCACCAAGTCCTGGCTCGCACATGGTAAGAGCTCCAAAGGCAGGAAGATTTTTGCGGGCTTCTTGTTGCCAGCGGGAAGTCTCCTGCATGGCAAAGATTTTTGGGGGCTGGCTGTTACTGGGAGGAGTATCTCAAGTGGCCCTTCAACCACTTGCCCCAGCACAGCCCTTATAGAAGGTGGGCTGGCAAGCCCCTGCAGTCATTGGCATTTAGGGCTGGCTCCCCCCACTGGAGAAAGCCCCTGAAGTCACCCTCACAACTGGCCCTTCAACCACCTCCCCCAGCCCAGCCCTTATAGAATGTGAGGGGGCTGGCTGTAATCTGTTCCTGTAATATTTTTCAGGGAGGATGTTTCTGGTAAAAGTCATACCATTCTGCCCAGGCCGGGGTGGTATCAAGCGGGAGAAGGTGGCTCGGGGCCAGCTGAGATGGCACAGTCACAGTCACAGTCACCTGGGTGGTCCCAGGGCAGTATGACAGGCCCCTGCCTGGCGTGCTATTTGGCTTATTACATAGAAGCTGTACCATTCTGCCTAGCATGGGTGGTATCGGGGGGGGGGGAGGGAAAGTGACCAGGGGGCCAGATGAGATGGCATAGTTACCTCTGTGATCCCAGGGCACAGCTCTTCCAAGTAGCTTCTGATGAGCTCCATGCCCCCTGTTGGACATATCTGTGTAGAGAAGTGGGAAGCCAAAAATCCTTTCTGATTCAGTGTACCACAGATTGTCTTCTTTGCAGTCATGAGTATGGGGAGCTGCAGGTTTTTCCCTTGCCTGTGGGAGTTGGCTTTAGTTGTTATAGTTTCCACTTTCCTCAACCTTGCTATTATCCTACTGTACTTCAGGCACATTGGCCCAGAAACAGCATGCTCTGACGGCGTCTGAAGTGGGTCTTTGCCCACAAAAGCTTATGCTCCAAAACATCTGTTAGTGTGTAAGGTGCCACAGGACATCTTGTAGTTATCATCACTGAGTTGCACTCCAGCAAGTGGCCTGAGCCAGGGGCAGGCTTTGGAAAAATGGTGTGAAAATTCTGTTGGCTGTTTGTTTTTAGAATGTGTGTGTGTGTGAGTGGGTGGGTGGGTGGGTCACAAGTGGTAATCTGTTCCTGTTTCAGGTTTCAAGGTGGGGAAAAGTGGCTGGGGGTCAGCTGTGATGGCACAAGCACCTGCATCATTCTAGGGCACAGAGACATTCTGGCATGTGGATATGATAGTCCCCTGCCTGAAGCGCTAGTTGGCTGATCAGGCAAAAGTCATACCTAAAGGTGTTCTTTCTATGGAGGAAAAGCATCTGAGCAACCAATGTAAGTGGTTCAGTCACCTTCTGAAGCCAACCTATTTGGTTTTCTTTCACTTGGGTTTCCTTACTTTTCCTTCTTCCCTTCTGAGAAAATGGCCATTTGCTTTCCATGGGAGGGGAATGAGAGCAATGCAATGAGGGAAGACGACATCACATACCCACAACCACTTATTGAGCATTTTTTCCCCATACTGCACCAGCAAAAAAACCCAGAATGCTACGGGGCCACTGTAGGATAGGTTCCCATAATGCACTGCTGTAATAGTCAATGTTTGGTGATTCAGCACTAACTCAACTTTGTGTGGAGGTGAGGATAACCAAAATCAAATTTATGAAACCCAGCGTTATAAACTTGAATTTAAATCATAGTGTAGACATAGCCTTGCTCTCCTGCCATCCCCAGCTGTTTCTTCTCCCTTCTTCCTAATTATTGGAGTGGAGTTAATGGGCTGTTTCATCGTGAGTTATTCCTTCAAATATATGTTCACTACTTATGCTAAATAACCTGTTCTACCTTGTACTTACCTGTGACACACTGAGTATTTCCCCAGACCTGAATAAGAGCTCTGTGTAGCTTGAAAGCTTGTCTTCCTCACTACAGAAATTTGTTCTGTTAAATTTTACCTCATCCACCTTATCTCTAAACCTCAGTTAACACATTTGTCTGTCTCAACTGTGACAGTCTTTTCAATTATTAGAGTATGTCATTAATGTTTCTCTTGATCAGCAGAAAGCACATCACTGGTACTTTACACATAATCAGTAGAGCAAACAGCCACCAGAGGCCCAAGGGCAAGATGTGTGTGTGGGAGTGGCTCCATGCCTTCAGAAGGCACAGAGCCTGATGTCGAAGAGGTGGGTCCTAGGGCAATCAGCCCTCAGCACTGCCCCAAGCATAGCACTGGGCCCTCCTGACAGCCTTCAGAAGCCATGTGAAGCAGTAGACTGATGCCCTTGTGACATTTCAAAGTGGTCCTGAGCTTCTGGTCTCTGTAGCTAGGGTTCATGTCTTCCTGACCATGGAATTATAGTTCCTAATTAGTCAAAAATACAGACATGATGTTAAAGCTAAAGTACATTAGAAGTGCTTGGATCTTGTCCTTAACAAGTACAGAAGACATCAAAGGCATATTTTTGAAAGAAAAACTGTTGTTCAGAATGATAGTTTATATCATTGTCATTGATGAGGATGGCTATCATTTTAGCTGTTATAAAACAGACAAAGACATCAATGAGCATTAAAATATAAAGCCTGCATTCACTACAACATAAAATTAAATAAAGTAAATACATGAGCATTAGTTTTTGATATGAGACATTTACATTGGATTGATTTATTTATTTTTGATTTTTTGTGGTCTTTTATTATCTCTGGGAGTAACTGTAAACTGTGTGGCAATACTTTGTGTCTCAGATGTAAAGAAGCTTTTGGTTTTTATGGAATCCTGAAAGAAACATAATGTACCACTGTAAGTCAGTTAAGAGTCATCAAAGTTGATTTTGTTTTGAATAGGTTATGTTCACCCTGGTGGTTTTAATTTTTTCTGGTTGACTCTTTTATGTTGCTGATGACATACTTTGATTTTTGCTTTAGTTCTTCACATGTCACATGGTGTAAATCAGCGTACTAAAGCTCTGGTAGTCAGAGGATAAATTTCCATGAGCAATTCTACAAAGGCACAGGATAAGAATTGGGTCTGGGTAATTCTTGTAAAACCAAAGGTTAGGATAAAATCTTACCCAAGTGGATAAGCTCCTTGAAGTCAGTAGAATTTTATTTTCCTTAGTAATCACTGAGGATCAGTGTGTTGGCTTGAACCCTTGAGCTTCTGGGAGGGACTGAGTGGGAAGACACTACCTCAGGCAGGTACAATGTCTCTTGGGGTGTGCTCTCTGGCATTTCTATAATTAGGGAGTTTGAAAGGTGCAACATGTGTTCCTCTGTTTATTCTTCTCATACTTTTTAGGGAGCCTATTGTGCACAGATGTTTCACAATGTGACACTTTCTCAGGGCATACAGAACTCTGTAAGTCACCCTATCACCTTTCTTCTGAAAAAAACCAAGGAATTTGTCCATGCTAGTCTGTGTGACAGCTCCCTGCCACCGCACTCTGCTACTCAGCCAAACAAGCTCTTTAGGACTCTGCCACTTTTAACCTTACCTTTCAGGTGTCAACCTTTTTGTGCTTTAGTTTCCAAACTCTCTAAAAGCATCTTTCTGCAGCATCTAGTTTCTGACACTGGATATCCAGAGAAATACCCACTCTGCTGTCTGTAAAGAGGTAGAATGCACACCAGCCAGTTGGCTCAGCTGAGCATGCACACTTCATTTTAATATAACGTTGAGATGCATTTATACTAAAACAAGTATAAACTCATTAGAAAGGGACATTGATATGAGTGATACTAAATCGAAACAATAGAAACAAAAAGAAAACATGCTTCTAAGAGACTACATATAATTTAAGCAGGCTACAAACTTCGTCTAAGGTAGTTTTTTTATGTACAGCTATTTCTTAATGCTACTATCCAAGATGCTTGGGGTGTGGGGGTCCCACCATTCATAGATACCAAGAGCACTGACATTCTTGTTCCCACAGGGATGGATAACAATGTGGCTTTTTGCTTCTCCTTATAGTCCCCAAAGTTCATTATGTTTGGCCATGCTTGCATTTGCTCAACAAATCCCCAGCAACAAGGTTTTGCTGCAGTAAATGCACATTTGAATGCGGCTTTTCTGTCAGGAGCACTGTCTTGCTGACAAAGGGATGAAAGTAGTTTGTTGACAAAAGTGCAGAAAAAAGCATTCACCCATGCCAAGTATTAGCAACAGGGCTGTGTCGATGTAGCTTTGTCACTAAAAGCTGATAGCGTAGGCATATCCCAAGTCTCAAGATTCAGGATGACATGTCCTTTGTGGAGCTGATCTCAAGCTGTTTCCTAAGCCTCCTAGTAACCAGTGTTTATCTCAGGTTGCATCTACACTATGAGATAAATTCAAATTTAATCCAGTTAGTTCGATTTTAAGAGGTGACTCTCTTCACTATAAAGACCATTAGCTCGATTTTGGATGCACTAGTCTCAAGATTACAGTATTGCCATTACCTGATGGGTATAGCGTCAAGCTCAAATTCAGTTCAATTAAAGAGCAGTGTGGAAGTGCCACATCTTTAAAGTGAATTTATTAGCCTCCAGACATGTCCCTTATGTAATCCATAATGTCCCTCTCAGTGGTCCACTCTGGCTGCTGCTCTCCAGTAACAGGAAAAGCATGAATTTCCAAGCAGGAGCAGCAAGACTTTACCTGTGGGCTCATGTTATTATGAGAGCCTGAGAAATGGCTTTCTTTCTTTCTTTTTCTTTCTTTCTTTCTTTCTATGCTATTAGTGCTGTGAGTGCATCTATTCATTCAAATAGCCCCTTCAGGGAGTTCACGGCTATGTCTGTTCACTTGCTATTTTTTTCTGCACTGCCTGGTGCCAGCCCCTGCCCCGCCATACCACATGTCAACAAGGCTGTCGTTGGGGTTGTGCTTGCATGACGCACCAAGAAACTTCTTCTCAGTGGTTTACATTTGTGTGTGAACCCTCTTTCCTCCCCCACAGGTGCACACAGTCTGGGTCTTTCCTGAGCTCAGACACATCACATGGGTATCCCCCAACCCAGCCCAATAAAAGGATGTGCCTGCCATTCATTGGTGACAATGCTGCCAGTCACATGTTTAGGGCCCCAAGGGTGGGAAGGATATTATGGGCTTTGGTGCTGCAATGGGGAAATCTCCCCTGGTGGTTAAGATACTTAGGGTTTTGCTGCTGCTGTGGGGAAATCTCCCCCGGCAGCTAAGGGGCTTGCTGCTGCTGGGTAAGGACCACCTCAACTGGCTAGCCACTGAACCACTCCACCCTTGGCCCATACTGGGGCTTGCTGCTGCCAGGGAAAAGTCTCCTCTGGTGGCTAAAGGGCTTGCTGCTGCCGGGAAAGGACCACCTCAACTGGCCCTCCCTCCACTGAACTCCCCCACTTGGCTCATACTGGGGCTTGTTGCCGCTAGGGCAGGACCACTTCAACTGGCCCCTCACTACACGACACTACACATGCATGCAATGAGGGGAGGTGATACATTCAGTGGATGGCCAGTTGAGAAAACAGTTGTTGCACCTTTGTGGGCAATGTAATGGCATAGGAAACCAAAAATTCTTCTTTTCTATCTTCTTTCTTACAACTTAGAGGGTCTCTGCATTATTATCAGGGATCGGCATATTTTCAGGGGATTGGGAAGGGAATGAGGAAAATGCAGTGTGGAGAGATGACGTCAAGACCAGCAAGCATACCCAGAATGCTGTGGGGATGAGGTAACTGTGGGATAGCTTCCCACAATGCACTATGGCAACAGTCAATGTTAGCCAATGTGTGTGGCAGCAATGACTTGACTTTGTGAGGAGCATGTGGGAAGTGAGGATGGTCAACTTCAAACTTATAAATTCTACAATTAGAAATTTGATATAAATAAATTCAAATTAATATTGTAGTGTAGATGCAGCCTTTGATACAAATGAACTGCCCAATGTCTCTGGCTCATGCTGCTTAATTTTCATTCAGGCCTCAGTCAAACAAGCAAATAAACATTCCTTTGTTTAGACCAAACTTGTTTATCAACGCTTCCTTCAACATGTTTTTCAAGAATATATTTCCAGCACAGATACCTAACTCTGGCCACTCTATCCAGCCTTACATTATGCAATGATATTAATAACTGGTGTGTCACCACACTTCATCTGATTCATCACAAAGTATTTTTTATAGATAAATATCATGAGAGCCAAAAAAAACCACCACCAACAACAACCCAACAATAACATAACAAACAGTCTTGTTGCACCTTAAAATAAGACTTTTATTTATTAGATAATGAGCTTTCATAGGTAAGACCTACTTCAAAGACTGATTACCTAATAAACAAAATTGTTAGTGTTTAAGGTGATACAGCACTGCTGTTTTGTTTTTGTTTTTTTTGTGAAGCTACAGACTAAAATGACTACCCCTCTGAGACTATTTATCATGACAGCAATGTGTTAGGTGTTGTGAATTTGTCAGTACTAATAAGAGTTGCTGACAAAGAGTATTGAAACAGACATGAGCCTCTGTGTCATTAATGAATTCAATGACCAGCCCCTATGTAAAGTAGAAAGAGGGGATAGGAAAATACATTTTGTCTTGGATTTTGACCTTAGTGTAAAGGATAACCCTACATCAGTATGAAGGGATGAACTAGTGCTAATTCAATTTTGTTAGGTATAGATTCTTTTCTCCTTTTCCAGAGTTAAAAATAAATACCTACAAATCTGTGAATGTACCACAAAAGTGATAGGCCGGTTTCCAATACATAAGACAACCAAGTGAGACTTGCATAGATTGTGCACAGGATTGTTTAGACTTCTCCTGATTAAACACCTTTATATGAACTAGGGCTTTGTCATGAAGTCCATGTAGCCAGTTGGAAAGTTCCAGCTCTTGAGGTCAGATGTCACATCCTGAGGGAATTTTCGTAGAACAACTACATTTTACTTTAAAGGGCTACTGTCGTGATTGGCAGGCACTATCTTTTACCAACCTTTTGGGTTTTTTATATCTGTTTGCAAAGTCAATGTGCTACACTGTTTCCTTCAAAACCAAATGCTTTTTTTTGGTTTTTAAAACAAATTGGTTGAGCTTTCGAGTACTCATGAGCTGCCCTATAATAATAAACTAATTTGCATATATTGGGGTGGGGAACTCTTCGAGCTGCATTTTCAGCTCTTGCCCATGCTGAGGAGCATTTACTTGTGCAATGAAAAGTAAATTCTTCTCATTGGGATTACTTATTAATAAGAGTTACAAAATATTGTCTTCACCAAGGAAATATATTTCAATTTGCAACTTCCGAAAGGCTAATAGAATTGCAATAAAGGAAAGTTATCTTAAGAACTATGGAAAATGGTTTGGTAATGTGCTTAATATGAGGTTTATTAATTCTATATTTTTGTAACATGTTTTGATAGTTTATAGTAAATAGTCATTTCTTATAGTTGTCCTCTATTTTAAACTGTTATAGAAAGAAAATAGCTTGTGTTAACATCATAGAATGATAGAACACTAGAACAGGAAGGGACCTTGTGAGGTCATTAAGTTGAGTTCCCTGCCTTTACAGCAGGACCAAGCACCAGCCAGAGTTTCTAGACCAGGGGTATCTAACACATGGCCTCTGGGGCAGATCCTGGCCAGTGAAGCAGGAGCAGCACCATTTTGAAAGCTGGCTGGGCAGCTCCAAGCCACATGTGGCTCTTTAAGGAGCCATTTCTGGCTGCCACTGCCACTGCTCTCTGTGCCTCAGGCTCCCTGCCCTGCTGTGCTGAAAGAGTAAATCTCAGTTGAATTGGTTTAACGGCTCACAGGAGGGATGAGGCTGTTAAACCAGTTCAACTGAGTCCCATTATTTCAATGCAGCTGTGCAGAGCCACATGCGCTGCAGGTCGGAGAGGGAGTAGGAGGGCTGGGGGGAACCACACAGCTATGCTGAGGAGGAGATGGCAGCATGGCGAAGGTGAAGTGGGGGTGGCAGGACCTGGAGCTCCTGTGTAAGGTAAATTAATCCTGGGTTTGAGGCTGTGAGGGGTTAAGCATGGAGTGGGGTGGGGGTGGGTTTGAGGCTATTTTGTGTTCAGTCCCCAGAACATGTAAAAAATTGCCATGTGACCCCCAATGAAAAAAGTTTGGACACTGGTTCTAGACCATCCCTGATAGGTGTTTATCTAACCTGCTCTTAAACATCCTGTTTAATATAATGCTGTTGCTATTACATTATGCTTGCCAATTTATTTATCGTAAACCTCTGTCTTTGGGGATTTAAAACTAACCAACAAAGAAGTCTGAGTAAATTTGACAAACAAGATTTTCCATGAGGCATAACTTTGGTTTTAAAAGATAAACTAATGTATAAACAAGACATAGTCAAGGGTTTGGGATTATTTCTGTGGTCAAATGGCTAATTAACATTTTCCATTTGAATAATAAAAATGGAAAAAAAACTCATAGAGGGCTAGTTTAGTCTTGGTGTAAGCATCTGCTACTCTACTACTTGGATAAAATATTTTGAATTGGATGTGAAATTCAAAAGAAGTAATAAATCAAATGCAAATTCTTTTAAAAAAAGCTTTTCATTTTTCACAGAAGAGAGAGGGATAATAAGGGGAAAGATCCAAGTGTTCATGCAGCTATTTTCATTTTTCAGAGTTACTCTGTGTGTGAATCTCTCCATTCTTTGCCTGAAGGGTAATCTCGGGTATGCCTGCTTCAGCAACATCTAACCCTTATATACGTAATTTTCTAATTGGTCTATGAGACAGAGTTTAAATAGAGAGGGCATGATTGTCTGCTCTCCCCTATGCTGCTTTAGTTTGGAGATGTGACTCTGCTCATTTTCAGATGCAATCCATATGTTTGCAGTTTTCTTTTATCCATAAATGCTCAGGTACGGCATTTTGATTGTGGTACAGTACCCTGTGAAAGGTTGTACGGGCAAGTTAACACAAAATGAAAATGGTTCCTTCTGTTTGCTGGCTGAGATCAGCTTTGTCTCCTATTCAATAGAATATACTTACTATGCAATTTAATTGTAAATCATGGGAATTATTAGCTATTTTATCCTGGCTATTTTAAAGCTATTTTACTGATTTGTATCAGAGGGGTAACCAAGTTAGTCTGTATCTTCAAAAATGACAAGTCCTGTAGCATCAATCCATTGGCAAAGGACTGAACAGAGATTGGGAGTGGCTCTTGATGTTCATACCTTCACATTAGGAGCTGATAATGGGCCACATTTTCCCAGACTGAATTTACCTTGTCAGCTCTGGCTCTCCTCTTGACTGGGGCTCCTTTTCATGAGCCTATAAATTTGGACCCTCCTCTGGAACCCCTGCTCATGCATCTGACAAAGTGTGTCTTTGCCCATTAAAGCTTATGCTCCAAAATATCAGTTAGTCTATAAGGTGCCACAGGACTTCTTGTTGTTATTATATAGTTGAAAAATAACACAGGAGAAAGAAACTGAGGCAGAAAGGACCATGGCAAAGCCATAGCCAATTTGAAATTAATAGAAACCTGAGAGTCAGGATTGAGAGAACATGAATTGCTTTTTAACTTTTCCTGATTGTCCTCAGGATTACTCATGTCCATGCTGTATCATCATATTTGTAGCTCCTGAACAGAGCACGGTTAGGATGTTATACTATTTTCCCTTACATTTTAATTTTTGTTAATTTGTATTGCCAATCTCAACATAATTTTGTTAACTAGTGTTGCTGTTATGAACATTGAGGAACATAATCAGTGTTTTTGAGAAATAAAATCGTTTTTAGAAATTCAGATTTTACAGCTGATGTCACAGTTGTGGAATAAGACCTTCAGAGGCTTCCATACCTTTGAAATTAAATGAGAGAGAAAAAAATGAAATTATAAGAATGAAAATTGGGATTTATGTAATTTTTCTTTACCAGATGCCCCTAAAAGCCACAGTTCCAGAATCACAAAAGAAGGCTTTGTTTGTTAAGAACCCTTCCAAATAAAGGAAATTACAGGAGAAATAAAAAATAGAGCAGCAATATTTAACTCATGGAAAAGAGGAAATCTGACAGCAAGAACTATAAACTAACATTTCTGAAATGCTGAGGATTAATGAGGGAAGCTATTAGAATCAATGAAAAAAATCAGGCCACTTAAAAAACACAGTAGCTGCGTCTACACGTGCACGCTACTTCGAAGTAGCGGCACCAACTTCGAAATAGCGCCCGTCGCGTCTACATGTGTCGGGCGCTATTTCGAAGTTAACTTCGACGTTAGGCGGCGAGACGTCGAAGTCGCTAACCTCATGAGGATAGGAATAGCGCCCTACTTCGACGTTCAACGTCGAAGTAGGGACCGTGTAGACGATCCACGTCCCGCAACGTCGAAATTGCTGGGTCCTCCATGGCGGCCATCAGCTGGGGGGTTGAGAGATGCTCTCTCTCCAGCCCCTGCGGGACTCTATGGTCACCGTGGACAGCAGCCCTTAGCCCAGGGCTTCTGGCTGCTTCTGCAGCAGCTGGGGATCTATGCTGCAGGCACAGGGTCTGCAACCAGTTGTCAGCTCTGTGTATCTTGTGTTGTTTAGTGCAACTGTGTCTGGGAGGGGCCCTTTAAAGGAGCGGCTTGCTGTTGAGTCCGCCCTGTGACCCTGTCTGCAGCTGTGCCTGGCATCCCTATTTCGATGTGTGCTAGTTTGACGTGTAGACGTTCCCTCACTGCGCCTATTTCGATGTTGGGCTGAGCAACGTCGAAGTTGAACATCGACGTTGCTGGCCCTGGAGGACGTGTAGACGTTATTCATCGAAATAGACTATTTCGATGTCGCAACATCGAAATAAGCTATTTCGATGTTGGCTGCACGTGTAGACGTAGCCAGTAAGATGGAATTTTAAAAATATATCAGTTTTTAAAAGAAATACTAGGAATAGTGTTGATTTATTACTAAAGAGGGATTGAGAATGGTAAAATGACATTGTGACCTACAGACCTTGATGTTTAGCAAATCTTACGATACTGGAGAAATTTCAGAGGACTGGAGAAAATGTGCCAACATTTAAAAACAATAAATTGCATGACCCATATCACTGTAGCCTGGTGAGCTGTACATTAATACCTCTAAAATTATGGGAAGGCTGATATTAGAGTCAATCAGTAAGAAGAGGGCATGATTATTACTAGTTAACATGTTCCTCTGAAAAACAGCCCTTGTTGAATTAACTCAGCATTGTTGTTGATCAAATTAAGTTGGAAGATAAAGGTTGCCATATAATTAGATTTCTGAGAAAGCATTTGATTTAATTCTGCATGACATTCTGATTAAAGAATTAGCTTTCTCCAAAGTCAGCATAGCACGTATTAAATGGATTTGAAGAGTGGCTAAGTGATAGATTGCAAAAAGGAGTAGCAAATGGGGAGGGCACACCCAACAGATGCATTTCAAGTGCTGTTCCATGGGAATTTGTCCTTGGCCCTCTATTATTCAATATCTTTATTAGGGATTTGGAAAAAAAACTTAAATTCTTTGCACATACAGTTCACAGATGACATAAATGGGTGAACCATTTAAAAATGAAAAGGACTTTCAATTTTACAGCACTTTAGATTGCATAGTAATCACCTGAACAACACAGGATTTTATTCAGCTACATTCAAGATCATATAGCTAGAGTAACCCTTCTATTAATGGCAGATGACTGCAGACCCTGTGCATGCAGCATGAATCCCCCGCTGCAGCAGCAGCAGCCAGAAGCCCTGGGCTAAAGGCTGCTGCCCACGGTGACCATAGAGCCCCGCACGGGCTGGAGAGACAGCGTCTCTCAACCCCCCAGCTGATGGCTGCCATGGAGGACCCCACAATTTCGACGTTGCGGGACGCGGATTGTCTACACGGTCCCTACTTCGACGTTCAACGTCGAAGTAGGGCGCTATTCCGATCCCCTCATGAGGTTAGCGACTTCGACGTCTCGCCGCCTAACGTCGAAGTTAACTTCGAAATAGCTCCCGACGCGTGTAGCCGCGACGGGTGCTATTTCGAAGTTAGTGCCACTACTTCGAAGTAGCGTGCACGTGTAGACACAGCCTTAGAGTCCTGGCCTTCATAGCATCCTCTGGCAAGGAGTTCCACAGGTTGACTGTGTGCTGTGTGAAGAAAAACTTTCTTTTATTAGTTTTGAACCTGCTACCCATTAATCTCATTTGGTGTCCTCTAGTTCTTATATTATGGGAACAAGTAAATAACTTTTCTGTATGCACTTTCTCCACACCATTCATGATTTTATGTATCTCTATCATATCACCCCTCATTCTCCTCTGTTCTAGACTGAAAAGTCGCAGATTCTCTAGCCTCTCCTCATATAGGACCCATTCCAAACCCTTAATCATTTTAGTGGCCCTTTTCTGAACCTTTTCTAATGCCAATATATCTTTTTTGAGGTGAGGAGACCACATCTGCATGCAGTACTCAAGATGTGGGCATGCCATAGTTTTATATAGGAAAGTAAGATATTCTTCGTCTTATTTTCTATCCCTTTTTTAATTATTCCTAACATCCTATTTGCTTTACTGACTGCTGCTGCACACTGCGTGGATGATTTCAGAGAACTATCCACTATAATTCCAAGATCCCTTTTGTGATCTGTTGTAGCTAAATTTGCCCCCATCATATTGTATGTATAATTAGGGTTATTTTTCCCAATGTGCATTACCTTACACTTACCCACATTAAATTTCATTTGCCATTTTGGTGCCCAATCACTCAGTTTGCTAAGATCTTTTTGAAGTTCTTCACAGTCTGCTTTGGTTTTGACTATCCTGAACAGTTTGGTGTCATCTGCAAACTTTGCCACCTCACTGCTTACCCCTTTCTCTAGTATCAGAGGGGTAGCCATGTTAGTCTGGATCTGTAGAGCAACGAAGGGTCCTGTGGCACCTTATAGACTAACAGAAAAGTTTAGAGCATGAGCTTTCGTGAGTTAACTCACTTCTTCAGATGCTGGTCCTGGAAATCTGCAAGGCCAGGTATAAATAGGCCAGAGTAAGGCTGGGGATAACGAGGTTAGCTCAGTCAGGCAGGCTGAGTTGTATTGTCATCGGTAGATCTGGAGGTGTGAACTCCAAGAGAGGGGAAGCTGCTTTTGTATTTAGCCAGCCCTTTCTCTAGATCATTGATGAATAAGTTGAACAATATTGGTCCCAGGACTGACCCTTGGAGAACGCCACTAGTTACCTGCTTCCATTGTGAAAATTTACCATTTATTCCTACCCTTTGTTTCCTGTCTTTTAACCAGTTCCCAATCCATGAAAGGATCTTTTCTCCTATCCCATGACCACCTAATTTACATAAGAGCCTTTGGTGAGGGACTACATTACTCACAGTATCTCTGTTATTAAGGGCATTGTAAGAAGAATTTATTTATTTCATTTGACTTTGTAACAGAAATCGAGATGCACTTTTTTCAAATGCTGCTATGAGCCATCTGGCTCAATGGAGATATATTTAATGTAATACATTTGCTGTGGAGCTTATCAGAACCGCCTTTTGGGGGTTTTAGACTAAGCTCCTCTTTACTCATTTATTTTTGCTAGGAAAGACAGGACTGAATCTTAGATTGTAAGCCCTGGAGAGAAGAGGCTGTGTGAAGCTCTGGATTTGTACAGTGCCCAGTGTAATAGAGTCTGACCCAGGTCGGGGATTTTGAGTGTTATCGTAAACTAAGTTATTTGTAAATCCAACACAAATGACCCAAATAAGATCAGTAAACACAGTATTACAGCAAAAGAAAAACTTAGATGGCAGTACAGGCAAGGTAAACAGGTTGAAAATTGGAGAAGGAAGGACACTAAAGGATGATGGTAATGGTATTTAGACCTTCTAGTTTCTTCACTTCTCAAATATGTGTCATAGGCTGTGTCTACACGTGCCCCAAACTTCGAAATGGCCATGCAAATGGCCATTTCGAAGTTTACTAATGAAGCGCTGAAATGCATATTCAGCGCTTCATTAGCATGCGGGCGGCAGCCGCGCTTCGAAATTGACGCTCCTTGCCGCCACGCGGCGCGTCCAGATGGGGCTCCTTTTCGAAAGGATGCTGCCTAGTTCGAAGTCCCCTTATTCCCGTGAGCTCATGGGAATAAGGGGACTTCGAAGTAGGCGGGGTCCTTTCGAAAAGGAGCCCCGTCTGGACGCGCCGCACGGCGGCAAGGAGCGTCAATTTCGAAGCGCGGCTGCCGCCCGCATGCTAATGAAGCGCTGAATATGCATTTCAGCGCTTCATTAGTAAACTTCGAAATGGCCATTTGCATGGCCATTTTGAAGTTTGGGGCACGTGTAGACACAGGCATAGTCTCCATTATTTTATTGAAACCTATCTTCCTTTTTTATTTAGCTTTGAGGGTTAGTGATAGAGCTCTTGAAAGCACAGTTAGAAATGATATAAAAATAATAAGCCCAGATAATACACAACTGCACCATTTAAATATTTCACTTCAAATGCTGATGGACGGTGTTTTGCAAAGGTAAATGATCGCACAAATTATTCAACATTGTTGAAAGTGTTAGAGGGTCTACCTAGCGTGGAAAAAATTTCACCCACAGAGTTGCTGAATTCAGTTTGTGATTGCTGAGGTTCGTATGTGAGAGGACGTTGTTGTCATACTTGTCTTCCACTGTATCCTCTTTGTGACACTCCAACCCAAATAAGAGTGTTACATACATTTTATTGCTATATATCATACATTGAGCTGGAGTGTGGTTCCTCTGCTTGGATACACATACTTGCGCTCAGTAGAGTATAAATCATGGTGATGCAATGGGACCATGAGTAGCAGTAGCAGAGGCACACATAGCTGTGACAAATACAAACTCACTTAAACCACACCTCTGCAACCCACACCTGTGCTACCATGGCTATACTGCTATTTATAGCTGGGCTAGCCTGAAGGGAGCTACTATGTGTATTTGAGCTGGGGATTCAGACCCCTCATAGTGTAAATTTAGCCCTAAGCATATCTTTAGCTACACCATTAAGGCCCTGATTCTGCAGAGCACTTAAGTATGTGCGTATGAATAACTGAAAACTGCTGCCTAAGCATTAGAATGTGAATGTATGACGTGATCCATAATTGTATCTGACTGTCAAAAGACATGTTGTTGGCCCTATCCTACTGATTAAAGACCACTCAAATCATTGCAATTTAGACTTGTGTTTGAAGTTAAGCATATACTTAAGTGCTTCATGGAAATGAGACCTAATTTATTGATGCAATTTTAAACAAAACATTTGAAAAGCCTGCTGATGGTAGCCACATATGTTAGAGCTGCTGTATATGCTTTAGTTATTCACTGTAATATTATTGCTTAGTCCTGCCTGTTGAACTCCCTTCCAGTCCCACACGTCTATGATTCTATGTACCAGCGTGCAGAGGGTTTGGGTTACATGGGGTAGGGGTACAGTAGAGGGGGCAGAAGAGTTGGGGGAAGGGGAGTGGAATGCGACTGGCCAATAGGTTGTGGTAGGGGGTTGTGGAGCGCAACTGGCCATTGTGAGATGGCGCTGGGGGAGCGGGCACTGTGTGAAGCCTCTGCCCGCATTCCAGTATTGCAGCAGCACTCAGAGAAGCACATGCCTCCAACAGCTGGCCACTCTGAGTGGTGTATGAGGGCAGGGCAAGCAGGGAATCTGTCCAAGATTCTTACTGATATGTGGGACAGACCTGGAAGCTTGGTGGGCCAGTTCCAGCCTGCAGCCTGTATTTTGCCTGCCCCTGTTCTAAGAGGACCACAAGATCTGGTCCAAGAGGTGAGTATAGCTGAACTGCTCAGTAACGGAAAGCACAGTGTAATTCAGTTAACATCCTTTGGAATAGGGTGGGGAAATACTAAAGAAACCCACCATAACAGGATTTAATGTCAGAAAGGGGAGCTACAACAAAATGAGAAGGCTAGTTAAAAGAAAATAAAAAAGAATGGTTACAGGAGTGAAATTCCTGTGAGCTGCATGGAAAGTATTTAACACCTCTCAATAAAAATAATCAGTAAGTGGACCAAAAATGCCACCATGCCAGCAGCAGAATAAAAGAAGCAGTAGGAGACAAAAAGGCATCCTTTAAAAATGGGAAGTTCATATCCTACTGTGCAAAGTCAAATGAGCATAAACGCTACCAAGTCAAGTGTAAAAGTATAATTAAGCAAACCAAAAAAAGGTTTAAAGAGCAACTAGCAAAAGATACCAAAGCTAACAGCCTTTTTAAAAGTACTGTAGAATCAAGAAGCCTGCTAAATAGTCACTGGGACCACTGGATGATTGAGGTGCTAAAGGAGCACACAAGGAAAACAAGGACATTGTGGAGAAACGAAATGAATAGTTTGCATCAGTCTTCACAGAAGAGGAGATGAGGGAGATGCCCATACCTGAGCCACTCTTTACATGACAACTCTGAAGAACTATCTCACATTCAGGAGGCAGTAGAGAAAGTCTAAGAAAAAGTTGATGAAAAAAACAATAAAGCCGACTTCAAAGAGTAACAAAAGGATCTCACAGAACTGTGTGAAAACAAAGTGGCTGCTGAAATTCTGTCTTGATAAGTGCAAAGTAATGTCTATTCTAAAACATAATTCTTGCATAGAAAATGATGGGTGGGGGTGTGTAATGTAGGTGAAACCACTCAAGAAAGAGATCTTGGCCTCATTGTGATTAATTATCTGAAAACAGTTGTAAATGTATGTAAATAATCAAAAAACCCCACAAAATGTTAGGAACCTAGGGAAACAGATAGATAACAAGACAGAATATATCATAATGTTGTATATAAATCCATGGCATACCCACAGTTGAATATTGCTTACAGTTCTGCTTGCCTTTTCTCAAAAAAGATGTGTTAGCATTAGAAAATGTTTAGAGAAGGGCAAAACATAATTAGGGATGTGGAACATCTTCCATGTGATGAGAGATTAAAAAGACTGGGAGCGTTCATCTTAGAAAAAGAGTAACTAAGTGAGGATATGATAAAGGTGTATAAAATCATCAATGGAGTGGCCAAAGGGATCAGGGAAAAGTTATTACGGCACAATGCAAGAACCTGGAGTCCCTCAATGATATTAATAGGCAGCAGGTTTAAAAATAACATAAAGAAGTACTTCTTCACATCATGCACAATCAAGCCATGGAACTCGTTGCCAGGGGATGAAGGCCAAAAATATAACTGTGTTCAAAAAGCCTGAGTTCGTGGAGGCTAGCACCATCAGTGGCTATTAGCCAAGATGGTCAGGGATGCAATCCCAGGCACTAGGCATCCCTAAGACTTTGACTGCTAGAAGATGGGACAGGATGACTGAGGAGGACCCCTCGCTTGATAAATTCCCCTATTCTGTTCCTTGCCTCTGAAGCATCTGACAGTGACCACTGTTGGAAGGTGGGATACTGGATTAGGTGAACCATTGGTCTGATCCATTAAGGCAGTTCTGAACTGACATCTAACTTTCAGTTAATGGTGGGGCACTAAGGAAGTAGACTCTGATTGCAGATGAAGCAGTTTACAGTATTCTAGGACAAGAAAAAGTGGTGAGGAAAGGACTGGAGCTAGCAGAAGCGAGGTTGCAATCAGTCATGTGACATTTCCTCAAACAGTCCTGTGGTAACCCTGGAGTGATGAACTAAGGTTTTGTTTGCCAGCCCACCGACAGAGGGGGTAAAGCATAAGAACGGCCGTTACTGGGTCAGACCAAAGGTCCATCCAGCCCAGTATCCTGTCTGCCAACAGTAGTATACTGGCTGAAGTAGTCAATTGTATTTAGAAGCCTGGTGGACTTAAGGGACCTCGGGGCTGCTGCTGCCACTGCTGTTGCTGTAGCCCTACCCGGGTCTCAGATTCTTTTATATAGCACTGCTATAGCAACATGTTAGTACTGCAGGGAGCCCTGGAGCTGGTATCCATGGAGCTTCAGGGCAAGACGGGAGCCTAGAGGTTGTTACCATGTGAGTAAATGAGGAGGGGAGAGCCAGGCTGGGAATGGAGATGGGGACCAATTGGGAAGAGGAGGGAGCCAAGGTGCAAAGGTAAGCTGTGGGGCAGAGAGTAGAAGGGGCTGAGATGGGCACAGAAGAGCTGTGGGGCAGAGCTGGGCTCGGGGGATAGAGGGGAAGGAGCCAAGCTGGGCACAGGGCTGCAGGGGACAGAGCTGTTCAGGGTTGGTGGGGGTGGGAGAGAGCATAATGAGAGTGGGAGAGGCACATCTAGGCTGGTGGAGGATGAGTTTGTGACCTACCAGGGGGTGGTATTCAGAGTTTCCCTCGGTGCGGGGTGGCTTGAGTCTGTGTCTGAGGGAGGGGATCAGGGGGCCCATTGATTGTGCTGCCCTGGCATCTGAAATTCCTGTCAGTGAGACTGTTTGCCCTCTTTTATGTTATTTTCCAATTTTGGGGCGCAATCACATCAAGAGACTATCCGGTTTATACACATGGGAGACCTTGGCTTATTGTCGTATATGTTTCAGCCCTGCTTTGTAAGAGACTGAGATGAGAACATTTAGCCTTTTTATGCTTAATTATAAGGTAAACCTAAAGCTGTTGCATTCTTCATTGACTTTCTCAGATGAACTCTTACAGGACAGTTACTACAACCAACAGTGCATAAGAAGCAAGGACTCTGCCATACTGGGAATTGGTCAAAGCTGTAAAAACTACAGGTGCCTTTCACTTTCTTTCCTGCAGGTTGTCTGGTCCCCTGGAGAACTGGTGTTAAAGCCAAGGTACAATGCTAGGTGTTGCTCATGTGGTAGAGGCTTATGGCTTTAACCCCTTAGTTCTCAGGTTCAATTACACCTGTCCTCAACAAGTAAGCTTTGCAAATGGGGGTTTGTCTGGGCAGAACTGCTGGGAGGTCTCTTAAGCTCAGGATGTGCTTCTTCAGCTGAGGGAACTATGTAACCCAGAGGCACTGAGACCACTAGCAAGGGAGAGTGAAGTCTTCTCTACAGCCTTTTTAAGATCCTGTTTATTTTTAGCTTGTGTTGTAGAGCAGTGGTTCCCAAACTTCTTGGCATCACACCCTACTGTTGATGCTTGTGAAACCTTCACGCCCCGCACCTCTTCTTTACCATCATCCACCTCCCTTTTAACAAAAAAATCAATTCATAATTTAAAATAAACACAAAAAATTGATATAAAAATTTTATTTAAAAGTAAAAATAAGCACAACTAGTTTTTCTTGCCCCCACAATTTAATAAAAATGTAATTTAATATCAGAAATAGCAGAAACAAAATTAATTTAATATGAAAAATGATGTTGCATTTTCTTCACAAGTTGTGAAATCCTAGGTTTAGAAGATGAAATTGCTCAGTGCAAATCTTTTTCCACATCCAGTTGATTTCTTTGTTTTGTTTTTAAGCTGACAAAACTTGAAAATCTTTTTTCACAGAGGTGCATTGATGAAAATGGAAGAATAATACAGAGCACTTCTTTTCCAACTTTTGAGTACATTGGGAAACATTTTATTGAAAATTCTTCCAAGTTTGAGTTTTCAAAGTTATCTTTTGCACTTGAATCATATTTTACTTCAAGTGCTTCTTGCAATACTTCTGGCAGCATATCAACATCAGTGTTGAATGGGTTGTGTACTAATTCATGAATGGGGTTGCCAGGAAATTTGTCCGGAAAATAGCGAATAAATTCATCAGCAACGCAGTCCAGATGAAACACAATTTTATCCTCACATTCTCTTTACAAAGTTTTTGGAAGCCTTCATTTTCAATGAGTGATGAAAATGTCAGAAAAGACAAAAAGTTAGGCATCTGAGCTTGCATTCAACATTTCCAAAGATGGACTTTTTCTGTAAATCCTTTAATAGCATCATGGTGTGCTATAATATTTGCAGCATCATTTCCTTGCAGCTTCAAATTGAGCTTGTTCAAAGATTCAAAAATGTCCATGAGGTATGCCAGTAAAAGTTGAAATATTTGGTCCGTAAATGCATTATATAACTCTTCTTTCTTCTATTGTTTGAGGAAAATTTCCACTTTGTCTTTCAGTTTGAATAATCTCAAAAGCATGTTACCTTTGGAAAGCCATCATACCTCTGTGTGAAACAAAAGAGTTTTATGATCTGCTCCTGAATCCATGCAAAGAGCAGCAAAAAGTCTCATATTTACAGCACTGTTCTTCACAGAATTGACAACTTTGATGACCAAATTCAAATAGTCATGTAAGTCACCTGAAAAGGTTTTAGCAGCCAACACTTGTTTGTCTAGGATGCAGTGAGTTGTAGTTATGGCTGGATTTTTTTCTTTCACTAATGTCACAAATCCAGAGTGAGAGCCAAACATGGCTGGAGCACTGTCTGTGCAAACGTCAACCCATTTTCCACCTGTAAGTCTGTTTTCTTCAAAAAAGTCAGAAATCGTTTTCATAACATCAGAAGCCCTTTGATGTGGTCGTCAGTTCCTTTGAAAAAAGCAGTTCTTCTTTCACAGTTCCACTGTTAATGAACCGCATGTAGACAAGCAACTGACAGCATTGTGCTACATCTGTGACATCGTTGCACTGAATTGCGAAAACAGAAGAAGCCAACACTGCCTCCGCAACTTGAAGTTTAAGATCTTCTGCCAGGTCATTGATGCGACGTTTCACAGAATTGTTGGAGAGCAAAATTTCCGATAGTTTTCTTTTGCTTTTGACATCAAGCACAATATCAGCTGCTTTCAACAAGCAAGGCTTCACAAGAGTTTCTCTGATTATATGTGCTTTCTTGGCCTTAGCGATGAGCAATGACAGTTCATAAGATGCTTCTACTGCGTTGGCTGAGCTTGATGAAGAGCTCCAGTAGTGTCCAGCTTCATGTGTTTCAAATTTTGACATTTAGTGCAAAAAACTCTTTTGGTGTGTCTGTTAAAGCACTGTCATTCTTTGTCAAATGTTGCTCAAGACAACTAGGTCTTAAGGCATCATTGCTGAGAACTGTGTGGCATACTACACGCTGAAGATGATCGGTCCCATTTTTTTTCTACGACAGTGAAGCCATACTTAATGTAGTCTTCATCATACTTCCTTTTCTTAATTGCCACCATAATATATTTTAAAAATCTATAAAAATAATTTTCCTGATTAGAATAAATTTAATGGACGCAACAGAAAGAAAGCCATGCTAGTCTATGTACTATCAAAACAAAAAAGCAGTCCAGTAGCCCTTTAAAGACTAACAAAATAATTTTTAGGTGATGAGCTTTCGTGGGACAGACCCACTTCTTCAGATCATAGCCATACCACAACAGACTCAATATTTAAGGCACAGAGAACCAAAAACAGTAATCAAGGTTGACAAAGTTTTTGAGTCTGTTCTGGTATGGCTATGATCTGAAGAAGTGGGTCTGTCCCACGAAAGCTCATCACCTAATAAATTATTTTGTTAGTCTTTAAAGTGCTACTGGACAGCTTTTTTGTTTTAATGGGTGCAAGTTACTTTGCTAAGTTATCGTGAATAACATTATAATGTATGGATGCATGCTGCCTTATATATACCCCACCGCCAGTAACCGTGCAAGACTGGCTACCTACTCCCACAAAAGAATAGTCCCAAATGTTCCCGTGAGCATGCTAGAAAGTTTGAAAAAGTTCCATTTCCTTCTACATCATTCTTTGGCCTCCCAACCCACCAAACCAGTACCCTACACATCAAAAGGAAAAAATAAATTAAAATTAACATTTTGTGGTATGAAATTTGAAATTTCAAAATTTTTAAAGGCAGTGGTCTCCAATATTTTTATACCCAAGATCACTTTTTAAATGTTAGGGCAAGGCCCAAGACCTCACCCACCACCCTCTCTATTCCCCAGTGGATTGTCACATGACCTGCCCCCAGCCAAGCACCACCCCTGCAGCCAGGCACCCTACTCCCCCACTCCCAAGTCAGGCACACTGTCCCACCACACACAAACTGCCAATGACTCCATGGAGTCCCCTCAATCTACATGCCAACCACACAAGCCTCAGTGCCCCAGCAACCCTGGGGCCCCCTTACCTCCTGCCAGACTTTGACTCCTGGTGGGCTCCAGCCACAGGCTATGAAGAATGGTTCCAGCCCCATGCTGGACATGGCCCTGGCCACATGGGCACCAGCTCTGCCCCAACTGGGCTGCTGGTATGACCCCAGCGCTGCAGGCACAGCAGATCAGCTGCAGCCCTGGCCATGGTTCCAGACACTCTGCTGGCCTCATCACGGAGGCCAACTATGGACTGGCCAGGCTGATGGCACAGCTCCGACCTTAGGGGTGCCTGGTGCAAGCCTGACTGGGCAGCTGCCTGAGCCCCCTGTCAGCCACCAGAGCTGCCTGCCTGCCCAAGCTGCCTGAGCCCAGTTCCAGCCACCAAAGCCCCGGGCCAGCCGCTCAAGCCACCTACCTGAGCTGCCTGAGCCCTGCACTTCTGAAGCCAGCCACTCGAGCCCCACAAGCCCCAAACTTAAACCTCATACCACTGAGGCCAGTCACTTGAGCTCTGTGAGCTTCCTGACCAAGCCACCCAAGTCCTGCACTGCCAGGGCCAGCCGTTCGAGCCCCATGAACCTCCCGCCTAAGCACCTCCGCTCACACTGCTGGGGACAGCTTCCAGAGTCACGGGCCAGATGCCCAAGCCCTGCCAGCTGCCTGAGCCACGGGCCAGCTGACTGAGCTGCCCACCAAGTCACCCGAGCCTTGCACTGTCAGGACCAGCCACCCAAGATATGGGACAGAAACCTGAGCTGTAGGCTAGCCACCCAAGCTGTGGGCCAACAGCCCACCGAAGTCGCTGGAGCCTTGCACTGCTGGGACCAGCCACCCAAGCCCCATGAGCCTTTGGCCCAAACCACCTGAGTCCTGGCCAGCCACAGGCCAGCCACATAAGCCACCTACCTGAGTTGCTGAGCCCCACGCTGCCGAGGCCAGCCACTTGAGCCCCTACCCTTGAACTGCTGGGACCAGCTGCCAGAGCTGTGGGCCAGTTGTCTGAGCCGTGGCAGCTGCCCAAACCATGGGCCACAAGCTGCCCACCGAGCCACCTGAGCCCTGCAATGCCAGGGCCAGCAACCACCTGAGTGGCCACAAACTTGCACTGCTGTGGCCAGCCATCCAAGCCCTGTGAGCCTCTGGCCTAAGCCACCCAAGCCTTGGCCAGGCACCCAAACTCCACCAGCCATGGGCCAGTCTCCCGAGCCATGGGCCAGCTGCCTACCCACCTGAGCTGTCCACTGCCAGGGCCAGCCACCCAAGCCACATGAGACTCCAGCCCGAGTTGCTAGCCCGCTAGTCTGAGCCACCAGAGCCCCGGGCTCACTGCCCAAGCTGCCAGAGCCACCTTACACCTTTCCCCTAGAATTTCTTCATGCCCTCCCAATGGGGTACACCCCCCAGTTTGGGAACCCATGTTGTAGAGGCTCATGGCCAGGACTATCCTGGGGTGTGGGGCAGGGTTTGGGGCAACCCCACAGTGCCCCATACAGAGGGCCCCTGGCAGCACCCATCTGCCTCCTTATCCCCTCCCTGGCCAACTGAGTCAGGGGTTGCCTGGGGCAGCAGCAAATGATCACCTGTCCCTTTTGCCCTTACACTCAGAATGCGGCAGGAGTGGCAGCTGGCTCCACTCTGCTCGGCCATGCTCTGTTGGCCTAGTGAGCCTCACTTCTCTCCAGGGAGTGGAGGCTGCTTCACAGTGCCACAGAGAAGTGTAGCTCAGTGAGCTGGGAGGGTGTGCCAGAGCAAAGTGGAGCAGCCTACTGCTCATGCTGCCCAGATGGTGAGTGGGGGGGTGGGGGCATGCTGTGACCACTGCTGCCATGCTCTGCCCTAGGTAATCTCCCACATCCTGTCCACAGGAGCTAGGGTGGCCTCCATGGGGTCCCCAGGAGCACAGGGCCTGGGGCATCCACTCCACTTCAGCCTGTGGAAGGGACATAGTTTAGGGACCTAGGTTCAGTCTTGCTTGCTGACAGCCAGTGTCCATCTGCTTTATGCAAGGATCACGTGGGAAGTAAATGTATTCTAAGAATGCAGTAACTCTTCTTGCAAGAGAAAACTGTTACACAGTTGCATTCCAACTTGCTTGATAGGCTGTGGCTGCATTCTTCATAAACAATAGATTGCAAGTTGAGAAGTATTAACTTCAGTTCTCCTATAGCAGCTTGTCATAAATGCTCATCTCATAATTCCCCTGAATGATGTACAAGACCATATAGTATGCAAATAACCATTTGTTGCCTTTCTGCTGCACTAGGAAACAAGCAATATCACAGATCAGTGATACGGTCAGGATTTGAAAGCTGGTTTTGATGGCTGCCTAGAGCAAATGTATCTGTGGGAGGGATGCTCTGGCAAGTCTTGAATGAACTTTTTTCATGGAGCAATGTATCCGATGAAGTGAAACATAGGAAGTATAGGTTGATTGAACTCCCTGGTATATCTGCTAAAGGAATTATGTATGCAGAAGTAAACATGTTTTTACTCAGTGACAGAATGAGAGGCAATAATCACATGTCATATAAGCAGCATTACTGCCAACTGGAGTACCAGTCTTTGCTTATAATTTATGCAGTTTGTTTGAGGCACTCTTTTCAGTTTTTCTGATTTTTTTTAAAAAAATTCTTTATTGCTTCCTTGCTTATTCTTAAGACTTGAGAAGCCAATATTTAATATATGTGATATTTTGAGATGTATGGAGCCCAAAGTTATTGTGAAGGTTTTCTTGATTCAAGTCTTCACTCAATATTTTTATTATTCCTAATTTAATATTTGTGAAAGATGTTGGACTGGCAGCTCTAACCACAGGAGTCCCTTGCATAGGCCTGATCTAAGCCTCCTATTAGTTTCCATGGGCTTTGGATTAAGATTTATAGCCTGGAATAGGTTCCACAAGGATAGTCATGGGAGAAACTTTCTGCCATTGTACCTTGTCTCTGAATTGGAGGGATGATTTCTAGGGTTCACAGTTGCTCATTCTCTATGCCCTTTTCCCTCTGTATTGAGATGCTGACAGTGGTGCCACTGAAGGATTTTGTGTAGTAAAAATTGATTTGGGGTCTGATTCTTAAGGGCGGCTGATGAATTATGTCATTTTTTTTGGCTTTCTTATTTGTTGTTTGGCCTTTCTTTCAAGCCACCTTTAATAATTGATATGTTTTTCTTGTTCCTCCTTGAAGGCAGAAGGGGCCCATTGTATGTGCCTGTACTCCCTCAAAACACAGCAGGTGGTCCTGAGTTTGTATTTATTAGCCATAGGATTTAAAAAAAACTGTTAAATTCATGTTTTCACCTATTTAAATCTGAAA